>NW_026943825.1:14541584-15226580 GCF_035594765.1 Anolis carolinensis | reverse complement strand
GGGGCCTTAAACAACTTCTAAACAGGCCCAAAGGGGCAAAACGAACACTGGACCACCCTAAAGGGGCCTTAAACAACTTCTAAACAGGCTCAAAGGGGCAAAATGAACCCTGGATCACCCTAAAGGGGCCTTAAACAACTTCTAAACAGGCCCAAAGGGGCAAAATGAACCCTGGACCACCCTAAAGGGGCCTTAAACAACTTCTAAACAGGCTCAAAGGGGCAAAACGAACCCTGGACCACCGTAATGGGGCCTTAAACAACTTCTAAACAGGCTCAAAGGGGCAAAACGAACCCTGGAGCACCGTAATGGGGCCTTAAACAACTTCTAAACAGGCTCAAAGGGGCAAAACGAACCCTGGATCACCCTAAAGGGGCCTAAAACAACTTCTAAACAGGCCCAAAGGGGCAAAACGAACCCTGGACCACCCTAAAGGGGCCTTAAACAACTTCTAAACAGGCTCAAAGGGGCAAAAAGAACCCTGGACCACCCTAAAGGGGCCTTAAACAACTTCTAAACAGGCTCAAAGGGGCAAAACGAACCCTGGACCACCCTAAAGGGGCCTAAAACAACTTCTAAACAGGCCCAAAGGGGCAAAACGAACCCTGGACCACCCTAAAGGGGCCTAAAACAACTTCTAAACAGGCTCAAAGGGGCAAAAAGAACCCTGGACCACCCTAAAGGGGACTTAAACAACTTCTAAACAGGCTCAAAGGGGCAAAACGAACCCTGGACCACCCTCATGGGGCCCCTAAACAACTTCTAAACAGGCTCAAAGGGGCAAAACGAACCCTGGACCACCCTAAAGGGGCCTTAAACAACTTCTAAACAGGCTCAAAGGGGAAAAAACGAACCCTGGACCACCCTAAAGGGGCCTTAAACAACTTCTAAACAGGCTCAAAGGGGAAAAACGAACCCTGGACCACCCTAAAGGGGCCTTAAACAACTTCTAAACAGGCTCAAAGGGGCAAAACGAACCCTGGACCACCCTAAAGTGGCCTAAAACAACTTCTAAACAGGCTCAAAGGGGCAAAAAGAACCCTGGACCACCCTAAAGGGGCCTTAAACAACTTCTAAACAGGCTCAAAGGGGCAAAACGAACCCTGGACCACCCTAAAGGGGCCTTAAACAACTTCTAAACAGGCTCAAAGGGGCAAAACGAACCCTGGACCACCCTAAAGGGGCCTTAAACAACTTCTAAACAGGCTCAAAGGGGAAAAAACGAACCCTGGACCACCCTAAAGGGGCCTTAAACAACTTCTAAACAGGCTCAAAGGGGAAAAACGAACCCTGGACCACCCTAAAGGGGCCTTAAACAACTTCTAAACAGGCTCAAAGGGGCAAAACGAACCCTGGACCACCCTAAAGTGGCCTAAAACAACTTCTAAACAGGCTCAAAGGGGCAAAAAGAACCCTGGACCACCCTAAAGGGGCCTTAAACAACTTCTAAATAGGCTCAAAGGGGCAAAACGAACCCTGGACCACCCTAAAGGGGCCTTAAACAACTTCTAAACAGGCTCAAAGGGGAAAAAACGAACCCTGGACCACCCTAAAGGGGCCTTAAACAACTTCTAAACAGGCCCAAAGAGGCAAAACGAACCCTGGAGCACCCTAAAGGGGCCTTAAACAACTTCTAAACAGGCCCAAAGAGGCGAAACGAACCCTGGACCACCCTAAAGTGGCCTAAAACAACTTCTAAACAGGCCCAAAGAGGCAAAACGAACCCTGGAGCACCCTAAAGGGGCCTTAAACAACTTCTAAACAGGCTCAAAGGGGCAAAACGAACCCTGGACCACCCTAAAGGGGCCTTAAACAACTTCTAAACAGGCCCAAAGGGGCAAAACGAACCCTGGACCACCCTAAAGGGGCCTTAAACAACTTCTAAACAGGCCCAAAGAGGCAAAACGAACCCTGGAGCACCCTAAAGAGGCCTTAAACAACTTCTAAACAGGCCCAAAGGGGCAAAACGAACCCTGGACCACCCTAAAGGGGCCTTAAACAACTTCTAAACAGGCCCAAAGAGGCAAAACGAACCCTGGAGCACCCTAAAGAGGCCTTAAACAACTTCTAAACAGGCCCAAAGAGGCAAAACGAACCCTGGAGCACCCTAAAGGGGCCTTAAACAACTTCTAAACAGGCTCAAAGGGGCAAAACGAACCCTGGAGCACCCTAAAGGGGCCTTAAACAACTTCTAAACAGGCTCAAAGGGGGGAAAACGAACCCTGGATCACCCTAAAGGGGCCTTAAACAACTTCTAAACAGGCTCAAAGGGGCAAAACGAACCCTGGACCACCCTAAAGGGGCCTTAAACAACTTCTAAACAGGCTCAAAGGGGCAAAATGAACCCTGGACCACCCTAAAGGGGCCTTAAACAACTTCTAAACAGGCCCAAAGGGGCAAAACGAACCCTGGACCACCCTAAAGGGGCCTTAAACAACTTCTAAACAGGCCCAAAGGGGCAAAACGAACCCTGGACCACCCTAAAGGGGCCTTAAACAACTTCTAAACAGGCTCAAAGGGGCAAAACGAACCCTGGACCACCCTAAAGGGGCCTTAAACAACTTCTAAACAGGCTCAAAGGGGCAAAACGAACCCTGGACCACCCTCATGGGGCCTTAAACAACTTCTAAACAGGCCCAAAAGGGCAAAACGAACCCTGGACCACCCTAAAGGGGCGTTAAACAACTTCTAAACAGGCCCAAAAGGGCAAAACGAACCCTGGACCACCCTAATGGGGCCTTAAACAACTTCTAAACAGGCTCAAAGGGGCAAAACGAACCCTGGACCACCCTAAAGGGGCCTTAAACAACTTCTAAACAGGCCCAAAGTGGCAAAACGAACCCTGGACCACCCTAAAGGGGCCTTAAACAACTTCTAAACAGGCTCAAAGGGGCAAAACGAACCCTGGACCACCCTAAAGGGGCCTTAAACAACTTCTAAACAGGCCCAAAGGGGCAAAACGAACCCTGGACCACCCTCATGGGGCCTTAAACAACTTCTAAACAGGCCCAAAGGGGCAAAACGAACCCTGGACCACCCTCATGGGGCCTTAAACAACTTCTAAACAGGCCCAAAAGGGCAAAACGAACCCTGGACCACCCTAAAGGGGCCCCAAACAACTTCTAAACAGGCTCAAAGGGGCAAAATGAACCCTGGACCACCCTAAATGGGCCCCAAACAACTTCTAAACAGGCTCAAAGGGGCAAAACGAACCCTGGACCACCCTAAAGGGGCCTTCATCACCTTTGGGATGCTGGGATTTGTAGTCCGGACACTTCTGGAAGTGCACGATTCCCTGTTTGTATTTCTGTTTACAGAGATGAGCTAAGTTTAGCCTTGGAAAGTTTGCACGAGATAAGGCACCGATTGTGGAGCGTCCAATTGCATCCTAATCCATGGAGATAAGTTAGTAGAGCTTCCATAGATAGGAGCAGTCTACCCCGTAAACGAGGATCTTAAAAAGCTTAAAGTCACTTGAAGTATTGGTGTTATTGTGATTATTATTGCTATTATTACCATTAATAATATCGTTACTACAATTAATTCTATTTTTACACCAACGCAGATGAATGAATCGGCTCCAGTTCCCATCATCCCCTATCAATCCCTCCCGAACCCTGCCGGTGTTTTAAGTTGGGTCATGATGTATCTGTGGGCCAAGTTTGGTCCGGATCCATCAAACCGTGTCAGAGCCTTTGGAGATCAAACTTACATACATGAACTCAGAGTACACGCTAACTCATTGTAGTTTGCCTTGGAGCGCCACCTTGTGGCCGTATGGAGTAATGACACATCCCCTTGTTGAAAGTGTTATAAAGATGGACAGATGCCAATCTGTGTTGTCGAAGGCGATCACAGAGTTGTTGTATGTTTTCCGGGCTGTATGGCCATATTCGAGAAGTGCAATGGGTCCCGGGTAGGAGAAAGAAAGAACTCCCGTCTCATGAAGGCAAGCGGGAATGTTGCAATTGGCCGGCATGATTAGCATTGAATGGCCTTGCAGCTTCAAAGCCCGGCTGCTTCCTGCCTGGGGGAATCCTTTGTTGGGAAGTGTTAGCTGGCCCTGATTGTTTCCTTTGTGGAATTCCCCATTTCCCTGCTTTCAGAGTGTTGCTCTTTATTTACTGTCCTGGTTTTTAGAGATTATACTAGCTGTGCCCGGCCACGCGTTGCTGTGGCAAAGTGGTGGTGGTATTGGTTAAAAGTTGTTGTGGAATTTTTATTTGACGTTATTTGTATTTTTTTAATTAATTTTATTGTAACTTATCTTTTTTATTTATTATATTTGATTATTTTGTTGTATTATTTTTAGTTATTTTGTTAATAGTATTTTATTGTATTAATTTTTTTAGTGTTTTTAATTATTTTTATTGTATTATTTGTATTGATTTTATTTTTTATTCTTTTATTAACACTGGGCTGAGTGGGTTGCTAGGAGACCAAGTGGGCGGAGCTTAGCCTTCTAACTGGCAGCAATTGGATAAAAACTGTTATTCCTCTCCCTGTAATTGGGACTTTATTTTTATTTTCCTTTTTGTTGTATCAACCTAGAGCCGTGAATGATGGGTTGTGTTGTCAAATTTTGAGGTTGGGGGGCCTGTAGTTTTGTTGTTTTGTCCGCTGCCCTGATGCCATCACTCTTTTATATATATAGATTGTTCTGTATTATTATACCACTGTAATATTGCATATTACAGTAGAGTCTCGCTTATCCAACATTCTCTTATCCAATGTTCTGGAGGATCCAACTCAGTCGGCCTTTTAGTAGTCAATGTTTTTGTAGTCAATGTTTTCAATACTTTGTGATATTTTGGTGCTAAATTTGTAAATACAGTAATTTCTACATAGCATTACCACGCACTGAACTACTTTTTCGGCCAAATTTGTTGTACAACATGATGTTTTGGTGCTTAATTTGTAAAATCATAACCTAATTCGACGTTTAATAGACCTTTCCTGAATCCCTTCTTATTATCCAACCTATTCGCTTATCCGACCTTCTGCCGGGGTATTTATGTTGGATAAGTGAGACTCTACTGTATATTTATAATCTTATATTATCTGCTTAGAACTGGATTATATGAGGCGCCTTCTACACAGCTGGATAAAATGCACACTGGAGTGGATCAGGTTGTTGAGGGGCCGAATTATCATTTGAAAAAAATACAAACAAATTCCTATGCACACTGCACATGTCTTATTTGTAGTGCCAAAAAAAAAAAACCAACCCACCAACTATTTTATTTATTTATTACATTTATACCCCACCCTCTCTCACATATCTATATATATAAAAGAGTGATGGCATCACGGCGACCCACAAAACAACAAAACTACAGGCCCTCCAACCTCGAAATTTGACAACACAACCCATCATTCACGGCTCTAGGTTGATACAACAAAAAGAAAAGAAAAATAAAGTCCTAATTACAGGGAGAGGAATAATTGTTTTTATCCAATTGCTGCCAGTTAGAAGGCTAAGCTCCGCCCACTTGGTCTCCTAGCAACCCACTCAGCCCAGTGTTAATAAAATAATGATAAAAAAATAAATACAAATAATACAATAAAAAATTATAAAAAACACTAAAATAATTAATACAATAAAATACTATAACAAAATGACTAAAAATAATACAACAAAATAATAAAATATAATAAATAAAAAAGATAAGTGACAATAAAATTAATTTAAAAAAATACAAATAACGTCAAATAAAAATTCCACAAGAAGTTTTAACCGATACCACCACCACTTTGCCACAGCAACGCGTGGCCGGGCACAGCTAGTTAGCATTATATATTACTACTAGCTTTGCCCGGCCACGCATTGCTGTGGCTTATGGGAATCCTTTGTTGGCCAGGTGGAATAGCAGTGAATAGACTTGCAGTCTCAAAGCCTGGCCGTTTTCTGGAGTAGCTGGAGCTTTTTGTTGTATGAACGTAGAGGCATGGATGAGAGGTTGTGCTATATATAGTATATATATATATATATATATATATATATATATATATATATAAGCTGTGCCCGGCCACGCATTGCTGTGGGGAAGTCTGGTGGTATGGGAAATAAAAGTATTGAGGAATTGGTGGTAGTTAAGGTAAAGGGTAAAGGTTTTCCCCTGACATTAAGTCCAGTCGTGTCCGACAGCACACTGAAGTGGGTTATATGGCAGTGTGGAGTCAAGATAATCCAGTTCAAAGGAGATAATATAAGATTATAAATGGGTTATATAGCTGTGTGGAAGGGCCTTGAGTCTACGCTGCCATATAATCCAGTTCAAATCCAATAATCTGTATCTTATAGGCAGTGTGGAAGAGGCCTAAGTGAGGCCTAACTCTGCCTGTCCCCTCGGCTGAGTGGGTTGGTAGGAGACCAAGTGGGCGGAGCTTAGCCTTCTAACTGGCAGCAATTGGATAAAAACAATTATTCCTCTCCCTCTAATTAGGACTTTATTTTTCTTGTTTTTTAATGTCTAAACACAGCCGGGATGTCCATGTCTTTTGTGGCCAAGTTTCGTGGGTTTTGGGTGTATAGTTTTGCTGTTTACCTTAAAGCAGAAACGGTCAGAACAATTTTAATACATATAGAAGATTATATATTGTTACTAGCTGTGCCCGGCCACGCGTTGCTGTGGCAAAGTGGTGGTGGTATTGGTTAAAAATTGTTGTGGAATTTTTATTTGACGTTATTTGCAATTTTTTAAATTAATTTTATTGTAACTTAACTTTTTTATTTATTATATTTGATTATTTTGTTGTATTATTTTAGTTATTTTGTTATTATAGTATTTTATTGTATTAATCTTTAGTGTTTTTAATTATTTTATTATTTTTTATTGTATTATTTGTATTTATTTTATTTTTTATTCTTTTATTAACACTTGGCTGAGTGGGTTGCTAGGAGACCAAGTGGGTGGAGCTTAGCCTTCTAACTGGCAGCAATTGGATAAAAACAATTATTTCTCTCCCTCTAATTAGGACTTTATTTTTCTTTTCTTTTTGTTGTCGGAACCTAGGGGCAAGGATGGTGGGTTGTGTTGCCAAATTTCTAGGTTCTGGGGCTTGTACTTTTGTTGTTTAGTGGGAGGAACGAACACCATTACTCTTTTATATATATAGATGTTGACACAGGAGACAGGGTGGAATGTATGGATAGTAAAATATCAATAATTACTAATAATATAGTTATTAATATTATATTACTAGCTGTGCCCGGCCACGCGTTGCTGTGGCAAAGTGGTGGTGGTATTGGTTAAAAATTGTTGTGTAATTTTTATTTGACGTTATTTGCATTTTTTTTATTAATTTTATTTTAAGTTATATTTTTGTATTTGTATTTGTATTTTTTAATTAATTTCATTGTAACTTATCTTTTTTATTTATTATATTTGATTATTTTGTTGTATTATTTTTAGTTATTTCGTTATTATAGTATTTTATTGTATTAATTTTTAGTGTTAATTAATTTTTATTGTATTAATTTTTAGTGTATATGGATAGTAAAATATCAGTAATTACTAATAATATAGTTATTAACATTATATTACTAGCTGTGCCCGGCCACGCGTTGCTGTGGCAAAGTGGTGGTGGTATTGGTTAAAAATTGTTGTGTAATTTTTATTTGACGTTATTTGCATTTTTTAAAATTAATTTTATTTTAAGTTATATTTTTGTATTTTGTATTTGTATTTTTTAATTAATTTTATTGTAACTTATCTTTTTTATTTATTATATTTGATTATTTTCTTGTATTATTTTTATTTTCTGTTATTATAGTATTTTATTGTATCAATTTTTTTTAGTGTTTTTTATTATTTTTTATTGGGTTGCTAGGAGACCAAGTGGGCGGAGCTTAGCCTTCTAACTGGCAGCAATTGGATAAAAGCAATTATTCCTCTCTCTCTAATTAGGACTTTATTTTTCTTTTCTTTTTGTTGTATCAACCTAGAGGCGTGGATGATGGGTTGTGTTGTCAAATTTCGAGGTTGGGGGGCCTGTAGTTTTGTTGTGTTGTGGGTCGCCGTGACGCCATCACTCTTTTATATATATAGATTATTGACACTATACAATTAGTAATATTAATAACGATGTATGCCCTGCTTCAGAGGAAGAGATGGTTCAGAAATGTTAGAATGATTTTATAGCACCGCCCAAGGGTTCTGCCCCCCAAAAAGTCGAGACCCATATCATAGCGTTCGCTGAGAAATATTTTATTGTTTTTTACACAAGAGAAAGGTCCTCAATTCCGCGGGTTCTGTTTTCCCGGCGGCCATTTCCAGGATGACGTGGTCCGCTACGTGGATGAGACGGCTTTTGTGGATGAGGAAGGATTTAGTGACAGTGGACGCTGCCGTCGCCGTGGCTGTGGCAGTGACCACCAGAGCCGCCGTCGCTGCCGAGATCGTGGGAACGGTCGTGGGCCTCGTTCAACGCCAGCCCCAACACCGTGGCCCACTCTGTGAACTTGAGTTTCGCGTCGTGGTTCTTGTCTGCCTTCTTGAACAATTGGTCGAGGTAGGCCTTTTGGTCAAGATTGGGCTGCGGAAAGAGAGAGAGAAAGAAAAACAATGAAACGATGGAGAACAGAAAGGACGTGAGTCAGTCATGAGGATATATCTTCTGGGAACCTTGTATGACCTAGAACCCAAACCTTGTAACACCTAGAAGCTAGGCCTCAAGAACCTAAAGATTAAAAATATTGTCATATTTTTTGGATAGCCCTATATGTATTAGAACACAAAGACTTATGTGGTGGGAGTTTGGTGTGATCTAGAACCTGAGTCTTGTTACACCTAGAATCCAGCCCTTCAGGAGATGAACAATTTTGGGGTATATCTTTGATGTTCCCATATTCCTTACAGCATGAATAATTCATCCACCTGCTAGAGTTGAAGTATAGAATGGAGAACAGAAAGGACATGAGTCAGTCATGAGGATATATCTGCTGGGAGCCTTGTATGACCTAGAACCCGAACCTTGTAACACCTAGAAGCTAGGCCTCAAGAACCTAAAGATTAAAAATATTGTCATATTTTTTGGATGTGGTGGGATGTGGTGGGAGACTTATGTGGTGGGAGTTTGATGTGATCTAGAACCTGAGTCTTGTAACACCTAGAATCCAGCCCTTCAGGAGATGAACAATTTTGGGGTATATCCTTGATGTTCCCATATTCCTTACAGCATGAATAACTCATTCACATCCTAGAGTTGAAGTATAGAATGGAGAACAGAAAGGACGTGAGTCAGTCATGAGGATATATCTGCTGGGAGCCTTGTATGACCTAGAACCTGAACCTTGTAACACCTAGAAGCTAGGCCTCAAGACCGAAAGATTAAAAATATTATCATATTTTTTGGATACCCCTATATGTATCAGAACACAAAGACTTATGTGGTGGGAGTTTGGTGTGATCTAGAACTTGAGTTTATACCGAAGTATCCTAGACCTCATTGCTACGATGATTGGATAGGGATCTTCATGAGATCATGTCCTACTGAGCCTACTAGGGCTAACATCTGAGCATCAAGTCAAAGTCTGCAACAGGTTGGATTATGGGGATCGAGTTATGTTTTTGATATCCCTTTATATGTCAAGACACAAGGAGAATGTAAAGATTTCTCTGGTGGGAATCTTGTATGACCTAGAACGTGATTCTTGTAACACCTAGAATCCAGGCCTTCAGGAGCTGAACAATTTTGGGGTATATCTTTGATGTTCCCATATTCCTTACAGTATGAATAATTCATCCACCTGCTAGAGTTGAAATATAAAAGAACCCAAAACTCATGTAAGTAACACCTAGAACCTGGAACTTATCATGCTACAAACTAGAGTAGAAAGCTGAAGGAACCCAACACTCATGTAAGTAACACCTCGAACCTGGAACTTATCATGCTACAAACTAGAGTAGAAAGCTGAAGGAACCCAACACTCATGTAAGTAACACCTAGAACCTGGAACTTATCATGCTACAAACTAGAGTAGAAAGCTGAAGGAACCCAACACTCATGTAAGTAACACCTCGAACCTGGAACTTATCATGCTACAAACTAGAGTAGAAAGCTGAAGGAACCCAACACTCATGTAAGTAACACCTAGAACCTGGAACTTATCATGCTACAAACTAGAGTAGAAAGCTGAAGGAACCCAACACTCATGTAAGTAACACCTAGAACCTGGAACTTATCATGCTACAAACTAGAGTAGAAAGCTGAAGGAACCCAAAACTCATGTAAGTAACACCTAGAACCTGGAACTTATCATGCTACAAACTAGAGTAGAAAGCTGAAGGAACCCAAAACTCATGTAAGTAACACCTAGAACCTGGAACTTATCATGCTACAAACTAGAGTAGAAAGCTGAAGGAACCCAAAACTCATGTAAGTAACACCTAGAACCTGGAACTTATCATGCTACAAACTAGAGTAGAAAGCTGAAGGAACCCAACACTCATGTAAGTAACACCTAGTACCTGGAACTTATCATGCCTAGAGGTTCAAATTCCATTGTGAACCTGGAACTTTCCACCCAGATACCTCAAATGTTTGTCTCAAGGTATATGATATAGAATTGCTCTACAACTTAAGAACTAGAGTGGAAAGCCAAAGGAACCCAAAACTCATGTGATACCTAGAACCTGATATTTATTTCATCTAGAATGTTCCACCTGGGAGTTTCGATTCTTGCTGTAGCCCTTCATCTACCTCTTGTCCTCTCAATAATTTTGGACTCCATCATCTAAAGTCCTTGAGAGTTCACAAACACCTGGAGGAACGACTAATCTAGAACGTGATCTAGAACTTACCGGCTGAGTTTTCTTCAAGAATGGCTGGGCCTGTTCCTTCATTAACTTATCGAACTCTGCCCTCTGAAGGTAGTCATCGATTGGGCTCAGGATGCAGTACTGGTGGAAGATGTCGACGACACAGGCCATGGCTTTTTCCATGTCGGTCTTCATCTCGCTGAGGTTCGAGAGGAGCTAGAAGGAGGAGCAGAACATTGCAGGGGGACCTTGCAAACTACAGCTCCCAGGACCCCATAGATGCGAGCCATTTGGATGAATCCTAAAGAACTTGTCAAACTACAACTCCCAGGACCTCAATTCGACGTTGCGGAAACGTGGGAGCTGTAGTTTGGTGAGGCTGAAGACCTTGTCAAACTACAGCTCCCAGGACCCCATAGATGCGAGCCATTTGGATGAACCCTAAAGAACTTGTCAAACTACAGCTCCCAGGACCCCGTAGATGCGAGCCATTTGGATGAATCCTTGTCAAACTACACATCCCAGGATTGCTATCTCAAGCTGCACTCACCACTTTAACAACTACAATTCGACGTCGCGGAAACGTGGGAGCTGTAGTTTGGTGAGGCTAAAGACCTTGTCAAACTACACATCCCAGGATTGCTATCTCAAGTTGCACTCACCACTTTAATTACTACAGTTTGACTTTGCGGAAACGTGGGAGTTGTAGTTTGGTGAGGCTAAAGACTTTGTCAAACTACACATCCCAGGATTGCTATCTCAAGCTGCACTCGCCACTTTAATTGCTACGATTCGACGTCGCGGAAACGTGGGAGCTGTAGTTTGGTGAGGCTAAAGACCTTGTCAAACTACACATCCCAGGATTGCTATCTCAAGCTGCACTCACCACTTTAATTACTACAGTTTGACTTTGCGGAAACGTGGGAGTTGTAGTTTGGTGAGGCTAAAGACCTTGTCAAACTACACATCCCAGGATTGCTATCTCAAGCTGCACTCACCACTTTAATTGCTACGGTTCGACGTTGCGGAAACGTGGGAGCTGTAGTTTGGTGAGGCTAAAGACCTTGTCAAACTACACATCCCAGGATTGCTATCTCAAGCTGCACTCACCACTTTAATTGCTACAATTCGACGTTGCGGAAACGTGGGAGCTGTAGTTTGGTGAGGCTAAAGACCTTGTCAAACTACACATCCTAGGATTGCTATCTCAAGCTGCACTCACCACTTTAACTACTACAGTTTGACTTTGCGGAAACGTGGGAGCTGTAGTTTGGTGAGGCTAAAGACCTTGTCAAACTACACATCCCAGGATAGCTATCTCAAGTTGCACTCACCACTTTAATTGCTACGGTTCGACATTGCGGAAACGTGGGAGTTGTAGTTTGGTGAGGCTAAAGACCTTGTCAAACTACACATCCCAGGATTGCTATCTCAAGCTGCACTCACCACTTTAATTGCTACAATTCGACGTTGCGGAAACGTGGGAGCTGTAGTTTGGTGAGGCTAAAGACCTTGTCAAACTACACATCCCAGGATTGCTATCTCAAGCTGCACTCACCACTTTAATTGCTACAATTCGACGTTGCGGAAACGTGGGAGCTGTAGTTTGGTGAGGCTAAAGACCTTGTCAAACTACACATCCCAGAATTGCTATCTCAAGTTGCACTCACCACTTTAATTGCTACGATTTGACGTCGCGGAAACGTGGGAGCTGTAGTTTGGTGAGGCTAAAGACCTTGTCAAACTACACATCCCAGGATTGCTATCTCAAGCTGCACTCACCACTTTAATTACTACAATTCGACGTCGCGGAAACGTGGGAGCTGTAGTTTGGTGAGGCTAAAGACCTTGTCAAACTACACATCCCAGGATTGCTATCTTAAGCTGCACTCACCACTTTAACTTCTACAATTCGACGTCGCGGAAACGTGGGAGCTGTAGTTTGGTGAGGCTAAAGACCTTGTCAAACTACACATCCCAGGATTGCTATCTCAAGCTGCACTCACCACTTTAATTGCTACGATTCGACGTTGCGGAAACGTGGGAGCTGTAGTTTGGTGAGGCTAAAGACCTTGTCAAACTACACATCCCAGGATTGCTATCTTAAGCTGCACTCACCACTTTAACTACTACAATTTGACGTTGCGGAAACGTGGGAGCTGTAGTTTGGTGAGGCTAAAGACCTTGTCAAACTACACATCCCAGGATTGCTATCTCAAGCTGCACTCACCACTTTAACTACTACAATTCGACGTCGCGGAAACGTGGGAGCTGTAGTTTGGTGAGGCTAAAGACCTTGTCAAACTACACATCCCAGGATTGCTATCTCAAGCTGCACTCACCACTTTAATTACTACGATTTGACGTTGCGGAAACGTGGGAGTTGTAGTTTGGTGAGGCTAAAGACCTTGTCAAACTACACATCCCAGGATTGCTATCTCAAGCTGCACTCACCACTTTAATTACTATGATTTGACGTTGCGGAAACGTGGGAGCTGTAGTTTGGTGAGGCTAAAGACCTTGTCAAACTACATCTCCCAGGATAGCTATCTCAAGCTGCACTCACCACTTTAATTACTATGATTTGACGTTGCGGAAACGTGGGAGTTGTAGTTTGGTGAGGCTAAAGACCTTGTCAAACTACACATCCCAGGATTGCTATCTCAAGTTGCACTCACCACTTTAATTACTATGATTTGACGTTGCGGAAACGTGGGAGCTGTAGTTTGGTGAGGCTAAAGACCTTGTCAAACTACATCTCCCAGGATTGCTATCTCAAGCTGCACTCACCACTTTAATTACTATGATTTGACGTTGCGGAAACGTGGGAGCTGTAGTTTGGTGAGGCTAAAGACCTTGTCAAACTACATCTCCCAGGATAGCTATCTCAAGCTGCACTCACCACTTTAATTACTATGATTTGACGTTGCGGAAACGTGGGAGTTGTAGTTTGGTGAGGCTAAAGACCTTGTCAAACTACACATCCCAGGATTGCTATCTCAAGTTGCACTCACCACTTTAATTACTATGATTTGACGTTGCGGAAACGTGGGAGCTGTAGTTTGGTGAGGCTAAAGACCTTGTCAAACTACATCTCCCAGGATAGCTATCTCAAGCTGCACTCACCACTTTAATTACTATGATTTGACGTTGCGGAAACGTGGGAGTTGTAGTTTGGTGAGGCTAAAGACCTTGTCAAACTACATCTCCCAGGATAGCTATCTCAAGCTGCACTTACCACTTTAATTACTATGATTTGACGTTGCGGAAACGTGGGAGTTGTAGTTTGGTGAGGCTAAAGACCTTGTCAAACTACATCTCCCAGGATTGCTATCTCAAGCTGCACTCACCACTTTAATTACTATGATTTGACGTTGCGGAAACGTGGGAGCTGTAGTTTGGTGAGGCTAAAGACCTTGTCAAACTACATCTCCCAGGATAGCTATCTCAAGCTGCACTCACCACTTTAATTACTATGATTTGACGTTGCGGAAACGTGGGAGTTGTAGTTTGGTGAGGCTAAAGACCTTGTCAAACTACACATCCCAGGATTGCTATCTCAAGTTGCACTCACCACTTTAATTACTATGATTTGACGTTGCGGAAACGTGGGAGCTGTAGTTTGGTGAGGCTAAAGACCTTGTCAAACTACATCTCCCAGGATAGCTATCTCAAGCTGCACTCACCACTTTAATTACTATGATTTGACGTTGCGGAAACGTGGGAGTTGTAGTTTGGTGAGGCTAAAGACCTTGTCAAACTACACATCCCAGGATTGCTATCTCAAGCTGCACTCACCACTTTAATTACTATGATTTGACGTTGCGGAAACGTGGGAGTTGTAGTTTGGTGAGGCTAAAGACCTTGTCAAACTACATCTCCCAGGATAGCTATCTCAAGCTGCACTTACCACTTTAATTACTATGATTTGACGTTGCGGAAACGTGGGAGTTGTAGTTTGGTGAGGCTAAAGACCTTGTCAAACTACACATCCCAGGATTGCTATCTCAAGCTGCACTCACCACTTTAACTACTACAATTCGACGTCGCGGAAACGTGGGAGCTGTAGTTTGGTGAGGCTAAAGACCTTGTCAAACTACAGCTCCCAGGATTGCTATCTCAAGCTGCACTCACCACTTTAATTACTACAATTCGACTTCGCGGAATCGTGGGAGCTGTAGTTTGGTGAGGCACCAGCACTCCTTGGTACAGAAGGCTAAAGACCTTGTCAAACTACAGCTTCCTGGATTCCATAGCAGTGAGCCGTGGCAGTCCCAGTGGAGTCAAATTACATCAGTGAACCCACAGAATGCCAAATATCCCACCAAACTACAACTTCCAGGCTTCCGCAACGTTGAACCATAGCAATTAAAGGAGTGAGTGCAGCTTGAGACTGCAATCCTGGGATGTGTAGTTTGACAAGGTCTTTTGCCTGAATTGCATTCAGCCATGGCAGCTCAATCGGTACCAAACTATGGCACAATCCTGGGAGTTGTAGTTTTACCATCTCTTTCCCCTTTGGTGCCCAGGAGTGCTGGTACCTCCCCAAACTACAACTCCCAGGGTTGCATAGCCTTGGGCTAAAGCAGTTCACATTGGGCCAAACTGCATCAAAGGCCATGGGATTTTGGGAGTTGTAGTTCGACAAGGTCTTGAGCTTTTCCTTGACCAAGAGCACCCAAACTACATCTCCCAGGATTCCATAGCCTTGGGCTAAAGCAGTTCACATTGTGCCAAACTGCATCAAAGGCCATGGGATTTTGGGAGTTGTAGTTCGACAAGGTCTTGAGCTTTCCCTGCCCAAACTACATCTCCCAGGATTCCATAGCCTTGGGCTAAAGCAGTTCACATTGTGCCAAACTGCATCAAAGGCTATGGGATTTTGGGAGTTGTAGTTCGACAAGGTCTTGAGCTTTCCCTGCCCAAACTACATCTCCCAGGATTCCATAGCCTTGGGCTGAAGCAGTTCACATTGTGCCAAACTGCATCCAAGGCTATGGGATTTTGAGAGTTGTAGTTCGACAAGGTCTTGAGCTTTCCCTGCCCAAACTACATCTCCCAGGGTTCCATAGCCTTGGGCTAAAGCAGTTCACATTGTGCCAAAGGCTATGGGATTTTGAGAGTTGTAGTTCGACAAGGTCTTGAGCTTTTCCTTGACCAAGAGCACCCCAACTACATCTCCCAGGATTCCATGAAAGGTCTAGACTTACCAGACGTCACCGAAAAGTATCAGATCTGGACGGAGCGGAGATGCGTTCAGTGCCGATCCCTCGATCCGGACGGCTTTTATACTCTCCGGAGTGCCGGGATTGTGTTATCCGCCCCGCCCTCCCATCCTTTTTCCTTCCTCCTTTGCAAAGGGCTTCGCGTTGTGCAACGTCAATATGCCTCACTGTCACGCCCTGATGTCTACATCGCGTGGCACCGGGTGCAAATCCGGACGGCTCTTCCTCTTGCCAGACCTTTTTGCACGAGAGCCTTGTTGTTATATTATTATTATTATTTTGCAAAACCAAGCCTTTACACAAAGACCAAAGCGTGGAGCAAGACCTTGCTCCACGTTTCGCACCCGGGTCTCGTTTTTGTGCAACCGAAGATGAAGCAAGAAACACAGCACATATGTCGAATGTTTCCAGTACATGTTGCAAACGTTTCGCTCGAATCGTATCAAACCGAGCCCTGGATCAAAATCAAGTCCAGATGTATCCTAGCTGTTTGATACAATGACTCTCCTATGGGATCCGTAGTTTGATGTGGAGCAACTTTAACTATCACCGTTCCATCCCATCGAAGACTGGGATTTGTAGTTTGTTGTGGTCCCACTTTAACTATCACTGTTCCATCCCATCAAAGACTGGGATTTGTAGTTTGTTGTGGACCCACTTTAACTATCACCGTTCCATCCCATCAAAGACTGGGATTTGTAGTTTGTTGTGGACCCACTTTAACTATCACCATTCCATCCCATTGAAGACTGGGATTTGTAGTTTGTTGTGGTCCCACTTTAACTATCACCATTCCATCCCATCGAAGACTGGGGTCTGTAGTTTGTTGTGGTCCCACTTTAACTATCACTGTTCCATCCCATCAAAGACTGGGATTTGTAGTTTGTTGTGGACCCACTTTAACTATCACCGTTCCATCCCATCGAAGACTGGGATCTGTAGTTTGTTGTGGACCCACTTGTTCCATCCCATCGAAGACTGGGATCTGTAGTTTGTTGTGGTCCCACTTGTTCCATCCCATCGAAGACTGGGATCTGTAGTTTGTTGTGGTCCCACTTGTTCCATCCCATCGAAGACTGGGATCTGTATTTGTTGTGGTCCCACTTGTTCCATCCCATCGAAGACTGGGATTTGTAGTTTGTTGTGGTTCCACTTTAACTATCACTGTTCCATCCCATCAAAGACTGGGATTTGTAGTTTGTTGTGGTCCCACTTTAACTATCACTGTTCCATCCCATCAAAGACTGGGATTTGTAGTTTGTTGTGGTCCCACTTTAACTATCACTGTTCCATCCCATCAAAGACTGGGATTTGTAGTTTGTTGTGGTCCCACTTTAACTATCACCGTTCCATCCCATCGAAGACTGGGATCTGTAGTTTGTTGTGGTCCCACTTGTTCCATCCCATCGAAGACTGGGATCTGTAGTTTGTTGTGGTCCCACTTGTTCCATCCCATCGAAGACTGGGATTTGTAGTTTGTTGTGGTCCCACTTTAACTATCACTGTTCCATCCCATCAAAGACTGGGATTTGTAGTTTATTGTGGTCCCACTTTAACTATCACTGTTCCATCCCATCAAAGACTGGGATTTGTAGTTTGTTGTGGACCCACTTTAACTATCACTGTTCCATCCCATCAAAGACTGGGATTTGTAGTTTGTTGTGGACCCACTTTAACTATCACCGTTCCATCCCATGGACGCCTGGGATCTGTAGTTTGTTGTGGTCCCACTTGTTCCATCCCATCGAAGACTGGGATTTGTAGTTTGTTGTGGTCCCACTTTAACTATCACCATTCCATCCCATCGAAGACTGGGATCTGTAGTTTGTTGTGGTCCCACTTTAACTATCACTGTTCCATCCCATCAAAGACTGGGATTTGTAGTTTGTTGTGGACCCACTTTAACTATCACCGTTCCATCCCATGGAAGCCTGGAATCTGTAGTTTGTTGTGGTCCCACTTGTTCCATCCCATCGAAGACTGGGATTTGTAGTTTGTTGTGGTCCCACTTTAACTATCACCATTCCATCCCATCGAAGACTGGGATTTGTAGTTTGTTGTGGTCCCACTTTAACTATCACTGTTCCATCCCATCAAAGACTGGGATTTGTAGTTTGTTGTGGACCCACTTTAACTATCACCGTTCCATCCCATGGAAGCCTGGGATCTGTAGTTTGTTGTGGACCCACTTGTTCCATCCCATCAAAGACTGGGATTTGTAGTTTGTTGTGGTCCCACTTTAACTATCACCGTTCCATCCCATCGAAGACTGGGATCTGTAGTTTGTTGTGGACCCACTTGTTCCATCCCATCGAAGACTGGGATCTGTAGTTTGTTGTGGTCCCACTTGTTCCATCCCATCGAAGACTGGGATCTGTAGTTTGTTGTGGTCCCACTTGTTCCATCCCATCGAAGACTGGGATCTGTAGTTTGTTGTGGTCCCACTTTAACTATCACCGTTCCATCCCATCGAAGACTGGGATCTGTAGTTTGTTGTGGTCCCACTTGTTCCATCCCATCTAAGACTGGGATCTGTAGTTTGTTGTGGTCCCACTTTAACTATCACTGTTCCATCCCATCAAAGATTGGGATTTGTAGTTTTTTGTGGACCCACTTTAACTATCACCGTTCCATCCCATGGAAGCCTGGGATCTGTAGTTTGTTGTGGACCCACTTTAACTATCACCGTTCCATCCCATGGAAGCCTGGGATCTGTAGTTTGTTGTGGACCCACTTTAACTATCACCGTTCCATCCCATGGAAGCCTGGGATCTGTAGTTTGTTGTGGACCCACTTTAACTATCACCGTTCCATCCCATGGAAGCCTGGGATCTGTAGTTTGTTGTGGCTCCATTTTAACTTTCACAGTTCCATCCCATCGAAAATTGGGATTTGTAGTTTGTTGTGGACTCCCTTTAACTTTCACTGTTCCAGCCCATCGAAGCCTGGGATCTGTAGTTTGTTGTGGCTCCATTTTAACTTTCACCGTTCTATCCCATCAAAATCTGGGATTTGTAGTTTGTTGTGGACCCCCTTTAACTATCACTTTTCCAGCCCATTGAAGCCTGGGATCTGTAGTTTGTTGTGGCTTCACTTTAACTATCACCGTTCCATCCTATGGAAGCCTGGGATCTGTAGTTTGTTCTGGCACCAGAGCCATTGATCTGTGCTATGGAATATTGGGATCTGTAGTTTTTGTGACCGACGAGAGCCAAGACCTTGCCAAAACTACACAAACCATTCATAGGATTTGCCCCGGTGAGGAAGACTCAGAGATGGGTTTTTCCAGTCCTATGGAACCAATGGGGCTAGTAATGCATTGGTGGCCTCCCATCCAAGGTCTAATCAGGGCTGACCCTGCTTAGCATCTAAGATAAGGGTATTTTTATGCCACGAAGATCAATATAATTTCATAGGAACTAGTTCATGATCAAAACCACATCTGATTGACCTTTAGAACTTGGAAGGAGGAGTGTTTTGGCCAAGGAGAACCAATGTCTCCAGAGAAGTCAGGGTGGAAGTCTAGGTATCTCCTGGATGCTCTCTGGGCCCCGCTCCACCCTGGGAGATATAGCATCTCAGAGATAAGCATCAACAGGTGTCTTGAAGGAGGAACAAGGACAAGGACTATCTCCCCGGAGCGTGGGAGGAGATGTGGATGATCTTTGGCGGTGCACGTAGAAGTGGTAGACTTCAAACGAGAGCTGCCTTCCTCTTCCAACCAGATTTGTTCTTTGAATTTGGAGTCTTGCTGGAACACCTCCATGGAGTTCCTCCTTGCCAAGACCTTTTTCCGAGTGAACCTGGTTAAAGACAACGCCAAGAGAGATGGACCAAAATCTGACACAGACAATAGTGAGAGAGATGGAGCAATATCCAGAGTAGACAATCCTGGTGTTGACCATACTGGGCTTTGAGGAGCAACATCTTGTACAGACAATTCTGAGCTTGAGGGATCAATCTTAGTCTAGTCAACACTGAGCTAGATGGAACAATTTTTGGTCTAGACAACGTCCAGCTAGATGGATCAATATCTGATAGAAACAAGATGGAGCTAGATGGAACAATATCTGGTCAAGACATTCAGTTAGATGGAAGAATATCTCATCTAGACAACTAGCTAGATGGATCAATATCTGATAGAGACAAGACGGAGCTAGACGGAACAATATCTGGTCAAGACATTCAGCTAGGTGGAAGAATATCTCGTCTAGACAACGTTCAGCTAGATGGAACAATATCTTGTCTAGACAACATCTAGCTAGATAGATCAATATTGGATAGAGACAAGACGGAGCTAGATGGAAGAATATCTGGTCAAGATGTTTAGATAGATGGAAGAATATCTCGTCTAGACAACGTCTAGCTAGATGGATCAATATCAGATAGAGACAAGACGGAGCTAGATGGAAAAATATCTGGTCAAGACGTTCAGCTAGATGGAAAAATATCTCGTCTAGACAATGTCTAGCTAGATGGATCAATATCGTCTAGACAATGTCTAGCTAGATGGAACAATATCAAGTCTAGACAACGTCCAGCTAGATGGATCAATATCTGATAGAGACAAGACGGAGGTAGATGGAAGAATATCTGGTCAAGACGTTCAGCTAGATGGAAGAATATCTCGTCTAGACAACGTCTAGCTAGATGGATCAATATCATCTAGACAATGTCTAGCTAGATGGATCAATATCTGATAGAGACAAGACGGAGCTAGATGGAAGAAGATCTGGTCAAGACGTTCAGCTAGATAGAACAATATCTCGTCTAGACAACGTCTAGTTAGATGGATCAATATCGTCTAGACAATGTCTAGCTAGATGGAACAATATCAAGTCTAGACAACATCTAGCTAGATAGATCAATATCTGATATAGACAAGACGGAGCTAGATGGAAGAATATCTGGTCAAGACGTTCAGCTAGATGGAAGGATATCTCATCTAGACAACGTCCAGCTAGATGGATCAATATTTGATAGAGACAAGATGGAGCTAGATGGAAGAATATCTGGTCAAGACAACGTCTAACTAGATGGAAGAATATATCGTCTAGACAACATCTAGTTAGATGGACCGCTATTTTCTAGAGACAATACGGAGCTAGATGGAACAATATCTGGTCTAGACAACCTCTAGCTAGATGGATCAATATTTGATATAGACAATACGGAGCAGATGGAACAATATCTGGTCTAGACGACGTCTAGCTAAATGGAACAATATTTGAGAGAGACAATACAGAGCAGATGGAAGAATATCTGGTCTAGGCAATGTCTAGCTAGGTGGATCAGTATTTGATATAGACAATACGGAGCAGATGGAACAATATCTGGTCTAGACAACATCTAGCTAGGTGGAACAATATTTGATATAGACAATACGGAGCAGATGGAAGAATATCTGGTCTAGACTATGTCTATCTAGATGGAACAATATTTGAAACAGAAAACATGGAGCTAGATGGAAAATATCAGTATAGACAATACTGAGCCACACAATAATGAATGGTCTACACAATACCAGTTGTGGGAGGAGCAAACCAAAGGGACGAGAGGAGGAAGAGTGATTGTTCCTGCAAGAGCTCATCTTCTCAAAACCTTATTAGGTTGTGCTGGGTGGTAAACAAAGCCGTTAGCGCTTCTTGGAAATGTCTGCTCTGTCATACCACCCACATCCGTACCTACTCCAGATGGGGCAAGACCTAACCAACAAGTTCCTGTTATGAAAATCTTCAAACCTGGTTCCTTCCCTATTCCATCATCCCTTGATTGTTGTTTCCTGGAACCACTCATGTGACTGAACTTGTCCACCTTCCTCCCCACCGCAGCGATTTTGTTATTGTGGGTTAGGCATGGAAGGACAACATTGGAGATGGGTTTTGAACCTTTTGACTACAGATCCGGAGGCCATGGTTCAAATCCATGGAAAGCCATTGGATGACCTTGGGCGAATCCCATATTCATAGCTCTGGAAAAGTCTATGAAGTACTTCCAGCCCTTAGAGTCACACTGGAGGACTGAGAAAGTCTTAGAGAGAACATTTTTAGGTCCTCCAATGATCCTATGGTCAACTTCTGGTAGACATTGGCCATTAAGTTGAATTCAAGGATTGAGAGATTCTTAGAGAGAACATCTCTAGGTCTCCCAGTGTCATCTGTGGTCAACTTCTGGTGGACATTGATCATAAATTGGCACTGAAGGATTGAGAGATCCCTAGAGAGAACATCTTTAGGTCCTCCAATGATCCTATGGTCAACTTCTGGTAGACATTGGCCATAAAGTTGCATTCAAGGATTGAGAGATTCTTAGAGAGAACATCTCTAGGTCTCCCAGTGTCATCTGTGGTCAACTTCTGGTGGACATTGATCATAAAGTGGCACTGAAGGATTGAGAGATCCCTAGAGAGAACATCTGTAGGTCCTTCAATCATCCAATGGTCATCCAATGGAAAGCCATTGGATGACCTTGGGCGTATCCCATACTCCTAGCCCTGCAAAAGTCTATGAAGTCCTTCCAGGCCTTAGAGTTGCACTGGAGGACTGAATGAGTCTTAGAGAGAACCTTTGTAGATCCTCCAGTGCGACTCTATGGTCAACTTATGGTAGACATTGGCCATAAAGTTGCATTCAAGGACTGAGAGATCCTTAGAGAGAACATCTGTAGGTCTCCCAGTGTGGTCAACTTCTAGTGAACATTGATCATAAAGTGGCACTGAAAGACTGAGAGAACATCTGTAGGTCCTTCAATCCTTCAGTGAGATCCTATGGTCAACTTCTGACGGACATTGATCATTCATTGTCTTCTATAGTTGACCAAGTTGACCAGGTCAAGAAACTCTTCCATATGCTTAGGTGGAATGTCTTTTTCTTGCAGTTCGAAGTTCTGGGACTAATCTCTGGAGCAGCAGAAAACAAGATGGCCCCATCTTCTCCATGGTGTCCCCAGCCACCTCTCCATCTTCTTTCCTCCAAGTGAAACTTTTGCCAACTTGGTTTTCTTTCCATGCACACGTTCCATCTTGAATTGTGGTGCTCAGAACTGTACATGACATTCTTGATGAGGTCTACGTTTGATCTGGACACTAAATTTATACCAAAGTATCCTAGTCCTCATTGCTACTATGATTGGATAGGGATCTTCATGAAATCATGTCCTACGGAGCCTACTAGGGCTAACATCTGAGCATCAAGTCAAAGTCTGCAACAGGTTGGATTATGGGGATCGAGATATGTTTTTTGATATCCCTTTATATGTTAGGACACAAGGAGAATGTAAAGATTTCTCTGGTGGGAATCTTGTATGACCTAGAACGCGATACTTGTAACACCTAGAATCCAAACATTGAGGAGCTGAAGGATTTTGGGGTATGTCTTTGATGTTCCCATATTCCTTAAAGCATGAATAATGCATCCACCTCCTAGAGTTGAAGTATAGAAGAATCCAAAACTCATGTAACACCTAGAACCTGGTACTTATCATGCTTAGAATGCTTCTCCTCAGGGGTTCAAAATCCATTGTGAACCTGGAACTTGCCACACAAATACCTCAAATATTTGGCTCAAGGGATAGGATATAGAATTGCTCTACAACTTAAGAACTGGAAAGCTGAAGGAACCCAAAACTCATGTGATACCTAGAACCTGATATTTATCACATCCAGAATTTTCCACCTGGGAGTTTCAAATCTTGCTGTAGCCCTTCAGGTGCACATGGATTACAAAACTCCAATGGGATCCCCCTATATGTATTACAACACAAGGAGAATACCAAGATTATGTGATGGGAGTTTTGTGTGACCTAGAACGTGAGTCTTGTAGCACTTAGAATCTAGCCCTTCAGGAGCTGAACGATTTTTGGGTATATCTTTGATGTTTCCATATTCCTTACAGCATGAATAATTCATCCACCTCCTAGAGTTGAAGTATAGAAGAATCCAAAACTCATGTAACACCTAGAACCTGCCACTTATCATGCCTGGAATGCATCTCCTCAGGGGTTCAAAATCTATTGTGATCCCGGAACTTCTTAAATAAATACCTCAAATATTTGGCTCAAGGTATGTGATATAGAATTGCTCTACAACTTAAGAACTAGAGTGGAAAGCTGAAGAACCCCAAACTCATGTGATACCTAGAACCTGATCTAGAATTGTCCACCTAGAAGTTTCAAACCTTGTTGTAGCCCTTCAGGTGCTCATGGATTACAATGCCCCATGGATTACAATACCCCACAATGGCTGTGGGGGTGGTCATGGTTCTCTTGATCTAGAACATCAGTGCTCAAACTCTAGTCATCTCAGTCAGGCAAGTCTTTTGGACTCCATCTTTGACAGTACTTAACCATCAGGAGTTCAAAAGACCTGGAGCTGGAAATGGCTGGTGTAGAACATTATCTAGAACATACAGGCACAAGACTTGACTGACTCCATAAAGACATCTTCCACACTCGTTCCTGGTCGAATTGTGTCCTCAGACAGATTTTCAAGGACATGAAGGAGGACAACAGGGCCCCCAGTTTTCACGAGACAGAACACCCATGTTGTTCTTGGCTGTGGAAGGAGGTCTACACACCCAATGGACAGGGAGAGGCGTGAAATCCTTGGAGACATCTACCTGCCTTTGACTGATTAGTAAGGCATCTCCATTGGGTTGAAAACCTGCTGAGGCAACATGGAGACGGGCCTGGACTTGATGGTATCACTTTATTGGATTACTCCAGGGAGGATTTGCATCCTTGGAGCCATAGTAATTAGTAGAAATTCGAGGAGAGGCTCTAGGGTCAGAAGAAGTCTAACTCTGAGTAGTCTACCATGATGGGGATGGTGCTGGTGCAGTGCCTTCAAGGCATTTCTGACTCACGGTGACGGAACCTTGGCCAGATGTCTTCAGAGGAAACTTTCCGTCGCCTTTCTCTGGGGCTGAGAAAGTATGACTTGCCTAAGGTCACCCCAAAAGTACTTAAGTAAGTAGTAGAGATGCTAACAAATCGTGTTGCTGAATTGCAGAGATGCATAGTAGGACATGCATTGAGTTTGGACCTCAACGTTGGAAGGGTCTACACAATACCAACACCAAGTTACACCAATTGGGTGCACACAGTTGTAGTTTGGATGATTCCCATGGCTCTATACTCTGGAGTCCTGGGAGTTGTAGTTATGTCTCTTTTGCCAGAGCGTGCAAAACTACGACTCCTCAGATCTCATGTCAATCAAAGTGTGGATGGATGAATGGAAGCTGTGAAAAGGCTTCTTCATGGAGTTCTCCAAGGTGCCCATTCATTCTACAGTGTGGATGGATGAATGGAAGCCATGAAAAGGCTCTTTCATGGAGCTCTCCAAGGTGCCCA
The DNA here is from genome assembly GCF_035594765.1 of Anolis carolinensis. Classification (NCBI taxonomy): domain Eukaryota; kingdom Metazoa; phylum Chordata; class Lepidosauria; order Squamata; family Anolidae; genus Anolis; species Anolis carolinensis. Next base: position 15,201,244 of record NW_026943825.1, on the reverse strand, counting down.
GACTAGAAATCCCGGAATTTGGACATCTTACTCAAAGTTTGGAATTAAAAACACCACAAAGTCCAAGTAACTGACTTGGAAGTACTAACTTGAAAAGGGAAGAGTTGTCCTTTGACCCAACCGGATGGTCAACCCAACCAGATGGACAACGTCTTCTCCGTTGACCATTGCAGTATGACATGACTCGAACTGCTTTAGCTCCATGTTATGGAGTCCTTGGAGTTGTCTTTTCACAATTCCTTTTGCCTCCCCATGCCTAAGAGTGCTGGGGCTTCACCGAACTACACATCCCAGGACTCTCCAGATGGTCAACCCAACCAGATGGCCAACGTCTTCTCTGTTGACCATTACAGTATGACATGATTCCATGTTATGGAGTCCTAGGACTTGTCATTTTGCAATGCCTTTTGCCTCTCCTGTCTAAGAGTGCTGGGGCCACATCGAACTACACATCCCAGGACTCCCCAGATGGTCAACCCAACCAGATGGCCAACGTCTTCTCCGTTGACCATGGCAGTATGACATGATTCCATGTTATGGAGTCCAAGGAGTTGTCTTTTCGCAATTCCTTTTGCCTCCCCTGTCTAAGAGTTCTGAGGCCACACCGAACTACACATCCCAGCACTCCCCACATTGAGCGGAGAGGCGGGAAGGTCCCCAAAGGGTGGATCAGGAAGTCCAAGGTCTCAAATGGATCGGGCCGGTGACTCAAAGGCCTTCCTTTGGTGAGATGCCACTCTTTGGGACCTCCTTGCCCCACATCTACCCAACGTTGCATTATGGGCTTGGCAATCCCATCACGATCATGAGACACCAAGTCATGGCGATCGAGGCGGCATTGCAAAACCCTCTCCAGAAATAACATCTAACTTCATGCCTTGGACGTCTCTTCCTGCTGAGCTCATCCCTTTGAGGAGGACCTGGTTGGATTTCCACATCGGGCTGGGTCGTTGGGGACATGCCAAGGAGTCCTTCCAGATTCCCGTACGACACCTTTCCGGGAACTGAGGATCGATCTGGGTGTGTCCAGAGACACCTACACGTTGGGACTGATGCAGATCGGAACTCGAACTACATGGCTCAACTCAAGAGTCCTGGGATGTGCAGTTTTACAAGGTCTTTGCTCGATGCGAAGGGGTCTTCGGTAGACATTTCTGTAGACTTTGGTGCATCAATATTTAAGTTTAGTCTGGCTAGGATCCGTAGTTTGTTGTGGCCCCACTTTAACTATCACGGTTCCATCCCATAGAAGCCTGGGATCTGTAGCTGGCACAACAAAACATTGCATGGAAAGTTCCTTGACAAAATTGAAGGAAAAGCTGATAAGGAGAAGACCTGGCTCTGGCTCACGAATGGGACCCTGAAGAAGGAGACAGAAGGCCTGATCCTTGCAGCCCAGGAGCAAGCCATCAGGACAAAGGCAATTAATAATAATAATAATAATAATAATAATAATAATAATAATAATAATAATAGAAGACCTGGCTCTGGCTCACGAATGGGACCCTGAAGAAAGAGACAGAAGGCCTGATCCTTGCAGCCCAGGAGCAAGCCATCAGGACAAAGGCAATTAATAATAATAATAATAATAATAATAATAATAATAATAATAATAATAATAGAAGACCTGGCTCTCACTCACGAATGGGACCCTGAAGAAGGCGACAGAAGGCCTGATCCTTGCAGCCCAGGAGCAAGACATCAGGACAAATAATAATAATAATAATAATAATAATAATAATAATAATAATAATGAGAAGACCTGGCTCTGGCTCACGAATGGGACCCTGAAGAAGGAGACAGAAGGCCTGATCCTTGCAGCCCAGGAGCAAGACATCAGGACAAAGGCCATTCAGGCCAAGATCGAAAAATCAACTGATGACCCCAAATGCAGACTGTGCAAGGAAGCCGACGAAACCATGGATCATATCCTCAGCTGCTGTAAGAAAATCGCACAGACAGACTACAAACAGAGGCACAACTCTGTGGCCCAAATGATTCATTGGAACTTATGCCTCAAGTCCCACCTCCCTGCAGAAAAGAACTGGTGGGATCACAAACCTGCAAAAGTCTTGGAAAATGAGCACGCAAAGATACTGTGGGACTTCCGAATCCAGACTGACAAAGTTCTGGAACACAACACACCAGACATCACAGTTGTGGAAAAGAAAAAGGTTTGGATCATTGATGTCGCCATCCCAGGTGACAGTCGCATTGACGAAAAACAACAGGAAAAACTCAGCCGCTCTCAGTACCTCAAGATTGAACTTCAAAGACTCTGGCAGAAACCAGTGCAGGTGGTCCCGGTGGTGATGGGCACACTGGGTGCCGTGCCAAAAGATCTCAGCCGGCATTTGGAAAGAATAGACATTGACAAAGTTACGATCTGCCAACTGCAAAAGGCCACCCGACTGGGATCTGTGCGCATCATCCGAAAATACATCACACAGTCCTAGACACTTGAGAAGTGTTCGACTTGTGATTTTGTGATATGAAACCCAGCATATCTATCTTGTTTGCTGTGTCATAATAAAATAATAATAATAATAATAATTCACAATTATTCACAATATATATGCTGGATTTCGTATCACAAAATCACAAGTCGAACACTTCCTAATAATAATAATAATAATAATAATAATAATAATAATAATAATAATAATATCACACAGTCCTAGACACTTGGGAAGTGTTCAACTTGGGATTTTGTGATATGAAATCCAGCATATCTATCTTGTTTGCTGTGTCATAATAATAATAATAATAATAATAATAATAATAATAATAATAATAATACATCACACAGTCCTAGACACCTGGGAAGTGTTCGACTTGTGATTTTGTGATACGAAATCCAGCATATCTATCTTGTTTGCTGTGTCATACAATAAATAATAATAATAATAATAATAATAATAATAATAATAATAATACATCACACACTTGGGAAGTGTTTGACTTGTGATTTTGTGATACGAAATCCAGCATATCTATCTTGTTTGCTGTGTCATAATAAAATAATAATAATAATAATAATAATAATAATAATAATAATAATAATATAAAATGGTAGATTAATACAAATATTGACAGGCCAGATCTGGCCCGGAAGACATTAAAACCTAAAAATAGTAATCAGACGGGAGGTGCGATCAATGATTGATTTTGGGCATCTCTCAGGTGTCCTTTGTTTGATTTACAAATTAAGGAAAACAAAGGCTGCACAGGCTCGTTGCAGCGGGTTCGATTTTGCCACACTGCGATGATTGCGCGACCGGGAGAACAAGGGAGAAGTTGTGGTTGGCTCGATGATTTGCAAACTCTTGGTGGACTCATTCCAGGAAGAGAAAAGAAATCACAAATGGGGAAAGGAGGAACTTGACGTTGTTGTCATCATCACATCGAGGCGTTGGTACACACCACGTTGCCCGGGCGAGTTTCGTCACTTCTGTTGAAATCCGGATCCGGAGAGGTGTATATAAAAGCCCCAGGCCGGTTGCCTCCAGACATCAGCCTTGTCTCCTGGATTCATTCGTTGAGTTTGGTGAGTGCCAAGAATCTCATTTTCTTGCTCCATTTTGGGCTCGGTTTATCTCAATTCGGAACACTGGGAGAGGGGAAAAAGCCCTTTGGGAACTACAGATCCCAGAACAAATTTTGCAACATTTTCCTCCTCTAAATTGCCCTAGAGAAAAATGTCCTTTGGAAACTATAACTCCCGGAACTGACTTTGCAACTCTTTCCTAAGGGGCGAGGGTTCCCAAAAATTCATTTTCCGGGATCACCTTTGCAACTCTTTCCTAAGGGTAGAGATTTCCCAAAGATTCATTTTCCTTCTCTAAAGTGCCTTAGAGAAAGATGTGCTTTGGGAACTACAGAACCCCGAACAAGTTTTGCAACTCTTTCCTAAGGGGCGAGGGTTCCCAAAATTCATTTTCTGGGATCAGCATTGTGACTCTTTCCTAAGGGGCGAGGGTTCCCAAAATTCATTTCCTGGGATCACCTTTGCAACTCTTTCCTAAGAGTAGAGATTTCCCAAAGATTCATTTTCCTTCTCTAAAGTGCCCTAGAGAAAGATGTGCTTTGGAAACTATAACTTCCAGAACCAGCTTTGCAACTCTTTCCTAAGGGGCGAGGGTTCCCAAAAATTCATTTTCCGGGATCACCTTTGCAACTCTTACCTAAGGGTAAAGATTTCCCAAAGATTCATTTTCCTACTCTAAAGTGCCTTAGAGAAAGATGTCATTTGGAAACTATAACTCTCAGAATTGACTTTGCAACTCTTTCCTAAGGGGCGAGGGTTCCCAAAAATTCATTTCCCGGGATCAGCTTTGCAACTCTTTCCTAAGGGTAGAGATTTCCCAAAGATTCATTTTCCTTCTCTAAAGTGCCTTAGAGAAAGATGTGCTTTGGGAACTACAGAACCCCGAACAAGTTTTGCAACTCTTTCCTAAGGGGCGAGGGTTCCCAAAATTCATTTTCTGGGATCAGCATTGTGACTCTTTCCTAAGGGGCGAGGGTTCCCAAAAATTCATTTCCCGGGATCACCTTTGCAACTCTTTCCTTAGAGTAGAGATTTCCCAAAGATTCATTTTCCTTCTCTAAAGTGCCCTAGAGAAAGATGTGCTTTGGAAACTATAACTTCCAGAACCAGCTTTGCAACTCTTTCCTAAGGGGCGAGGGTTCCCAAAAATTCATTTTCCGGGATCACCTTTGCAACTCTTACCTAAGGGTAAAGATTTCCCAAAGATTCATTTTCCTACTCTAAAGTGCCTTAGAGAAAGATGTCATTTGGAAACTATAACTCTCAGAATTGACTTTGCAACTCTTTCCTAAGGGGCGAGGGTTCCCAAAAATTCATTTCCCGGGATCAGCTTTGCAACTCTTTCCTAAGGGTAGAGATTTCCCAAAGATTCATTTTCCTTCTCTAAAGTGCCTTAGAGAAAGATGTGCTTTGGGAACTACAGAACCCCGAACAAGTTTTGCAACTCTTTCCTAAGGGGCGAGGGTTCCCAAAATTCATTTTCTGGGATCAGCATTGTGACTCTTTCCTAAGGGGCGAGGGTTCCCAAAAATTCATTTCCCGGGATCACCTTTGCAACTCTTTCCTTAGAGTAGAGATTTCCCAAAGATTCATTTTCCTTCTCTAAAGTGCCCTAGAGAAAGATGTGCTTTGGAAACTATAACTTCCAGAACCAGCTTTGCAACTCTTTCCTAAGGGGCGAGGGTTCCCAAAAATTCATTTTCCGGGATCACCTTTGCAACTCTTACCTAAGGGTAAAGATTTCCCAAAGATTCATTTTCCTACTCTAAAGTGCCTTAGAGAAAGATGTCATTTGGAAACTATAACTCTCAGAATTGACTTTGCAACTCTTTCCTAAGGGGCGAGGGTTCCCAAAAATTCATTTCCTGGGATCAGCTTTGCAACTCTTTCCTAAGGGTAGAGATTTCCCAAAGATTCATTTTCCTTCTCTAAAGTGCCTTAGAGAAAGATGTGCTTTGGGAACTACAGAACCCCGAACAAGTTTTGCAACTCTTTCCTAAGGGGCGAGGGTTCCCAAAATTCATTTTCTGGGATCAGCATTGTGACTCTTTCCTAAGGGGCGAGGGTTCCCAAAAATTCATTTCCCGGGATCACCTTTGCAACTCTTTCCTAAGGGTAGAGATTTCCCAAAGATTCATTTTCCTTCTCTAAAGTGCCCAAGAGAAAGATGTCCTTTGGAAACTATAACTCCCGGAACTGACTTTGCAACTCTTTCCTAAGGGGCGAGGGTTCCCAAAAATTCATTTTCCGGGATCACCTTTGCAACTCTTTCCTAAGGGCAGAGATTTCCCAAAGATTCATTTTCCTTCTCTAAAGTGCCTTAGAGAAAGATGTGCTTTGGAAACTATAACTCCCAGAACTGACTTTGCAGCTCTTTCCTAAGTGGAGAGGGTTCCCAAAAATTCATTTCCCGGGATCAGCTTTGCAACTCTTTCCTAAGGGTAGAGATTTCCCAAAGATTCATTTCCCTATTCTAAAGTGCCCTAGAGTAAAATGTCCTTTGGAAACTATAACTCCCAGAGCTGACTTTGCAACTCTTTCCTAAGGGCAGAGGGTTCCCAAAGATTACTTTTCCGGTATCATCTTTGCGACTCTTTCCTAAGGGCAGAGGGTTCCCAAAGATTCATTTTCCTACTTTAGAGTAAGGTGTCCTTGGGAAACTACAACTCCTTGGATCAGATTTGCAGCTCTTTCCTAAGAGGGGAAGTTTCCCAAAGCTTCATTTCCTTGCTTTAGAAAAAGTTGTCCTTGGGAAACTACAACTCCCAGGATCAGCTTTGTGACTCTTATCTAAGGGACGAGGGTTCCTAAAGATTCATTTTCCTGGTTTAGAGTAAGGTGTCCTTGGGAAACTACAACTCCTTGGATCAGATTTGCAGCTCTTTCCTAACAGTGGAAGGTTCCCAAAGATTCATTTCCTTGCTTTAGAGTAAGGTGTCCTTGGGAAACTACAACTCCCCAGATCAACTTTGCAGCTGCTTCCTAATGGGTGACGGTTACCAAAGATTCATTTTCCTACTTTAGAGTAAGGTGTCCTTGGGAAACTACAACTCCTTGGATCAGATTTGCAGCTCTTTCCTAAGAGGGGAAGTTTCCCAAAGCTTCATTTCCTTGCTTTAGAAAAAGGTGTCCTTGGGAAACTACAACTCCCAGGATCAGCTTTGTGACTCTTATCTAAGGGACGAGGGTTCCTAAAGATTCATTTTCCTGGTTTAGAGTAAGGTGTCCTTGGGAAACTACAACTCCTTGGATCAGATTTGCAGCTCTTTCCTAAGAGGGGAAGTTTCCCAAAGATTCATTTCCTTGCTTTAGAAAAAGGTGTCCTTGGGAAACTACAACTCCCAGGATCAGCTTTGTGACTCTTATCTAAGGGACGAGGGTTCCTAAAGATTCATTTTCCCGGTTTAGAGTAAGGTGTCCTTGGGAAACTAAAACTCCTTGGATCAGCTTTGCAGCTCTTTCCTAAGAGGGGAAGTTTCCCAAAGATTCATTTCCTTGCTTTAGGAAAAAGTGTCCTTGGGAAACTACAACTCCCAGGATCAGCTTTGTGACTCTTACCTAAGGGACGAGGGTTCCTAAAGATTCATTTTCCCGGTTTAGAGTAAGGTGTCCTTGGGAAACTACAACTCCTTGGATCAGATTTGCAGCTCTTTCCTAACAGTGGAAGTTTCCCAAAGATTCATTTCCTTGCTTTAGGAAAAAGTGTCCTTGGGAAACTACAACTCCCAGGATCAGCTTTGTGACTCTTATCTAAGGGACGAGGGTTCCTAAAGATTCATTTTCCCGGTTTAGAGTAAGGTGTCCTTGGGAAACTACAACTCCTTGGATCAGATTTGCAACTGCTTCCTAATGGGTGATGGTTCGCAAAGATTCATTTTCCTGCTTTAGAGTAAGGTGTCCTTGGGAAACTACAACTCCCAGGATCAGCTTTGCGACTCTTATCTAAGGTTCCCAAATATCCAGTGTCGATAGAATACACCCTGTGGCACTAAAAAATCCCGGGAGTGGTAGTTTGCCAAGGACCGCCTCTTTGGTACAATTGAAACGCCTTGCCAAACTACAACTCCCATGAGCCGTGGCAGTTAAAATAGTGTCTGTGGTGTCAAACTGTATTGATTTTCAGTGCCAATACAATACAGTAAAGCACAAAAGTCAGCAAACTTCTGACCATGGTATTGAGACATGGCCGTCTCAATACCCTAGAACTGCAGAACTACAACTCCCAGATTTCCATAGCATTGAGACACAGTGGTTCAAGTGGGGTTGTGGATATCTTTTCTAGATTTTTCTAGAAACATCATGTCTCACGCCCATGCCACTCCCGCCGGGCACAAGCCGAAGTTGGGCGACGCCGAGGGAAACTGCACCCTGGAGAAGGCCTTCACCACCATCATAAACGCTTACCACCGGTACTCTCCGCGACAAGGCAAGGACGACTTCCTGAGCCCCCAGGACCTGAAGGAGATGCTGCAAGAACAGTTGCCCACGTTTCTCGAGGCCTGTGTAAGTAGACCCCATGGGAGGGAGGGGTTTACAATCGCAGGTTACAATCGCATTGGCCGCTTGAGCTGCCGCATCACATTGTTGGCTCACGTTCAGCTTATGGTCTGGAATGGACGGGTGGACAGTCAGACAGATAAAGATATACTTGGAGCTCTCCTTGAACAAAGGAGATAGATTGTGTGTTTCCTTGAGCAGAGAATTAATATGGATGAATAGGTGTGGATGGATAGATAGAGATAGATAGATACTGATAGACAGATAGATAGATGATAGATAGATAGATAGATAGATAGATAGATAGATAGATAGATAGATACTGATAGATTGATAGATAGTTACTGATAGATAGATACTGATAGATAGATCTATCATCTGACTAGGGTCAGATCTATCTACCTATCTTGCACCTCTGCTCAAGGAAGCATCCAGGTATCGATGTATCTATTGATTGATTGATTGATCATCTGACTGTCTATTAATCTACCTATCTCTATTGCACCTCCACTCAAGGATGCATCCAGATATCAATCCATCCATCCATCCATCCATCCATCCATCCATTCATATTACTGCTCTGCTCAAGGAGGGACACAAGTCTACCCTATCTATCTGTCTGTCTATCTAGTATCTATCTATTATCTCTCTATCTCTATCTATCTATCTATCTATCTATCTATCTATCTATCTATCTATCTATCTATCTATCTATCTATCTCTACATCCATCCATCCATCCATCCATATTACTGCTCTGCTCAAGGAGGGACACAAGTCTACCCTATCTATCTGTCTGTCTATCTAGTATCTATCTATTATCTCTCTATATCTATCTATCTATCTATCTATCTATCTATCTATCTATCTATCTATCTCTACATCCATCCATCCATCCATCCATATTACTGCTCTGCTCAAGGAGGGACACAAGTCTACCCTATCTATCTGTCTGTCTATCTAGTATCTATCTATTATCTCTCTATATCTATCTATCTATCTATCTATCTATCTATCTATCTATCTATCTATCTATCTCTACATCCATCCATCCATCCATATTACTGTTCTGCTCAAGGAGGCACACATGTATCTATCAATCAAATGATCCATCCATCCATCCATCTGAATTCTCTGGTCAAGGAGGCACACAAGTCTATCTCCCTTATCTGTCTATCTTTCTATCTACCCTATCATCAATCAATCAATCAATCAATTATCTATCTATCCATTCACACCCATCCATCCATATTACTTCTCTCCTCAAGGAGGCACAAGTCTATCTACCCCATCTGTCTGTCTATCTATCTATCTATCTATCTATCTATCTATCTATCATCCATCCATCCATCCATCCATCCATCCATCCATATTACTGCTCTGCTCAAGGATGTATCTATCGATTGAATGATCTATCTATCTATCTATCTATCTATCTATCTATCTATCCATCCATCCATCCATCCATCCATCCATCCATCCATCCATCCATCCATCCATCCATCCATCCATATTACTTCTCTGCTCAAGGATGTATCTATCGATTGAATGATCTATCTATCTATCTATCTATCTATCTATCTATCTATCTATCTATCTATCTATCTATCTATCATCCATCCATCCATCCATCCATCTATCCATATTACTGCTCTGCTCAAGGATGTATCTATTGATTGAATGATCTATCCATCCATCCATCCATCCATCCATCCATCCATCCATCCATATTACTTCTCTGCTCAAGGAGACACACACATCTATCTACCCTATCATCTATCTATCTATCTCTATCTATCTATCTATCTATCTATCTATCTATCTATCTATCTATCCATCCATATTAATACGCTGTTCAAGGAGGCACACAAATCTACCTACCCTATTATCTATCTATCTATCTATCTATCTATCTATCTATCTATCTATCTATCTAGCCGTCCATCCATATTACTTCTCTGCTCAATGGGACACACACATCTATCCTATTATCTATCTATCTATCTATCTATCTATCTATCTATCTATCATCTATCTATCTATCTATCTATCTATCTATCTATCTATCTATCCTATTATCTGTCTGTCTGTCTGTCTGTCTATCTATCTATCTATCAATCTATCTATCCATCCATCCATATTACTTCTCTGCTCAAGGAGGCACACAAATCTATCTACCCTATCATCTATCTATCTAGCACCTTGGCTCAAGGATACCTCCAATCGTATCTCTCTGACTGTCCACCCATCCATCCAAGACCATAAGCTGAACATGAGCCAACTGTGTGACGCGGTGGCTCAAGAGGCTAATGCAATTGTTGGTTGTATCAATAGGAGTCTGATTTGACCACAAGCTGAACAGGAGCCAAGAGTGTGGTGCAGCATCCAAAAAGTTAACGTGAATCTAGTTTGCATCAATAAGAGGATAGTATCTAGATCAAGGGAAGTCATAGTCTTCTGCTTTGGTCAGGCCTCGCCTGGAATAGTCCTGTATCTAGTTCTGGGCAAAGTTCCAATTGTGGCAGAATGAGGTTGGACTGGATTGCCTTTGGGGGTCCCTTTCCAACTGTGGTTCTAGTAAACATGGCCACCCGACCCACCTCCGGGACTCAATGTAGCAATGTTCAGGTTTCATTCCGTCTTCTTTTCTTCCCTTCAGGGCCGTAACCGCCCCGGTTACATCGAGCAGCTCTTCAAAGAGTCGGACATCAATAAAGACAAGGTTCTGACTTTTGAGGAGACCGTCCGCATTTTCCTCAAAGTGGCTGACGATGCCCACCGCCTCAGCCACAAGGAGGACCGGTGTGGACCCGACAAGGATTGAGCGCCACTCCTTCGGAGAAGAACCCATTGCAGCATATATTTCAGATCTTGGGGTTAGGATTCCAATACCTTCTGGCCTTCACCTCCCATAGGTCCACACCTTCTGGCCTTCATCTCCCATAGGTCCACATCTTCTGGCCTTCACCTCCCATAGGTCCACACCTTCTGGCCTTCATCTCCCATAGGTCCACACCTTCTGGCCTTCATCTCCCATAGGTCCACATCTTCTGGCCTTCACCTCCTATGGGTCCACACCTTCTGGTCTTCATCTCCCATAGGTCCACATCTTCTGGCCTTCATCTCCCATAGGTCCACATCTTCTGGCCTTCACCTTCCATGGGTCCACATCGTCTGGCCTTCACCTCCCATGGGTCCACACCTTCTGGCCTTCACCTCCCATGGGTCCACACCTTCTGGCCTTCATCTCCCATAGGTCCACATCGTCTGGCCTTCATCTCCCATGGGTCCACACCTTCAACTCCCATAGGTCCACATCGTCTGGCCTTCATCTCCCATGGGTCCACATTTTCTGGCCTTCATCTCCCATAAGTCCACATTTTCTAGCCTTCATCTCCCATAGGTCCTGGGGATCTTCTGGCCTTCACCTCCCATGGATCCACATCTTCTGGCCTTCATCTCCCATAACTCCTTCCCATTGGTGCGGCTCTTCAGGCTTTGCATCCGCCCCTCCTTATTTGAGCCAAGTAGCGTCAGATGGGATGAGCGATATATATGTTCTGCAATGATATATTGTCCACCATGTTTGAGTCCAAAATGTTGAATAAAGACACCTTGTAACAAACCAAGGAGCCTTGGATTGAGTCTTTCATGTCTTCCAGAGAAGGAGATTGGTTATCGTGTGCTTAAGGTTTTGTGCATTCCATACTAGCATTTCATGGGAGACACAAGAATACCCCATTGATATGACAGGTTAAGGTAGCGTTTCTCAACCTGGGGGTCGAGACCCCTGGAGGGATCATGAGGGGGTGTCAGAGGGGTTACCAAAGACCACCAGAAAACACATATTTCTGATGGTCTTAGGAACCCCTTTGAGTTGAAGGTTGAAGATCTCTCCACCTGTCCTTCTCTTCCTTTTTGGATACGGATGGTGAATCCTCCCACCAAAACTCCTCCTCTTGCTGTGACTGGATGGAGGGAGAACTGCAATTACCATCATGCTGGGTCATTCCCACCCCACAAACTCCACCAAAATTCAAAGTTGGTCTTATTGGGTATTTGTGCTATGTTTGGTCCAGATCCATCAGTTGGGTGCACATTGTGTAACAACTGCCACCAATAATAATAATAATAATAATAATAATAATAATAATAATAATGAACACACAAAGATACTGTGGGACTTCCGAATCCAGACTGACAAAGTTCCGGAACACAACACACCAGACATCACAGTTGTGGAAAAGAAAAAGGTTTGGATCATTGATGTCGCCATCCCAGGTGACAGTCGCATTGACGAAAAACAACAGGAAAAACTCAGCCGCTCTCAGGACCTCAAGATTGAACTTCAAAGACTCTGGCAGAAACCAGTGCAGGTGGTCCCGGTGGTGATGGGCACACTAGGTGCCTTGCCAAAAGATCTCAGCCGGCATTTGGAAAGAATAGACATTGACAAAATCACGATCTGCCAACTGCAAAAGGCCACCCGACTGGGATCTGCACGCATCATCCGAAAATACATCACACAGTCCTAGACACTTGGGAAGTGTTCCAAAGTTCCATCCATGATCCAAACCTTTTTCTTTTCTACAACTGTGATGCCTGGTGTGTTGTGTTCCAGAACTTTGTCAGTCTGGATTCGGAAGTCCCACAGTATCTTTGCGTGCTCATTTTCCAATACTTTTGCAGGTTTGTGATCCCACCAGTTCTTTGCTGCTGGGAGGTGGTACTTGAGGCATAAGTTCCAATTGATCATTTGGGCCACAGAGTTGTGCCTCTGTTTGTAGTCTGTCTGTGCAATTTTCTTACAGCAGCTGAGGAGATGATCCATGGTTTCGTGGGTTTCCTTGCAGAGTCTGCATTTTGGGTCATCAGCTGATATTTCGATCTTGGCCTTGATTGCCTTTGTCCTGATGTCTTGCTCCTGGGCTGCAAGGATCAGGCCTTCTGTCTCCTTCTTCAGGGGATATTATTATTATTATTATTATTATTATTATTATTATTATTATTATTTGTCCTGATGTCTTGCTCCTGGGCTGCAAGGATCAGGCCTTCTGTCTCCTTCTTCAGGGTCCCATTCATGAGCCAGAGCCAGGTCTTCTCCTTCCCAGCTTTTCCTTCAATTTTGTCAAAGAACTTTCCATGCAATGTTTTGTTGTGCCATTATTATTATTATTATTATTATTATTATTATTATTATTATTATATGTTTATGAATATTTACATAAAGGTCAAATTTAAGATAAGACTGTCCAACTCTGATCAAATCATTATTCTCATCTTCTTCAATGTCAATGTGCTTACAAATGTGGACCTTCAAAAAAGGCAGAATTTTGTCTTCCAATTGAAATGCCTATAGCCTGTCATTTCATCTTTAGCCACTAGAGGGCAGCCTTACATTACAAACAAGATCGGAAAAAAGGAATACAATACAATACAAAGATCTGAGAGCAGAGAGAGGTAGTTTTGCTTCACTTCCCATTATAAGGGGACCTTGGTATCCACTGGTGAGAACTGCAAAAGGAGATAAGATAATATTTAAGACTTAGCTTTCAATCGGAGCTCTTTCATTGACCTCGTTGTTCACAGAGGGTATTTTAAGGGATTTTTTGCACTTGTTTTAATAACTGAAATTCTTAATTCTATTTTAATATTTCTCCTATTAAATTCTAGATTTGTGTGGGCTGCTGTGGGTCCCAGTCCTAGATAATTTTCACTTTTATTATGTGTATAGATGGGCGGATCCCTAGACACCAGTAAATTTCCACTGGGAGTTTTAAAAAAAGGAAAAAACCAGTTCTACTTCCCTTGAAAAAAATTTCCTTTGCTGAATCCAAAGCAAAAGGCTAACATTTTTCTCGTCTGAATTAATAGTTGATAGGAATGATCTTTTCACCAACCCCGGAGCAGAGAACTATTTGACTCCTTCCCAGTTCCTCCCACTACATTTTCTCCTAAGTAAAGAAAATTTAAATTAAAACCAGAAACGTATCTATTAGGATTTACAACTGCAACATTCAATAAAAATGAAGATAGAATACTATTCCACATTAGCTCAACTAGCAAGAGTGTGGAAAGGGGAAGAAGTCCCAAAGGTTGAAGATTGGCTAATTAAAATACTAGACATTATACAAATGGACATTTTGACACAAAAAATAAGAGAAGGGAAAAATAAAGCAGACTGGACAAATGTTGCAAACTTCTTGAGAAAAAGGAAAATGGACTTCATGATAGATCTGTCTTGCATATAAAAACAAACAAAAAAGTTGGTGGCTAGAAGAAATGAAAAAGTATCAGAAAAGACGAGAAAAAAGTCTTCGAAGCATAAGATGGGAAGTCAAATTGCACCGTCGTCTTTTTTTCCTTTTTAATTTTTTTCTCTTTTCTCTTCTGTCTTCCCTTCCTACTATTCTTTACTATTTATTTTGTTGTCCCACTGTCGATGTATTGACACTCTTAAGAAATAAATAAAAATTATATTGCAAAGAAAATGTCAATGTTCGCTGACGATTTAATATTAAGATTATAAGACCCTTCCATTATTATTATGGTTTTCCTGGACTTTTAAGTCACTGACGTTAGGATTTTAGTAGCAGTAGCTTGCATGCTAAGGAAGGATGGGAGCTGTAGTCTCCCAACATCTGGCAGAGCCGGATGACTTTTCAGGAATAGCCATTGGAAATTCTCCCACTTTCGATGTATTGACACTCTTAAGAAATAAATAAAAATTATATTGCAAAGAAAATGACAATGTTCGCTGATGATTTAATATTAAGATTATAAGACCCTTCCATTATTATTATGGTTTTCCTGGACATTTAAGTCACTGACTTTAGGATTTTAGTAGCAGTAGCTTGCATGCTAAGGAAGGATGGGAGCTGTAGTCTCCCAACATCTGGCAGAGCCGGATGACTTTTCAGGAATAGCCATTGGAAATTCTCCCACTTTCGATGTATTGACACTCTTAAGAAATAAATAAAAATTATATTGCAAAGAAAATGACAATGTTCGCTGATGATTTAATATTAAGATTATAAGACCCTTCCATTATTATTATGGTTTTCCTGGACTTTGAAGGCACTGACATTAGGATTTTAGTAGCAGTAGCTTGCATGCTAAGGAAGGATGGGAGCTGTAGTCTCCCAACATCTGACTTTTCAGGAATAGCTTTTGGAAATTGGACATTTATTCAATCTAGCTGGGTTTTGGAGACAAGACTGGGCTGGGTTGACTGTTGTTCTCCATATCGGCATTTTCCTTCAGGAAATAAAAGAGAGAAATGGCTCTTGCTTCACTTGTTTCCTAAGACGCCTGCGGTATTTTCAATTTCAGGTTTTGCAACGGAGAGTCAATAAAGTGAGAGCTGAAAAAAAATGAAGCCACACAGAGGGGATTATTGATGGGGGTTTCCAAGTTTCCCAACTTAGGAGATATGGAAACACTATCAAGGGAAGGCTAAGAGCTTGAACACTGTTCCCACCCTAAATATCTTGGCATCACCTTAGACTGAACACTAACATTTAGGAAACACTGTGCAAACACCTTACTTACAGACTTACTTACTTACTTACTTACTTACTTAGACGATCCCTCGTAACCCGAGGATGATGGTCCTCCAAGTGTAGTGTCTTGGTGGTCAGTGCGTAGGTGGCTGTGGAGACCTATTCTTGACCCGCATGTTCTTCTATAGTGAAGACATCAGTTTCCAGGTGGAAAGTGGTCCTGGTGAGAGTTGGCTTGATACATCTTCCTCTTGGCACGTTTCTCCCTTAAGCCCTCCATTCGTGCCTCTTCAACCTCTTTTTCTGTCCACCAACATTACGTGAGTTAGGAGTATAGTGACTGCTTTGTGAAACGGTGATCGGGCATTTGGACAACATAGCCAGTCCAGTGGGGTTGATGGCGTAGGAGTGTCATTTCAACGCTGGTGGTCTTTGCTTCTTCCAGCACGCTGACATTTGTCCACCTGTCTTCCCAAGAAATTTGCAGGATTTTCCAGAGGCAACGCTGGTGAAATTGTTTCAGGAGTTGAGTGTGACGTCTGTAGACAGTCCACGTTTTGCAGGCGTAGAGCAGGGTTGGAAGGACAATAGCTTTATAAACAAGTCCCTTGGTGTCCCTACAGATGTCCCAATCCTCAAACACTCTCTGCTTCATTCAGAAGAATGCTGCACTCGCAGAGCTCAGGTGGTGTTGTATTTCAGTGTCAGTCAGGGCTGTAGCCAGAAAAAAAATTCGGGGGGGGGGGGGGTTGAAAATTTCAGGGGGGGGGGTTGAACCCCTAGCACCCCGACCCCCGCTACAAACCTGTCAATATCTGCTTGAGATAGTGCCTGGAGGGACTCTTAATGTTTTCCGTCTCATAGACTTAGCATGGGGATTTGGTTAACCAGTTAAAATTCATGAGTAAACCAGGTTTTTTTAATAACCTGAAAAATTTCAGGGGGAGGGTTGAACCCCTACCCCCCGCCCCCCCTTCGCTACAGGCCTGGTGTCAGTATTGACTTTTGTTGAGAGGTGGCTGCCAAGGAAGCAGAAATGGTCAACATTTTCTAACGTTACACCATTGAGCTGTATTTCTGGCCTTGCAGAGGGATTGGCTGGTGCCTGTTGGAAGAGCACTTTGGTTTTCTCGATGTTCAATGAGAGGCTGAGCTTCCCGTATGCTTCTGCAAAGGTGTTTAGAGTGGCTTGCAGATCTTCTTCTGAATGCGCACAGATTTCATTGTCATCGACATATTGGAGTTCTATAACAGATGTTGTTGTGACCTTAGTTTTGGCTCTCAGTCTGCTGAGGTTAAATAGCTTGCCATCTGTCTGATAGATGATTTCCACTCCAGTGGGAAGCTTCCCATCAACAAGATGAAGTATCATAGCGAGGAAGATGGAAAATAAGGTTGGGGAAATAACACAAACACCAAGCACAAAGTAGCTGCACGCAATAACATCCTGCGGAAACGTACTAATAATGGATAGGGTGCAGACCCACAAGTAATAAGAACATCAGCCCTGGCCTTGTTTTACTCAACTTCTGAGTATGCCTGCCCTGTTTGGCACAAGTCTGCCCATGTGAAGCAGGTGGACATAGCACTGAATGAGACATGTAGAATAATCACAGGATGTCTTAAACCTACACTTCTGGGTAGACTCTATAAGCTAGTTGGCATTGTCCCCCCTGATGTTGCTGCTAACTGGAAGAGAAATAAGGTTGAACACTGCGAAAGCCACCCACTGTATAGCTATCAACCTCTTCCCAGTAGACTTAAATCAAGGAAAAGTTTCATGAGAACCACCACTCCTCTTAATGTTCCTCCAGCAACAGCAATAATATCTCTGTGAGCAGCAAAATCAGGCAGTCCCAACTGGATGGTCCCCCATGAGGGACAAACCAACAATGGGCAACTTGGAAGTCCCTGAACAGACTCAGAGGCGTACTTGGCGGATCAAAAGACAACCTGTGTGCAAAATTTTCAACTTCTGCTTTCTATTGACGAGGAACCCGGATTAATTTTTCCGACAGCCTTTGGGTTTCACATGTTGAACTACAATCACTCCTGAGGATTATGTGATGTTTGCATTTCTCCAGTTTCACCCGAAAGGTGATTTTATGAGTGAGGTGCGAGGCAACAAAATGTAATCCATTTGGATTGCTGTCTTTCAGCATTCCTCGTTTCTTGCAACGCTTCAAGAATTCCATTAAATGCATTTTGTATTTGGCCTCTGATTCTTGCTTCTCAATATTCAATGGTGATGGTCCAGTACTATAAAAAGCATTGCACAGCTTTAGAGTGCATCTGCACTATGGAATGGATGTGGTTTGACACCACTTTGGTTTTTTAAAATTTTTATTACATTCCAACAATTAACAAAATTTTAGCGATGCATGTCTTATTTCAATATACATAATACCAAAAGTAACTAATGCTTAAATGACATTTTAAATGATCCTTTGGAATGTTAGCAATTCTGTTTTTGTTTCCTCCCACTACCCATTTTTGAAAGAGTTATCCCATTTCTTCAACAAATTGATAGGGATATTCACCGGGAGGGTTTGGAACAAGAATAAGAACTTGGGCAAGATCTTCATCTTGTAAATTTTTAGCCTTGAGGAGATATCTCGAAATTTCTTTCCCCATGAAATGATTTGTTTGCTCATATTTTTTCCATAAATGATTGTAGTTCATTGGTATAATATTATTAATATTTTTGGTATATCTACTCCCAGGTATTTCATCTTCTTATTCCCCAGTTGTATTCCCATGATGTTTTGAACCTTCTTAAGTTCTTCCCATGTTAGATTTTTATGTAGAATCTCTGATTTCCCTAAATTAATTGTGAGGCCAGAAGTTTTACCAAAATCCTTAACTGTTCTGAATATTAATTGTGGTGACTCCTCCACCTCCCCTAAAATTATCATAACATCATCAGCGTATAGATTAATTTTGGTGACTTCCTTGCCCACCTTATAACCTTTAATAGCTGGGTTGTTCCTTCTGAATTTGCTAAGGGTTCAATGGCCAATGAGAATAGGGCTGGGGAAAGGGGGCATCCCTGTTTAGTTCCCCTGTTAATGTTTATTTGTCTAATTTGTTCCCCGTTAACTGAGATAGTAGCTTTGTTTTCAGTATATAGTTCTTTTATTACCTTACATACTCCCCCCCCCCCCGCCATATTGCTTTCCTCACCACTTTGACACCACTTTGGTTGATATGAGTCCATGCAATGGAATTCCCGGGATCTGTGGTTTTACAGGATCTTTAGCCTTCTCTGCCAAACTACCACTCCCAGGATTTCATAACATTGAGCCACGGTAGTAAAGGTCAAACTTCATTAGTGGTAAGTTCTATCTGATCTTTGGCTGGAATCACCTCTCTTCTAATTCAAACCCAGCCCCAAACAAGCCATCTCCAACGTGAAAACCCCGCAGATATCTGAAGATCTTATCTTTTCACCTTTCACTCATCTCTGGGAGATATACCGCCCCATAACTTTACCTCTCAGGCCTCCGTTTCCAGACCTTTCACCCATCTGGGCTGTCCTTCTTGGGACACATTCAAGCTTGTTGACCTCCTTTGGAAAGAACCGCACCCAAAACCCAAGTGGAGGTCCAACCAACTCATTTGTTTGGGGTCAAACTTGTGGCTTTTTAGATATATTGGACTTCAGCTCCCAGAATTCCTGGCCATTGGACAAGCTGGCTAGGGCTTCTGGGAGTCGGAGGTCCAGATATCTGGAGAGCCACAAGTTGGACACCTTTGTTTTAGAGGAAAGTGGTTGTTGTTTTTTAATTGACAAGCAGCCTCAAATGCAAACCAAATTGTGCTGCTTCATAACACAATGAAAATAAGACAGGTCTCCTAAAACAGCATTGGAAATTAGTTGGACCTCCACAAACAACACAGGAAATCAGGTGGATTCCACCAAAACAGCACTAGAAGTTAGGTGGACCTCTCCAAACAATGCTTGAAATTAAATGGACTTCTCCAAACAATCTTGAAATTAGGTGGACCTCCACAAACAGCAGTGGAAATTAGGTAGGTGTCCCAAAATTGCCCTGGAAAAAAGGTGTATGTTTCAAAACTATACTAGAAATTAGATGGGCCCCCACAAACAGTACTGGCAATCATGAGGTCTCAGCAAACAGCATAAAAAATCAGGCGTACCTCTCAAAACAATTCTTGAAATTAGGTGGACCTCCAAAAACAGCCCTAGAAATTTGGTGGACTTCCAAAAACAGTCCTAGAAATGAGCTGAACCTTCATAAATAACACTGGAAATTATGAGGTCTCACCAAACAGCATAAAAATTAGGTGGACCTCTCAAAACAATAGTTGAAATTAGGTGGACCTCCAAAAACAGCCCTGGAAATTTGGTGGGCTTCCAGAAATATCACTGGAGAATAGTGAGTCTCATCACACAGCCCTGGAAATTAGGTGGACCTCCAAAAACAGTTCTGGAAATGTGGTGGACTTCCATAAATATCACTGGCAATTAGGGGGTCTTGCCAAATGCCACTGGAAATTAGATGGACCTCCAAAAACAGCCCTGGAAATTAGGTGGACTTCCATAAATATCACTGGAAATTAGGGGGTCTTGCCAAATGCCACTGGAAATTAGATGGACCTCCAAAAACAGCCCTGGAAATTAGGTGGACTTCCATAAATATCACTGGCAATTAGGGGGTCTTGCCAAATGCCACTGGAAATTAGATGGACCTCCAAAAACAGCCCTGGAAATTAGGTGGACTTCCATAAATATCACTGGAAATTAGGGGGTCTTACCAAATGCCACTGGAAATTAGATGGACCTCCAAAAACAGCCCTGGAAATTAGGTGGACTTCCATAAATATCACTGGAAATGAGGGGAATCTTTCAAAACAATACTCGAAATTAGGTGGACCTCCAAAAAATGAGAAATGAAGTGGGTTTCTATAACTAACACTGGAAGTCAGGTGGATCTTCAAAATAACACTGGAAATTAGGAGGGTCTCCATAAACAGCACTGTAACATGTGTGGGTTCCCCCAAACAGCCCTGGAAATCCACTGTTGAGTTCCATCATATCATCAAGCCAGGCCTCAATGGTCTCCCCCAAACCCTCTCTGATTGAGAGCAAAAAAAGAAGGAAGGATGTATCTAAAGAAGTATCTAAAGAAGATGGAAACTTACCTCTGCTGGAATTTTCCTTTGGCTCAAGAACATCTGCTGATTGCAGGAGACTTCACTGGAAAATATTTCCCCCACCAAACCAGCCGCGTGGACAAAAGGCCATTTTCTTTTCCTCTTTGATGTCCACAGTGTTGATGGAAAAATTGGAGTTGGGTAAGAAGTCGGTGTTTGTTGACAGTTGATGGCTATCAACCCAAGGGGGATTGTTTCAACATCAATCAGATCTTCTCAGAGAAGTATAAAAGTTCCCCAAAACTTAGGGGATCTATTCCATCCCAGCCCCAGCTCTTTGCAGAAGGTCCTGAGCGCTTGGAGACCAGGTAAGCCAAAGCTTTGCTGACTCTGATCTTGTGCTTGTATCTGAGTATGCTTACTCTCAAGAAAGACTGGAAAGAAAGTTCAGTCTTCCAGATGTTGCTGTATGTAACTACCATCAGTCCTTACTTTGGTTGCATCTATGTAGAATAAATGTGGGTTGGCACTACCTTAACTGTCATGGCTCAGTGCTGTAGAATCCTGGGAACTGTAATTTTGCTAGTCTTCTCTGCCAAAGAGTGTTGGATTCTCACCAAACTATAGCTCCTATAATTCCATACTATTGAGCCAAGGCAATTGAAGTGGTATCAACCCGAGTTCATTCTACAGCAGGGATCCTCAAACTTTTTAAGTAGAGGGCCAATTCACAATCCCTCAGACTGTTAGGGGGCCAGACTAGGATGAAATAGTCCAAAACCAAGATTGTTGTTGTTGTCTGACTTCAAGTCGTTTCAGACTTAGGTCAACCCTAAGTCTAAAGTTTAGGACAGGGGTCTGGTAAAGGACCTTGGAGGACCGCATCCGGCCCACGGGCTTTCATTTAGGGACCCCTGATCTAGATGGTCTCATAAGACCATAGGTAAGGAAAGGGCCCCCCAAAGACCATCTAGATGGTTTCATAGGACCATAGGTAAGGAAAGTGATCTCCAAAAGCCATCTAGATGATCTAATAAGACCATAGGTAAGGAAAGGGACCCTCAAAGGCCATCTAGACAGTTTCATAGGACCATAGGTAAGGAAAATGACCTCCAAAAGCCATCTAGATGGTCTCATAAGGCCGTAGCTAAGCAAAGAGACCTTCAAAGAACATCTAGACAATCTCATAAGACCATAGGTAAGCAAAGAGACCTTCAAAGAACATCTAGACAATCTCATAAGACATAGGTGGCCTTAGTCTGGGGATGCCTGTTCTACAGTGTCGTTGCATCCTTAGTCTCCTACTCTTCCGTGGGTCTTATTTCCAACTTGAGTGGTAGACACAACCTTATGTTAGAAAGTCCAATACGTTTGATGGAAGTTACTCCTGGGTAAGAATCCATCTAGTGTTGGATATGACCCATAAAGTCCTTTATAGACTATCTGAAAGACTATTCATTCCAATATAAGCCTGATTGAGTGTTACGATCTTCTGTAGAAGGCTTTTTCTTAGTCTCACCCAGGTTATTCCTGGGTAAGGGTCCATATAATGTTGGATATGACCCATAGAGTCCTTTATGGACTATCTCAAAGACTGTCCATGCCAATATCCTTATCCAAGAGTAACTTGGGTGGGACCAAAAGAAATCCTTCTACAAAGGATCTTAATGTTCAGTCAGGCTCATATTGGAACGGATATGAATGTTAAGATCCTTAGGCTTTCTCTTGGTCCCACCCAAGTTATTCTTGGGTAAGGGTCCATATAATGTTGGATATGACCCATAAAGTGCTTTATAGATTATCCAAAAGACCATCCATTCCAATATGAACCTGACTGAGTGTTAAGATTCTCTGTAGAAGGCTTTTTCTTACTCCTACCCAAGTTATTCCTAGGTAAGGGTCCATATAATGTTGGATATGTCCCATAAAGTCCTTTACAGACTATCTGAAAGACTATCCGTTCCAATATGAGCCTGACTGAGTGTTAGGATCTTCTGTAGAAGGCTTTTCTTAGTATCACCCATGTTTTTCCTGGGTTAGGGTCCATATAATGCTGGATATGACCCATAAAGTCCTTTATGGACTATCTCAAAGACTGTCCATGCCAATATCCTTACCCAAGAGTAACTTGGGTGGGACCAAGAGAAAGCCTTTTACAAAGGATCTTAATGTTCAATCAGGCTTATTTTGGAACAAATATGAATGTTAGATCCTTTGTAGAAGGCTTTTTCTCAGTCCCATCCAAATTATTCTTGGGTAAGGATCCATACAATGCTGGATATGTCCCATAAAGTCCTTTACAGACTATCTGAAAGACTGCCAGCTCCAATATGAGCCTGACTGAGTGTTAAGATCTTCTGTAGAAGACTTTTCTTAGTATCACCCAAGTTATTCCTGGGTTAGGATCCATATAATGCTAGATAGAATCCTTTATGGACTATCTGAAAGACCATCTGTTCCCAAGAATAATTTAGGTGGGACCAAGAGAAAGCCTTTTACAAAGGATCTTAACGTTCAATCAGGCTTATTTTGGAATAAATATGAATGTTCAGATCCTTTGTAGAAGGCTTTTTCTCGGTCCCATCCAAATTATTCTTGGGTAAGGATCCATATAATGCTTGATATGTCCCATGAAGTCCTTTACAGACTATCTGAAAGACTATCGATTCCAACATGAGCCTGATTGAGTGTTAAGATCCTCTGTAGAAGGCATGGAGGGAGGGCTTCTTGGTGACTCCTCCCAAACTATGGGATTTTCTACTACAAGTAGATAGTTGGCCAACTTCATGTTTCTGTTGGGTCGAATTAGATTGTGGTCTCTTTCAACTGAGTCTCTTTGGACCATCAGGCTAAGACCTCACCAAGCTATAACTCTCACAATTCCATGCTTTGGACCATAGCTGTTGAAGTGGGATCAAACTGCACTAAAATTGACATTGTAGCATCAGCCTTGGTTTCATGCATGGACCAAGATTTGTTCTGATCTCGTGTCTTCTCCATCTTGTTGTTTCCCTCTAGACACCTTTCTCAACAATGTCTCAGATGGAAAATGCCATCGACATCATCATCAATGTCTTCCACCAATATTCGATCCAGAAACCCCATCCGGACAAGCTGAGCAAAGGCGAGACCAAAAACCTGATCCAGAAGGAGCTGGCGGAGTTCTTGAAGGTGAGTCTGGCATGGATGGAGTCAGGCGGGGGGACACCATCAGCTCTGTGTATCTATGGACTCTGTACCCCATTGTCCATGACTTGAAAATATCCCTCTTTTCAGATTTAGGGTTCAATGGGGCCTACATATTCCGAGTTTAGATGGACTGCATATTCCGAGATTAAATGAAGTTTCTAGCTTCCATGGTTAAATAGAGTTGCAATATTCAGGCGTTCAGAACTGATGCTGTGGGGCCAGAGTGAAGACCATTCCATCTTGTCTCCTGTGCCATCATTTGGGGGCTTCTCCCCCCAGTAACATCTATATATATATAATGGTAATGAAATTTTGGCCTAGGAACTCTGGATCTTTGATTCCTAAGTTCTAAATTCTTTACAGCCACATGGCACTTCATGCTCTACTTGCTGTGAGCCGAATGCTCAAACTATAAGTATCTACAGCCACATGGTACTTCATGCTCTGCTTGTTGTGAGCTGAATGCTCAAATATAAGTATCTACAGCCACATGGCACTTCATGCTCTGCTTGCTGTGAGCCGAATGCTCAAACTATAAGTATCTACAGCCACATGGCACTTCATGCTCTGCTTGCTGTGAGCCGAATGCTCAAACTATAAGTATCTACAGCCACATGGTACTTCATGCACTGCTTGCTGTGAGCTGAATGCTCAAACTATAAGTATCTACAGCCACATGGCACTTCATGTTCTGCTTGCTGTGAGCTGAATGCTCAAACTATAAGTATCTACAGCCACATGGTACTTCACGCTCTGCTTGCTGTGAGCCAAATGCTCAAACTATAAGTATCTACAGCCACATGGTACTTCATGCTCTGCTTGCTGTGAGCTGAATGCTCAAATATAAGTATCTACAACCACATGGCACTTCACGCTCTGCTTGCTGTTAGCCAAATTCTCAAATTAAATGAGAGTTTTAAGATTTAGGAGCTACGTGGATCTTAATATTATCTAAGCAGCTATTCTAAACTGAATAAGCAGAATGAAGATCAGTGTAGGAATCAATGGTTTTTTTTCTCCCTATTCTATCCAAGTAGGATGGACTTTATGTTGATACTAGCTCTCTAGCATGTTCAGTTGCTGATCAATTCCTCTGTTTGCTGCGTGCCATAGAAAAGAATAGGAAAGGGTTAAGGGAGAGACAGTGGGCGGGATCATGCAAATTCCTCACTAATGGAGAGAGTCAGAAACACTGGGATGTCTGTGGTGGAGGAAAAACAGAAAATCTAGGATGAAATTGTCTGCCTTCACTTGGGTGGTGGTCAGGATGGTGTTTGTGGAGGTCATTGGCCGAGCTCTTGGACATGTTCATGGTGCTCACTATAACCCGCAATGTCATTGGACGGAGGGCCATTGGTGCCTCCTGAGTATTTTCACTTTTATCATATGTATAGATGTGTCTCATAAATGTCTTTCTTTTTTGGCGGTCAGAACCAAGTCAACCCGCTTGTTGTCGAGGAAATGTTCAAGCAGCTGGACCAAGATCAAGACAAGGAGCTGTCTTTCCAGGAATTCATGCAGTTGGTTGTCCAGGTCACGGTCGCGACCCATAACAACCTTCATGCTCAATGAAGGGCAGGCGGAGATGCCGCTGAGTCAACTGCAGTGGAGAAGAAGAAGAAGATAGCAGAAGATGAGGATGAAAAAGATTGAGGAGGAGGAGGAGAATGAAGAGGGTACAAAATGCACGTGTGCCAAGCTGGGCGCCCTGATCCCTGCCATTGGGGCACAGAGTCAAAGTTGGAGTCATGGTTTCATTGAGACATCAATAAAAGCAACATTTCATCCAGGTTCTTAGTCGTGTTTATGTTTGTGGTAGTATTGAAAGGTCCGTCTTGGCCTAAAGGAGACATCAAGATTCTAGAATGACATCAAACTACAGCCCGCGGGCCACATGCAGCCCATTGAAGCCATTTATCCGGCCCCCACGGCACAAAGGCTGAAGGGGGTTGGGCTAAATGGCCCAAGGGGTCTCTTCCAACCCTCTTTATTATTATTATTATTATTATTATTATTATTATTATTATTATTATTATTATTATTATTTTATTATGACACAGCAAACAAGATAAACATACTGGATTTCGTATCACAAAATCACAAGTCGAACACTTCCCAAGTGTCTAGGACTGTGTTATTATTATTATTTTATTTTATTATGACACAGCAAACAAGATAGACATGCTGGATTTCATATAACAAAATCTCAAGTCAAACACTTCCTAAGTGTCTAGGACTGTGTGATGTATTATTATTATTATTATTATTATTATTATTATTATTATTATTATTATTATTATTGTATGACACAGCAAACAAGACAGACATGATGGATTTCGTATCACAAAATCACAAGTTGAACACTTCCCAAGTGTCTAGGACTGTGTGATTTATTATTATTATTATTATTATTATTATTATTATTATTATTATTATTATTATTATTATTATTATATGACACAGCAAACAAGACAGACATGCTGGATTTCATATCACAAAATCACAAGTCGAACACTTCCCAAGTATCTAGGACTGTGTTATTATTATTTTATTTTTTTATGACACAGCAAACAAGATAGATATGCTGGATTTCGTATCACAAAATCACAAGTCGAACACTTCCCAAGTGTCTAGGACTGTGTGATGTATTATTATTATTATTATTATTATTATTATTATTATTATTATTATTATTATTATGACACAGCAAACAAGATAGATATTCTGGATTTCGTAACACAAAATCACAAGTCGAACACTTCCCAAGTGTCTAGGACTGTGTGATGTATTATTATTATTATTATTATTATTATTATTATTATTATTATTATTATTATTATTATGACACAGCAAACAAGATAGATATGCTGGATTTCGTATCACAAAATCACAAGTCGAACACTTCCCAAGTGTCTAGGACTCTGTGATGTATTTTCGGATGATGCGTGCAGATCCCAGTCGGGTGGCCTTTTGCAGTTGGCAGATCGTAATTTTGTCAATGTCTATTGTTTCCAAATGCCGGCTGAGATCTTTTGGCACGGCACCCAGTGTGCCCATCACCACCGGGACCACCTGCACTGGTTTCTGCCAGAGTCTTTGAAATTCAATCTTGAGGTCCTGATAGCGGCTGAGTTTTTCCTGTTGTTTTCTGTCAATGCGACTGTCACCTGGGATGGCAACATCAATGATCCAAACCTTGTTGTTGTTGTTGTTGTTGTTGTTGTTGTTGTTGTTGTTCTTCTTCTTCTTCTTCTTCTTCTTCTTCTTCTTCTTCTTCTTCTTCTTCTTCTTCTTCTTCTTTTTCTTCTTCCTCCTCCTCCTCCTCCTCTTCTTCTTCTTCTTCTTCTTATTATTATTATTATAAATCACGTTTTATTGATTAGCCCATCGGCCATATCAAAACATTAAACACATAGACATACATACAACATACAACCCGCGGTACAAAAGCAGTTAAAATAAACAAGCTGTTAACAAGATCCCGCTCATGTCAAATATCTGCATCACCTCCACAGTTTATCCCAATTGATTCCAAATATGCAATTCTCAGCTGTGTTGCTTTGAATAGGAAAAGGGCTGTTTTGTGTGCTATTGTAGGATTCTGGCCAGCCAACAAAAATGAAGTTTTAGTATGTGGGTCCCAGTTGTGAGAGCATGGAGTGCCATGAGGCTGTAGATACTTATAGTTTGAGCATTCAGCTCACAGCAAGCAGAGCGTGGAGTGTCATGTGGCTGTAAAGAATTTAGAGCTTAGGAATCAAAGATCCAGAGTTCTATCTTTCTGCTTGCTCTGAGCTGGATGCTCAACTATAAGTATCCTGTTTTTGCATATTTTTGGATGCTCTGCTCTTTTTGGGTAGTTTTCCCTGACACTCAGAAAATCGTAACACCAACCACAATAAGTGTGGATAATCCAGTCCCAGGAGTAAAGATGTGCCCGAAATGCAAGTTCTGGCTTGTCTTTTGCAAAAGAGCCGAATGGGGAAGGAGATGCCTCCTTCTGCTTTGGTTTGGTTTCCCAAGGCATGTGGAATGTGATTTCGAAAGATGGCAAGAGCTTAAGCCTCACCTAGATAATGGTCCGGGCTGTCATTAGGAAAACAAACAAACAAACAACCCAGGGTGGCCAAGAGTTCATCCATGACAGATTTTGCGAAGGTGGCTTTTTTGTTGAGTTGTATGTCGTAGTTGCTATTGTGGGCGATGGACTTAGTTCTGGGATTTAGTTCAGACTTTTTAGCAGTTTTCGAAGACCCTGTTACCTCACAACCTCTGAGGATGCCTGCCATAGATGTAGGCGAAACGTCAGGAGAGAATACTTCTGGAACATGGCCACACAGCCCGAAAGACATACAACAACCCTTCCCCTTATATGTTTGCAGGTCTTTGCAAATCCTTTATAGATATAGATCCATGTACCTGTGTATCTGTAGCCATACATATACATTATTTTTGTATACGAATTTCCCCTTATATGTTTGCAAGTCTCTGCAAATATCTATATAAAGAGAGATGTCTGGATAGATATGAATATATTCTTACCTACCTATATATAGGGCTTCCAAATATTACAGGGGGGAAATGAACACACAAATATATATAGACATGTCTAGATAGATAGATATATATATGGCTTGCAAATATTGTAGGGGAAATGCACACACACACACACAGAGGAGATTTACAAATGTTTCAGGGGAAAGCATATGTGAAATTAGTATCTATAATTATAGATCTATATCTAGCTCTGCATTGTTTATATAAGCATTGAATGTTTGCCTGTTACTATGTTGGAAGCCGGCCTGAGTCCCCATGGGGAGATAGGGTGGGATCCAAATGAAGTTTTTATTATTATTATTATTATTATTGACACAACGACGTTGTATGACACAGCAAACAAGATAGATATGCTGGATTTCGTTTCACAAAATCACAAGTCCAACACTTCCCAGGTGTCTAGGACTGTGTGATGTATTATTATTATTATTATTATTATTATTATTATTATTATTATTATTATTATTATTATTATTATTATGACACAGAAAACAAGATAGATATGCTGGATTTCGTTTCACAAAATCACAAGTCCAACACTTCCCAAGTGTCTAGGACTGTGTGATGTATTTTCGGATGATGCGTGCAGATCCCAGTAAGGTGGCCTTTTGCAGTTGGCAGATCGTAATTTTGTCAATGTCTATTGTTTCCAAATGCCGGCTGAGATCTCCATTATTATTATTATTATTATTATTATTATTATTATTATTATTATTATTATTTTATGATGACACAGCAAACAAGATAGACATGCTGGATTTCATATAACAAAACCACAAGTCGAACACTTCCCAAGTGTCTAGGACTGTGTGATGTGTTTTCGGATGATGCTGTAGATCCCAGCAGGGTGGCCTTTTGCAGTTTGTCAATGTCTATTGTTTCCAAATGCCGGCTGAGATCTTTTGGCACGGCACCCAGTGTGCCCATCACCACCGGGACCACCTGCACTGGTTTCTGCCAGAGTCTTTGAAGTTCAGTCTTGAGGTCCTGAGAGCGGCTGAGTTTTTCATGTTGTTTTTCATCAATGCGACTGTCACCTGGATGGCAACATCAATGATCCAAACCTTTTTCTTTTCCACAACTGTGATGTCTGGTGTGTTGTGTTCCAGAACTTTGTCAGTCTGGATTCGGAAGTCCCACTGTATCTTTGCGTGCTCATTTTCCAATACTTTTGCAGGTTTGTGATCCCACCAGTTCTTTGCTGCTGGGAGGTGGTACTTGAGGCATAAGTTCCAAGTTGTGCCTCTGTTTGTAGTCTGTCTGTGCGATTTTCTTACAGCAGCTGAGGATATGATCCATGGTTTCGTCGCTTTCCTTGCAGAGTCTGCATTTTGGGTCATCAGCTGATGTTTCGATCTTGGCCTGAATGGCCTTTGTCCTGATGTCTTGCTCCTGGGCTGCAAGGATCAGGCCTTCTGTCTCCTTCTTCAGGGTCCCATTCGTGAGCCAGAGCCAGATCTTCTCCTTGTCAGCTTTTCCTTCAATTTTGTCAAGGAACTTTCCATGCGATATTTTGTTGTGTCAGCTGTCAGCTCTAGTTTGTAGTGCGGTTTTCTTGTACTGGTTTTTTTGTCTGCTGTGCTTTGAGGTGGCATCTGCGGGGGGGGGATTATTATTATTATTATTATTATTATTATTATTACTATTATTATTTGTCCTGATGTCTTGCTCCTGGGCTGCAAGGATCAGGCCTTCTGTCTCCTTCTTCAGGGTCCCATTCGTGAGCCAGAGCCAGATCTTCTCCTTGTCAGCTTTTCCTTCAATTTTGTCAAGGAACTTTCCATGCGATATTTTGTTGTGTCAGCTGTCAGCTCTAGTTTGTAGTGCGGTTTTCTTGTACTGGTTTTTTTGTCTGCTGTGCTTTGAGGTGGCATCTGCGGGGGGGGGGGGATTATTATTATTATTATTATTATTATTATTATTATTATTATTATTATTATTATTATTTTGTTGATACCATATTGTTTTTGTTGCCCCTACTTTTCCACTTATAGAGCTAGTTTATTGCTTTTCTTTGAAATACGGTAAATATCCAAAAACATTTAACCTCTTGATGCCTCTATTAATGAAATTCTATTGGTATCTATTTTTATTTTGATATTTACCCGTAGCTGCTGCATTTCCCACCCTCGGCTTATACTCGAGTCAATAAATTATCCCAGTTTTTTGTGGTAAAATTAGGTGCCTCGGCTTATATTCGGTTCGGCTTATACTCGATTATAAAGGGTAACTTAAGTGGTCAGTGTAGATGGGCCTCTAGAAGCTGAGGCCACCAGCCAACAAAGCTATTGCACAACTCGCCAAATGCTGCCAAAATGAAGACTAATCCGAGGACAGCTATAATCCCTTCAGCGCATTGTCCTCTTTTGCTGTCCCACCCAGCTCAAGGAAACAAGTCAATGCCTAATAAATCTGCATCGATAATCCCATCTACTCCTTTCTTTGTTGTGACATTTGGCTCTGATGCCACGCAATCAAAATAAGTGGCAGGTCGGACTGATCTCAGACACACCAATTACTTAGACAATGTCACGAGATTCGGGTGGGAGGGGTATCTTGGTCCTTTCTTTACCCTTGACAAAAAAAGGTGAGGCTCAACGCCCAAAAGAAGATTTCAAAGAAAGGATTTTTTTTTTTTGGATGGGAGGGTCTGAACAGACCAGAACTGGGTGAGGCAGATATGGTAGAGCCAAGAAAAAGAGGCCACTGGGCTATAAATAAGACGTGCCTTGTTTGACATCTCCATCCCATTCTTCTTTCATTGGTGTTCTTGGATCCTGAGCTAGGTAAGTTTCAATGAGCAGATTTACTTTTCCCTCTGTCTTCTGTATGTCCTCCTCTTTTATTTCTGCCACAACTTCTTCTGTCTGGAAACTAAGGTTCTTCTATCTGCTTTCTCTAAAGGTTCTTCTGTTTTGAGACAAAGGAAATCAAGGTTCTTCCATCTCTTTTCTCCAAAGTTTCTTCCATCTGGAACCCAAGGTTCTTCCATCTCTTTTCTCCAAAGTTTCTTCCATCTGGAACCCAAGGTTCTTCTATCTCTTTTCTCCAAAGCTTCTTCTCTCTGGAGACCAAGGTTCTTCTGTCTCTTTTCTCCTTCTATCTGGAGACCAAGGTTCCTCTATCTCTTTTCTCCAAAGGTTCTTGTCTCTGGAGATCAAGTTTCTTCTATCCCTTTTCTCCAAGCGTTATTGTCTCTGGAAACCAAGGTTCTCTTATCTCTTTTCTCCAAGTGTTATTCTATTTGGAGACCAAAGTTCTTCTATCACTTTTCTCCAAGTGTTCTTCTCTCTGGAGACCAAGTTTCTTCTATCACTTTTCTCCAAGTGTTATTCTCTCTGGAAACCAAGGTTCTCTTATCTCTTTTCTCCAACTGTTATTCCGTCTGGAGATCAAGGTTCTTCTATATCTTTTTCTCCAAGTATTATTCTCTCTGGAGATCAAGTTTCTTCTATCCCTTTTCTCCAAGCGTTATTGTCTCTGGAAACCAAGGTTCTCTTATCTCTTTTCTCCAAATGTTATTCTATCTGGAGATCAAGGTTCTTCTATCTCTTTTCTCCAAAGGTTCTTCTCTATGGAGATCAAGGTTCTTCCATCTCTTTTCTCCAAAGGTTTTTTTCTCTGGAGACCAAGGTTCTCTTATCTCTTTTCTCCAAGTGTTATTCTATCTATAGATCAAGGTTCTTCTATCTCTTTCCTCCAAGTGTTATTCTATCTGGAGATCAAGGTTCTTCTATCTCTTTTCTCCAAAGGTTCTTCTTTCTGGAGATCAAGTTTCTTCTATCCCTTTTCTCCAAGTGGTATTCTCTCTGGAAACCAAGGTTCTCTTATCCCTTTTCTCCAAGTGTTCTTATCTCTGGAGACCAAGGTTCTTCTATCTCTTTTCACCAAGTGTTATTCTATCTGGAGATCAAGGTTCTTCCATCTCTTTTCTCCAAAGATTCTTCTGTCTGTTTTCTCCAAAGATTCTTCTATTGTTTCCTCTAAAGCTTCTTCTGTCTGGAGACAAAGGTTCTTCTTCTGTTTCCTCCAAAGATTCTACTGTCTACCAAGGTTCTTTTGTCTGTTTCTTCACCAACTTCCCAGATAAGGTTGATGGAAATGGGAGGCAGGAACTATTCAGTTTGGAATTCCCCTTTTGTGCAGCTAGAATATCCAATTCCTTTCTAGTTTTCTATCATAGCCATTCTTCCCCCACCTCAAATCCAAAATACAGGAAACTTCACCCAAGTATTTCAGATAAAAGAGACTTATCCTGAAGATGTATATAAGATTTGTTTTGTATAAAGAATGTGGATAGAAAGAGAAATGAACTGATTGTGCCCATTTTCTCCTTATTCATTCTAGGTTGCTCCTCGAAACTATTCAAAATGACTAAGACTAAGATGGAGACAGTTGCTGATAACATCATTGACATGTTCCATAACTACTCTGGGCAATCCAAAGATAGTGAAAAGGACACTCTGGATCCAGTTGAATTTAAGAAGATGATTGAAGTGGAGCTGCCTCACTTTGTCAAGGTGACGTTTCCCAACTTAACCTGCCATCTATCTTCTATCCCTTATTCTCCCCTTTCAAAGTCCCCTTTTCTAGGAATTCTGGTACCAAATATTCACGAATAATATGCCCATTTTGTGTTTTACCCATGCGCTGCAGCAAAACATTTGTCTATCTATCTATCTATCTATCTATCTATCTATCTATCTATCTATTTGGACTATACCAAGCTTTGAAGGTCTGTTTCACAATTCAGAGATTTAATACAAATCTCCAAATTACTAATCGGAATGGGACCCCTCTGAAGCATTACAAAATGCAACAGAAGCCTCTGAAACATTTCAGAGATTAGTAAAGATTTGTTGTTTCAGCGCATTTCAAGCTGTGTTTCTTTCAATGAAACGTACTTCGTAATTGTCTGGGGTGGGGATGGGGGTGCGAGGGGTCTGATGTGATTGACAATGGCAGTTGCATGCTGTTTATTTCCTTGTTAGCAAATCACACAGCTTTCCACAAAGCCGGTCTCTTGTGGAGTTAGTAGGGTTGTGCATTCTGGGTAAACCTTAACCCGCTTTCGGTGTGGGCCCAATCCATTTTTTCAGAGACTCACGAAATTGGGAGGGCAGATATCTGTTTTCCATATGGGACCCCGAAAGATCCGTTTTCTATCGGACTATTATGGGGCTTCGCCTTCCCAGCGCAGGGTTTAGGGAGGCTTCTTACCTGCTTTCTACTCTAGAGGAGGCGCTCAGCTGCAGGCACTGGCAGGCATGCATGCTTTCTGAGCATACATGCCATGCCACACTCACATTCTCCTTGGAAAGAGTGCGTGTGTGGCATGGCATGCAGTCCTGGAAAGTGCAAGTGCCTGCAGTGCCTGCAGCCAAGTTTCTCT
Organism: Anolis carolinensis; assembly: GCF_035594765.1. Classification (NCBI taxonomy): domain Eukaryota; kingdom Metazoa; phylum Chordata; class Lepidosauria; order Squamata; family Anolidae; genus Anolis; species Anolis carolinensis. The sequence goes on along the minus strand of NW_026943825.1, from coordinate 15,167,443 downwards.
TAGTCTAGAGTAAGAGGTGCTCGGCTGCAGGTACTGGCAGGCGTGTATGCTTTTTGGGCCTACACCCCACGCCATGCCACACTCACACTCTCCTTGGAAAGAGAGTGCGTGTGTGGCATGGCATGCAGTACTGGATAGTGTGAGTGCCTGCAGTGCCTACAGCCAAGCGTCTCTTACTCTTAGTCTAGAGTAAGAGGTGCTTGGATGCAGGTACTGGCAGGCGTGTATGCTTTCTGGGCCTACACACCATGCCATGCCACACTCACACTCTCCTTGGGAAGGGAGTGTGTGTGTGGCATGGCATGCAGTCCTGGAAAGTGTGAGTGCCTGCAGTGCCTGCAGCCAAGCATCTCTTACTCTCAGTCTAGAGTAAGAGGTGCTTGGCTGCAGGTACTGGCAGGCGTGTAAGCTTTCTGGGGCTACACACCATGCCATGCCACACTCACACTCTCCTTGGAAAGAGAGTGCATGTGTGGCATGGCATGCAGTACTGGAAAGTGTGAGTGCCTGCAGTGCCTGCAGCCAAGCATCTCTTACTCTTAGTCTAGAGTAAGAGGTGCTCGGCTGCAGGTACTGGCAGGCGTGTATGCTTTCTGGGCTTACACACCACGCCATGCCACACACACACTCTCCTTGGAAAGAGAGTGCATGTGTGGCATGGCATGCAGTCCTGGAAAGTGCGAGTGCCTGCAGTGCCTGCAGCCAAGCGCCTCTTACTCTTAGTCTAGAGTAAGAGGTGCTCGGCTGCAGGTACTGGCAGGCGTACATGCATTCTGGGCCTGCACACCACACATGAACTCTCTTTCCTAAATAAGGAGATAGGTTCTGGAAGGCGCTTGGCTGCAGATGAAAGCAGGCTTGGAGCTGGGATCAGCTTTCGTATTGAGCTGATTTTTCTGCGGGGAGGAGGCTTCCAATTTCGTGCTCCCAAAGAAACGAAAGAAATGAAAGCAACGGGAGAAACGAATTCTGTGCACAACTCTAGTTGTTAGTAGGAGAAAAAAAACTTTTTAAAATCCCTAAAGATCAGTAGACGAATGACACTTTGCAGGGTTAATGCCCTTCTTCTGTTGAGTAACTGTGCAGAAATTCAAGGGGATATCTCTTGTAGTTTTTTTTGACAAAACATTTGTAAAAACTTTAAAACTTTCTGAAAAATTAGTGGATGTCCGAAACGTTCTGAAACTTGGCAGGCTTAAAGTTGCAAACGAGGTTTACAATGAAAAAAAAGGAAGGAAGGAAGGAAAGAGCCACAGAACCATATTGCCACAGAGATGGGCTCTTTTAAAGCTGGAGAAGGGAGAATGAAGAGTGGAAGGAAAGAAAGACGAAAGAAAGAAAGAAAGAAAGAAAGAAAGAAAGAAAGAAAGAAAGAAAGAAAGAAAGAAAGAAAGAAAAGAAGGAAGGGAGAAAGAGACAGGGAAGAGGTATGAGGGGAGGAATGGAGGACCACAGGGAGAACTGAATATTGCTCCAAGGAAAATGTTTCTTTTGCTCTCGTCTTTGGCTTAAGATTTTCTGGTGGCCAACCTTTTAAGAACAAAGCATCTCTTGCATAGAAAGATCCAGGCAATTATTGTCTTCCCAATTCCATTCAGTGCTCTCCTCTCTTTCTTTTTGCAGCAAGTTCGTGATCCCAAGGCTTTGGAGAATTTCTTTGCCAAGGTGGATGGAAACAAAAATAAGCATATCAATTTTGAGGAATTCATGAAACTTTTTGGGGAATTCGTGGTGCTCAGCCATGAGAAATTCCACCATCAGGAGGGTGGACCCCATGACCATCCTCATCACCACTGAAAGGCCAGGCACAAGAGCACCCCGGGGAATGGTGTGGGCAAAAAAAATAATTAAAAAAAATCAAATCAAACCAAAGCAATCTTCTGAAATACAGATTTGTGCACCTTCCCAGAATACTCCCCCTTGGAATGGAATGATTGCGGCAGCAAATTAAAAATGAAAATAAAAATATATTGACTTGCACATTCTCTGAGGTTTTCTTCACTTGATTCTGTAAAGGACAGTGGTTCCCGACCATTTTTTCATCAGGGACCACATTGACCAGGGACCACTTGACCAGGGACCACCTTGATCAGGGACCATTTGACCAGGGACCACTTTGAGTAGGGACCACTTGACCAGGAACTATTTGACCAGGGATCACTTTGAGTAGGGACCACTTGACTAGGGACCACTTTGACCAGGGACCACTTGACCATGGGGACCACTCTCCAATATTAGTACCAAAAAGGTTACGAATCTGTTTTTAGTCAACTTTAGATTCGGTTTGGTTATTTGTGGTGCTGATTCAGAAAACTGCATTGGATAGACCACATCAGCTCTAGTTTCTGATACAGAACAGATGCCATCCAGTAGCCACCATCTTCTCACCCACAGAAAACCATATTTAATAATTTGGAGCTGATGTGGTCTATCCAATGCAATTTCCTGACTCAGCACCCCGAATAACCCCAGGAACTTCCAGGAGCCACATGAAACGACTCTGCTCAGGGGGAGGGAGGGAGGAGGAGAAGCAGCAGTCAGGAGGCTTGTTGTCACATCTTTCGTGGATAATCAGCCTCTCCCCTGCTGACATCCCCGCTACCTCGACACTATAAGAGGGTTTTACGAGCCAGTTGCTCTTGTAGCAACGGTGTAATAACCGTGAGGACCATATTTAAGTTCTTGAGGACCACTGGTGGGTCCACGGACTGCAGGTTGGGAATCACTGGTGTAGGATATGCTTTGTTTCTTAAAGACAAACAGATAGTTGCCCTGAGTCCCCTCGGGTGAGAAGGGTGGGGTATAAATGCTGCAAATAAATAAATAAATAAATATACCACTTTGCACAGGGGCTAACTGGGGTCCTATTTTCCTAAAGACGTACTCACAACTGTGCTTTTGCCCCCATATATTGAGATTCGATGCCATCAGATTTGTCAAATTAAGAGGGTTGGGTCAATTCATTAGTTCCAGAGAATAGTATTGGTTGGGAGCTGCTAACTCTGATTGTTCAATATTACCTCAATGGTCAATGCCTCTATTGGTGCGTCTTCACTGCAGAATTAATGCAGTTTGTCCCACTGCAGTTTGTCAATTGTTTGACAATTGGAGTTGCATGACAGGAGCTTGTAAAAGTACAACTCCCAGAATATTGTGACAGATACAGTGGTAAAGTGAGACCTACTTTTGTGGATTTTGATGCAAGGCCAACACGGCTCCCCTTGAATACGTTCCCTGGACCTAGATATGGTCATCACGGTTGCTTTGAAGCCTCAGATGTTTGATGACGTCTCCACGGGATCAGAGGCAGTTCAACCACCAGGCCAACTAGGCAGTTTCCTGTGGTGCCATCTTGTTGGGGGCACCATCAAGGCAACTCCTGTCTCCTGCGGCCTGTCTCCGCAAGGTATTGAACTGCTTTTTCTGTTGATTTGTTGTAAAACATGATGTTTTAGTGCTTAATTTGTAAAATCTTAATGTAATTTGATGTTTAATAGGCTTTTTCTTAATCCCTCCTTATTATCAAACATTTTCGCTTTTATTTTTCAGTGATTGGTTTGGGGGGCACACCAAAATTCTGTTCGCCTACACTTGAAAATTACCTAGGGTCGGCTCTGCACGGGATGTGGGGTTTGGGAGGGAGAAGAGACAGGAGATGAAGCAAGAGCTTCAAGAGCTTCATCTGCCATAAAGATCTTTAACACAGTGCCGATCTTGCCCAAGACTGTCCACTTCTTGTGGCGAAAGTTGCATCCTACCTTTATCGGCTGGTTCCTTACGACCTTTTTATGAGTTTGAAAAATAAGTCTTCGGGAGAATTGCTCAAGGGAAGGGGGTAGGCTTTTTGTAGAGGATGATATTTCAGGAAGAATCTGGTCACACGCCTTAGGCAAGAGCCTGATACTGGGATGGACAAGCAGGTTTGGTAAGGGAGGCCAGTTGCACAACTTGGAGGAGAGGGTTGTCTCAGACGGAGGTGAGAATATAAGAAGGGACTACACCCTAGGGGTCTTCACACCATCTTGAATCACTCCTCTTCTCCTGTTCATCGCTGATTCAGGTAAGTTCAAGACCCTCTGGTTGCTCTCTTTGCTCATGGGACACTATGCATCCCTCCTATGCTATAAGGGGATAGCAACCAAGAGAATAGAGCTGGAAGCAGAACATTCTGTAGACTTTTGAGGCATCTGTAGGACCAATACCACTGGAATGGACACAACTTGACTTGGCTCAATGATAGAGGATGAGGAGAGTGGTCGTTTTGCTAAAGAGTGCTGATGACCCACCAAACAACAGCTCTCTGATTCCATAGCATTGAGTCCAAAGTTGTAAAATTGCATTAATTCTGCCTTGTAGATGAATCCTCCCTTTTGTTCTGAGATTCTTCTACAGCAGAATGAGGTTGGACAAGGTCGTCCCTCCAACTCCAAGGTTCTACGATTCCAAGTCATGGAATTTTTTTGGGTTTTCTTAGACTAGGAATTCTCAGCACAGTTTGGTTTCTCTTCAGAGCTAGCCTACAGATCCTTACCATGCTTTGTAGACCTCCATCCAATCTTGGTGGGAATAGGGTTCAGAAGCTATTCATGGGATTGTCCTCTGCTTGGCCTGATGGAATGCTTCAAAGAAGACCTATTAAATTGGCAGGGATCCCTTAACTAGAATTAACGGAGAAAGAATTTCATATCCAATATGGCCTCAAGGACTCATCTTCTTCCACCTTTAGCCCTGAAGGGACTCATTGGTCCTCAGTTGAGATCTTTGAAGGGATATCAACATGTATCTATATGTATAGATCAGTGGTTCCAAACCTTTGGGTCTCCAGTTGTTTTGGATTTCAACTCCCAGAAATACCAGCTGTTAGGAACTGTGGAAGCTGAAATCCAAAACACCTGGAAGCCCAAAAATTGGAAACCACTGGTGTAGATAAACACATGTTAAAAAGCTGGCCTTCCAGAAGACCACATTTTGAGAAATATCTCCCCCACATTAAAATAAATCTCATTCCTGTAGGTCAACCACCAAGTCAAGATGTCTCCGACTCAAATGGAAAGCTGCATGGAGACCGTTGTCAATATCTTCCACCAATATTCCGTGCGCCAGGATCATTTTGACAAGCTCAGCAAGAAGGAGATGTCTCAGCTGGTTCACAAGCAGTTCCCCAATTGGTTGAAGGTGAGCATCAAGGAACGCATTGGACACAAGCTCATTTTTCAGAAGGAACCCCATTCCCTCATTCCCTTCCTTGTTGAGATCTATTGACCTACGCATAGATCTGGGAGGGAAGGAACTGAACGATGGGTTGGGTGATACCAGAGCTTGCTTCCAAATGAAGGTGGACTGCAGGTCCCATAAGACCTGCCTATTGATTGTGCTGGCTTGGGATTTATGGAAGTTTTAACTCAAAAACACCAAATTCTACTCCCCCTGGTTTAACGTGTTCCAGATCTACATTATGGGGTTATGGCGGTTCGATACTACTTTAACAACTGGTTACAAGTCCTGAGAGTTGTAATTTTCTCAGGGATTTCGAATGCATCACTTCGTGTCACCATTTTATGAAGGACTGAAGAAGTAAACAGATATATTTCTGGGTCGTACGGAATCTGGGGATGGTTCTGAGGGGTGAGGTGGGAGTATGGTTATGGAACAAAAATGTCATTTCTTCAAAAATATTCAACACATTGATGTCCCATGTATTAAGGTGCACATGTATACACAGTCATGTTTACTGCCATAGTTCCATCCTATGGGACTCTGGAATTTGTAGTTTGGTTGAGTATATCAGATTCTTTGCCAGACAGCTCTTGTTCCCTGTCATACACTAAAACAGTTGACCATTTCAGAAGAGGATTTGAAATCCCTCACCAAACTAAAAATCCCAGGAAATCAGACAATCCTAACTGCATGTTGTTATTTTTTATTTATATTTGTCCCATAAGTGTCCATAGTTCATCCTTGGAAATCTCTATTTGGGTCTGGATCCAATCCTAAACCCTATAATATGTAAACTTTGATATATTTTTAAAAAAATTAAAAAATAATATTATTGTTTCCATAGGAGCAAAAGAACCCCAAGGCCATTGAAGAATTATTCAAGCAGCTGGACCAGGACCAGGACAATCAACTGTCCTTTGGAGAATTCATGGTCTTCATCTGCAAGTTGACCATTGCCACTCATGAGCACATTCACCAAGAAGGGGATGATGGGCACGCCCACCACCAGCACTAAGTCCCTTGAGGAAGACCGAGAGGACTGGAAAAGCAAACCCAGTTTCTCCAATGCGCCTGGAAAAGGGGTTCGAACCATCAGGTCACAATAAAGTTAGTTTCAGAAAAAGTGGCCATGTGTTGTCTTTGAAAAACATCCATGTTCTTGGGAAGGTTCTGGTTTGGAGAACATTGTCACAGGTTTTTTTTTAACAGGAGGACAACTTCAATCTCATCTATCAAGGTGGAAATTGGGGTAGGTAGCAGCAGATAGTCTGTGCTGAAGGTCCTGGAGGAATGTCCTAGCCAACCTAATGATAAGTATTTCCCCTACAGTTGTGGTCCTTTCCAGTTCATCTTACCCAAATTCTCATAACGTCTACACCAGTGGTTCTCAACCTGTGGGTCTCCAGATATTTTGGCCTTCAACTCCCAGAAATCCTAACAAATGGTAAACTGGCTGGGATTTCTGTGAGTTGTAGCCCAAAACTCCTGGGGACCCAAAGGTTGAGAACCACTCATCTACACTGAAATATGATAAGGCTGAAGAATGGGAGCTTCTCCAAAGATAGTTCTAGTTCCCATTAGATCAGTTGTAGTGGATTGTAGGTTCTCCACATCTATTGTCCAGTATGCTAAGTCTAGGATAGACAATGATGTGTTTCCAGATATTGTTGGACTGCAACTTTCATCAGTCCTAGCCCTAATGGGGGTTGAGGTTGAAGAACATCTGGAGGGAAACAATGGTCCAGTTACATTGCTAGACCCTGATATTATCCTCATAGGCCTTCAAATAAACAAACCTAGTCTAGAGTTTCCTTAGACCGGTGGTTTTCAAAATGTGCTCCTTGGGACTCCACAAAACATACTGAGCCACTCCGCAGTCCATGAGAAGCTTTTGCATCAAAAAGGGCTCCGTGACTGAAAAAAATTGGGAAGCCCTGCCTTAGACAGATTCAGGAGTGATTTGCCATTGTCTCCTTCGACGGTTCAGAGAGTAGCTCAGCCAAGATTATGTAGTGGGTTGAACCCCCCTACCAGAGCTGGTCCAAGGTAATTTTCAAGTGTAGGCGAACAGAAATTTTGGCACCCCCCCAACCAATCACTGAAAAATAAAAGCGTTGGATAAGCAAAAATGTTAGATAATAAGGAGGGATTAAGTAAACGCCTATTAAACATCAAAATACATTATGATTTTACAAATTAAGCACCAAAACATCATATTTTACAACAAATTGACAGAAAAAGCAGTTCAATACATGGTAATGTTAAGTAGGAATTACTATATTTATGAATTTAGTACCAAACATTGCAATGTATTGAAAACATTGACTACAAAAACATTGGCTACTAACAAATTGACTGCAAATAAAGATAGAATTACATAAAATAAATCTGAAGTAAGAACCTTGTCAGAAGTTAAATCTGTAAAAACTTCAGCCCTTGCTGCCTAAAGAAATAGCTGTGGATCCAGGCGGGAGGCCGACTGCGTTGGTATTTTTTGGATTGCTGTAGGTTTTCGGGCTGTAGGTTCTTCCCCAGTCTCCAACAGACCTCAACCTCTGAAGATGCCTGCCATAGATGTGGGTGAAACGTCAGGAGAGAATGCTTCTGGAACATGGCCAGACAGCCCAGAAAACTCACAGCAACCCACTTGTCTTTATCGTATTACGCAAATGTAATGTGCACCTCAATTTTGGGATTCGAGGTCATTAGATTTGTCAAATTATGGGGATTGTCAAATTCGCTAGTGCCAGAGAATAGTATTATTTGTTTATTTATTATTTACTGCATTTCTATCTTGCCTTTCTCACCCTGAAGGGGACTCAGGGCGGTTCTAAAAAAAGGCACAATTCAATGCCACATACACATACATACTTTACTTACTTACTTAGGTGATCCCTTGTTGTCCGAGTATGATTGTCCTCCAGGTGTGGTGTCCTGGCGGTGGATACGTAGGGGGTTCGGACCATCAGGTTACAATAAGGTTAGTTCCAGAGAAGGTTCTGGTCTGGAGAACATTGTCACAGGGGGACAACTTCAATTTCCTTTATCAAGGTGTGGACTGGGGCAGGTAGCAGTAGATAGCCTGTATTGAAGGCCCTGGAGAAATGTTCTAGCCAACCTAATGATAGCCATTGACCCTACAGTTGTGGTCCTTTCCAGTTCATCTTACCCAAATTCTCATATCGTCTACACCAGTGAGTCTCAACTCCCAGAGATCTTAACAGTTTGTAGGCCAAAATACTTGGAGACCCACAGGTTGAGAACCACTGATCTACACTGAAGTACAATATCTGAAAGATATGCACCACAGTAAAGGTTCAAAACATAGAACACAATATGTATATTAGAGTATCATATACATAATAATGTTAACAATAATACAAATAATAATACAACTGATTATCCAATTCTGTCAGCTGTAGTGGCACACAGTCGTAACTTACAGAGTATAAAGATCTTTAGACTTCAATCATCCAGATTTAATTGCTACACAGAGCAGTTTTCAGTATAAAACATATATCAGACATATATCAACAAGACTCCAACTAAAGTTTGTTAGCGACACAGTATGTGTACATTCAGTCTCTTCAAAATGGCATGTAATATGCTGTAAAACTAAATATATCAGTGTACAAATCAATTGGTTCAAACCTGGCTTGGAGTCAAAACAAATCAAAGTCTCTGTAGTCTTGGAGTAGTTCTATAGGACTCCTCAGGATGTAAACGCAGTCAATTGGCTGTAGCTTGAGTTTGTAACAAATGTTGCAGTCATTTACAGTTCCCAGCCAGGAAGCCTGGTCAGATAGATGTTATTTTAAAGTGGCTGGCTGTGAGCCGAAGTAAGCTGTTTACATAAGCCGTTTACTACTGGTTCCCAGGTTTACTCGTTTCAGTTAACCCTTCATCTGGTAAGCGGCAATGTTTTGAATATTTGTATTGTTGGCTCAGCTTCAAGTTTTCTTAAAAAGATAAAAGGAAAATGGTCTAATATAGTGCTTTTTATAAAGATATCACATATGATTTATATAGACCAGGTGAAAATAGACATATCAACAAATGCTATATTTAGCATAGTGTTTACTCCCAGGCAGAATAGTCACAATTGTCTACTCACATGTTCGCAATGTCTATGTGCTGATTGTGGATTCTATAGTGCGAGCAGCCATTAGTGGTCATCTGACAGTTTAAATATATAATTATAGGAAACAGCTGAAGTCAAGTTTATCATTCATATCATGTGGTTGTTCTCAATTTGTGAATCCAAAACGTTTCCCTTCTGAGGAGACCAGTTCTGATGTCAGCATTGTCAGTAGTATGTCTAGAGGACTGTAGGTTCTCCACGACTGTTGTCCAGTATGCTAAGTCTAGGTTAATGATGTCTCTCCAGAGATTGTTGGACTGCAACTTTCATTAGTTCTAGCTGGCATAGCTAGGGAATTGCGGTTGAAGAACATCTGAAGAACATTTTCCCACCTACGTTGCTTCCTCACTGTGGTCCAGGCTGGTTAAGGCCGATGGAAACTGAAATTGGTTAATATCTGGAAGGCCCCAAGTCTTTCAGCCTTTCAACCACTCCATTTAGCTTGAGATCTAACCTTCTGTTCACCTCTTGCGAAATGAATTGCTCAACTTTCCCTGAGCTTCAAAGCTGATGTTGTAGATCTTTATTGGCCTTTTGAGGAACAAAGAGCCAAGGTGATAAAGTTTTTGTTCATAGCTTAGGGAGAAGTAACTAGGGTCACCTGAAGATCAATACTTTCTCAGTCACCTTCAGCACGATTGTGGAGGAGAACCTGTTATTCCAGATGGTCCTGCTGGAAATTACCTACACTTTCAAGCACGTTGAATTACTCTCTCTATTTGGGTGTGTGCAGATGGTCTGTCAAAGTGACCTATCCTCATTCGCAGGAAGAAAGAATTGGATGCTGGTGTGAAGAACAGTGAGAGAGTTCTCCAGAACTTCTTTCCAGTGCTTACTAAAGGTACTTGTTTGGAGTACAACTCCCAGAACCCCCTGGCTACTAGTACTTTCTCTTAACTGGATGTTCTTGAATTGATGTATGGTGTTAGACATTTGTTATTGTTCTTAAGTGTCTTCAAGTCAACTTTGACACATGGTGACCCCATGAATGAGAGTCCTCCAAAACTCAATCTCCTTGCTTATGTCTTGCAAACTTGGGTCCGTGGCATCTGGAGGGACACAGTTTCCCATCTACGTTGCTACCTCACTATGGTGCAGGCTGGTTAAGGCTGATGGGAGTAGAAACTGGTCAATAACTGGAGGGCCCTAGGTCTTAACCAGGGTCTTTCAATCTTGGTTAAGATGGTCCACCAAAACTGTCCTACGTTTAATGTTACTTTTGACCCTTGTATCATTAAATCATTATTGTTAAACTGGGGACATTTTATGTGTAGACCACGATTCTGTAGTCAACATCCACCAGAAGGCAGAAAAAAAAAAGGAAGACTCCATTCTAGATGGATGGCTCAATCCATCTAGAATGGGGTCTTCCTTTTTTTTCTGTCTTCTGGTGGATGTTGACCACAGAATCGTGGTCTACGCATACTCTATTTCCAAAAATGTGACTCACTGGTCAAGGACTGGTGGAAGTCAACTGTGGCACCATGCTGGAGGACCCAGAGGCACCTAGAAAAGTAGTCCCTTTATGCATTTTTGGTCCTCCAGTATAAATCTACAGTCAATCACTGGTGGAAGTTGACCATAGAATTGTGCCAGAGGACCCAGTGATTCCTAGAGACAACATACTAATCAAACCCACAAGTAACCAAATCAGCAAAAGTGAAACCTGCAAATGTGTCATAGTGAATATTTGGGGGGAAATTATCCATTGCAGCTTGTTGAACCAGAAGTGGCATAATGTCACTTCCTGTTGAAGGAATCAGCAGAAATATGGCTATTTTAAGGGTTCTTTTTTAAGGGGGTGGGGGTGGGAACTCGAGATATCAAGTCTTCCATATTCTTGTGATGGTTTGGGGTTTTCTTGGCCAAAGTTGTGGCTGGGCTGTGGCGCAGCTGGCTAGTAACCAGCTGCAATAAATCACTACTGACCGAGAGGTCATGAGTTCAAAGCCCGGGTTGGGTTAAGCCCCCGACCATTAAATAGCCCGGCTTGCTGTTGACCTATGCAGCCCCGAAAGACAGTTGCATCTGTCAAGTAGGGAAATTTAGGTACGTTTTATGCGGGAGGCTAATTTAACTAATTTACAACACCATAAAACTGCCAGCAAAACACGAGGAAAGGAATGAGTTAGTACAGCCACTAGTGGACGGTGAAGCAACAGCTCCCCCTGTGGCCGGAATCGTGAAGCTGGAAAAATGTTAAATTTTATTTGTTTATTCTTATCCTTTTTCTTATCCTTTTCTCACCCCGAGTTTTAACTGAGTGTTAGTGCGGCCTGCCCTGTTATATTGCTCTTTGGATTTTGTGTTGTACTGTATATGATTCTTTATTGTATTGTTGTAACTGTATTATGATATGTTGTTTTTATATTGTGTTATATTGTATTTTTCCCGGGCATGGCCCCATGTAAGCCGCCCCGAGTCCCCATTGGGGAGATGGTGGCGGGGTATAAATAAAGTTTTATTATTATTATTATTATTAAATGCCTCTGTGTCTGTCTATGCTGTATGTTGTTTGTCTGTTGGCATTGAATGTTTGCCATATATGTGTTCATTGTAATCCACCCTGAGTCCCTGAGAAGGGCGGAATATAAATACTGTAAATAAAGTTAGGTATGTACTGGTGGCTTTGGTGGCCCCCCAAAATGACGTCTTGTGGGCCTAATGTGTCCCATGGGCTATTACATCTTCTCAATTGCTGCTTTCAAACCCAACATTCATCTTGAGAGGCAGAAAGTGTTATTTTTCTCCCTTGGGGAACAAAACACGCTAAACTAGTTAGGGTTGAAGAGTGACTTTAGTCTCTCCGAGTGTCCCTTGCTTGGCTTTCCAGACATCACTGTCTTGCTAGAGCCACACTGTCTCCACCTTCCTGCTCTGTCGCCTTGGACTCCTCAGATATCAGGTATTTTAATCCATCTCAGTCTCTTTCATGATGTTAAGGTCATAGAATCATAGAATAGTAGAGTTGGAAGAGACCTCATGGGCCATCCAGTCCAACCCTCTGCCAACCCCCTGTCAGTCTACTCTCCTTTCCTCTTCTCTGGGCTAGTCCTTCCAGATGTTCTTCAACTACAATTCCCATTAGTCTTAAGCAGTGGCTGTCTTGGCTAGCACTGAGTTGTGCTCTAACAACATCTGGAGAGACACCATTGTCCACCCTTGATTCAGCCATGGAGTCTTCTTTGCTCAAAAGTGCTGGTGCCGCACCAAACTGCAACTCCCCTGATCCCATAGCTTTGAGCCATGGCAATGAAAGTGGTGTCCATCTGAATTAATCCTACATTGTATTGAGAGGTTGTAGAGGAGAGTGGAGTGGATAGACCCCCAATTCCCCCTACTGTTCTGTCTTTGTAAACTCATGGCTTTCTTGAGCCTATGAAACTCTATTTTTGGTGGGCAGGGCAGCATCTCTGATCCATTTCCTCAACGTGGGGCTGTCCCAGTGGTGGAAGCTTGAAACCACCAGTTTCAACAAGTCTTCCTTCTTCTCTTTTTCATCAAGTGAGGCAACATTCCTCAACTGGGTTGAGACAAGCAAAAAAAGGAGGAGGATCAAAATATCAAAATTAGAAGTTGAAGGACTGGCCAAAGACATTGTCATAGACAATTGACAGATTATTGCTATTGACACAATGATGTTGTATGACACAGCAAACAAGATAGACATGCTGGATTTTGTTTCACAAAACCATAAGTCGAACACTTCCCAAGTGTCTAGGACTCTGTGATGTATTTGATGACAGATTATTGCCATTATTATTATTATTATTATTATTATTATTATTATTATTATTATTATTATTATTTTATTATGACACAGCAAACAAGATAGATATTCTGGATTTTATATCACAAAATCACAAGTCGAACACTTCCCAAGTGTCTAGGACTCTGTGATGTATTTTCGGATGATGCGTGCAGATCCCAGCAGGGTGGCCTTTTGCAACTGGCAGATCGTAATTTTGTCAATGTCTATTGTTTCCAAATGCCGGCTGAGATCTTTTGGCACGGCACCCAGTGTGCCCATCACCACCATGACCACCTGCACTGGTTTCTGCCAGAGTCTTTGAAGTTCAATCTTGAGGTCCTGAGAGCGGCTGAGTTTTTCCTGTTGTTTTTTATCAATGCGACTGTCACCTGGGATGGCGACATCAATGATCCAAACCTTTTTCTTTTCCACAACTGTGATGTCTGGTGTGTTGTGTTCCAGAACTTTGTCAGTCTGGATTCGGAAGTCCCACAGTATCTTTGCATGCTCATTTTCCAATACTTTTGCAGGTTTGTGATCCCACCAATTCTTTGCTGCTGGGAGGTAGTACTTGAGGCATAAGTTCCAATGAATCATTTGGGCCACATGGTTGTGCCTCTGTTTGTAGTCTGTCTGTGTGATTTTCTTACAGCAGCTGAGGATATGATCAATGGTTTTGTCAGCTTCCTTGCACAGTCTGCATCATCATCATCATCAACATCATCATCATTATTATTATTGTATTGTATGACACAGCAAACAAGATAGATATGCTGGATTTCGTTTCACAAAATCACAAGTCGAACACTTCCCAAGTGTCTAGGACTGTTTGATGTATTTTTGGATGATGCGTGCAGATCCCAGTAGGATTATTATTATTATTATTATTATTATTATTATTATTATTATTATTATTATTATTATTATATATTGTACTACATTACATGATATTATTATACTATAATATTTATTTATACCCTGTTTTATCTCAGGAACTGAGATCCAAAGTGGCTCATAACTGTAAAAAAATGACAATTTTCATGAACACATGGTCAATAAATTAGAAACTCTGCAATAAAGAGGCCACAAGAATGCATTAGAAATTCATTGGAATGGCATTTAATTCTATTGATGGTTTATTTTAGTTCTTTCCTATGATGCTATCAAGGCTGTAAAGAGAAGGAGTTACAATAAGGGAGCATCTACATTGGAGAACGAACACAGCTTTGAACCACTTTAACTGTGGTGGTTCAACCTTATGGAAGCCTGGGAGTTGTACTTTTTCCAAGACTCTCACTTTCTCTGCTAAGGAGGGATGTTGCTTCACCAAACTACAATCCCCACGATACTACGGCATTACACTAAAAGGAGCATTGAGTTTTAGTCTGAAATTGAGATTCCACAAGGTTCAGATTCTATTTGGACAGTCCTTGGATAAATCCCCAGAGCAGATCCATACGGTCACTGTAAAGAAATTTTTTCCTCTTTTCTCCTTTTCTTTTCTAGTTTTTGAAAGGAAATCCAATTCGTGACATTGCTGCTCCCTTGTGGCATGAACAGGGAATACTTTCACACCAGAATATGGGACAATTTGCTAGGAAACTCCATCCTTATGTGTTAAAGCCAACAATGTTGTTATTGTCAGTATTAGGGATGTGCATAATTTTGTGTTTCATTCGTATTTCATATCAAATTTGTCAAATATGAATCGATATTAGAAACATGCAGGAAAGGTGGTAGTGATGGTGGGGAATTTAAGAATAGAAAAACACTCGCCAATCATATTCGTTAAGATTCTGTAACATTCGGATGCCTCCCAAGGTCAGTTTAATTTTCAGTATAAGCAATAAGCAATTTTGGTAAAGCCAAGACAACATCAAGTGTTTTGTAAACCAACCCTTTTTATTTGGCCCGATCACCATAAGGAAGGCGCTGTGGTTGGGACTAGCAAAGTTAATGTGTGGAGACTGAAGACACAGCATTCTGGGAAATGTAGTTTGGGAAGGCGAGGCCTCCTGCGGCAGAGAATGCAAAAGGCCTTGCCCTAAACTACATTTCCATGACTGCCGTTTGTTTTCCGGTCCCAATTCAAGGTGCAGACCATCACCTATAAAGCCCTAAACGGTTTGGGACCCACCTACCTTCGTGACCGTATCTCCTATCATAAACCTGCCCGATCCCTTCGATCGTCAGGGGAGGCTCTCCTGTCGCCACTGCCGATATCTCAGGCCCACTTTGTGGGAACAAGGGAGAGGGCCTTCTCTGCTGTGGCCCCCCGATTGTGGAACTCACTGCCCGGTGAGATTAGGCAAGCCCCCACACTAGCAGCCTTTAAGAAAGACCTGAAAACATGGCTCTTCCGTTGTGCCTTTGGAGAGTAACCACTACATACATCCCTTTTGCTGCTCTCCTTCAATATTTGTCCTCCAGATCGCACCGCCACTTTATGACCCTGTCCTCTGTGGTTTTTACTCCTACTTCCTTTCTCACCTCGAGTTTTAATCTAGTGTTCATGTGGCCCGCCCTTGGTTTTATTGTTCTTTGATCTTGTTTAATGTAGTGTATATTTTCTTTTATTGTGTTGTTTAATGTGCTATGATTTGTTGTTCTATTATATTTTGTTATATTGTATTGTTCTGGCATGGCCCCATGTAAGCCACCCCGAGTCCCCATTGGGGAGATGGTGGTGGGGTATAAATAAAGTTTATTATTATTATTATTATTATTATTATTATTATTATTATTTCCCAGAATGCAGTGCTCAGTATCAGATGAGAGCCCCAATGAGAGCTACAGTATCCAGCTATTGAAGGGAGATGTTGACAAGCTGGAAAGCGTCCAGAGGAGGGCGACTAAAATGATTAAGGGTCTGGAGAACAAGCCCTATGAGGAGCGGCTTAAAGAGCTGGGCATGTTTAGCCTGCAGAAGAGAAGGCTGAGAGGAGACATGATAGCCATGGACAAATACGTGAAGGGAAGTCATAGGGAGGAGGGAGCAAGCTTGTTTTCTGCTGCCCTGCAGACTAGGACGCGGAACAATGGCTTCAAACTACAGGAAAGGAGATTCCACCTGAACATCAGGAAGAACCTCCTCACTGTGAGAAGGGCTGTTCACCAGTGGAACTCTCTCCCCCGGGCCGTGGTGGAGGCTCCTTCCTTGGAGGCTTTTAAGCAGAGGCTGGATGGCCATCTGTCGGGGGTGCTTTGAATGCGATTTCCTGCTTCTTAACAGGGGGTTGGACTGGATAGCCCATGAGGTCTCTTCCAACTCTACTATTCTATTTAGAGCAGGTGTTGGGGATCTATTGAGTGGTTAGACTCAAAATAACTCTCTTCTGGGGTGATTCCTCAAAAATACAGCAGAGTGGCAGAACCACGTTTCATAAGCAGCAGAAACTTACTTGTGGTGAGCTTGGAGAGGCCTTTGTTCCTCAGGATGGATATAATGTCAAGGACAGAATGCCACAAGATAAGATATAACAAAGTTTATTGGAGTTACAGAACCAAAAATGCCCGTAAAAGACAAGGGCTAGGCAAACATTGGCCTTAAAAGTAAAAAGACACAAGGAAAACGTTCAAAAGATAAACCGGATTAAACCGGAGTTTAATCCGGGTTAAACCAAAAAAGCTTACTTCAGCCTGGGACTAAAACAAACAAAAGCTGGTGAACAAAAGGTTCAAAGGAATACAAAAAACTGGCAGCAGATGCTTCTCTGCTGCCAAAAGCTATGTTTGAGTAACTAAGAGGTTACTCCTCCACACAGCAAGCAATTTCCAGATACAAACGCAGCATTCAAGGGCAGAAGCGGTCAGCGAAGTTCCAATCCGGTCCGAAGGTCGTAAGGCAGGTACAGACGTTTGTAGTTCACCAGGTCCAACGATAATCACAGGAAGGAGAGTCCGAGGCCGTAGTCAGTCAGTCAGTCAGTCAGTCCAGAATAAACAGATGGCGTCCGTCAAGAAGACGACGGAGGTCCAAGCTATTAAGATTAAGCACAGGTTGCACAACAAAAGCCCACACAGTTCCTCCCGCCGTCTATGCCCAGTGTCCTTGGTAACTTACGTAGTCAGCAAACGAATCACACCCGTCTTCAGGAATTTCCCACACAGAGCCCAAGCGTTCGTCCAGATTACCTTGCCCAACGCAATTAGCCATTGCTTCCAAACCCCATTTTATGCCAGTTTACAGCTCCTCATCACTATCAGCTGTTACCCTAATTCCAGGCGTTTCCTCATCACTTTCCTCATCAGAGCTGAAACACCTTTGACTACGCCCCACAGCATCCCCAGCTGTGGATCCCGTCCCATCCCTCCAGCTTGTCCACGGGTCTAATCCTGAAGGTCCCCAATCGCCTTCCATACTATCATTGCCAGTGGCACCCAAATCCTCCCTCACACGAGTCCATTCCATGTCATCCTCCTCTGAGCTAACCATCTCTTCCTCCATTCTCTCAGTAAAACCCTCAAAGGAATCCTCGTCAGATGGTTCTGCAAATAAGTCCCGCAGCCGCTTCCTTTCTCGCTCCTCGAGAGTATCTGACTCCCGAGGAGTCTTACGACCACGTCTCCCAGTATCGGAGCCATAAGGCTCAACCATAACATATAAAGATATAATGAAGTTTATTTGGCAAAAGAAAAGAAAAGAAAAGAAACAGAAACCCAGAATTAAAGTAAAATACATGATTGATGAAAGAAAGAGGGGAGGTCTAGCTACACCTGATTTAAAACTATACTTTGAGGCGGCAGCACTATTGTGGGCCAAAGATTGGGCAAAACTTGAAAATAGCAAAACTTTTGAATCTGAAGGGAATAGACCTGAGATTAGGGTGGCACTCTTATCTCTGGTATGAAAAAAAAAAAGATAGAAAATAATTTCGTTTTATAAGGTCCTCAATTCTTAAAATATGGGAGAAATATAAAAAAAGTTATATGAAAAATCACCATTATGGATATCACCATTAGAGGCCTCCCAAAGAAGAAGAATAGGGTGGGGAAATTGGCTTAAATATAATGATCTATTAATAATAAAAAAATGGGAATTGGGCATTAAAAACACAACAGGAAATGAACAAATTAGATAAAATATATTTCCTGGTTTCAATATTATCGCATAAGGACAGATAGATCATAATCAGGCTCGGGAGGGAGAATCTTATGGCATCTATAAAGCAAGATTTGGGCCCATCTTAAAGTTGAAGTTATGTGTTTGTGTGTTATAAAGACAGGCAGATTCAAGGGGATTGTTGTGGTCGCTTTTTGGGGGATAAATTGATTTTGTCTCAACTTTTTAAAATCCCCAAAAATCTGTAGATGTGCAAATCTTTCTGAAACTTCTGGAGATTGATGCCCTGGCTATCTTGTGCATTGTATATAAAATTCAAGTAGTTAGCTTTTGTAGTTTTTTCCCCCCAAAAAGTTTGTAAAAAAATTCAAAATTTTCCGCAATATTTTTTTTAAAAAAATTCAGAATTTCCCCTAAAATTAGTTGATGAGTGTAACGTCCTGAAACTTGGTGGGCTAAGAGTGGAAAATGTGTGGTACCATTGTAGCAAGTTTCATCATGATCACTCTAAAAATGAGGGAGAAAGGAGCTCCTGAAGTTTCCCCACTTGCTCAATTGCTATAACGAAAAGTAACAAAATTGAAATGAAATGCCAGCTTCCCCAGTTTTATAATGATTTTGAAACATATTTTAATTGATCACACATCCCTAGTAGCTGTTGCTGATGCCTCTCCCATTGGAGCTGAAGATACCTAGAACCTGAACCTGAGAACTTCAGCACATGATGCAGGTACGCAGTTTGATTGAAATGGGGTCTCTAGTAGTGTTGTGCATTCATGTGGAATTGCTGCCCACTTTGTGTAGTTTCTTTCATGTCATCTCATTATTGTATTCGTATCCCGCTAACGAAAAAGGGCCCCTATACAACACACATTTTTGTCTGGCTTTCATTTTCATGTCGCCTCTCATTTCCTACAAAAATCTCATCATTCGTTTTGTGTAGACTTGGTTATGGGGCCAGGCTTTTGAATAATAATTGGCAGCGTTAATTATTATCATGTACGCTGGAACTCAATCGACAGACCCAGTTTTATGAACTGAACATGCCTACCTGTATTTTATAATGTGTTTTATGAATACTGATGTAAGTTAATAATAATTTTAACTGATTTATATTGCACTGTATATTTTTTATATATGCATTTTATTGTAAGCTGCCTTGAGTCCCCTGTTGGGTGAGAAGGGCGGGATATAAATATTGTAATAAATAAATAATAAATAAATAAATAGACGAACGGTCGAAACAAAACGATAGCACGAAGGAAATGAAGCAAAAAAATTCGTGCACATCTCTAGTCTCTAGGTCCTCCAAAATGGACTCTATGCTGGAGAACCTAGATATTTCTAGGGAGAACCTCTCTCTAGGAATCTTTAGGTCCTCCAATGGGATTCTGTTGTCGATTTCCAGAAGACGTTCACCATAGTCTTGCTGAAAGTCCTAGAAATTCCTAAGGAGGTGATCTCTTGGGTTAAAAAAAACTAGCAATTTCTGTAATTACAATTTTCACCTTCTTGGGGTCCCTATGCCCCTAATCCAAGCGAGAGAAAGCTCTTCCCGTTTCTCTCTGACATTGTGGATCTCGCCTCCACATCAGAGCTGAGAGTTTCGTTGCTACAGTCTCCTGGTCACGCCCTCAATGGCATCGACATTCACCACTGTATTTGGATTTGTTGCAACATCCCGGTTTTCCCTATACTCCTGCCTTTAAAAGGAAAGGGATGAGAAAGCCACCGCTCTTAGGAAGAGCAGGAACCTGGTCTTAGACAAAGCAGACGAGGTAGGTTCCAAAACTATATCTTATTGGGGATTGATCAGTGCAGGGGACCACCCAGATTCTTCCAACTACACTTCCCATCATCCACTAGCATTCTAGCATTCGTCATGCTGGGCTAGGCTTCTGGAGATCAAACTATCTGTGCCCTACTTCAGAAATGAACTCACCTAGCTCTTTGACGTCTATGGTCCTTAATGATTTGGGATTTGTAGAGCTTCTTGAAAGTCTTTGCTAACATATTGAAGTGCTGCAGATCAGGTAAAGACACTGAAGTGTCCTAGCCAAGAATTCGAAGTCTCTCCATTGTTGTTGTGAATCTTCATGTCTTATGGAGACCCAGAATGGGTCTTCTGTTGTGGAGAACATACGACTCCATGGCCAAGTGAGGATTCAAACCTTGGAATCCAGAATGATACTCCAATGCTCAAACCACTACATCTCTCTTAAGTACCACATAGAAACTACACATTCCATAAGTGGCACCTTCTTATATAATTGCATCCATTGCCACACGACACTTACTGTCAACATGTTTCTCCTAGTGTTCCACTGAAATGAATCCTTCCTTAACTCCAGGTCAGTAGATCCAATGTTACCCTCAAGGTGGCAGCAAATAAGACATTTTTGGGTTGCCCTCTATGTATTTTTTTTTCTAATTCTACTATCCTGTAGGCCCTCCACTTTCGCTGAGGTTGGCACGCAGGGCTCCTATGAAAGTGGAAAAAACATGCATTTAAATGGAGTTATTTTTCAACTTGAAAGAAAACCTTCCTAATACTCTCTATGTCCTCCATGTCAATTCTGTTGTTAACCTCCACCGCAAAATTGTTCTGGAAGACCTAGTGATTCCTAGAGATAATATATCTTTAGGAATCTCCAGGACATCAATGTCTGATGGAATGACTCTGGAGGCCCTAGAGATTCTTAGAGATATGTTCTCTCTAGGAAATGCTGGATCCTTCAACATCACTCTAAATTAACCATAGTGTTGCCCTGGAGGACCTAGAGATTCCTAGAGATAATATATCTTTAGGAATCTCCAGGACGTCAATGTCTGATGGAATGACTCTGGAGGCCCTAGAGATTCTTAGAGATATGTTCTCTCTAGGAAACGCTGGATCCTTCAGCATGACTCTAAATTAACCATAGTGTTGCCCTGGAGGACCTAGAGATTCCTAGAGATAATATATCTTTAGGAATCTCCAGGACGTCAATGTCTGATGGAATGACTCTGGAGGCCCTAGAGATTCTTAGAGATATGTTCTCTCTAGGAAACGCTGGATCCTTCAGCATGACTCTAAATTAACCATAGTGTTGCCCTGGAGGACCTAGAGATTCCTAGAGAGGAAAAATGTTGTTTGAACCTGTTTCATTCTGCAGATACTTCATTTCTTCCAAGTTGTTCTTGAGCGCTTTGGGCTGGACATCAATACGAAGAAGATGGTCAAGGCGGAGATTCTTCTGTTCGTGTTGTGTGTGTTGTCAGAAGGTAACTAAAAGGAAGAAAGGGCTTCCAGCGGGGAGAAATTATGGATAGATATGGAGAGTAAATTGATCTCTTGGCTCCCACTTTGGTGGTGGTGGCTGAACTTTGAAGACTCAATCCATGTGCTGAAGCCCACCAACAAAGTTGGCCATTCTATTGAATTTGCTTTGAGACATAGTCTAAATGTTGATGAAGCCAAGCTTAGTGCTCAAACCCAGTTTCAGAAGAGGTTCAGCACCTTTGATGGCTCTTTCAAAGTTCTGACCAAAACCCAGAGCAGATTGGCTGCTCGTTTTCTGGCATGGCAGTCTAGATGCAGAAGATAAGAGAATGGAGGCTGAATGTTGAAATCAAGGGACCCTATAGTTTTTCTGCTTATTGCTCACAGCCATGGCGTGTTTCCAACTCATTACTCCATCCAAGTGGGGAGCCAAGCCGGCCAACTGTTCTGCACCTTTGCATGACATTCTCCCAGAATACGTTGTCATCAGCCATACTGCAGGCACAACCTGCACCAGCCGTGAAGAATGCAGCCAGGAGACCAGGAATGCTCAGGACTATCACCAGCGCATCAAACGATGGTGTGACATTGCTTACAAGTAAGACGATGCCTATAGACTTCAAGTTCTCATGGCCTCCTCTGTGTTGACCTGGTTGACGTCAATGCTGGCTGGTGGCCTGTATTTCACGAGATAACTGGATCTCATTAAGGCAGTGATGGCGAACCTATGACACGCGTGTCAGCACTGATACGTCTAGCCATTTTTGATGACACGCGGTGGTCACCTCTTGGGTTGTTAAGTGTTTTGTGACCAAACTTAGTGTCATTTCATCCAGTTGTTTTTTTGTTTACTCCGTCCTACAAATGAACAGTACATATATATATATATATATATATATATATATATATATATATATATACATACATACATATATATACATTATTATTATATCCTATTATTATATCATCCTATTAATATATTTTATATCATTATATTATATTTGTATATTCTATTATCATTCTATTATTCATTCTATTATTATTCTATTATTGTAGTATATTATCATATCATTACTATTATATTATATTATTATTATATTATTCATTATTCATGACTATATTGAAACTAGAATAGAGAGAAATCAGTGTGGAAACTTTGTGAAGCTTAAACTGCAAGAAGTACCATACATGGAAATAACGGTAGTAAATAGTTTTTGATTTATTAAATACAGTTATAAAACTAGCTTTGCCCGGCCACGCGTTGCTGTGGCTTTATGGGAATCCTTTGTTGACCAGGTGTAATAGCAGTGAATAGCCTTGCAGTCTCAAAGCCTGTCCGTTTTCTAGAGTAGCTGGAGCTTTTTGTTGTATGAACGTAGAGACATGGACGAGGAGTTGTGCTGCCAAGTTTAGTGTTTCTGAGATGTGTAGTTTTGTTGTTTTGTCCTAGGCCGAAATTTCATTACCCTTTTATATATATAGACTTATACATTTTTGTTATTTACACTATACATATTGCGAAATTATGGTTTTTTTTCCCTCAAAGTGACACACCATCCAAGTCATGCTAGGTTTTTTAGCGAATTTTGACACACCAAGTGCAAAAGCTTGCCCATCACTGCATTAAGGTTTTGTCTTCAACTTTGGAAGACTTTGGAATAGGATTCAACCACTAGGTTGAAGAAGGTTCTCTGCTCTTGGATTAGGACTGAAGTATCATTAACACTGAAAACTTCCTTCCTTCCTTCCTTCCTCCTTCCTTCCTTCCTTCCTTCCTTCCTTCCTTCCTTCCTTCCTTCCTTCCTTCTTTTCTAGCTTCCTGATTGGTGAGGATGGTTATGTGTATGAAGGACGTGGATGGCGCAGCGAAGGTGCCCACACCTATGGCTACAATGACATCTCCCTTGGCATTGCTTTCATAGGGACCTTCACAGGTAAGTCCTTCACCCTATGGATCAAGACCACTAATTGCGATTGATGGGTCCTAACTTTGTGAGATGGTGATTCCTCTCTGAGTTTCAGTCTGAATGTTAAATGAGCTCTCAAAGGTGACAAGTCTTAAACCCAGAATACATTTGACATCTTGGGGAGCCCACAAAACCTGGGATGCAATTCACGACAGTCATGGTCAAAGCAGTGTCTCATTGTACCCTACTTAACTTTGGATTAGATCTCTGTAAGACTGGATCATATTGGCTCATCTCAGCTAGAAGCCATTGGTTAATCAATACCCCAGTAAATCCTATTAATTTAATGGGTATCCAACTAAGAAATCTAGGTCAACGTTCCTTAGAAAAGGAATGTGTGGATCTCAGTTCATCTGTGATTTCTTGTCCTTGTAAACTTCTTCGTGAATTTTTTTTTGCAAGAAACTGTTTTTTGTGAACAAAACCTTTGCTTCACTTGCCTCTCCAAACCAGGAAAAGATTAGTTTCTCCCAATGCTCTATTCTGCCTGAAACAACCCAATGTGAATTTTGTCCAGAAAAAGCTCCAAACTGTGAACATTCTGTCCGATCCAGAATTCGTCTAGTCAGGTTTCTCAAGACTTGAAAAAACATATTTTCCCCAATATATTAGAATAATATATTTCCACATGTGTTGTATAATTTCCACATGTGTTGTATAAATAAGAATAGGCTTGCAATAATCACCGTTGTAATGGTTGTACATCAACTTTTGATTTCACAGACAAGCTTCCCAACCAAGAGGCATGGAAATCCCTAAAATGTCTGCTTGACTTTTCTGTGAAGATTGGATACTTGTCAGAAGACTACCTCATCATGGCCCACAGCGACGTCAGCAATATTGCATCACCAGGAGAGCCCATCCGTGCTGAAATTTCCAAGTGGCCGAATTACAAGCACAACTAAAGACTCCCTTCTAGCCAGTCGTTTCCCTTTTTTTGGAGACTCTATCATGGAGACTTGTTCTGGGAGTTTTAGGTTGGTGAGGTCTCTGCACTCTCTGGTCGAGATGGCTAGATACCTTGCAAAATTAAAGTGGCAATACTTCCAAAGCATTGAACCGTGGCTGTTATAGGGGTGACAAATTGCATTCATTCTGTAGTGTAGATACTAGGTATGTCCAAAAAATCATTTTGAATCTTATATCGGATTTATATCGGATTTTGTTTCTGCAACCTACCTTGAATGGGAGCTTAGCGCAGCCTAACATGGCTGCCGCTCCCCAGCCAATGAGAAGCTTCCACGATGGATGCAAAGGTGGGGGCTAGGGTCCTCTGCATCCACGTGGAAGAGTGCCATAAAAGCCCATTGTGTAGCCCAGGCGAGCCGTTCTGGGCTGGGTTTTGCGCGGAGAGGGTGGTGGTCTGCAAACGGAGAGCAAGCAAGCTTTGTGTCTTGTGTGAGAGAGAGAGTGAAGGGGCCCGGTCTGGCTGTTCCCACAGAGGGGTTTGGAGAAAGGGTTAGGGTTTTGTTGCTGGTTCCTTCTCTTGTGAGTATGTTAATTTTGGGTAGCTCTCAGCTATTTAGAGCTGTGAATTCCAGGGTTATTTTTTCGATATTATTAAAAAAAAAATCTAGCTTTCAATTTTGTTAAGAATAGTTCTTGCTGGATCATAGCATACCTTTGCAGAATCAGTAGTCTATTTCATTAAGAAGGCATTGCCTTTCAGGCTTGTGGGATCACATAGCCAGAGACACCATTGATTTCCAGAATTCTTGCTTACAAATATAGCAAGGGAATTTCTAGTTTTCAAAGTTTCTTTGCACATCTTGTCAGAGCATTGCTTGGCATGGTCACTGGTCCATTTCACAGTGATAAAAACCCAATTAAACAGGAAATAAGACTTTCAAACCAGGAACAGGTTTCTTCAAATATAAAAAAATAGTGTATTATAAAAAGTTATGAAAATTTTCCAAAAATCATAGGATACAGGAAATGTTCTGCAATTTGTTGAGCTAAGAGTGTTGAATGTGTTCTCCCACTGTACCAAATTTGATGAGGATAGCTCCAGAAATGAGGGTGGGAGAGCCCTGTAAAAGTCCCCCCCGGGTGCCTTTTTTTTGTGATTGCGCATACGCGCCCACCAATTTGGAAACATTTAGAATCATTATGAATTTTCGGAAATATCCAAAATGTTTGGGTGAAAAAATCGGAAATAATTTCTATTTCGAAGCGCCGACGCCCCCTACTTTAGAAACAAGAATTGAAACATTTTTTTCATTGATCAGACATGCCTAGTAGATATATTCTGAAACAACCTTCTGGCCTTCCCAATGGAGAATGTCAACCCTAACCAGCACCAAACGGGAAGTTATTTTGAATGATCTGTCTCCCATTGTATGCGGCTATACACACACATATGAATGATTTTGGAGTTTTGGAGAAGAACCTTGGGGAGCAAATATCTGTGTTGCAATTGAAGAAATGATGCGTCAGTGTAATAATACAGGAAAACCACAAAGGAGGGGTTTGGAATTGAAATAATTGCGATTAAATAAATCATGCCTGTGTTTAGGAATGCTCTCAGGAAATTGTGTGGGTTTTCAGGTGGAGACAGAACTAATATGTTGAAACGACCCAAAACTTCCTCCAAGGGTTAAGACTATATCCTTCTGTTTTATCTCCCCAACATCTGGTCATGTTTTGGGACAGCAACTAGCTCCAAGTTCCCATTGAACCTCCTGGTTGAACTAAACTTAGACCTGGACCTAGATCTTATGGATGAAGATATTCTGCACAATCCCTCATTCAGGCGTGATGATGGGTGTGTCATACTTTATTGGCCCCCAGAGGAAGGCAAACCCTTTCAAAACATGCCTTACCAAGATAGCTTCATCTTAGGGTCACCATAAATTGGAACTGACTCTAGTAGGAACCAACAAGGAACATTCAGGATATATTTGTGTATCTATATATATTTAGAAATGTTGGTGCATCTGTACATGTATCAGCAAGTGGTAGACTTCCGTTAAGGTGGAATTCCAAATCCCATAAGTCCTAGCAGCATAACATGTTGAGATGTTATGGGGGTTGCAATAGGAAACTATCTGGAAAGCCTCAAGATGCCCACCCTTGGATTAATGCATTGCTGTAAAGTTGTCTATCCGTCTGCATCTGTCTATCTATCTATCTATCTATCTATCTATCTATCTATCTATCTATCTATCTATCTATCTATCTATCTATCTATCTATCTATCTATCTATCTATCCATCTATCCTATCTATCTATCTATCTATCTATCTATCTATCTATCTATCTATCTATCATCTATCTATCACTCTATCCATCTATCTATCTATCTATCTATCTATCTATCTATCTATCTATCTATCTATCTATCTATCTATCTATCTCTATCTATCTCTATCTATCTATCTCTATCATCTATCTATCATTCTATCCATCTGTCTGTCTATCTATCTATCTATCATCTATCTATCTATCTATCTATCTATCTATCTATCTATCTATCTATCTCTATCTATCATTCTATCCATCTGTCTGTCTGTCTGTCTGTCTGTCTATCTATCTATCTATCTATCTATCTATCTATCTATCTATCTATCTATCTATCTATCCATCCACCTATCTACCTATCCTCTTTTTCTCTCTAGATATCTATCTCAGTAGTTCCCAAGCTTTTTTTTTTGACCAAAGACCACTTGACCAGGGACCACTTGACCAATGCTACTGTTATAGTAAAAGGATATTTACAGTGGTTGGTCTGCTTCTGTTAGAGTCACAACAGTGAAAGGTTTAGCCATGGACCTTCTCCATTGACCTGATTTCATTCCCAAAACTATTCCTTATCCCGCCCCCATTCCTGGGATGGTGCTTTACTGAATGTAGGTTACATCACTAACCTTCAATTTGGGGTGTAGTGAGGTTTGGAAGTAGGGGTCTAGCAGAAATCTAGAGTCCATGTAAAACATGGAATCATAGAACAATCACTTTTAAAGACCCCCAAGAGTCCAACCTCTTTCTATACATAGATACCTAACTGCAGCACTCCCAAAAGATGACCATTCATCCTCTTCTTGAAGACCTCAACTGCCCTCCATGGCTTTCCAACCTCTTCTCAAATACCTCCACTGCCCTCCATGGCCATCCAACCTCTTCTCAAAGACCTCCACCTCCCTCTATGGCCATCTAACCTCTTCTCAAAGTCCTCCACCTCCCTCTATGGCAATCCAACCTCTTCTCGAAGACCTCCACCACCCTCCATGGCCATCCAACCTCTTCTCGAAGACCTCCACCGCCCTCCATGGCCATCCAACCTCTTCTTGAAGACCTCCATCGCCCTCTATGGTCATCCAACCTCTTCTCGAAGACCTCCACCGCCTTCTATGGCCATCCAACCTCTTCTCGAAGACCTCCACCACCCTCCATGGCCATCCAACCTCTTCTCAAAGTCCTCCACCGCCCTCCATGGCCATCCAACCTCTTCTCAAAGACCTCCACCGCCCTCTATGGTCATCCAACCTCTTCTCGAAGACCTCCACCGCCTTCTATGGCCATCCAACCTCTTCTCAAAGTCCTCCACCGCCCTCCATGGCCATCCAACCTCTCCTCAAAGACCTCCACTGCCCTCCAAGCATGCCTTTTCCACTGACAAATATGGTGGTCCATGGGCCACCATTTCCTCATTTCTCTCTTTTCCATTGGGTAGGAAAGACTCTCCCTCTGTGTCTTCCTCAATTCCATCCGAGGCCAAGGGCTGACCACTTCCACACTACCTTCCACCCACTTGTGGGTAGATGCCTTCTAATCACCGTATGATCATCTGGGAGGATTCCAACCAAACAGTGAAGATCGACAACAATAGCAGAGCAGGTTTGACCAGAAGGCAACTTCATCATCCACCACCCACTTTCCCAAACTGCAAGGAAGCCAGAGGTTGATGTGTATGGTGCCTTTCCTTCCCTGCTTCCCCGCTGCTCATTGCTGAAGACCTGGGTAAGTCTTGGTATTTCCTTGCTCTCTGGTATTGGTTTGGAAATGGGAATTGCCTTTGGGGCTGGCATTAGAGGCTTTTGGAGAACGTAGAACCACAGACAATAGAATCAGAAGATGGAGGTGTGACATGAAATACCTCTTTAAATATCTCAAGGGCATCCCCAGAGAGGAGGGGGTAGGTCTGATGGAAACAGGTCTACTGGTTTGGAGGCACAGCACATCAACTAAACTCTAGAAAGAACTTCTTGATGGACTGGGAGCAATACATAGTGTAGATCAGTGGTTCTCAACCAGTGGGTCTCCAGGTATTCTGGCCCACAACTCCCAGAAATCCCAGCCAGTTTACCAGCTGTTAGTAATTTCTGGGAGTTGAAGGCCAAAAACATCTGGGCACCCCAGGTTGAAAACCACTACCTTAGTTGACCTGGCCAACAGTTAAAAATTCTGAGAGCTGAGGTCTAAAATATCTGGACATGATGCAAATATCTTGGAAAGCTCTAGGTCAGTGGTTCTCAACCTGGGGTGCCCAGATGTTTTGGTTTTTAATTCCCAGAAACCCTAACATCTGGCAAACTGGCTGGGATTTCTGAGAGTTGTAGGCCAAAACACCTCAAGACCCACAGGTTGAGAACCGCTGCTCTAGGTTGAAGGTAGCTGGCAACTCCCCTGAGGCCCAGCTATCCAGCATGGCCAATGGTCATGGATGCTGGGAGCTCTGGCAACAACTAAAAGGTGACTTGTGCCCCATTGTAATGCTAAATAACAATTTCACCCAGGACAGGGAGAGTGATCCAGTCTCAAGACCCACAAGTAGGAAGTCAAGAGTGCCATTCAATCAAATGGCACTTGCCAGAGCAATCCATGGAGCAACCAATCAAAGAGGATTGCTGTGAGTTTTCTGGG
Source organism: Anolis carolinensis (assembly GCF_035594765.1). NCBI lineage: Eukaryota > Metazoa > Chordata > Lepidosauria > Squamata > Anolidae > Anolis > Anolis carolinensis. The sequence continues at coordinate 15,138,181 of NW_026943825.1, read as the reverse complement.
CTGTATGACCAACTTTCGGAAGCATTCTCTCCTGATGTTTTGCCCACATCTATGGCAGGCATCCTCAGAGTTTGTGAGGTATATTGGAAAGCAGGCTAGCGAGGTTTATCTGTGGAAGATTGAAGGCAGCTGGCTCCATCTCTTACCCATAATGTTCCTGTGCTTGTCAATAAAGGTCGAGAACCTGTCCTACAGCTTCTCTGTGTTGATCTCTGTGGAACTGGCAGCCTGCCTGGACAACGTGTGTGGGACAAAAGATGCCCTACTTGTGGCATGACTCACCACTGGATTTGCCTCTCAGCTTCTCACCTCCCTAGTTTTCCAATTTTAGAGTTGGGACGCGACGCTTGGTGAGGCAATCGCTGGACCGGAGTAGAGGAGAGGCAAGAAGAAACAAAGCCTGGAAGCATTGGCTGCTCCCGTCTCTTCTATCTAAGTTGCCTTCTCGGGGCTACTCTATGACCCATCTCCATTTGCTCTTCACAGGAGAACATCAAGGAACCCAAAGATGTCCAGGCTGATCAGGGCCTTCACGGACATGATGGAAGGCAACCATAAGTCCAACCCTAAGAAAGTGAAGGAGGCAGAGACGTTCAAGAAGAGCGAATTCAAGAAGCTGATCCAACAGGAGCTGTCACCAGTCATGGTAATATTTGTCAAGTATAATGACTTAAGGAAACTAAACCTTAGGGTCATCAATCCTAGAGGAGAAACAAATCCAGGAGTGATAATACTGTAATTATACTAAAATCACTCCACTAGGTTCCAATTACTTTCAGAGCAACGTATAAATAGTTGGTCATTACCTTTAAAGTCATATACAATTTGGTCCAGCTTTCCTTCTTTTGGAGATAAGCAAAAAGTAACTTTTCCTGGAACTATGCAAGGGAGAAAGCGTTCTTCTGTGTAATCCAACCCAAATATTTAGGTCATCTGGGTAACCTTGAGTCCAGTCATCCAGGACTAGACAGGAGATGGTTACCTCGAGATCACCCCAAAATAGTGGAATGACCTGCCAGAAGGACTTCAACAGACTGAATTCTTCTGGCAGGTCTACCCAGATGTTTTTCAAATTATAAGTGGTTGTTTTAAATATGTATTGATTATATATGTTCTTTTTACAGCTGTTATGTGTTTTTCACTGATGTTATAAGTCGAACCTATTGACATATTTTAATTAATTAATTAATTAATTTGCTACATTTATATGCCGCCCTTCTCACCCCGAAGGGGACTCAGAGCGGCTTACAAATTAAATTTACATATAATATTATATTAGCATAGTACAATACTGGTAATAAATTACTATATTGTACTGTATCAATATATTCCGTTTCTATGGCGAAGTATGGTAGTATGGGAAATAAAGTATTGAGGTATTGGTGGTAGTTAAGGTAAAGGGTATAGGTTTTCCCCTGACTGAGCTTAGCCTTCTAACTGGCAGCAATTGGATAAAAACAATTATTCCTCTCCCTCTAATTAGGACTTTATTTTTCTTTTCTTTTTGTCTTATGAACGTAGAGGCATGGATGAGGGGTTGTGCTGCCAAGTTTAGTGTTTCTGGGATGTGTCGTTTTGTTGTTTTGTCCTAGGCTGAAATTTCATTACCCTTTTATATATATAGATATTACATGTAAAATATAATATATAATTAATATTATTATATTGTATTATTAGTATTATATCGTATTACAATATAATATTATGAATATTATATGTATATACAATATGTTATAATTATTATATATTATTGTAAATTATATTGTGTGTGTATATATATTAATCTTTGGTTGATCCCTGCCTTGATCCATAGGCAAAGGTGGATAAGAAAGAAACAGAGTACTCAAAGTGTATTCAATCTACAGAGTAGAGACAAATTGAATCTATATCGATCATTGGTTCCCAACCTGTGGTCCGTGGACCAGCTGTGGTCCTCAAGAACTAAAATATGGCTCGCAGCCTCACCGTTACTACACCGTTGCAATGAGAGCGACTGGTCTCATGAAACCCTCTTATAGTGCCGAGGCAATGGGAATGTCGGGAGGGGAGAGACTGACCACCCACGAAAGGCATGACAACAAGCCTCCTGACTGCTGCTTCTCCTTCTCCTCCCTCTCCCTGAGTGGAGCCATTCCATGTGGCACCTGGAAGCGAGGACACCTTCGTGCCTTCATTTTTAGGCCCGTTCCTAGGGTTATTTGGGGTGCAGATTCAGAAAATTGCATTGGATAGACCACATCAGCTCTAGATTATTAAATATGGTTTTCTGTGGGAAAGCAGATGGTGACTACTGGATGGCATATGTCCTGTATCAGAAACTAGAGCTGATGTGGTCTATCCAATGCAATTTTCTGAATCAGCACCCCAAATAACCCCAGGAATGTGCTGAAAAATGAAAGCACAAAGGTGCCCCTGCTTCCAGGCACCATATGGAACGGCTCCGCTCAGGGATAGGGGGGAGGAGGAGAAGCAGCAGTCAGGAGGCTTGTTGTTGCACATTTCATTGGTAATCAGCCTCTCCCCTCGGATATCCCTGTTGCCTCAGCACGATAAGAGGGTTGTGCGAGACCAGTCGCTCTCATTGCAATGGTGTAGTAACTGTGAGGCTGTGAACCATATTTTAGTCCTTGGGGACCATTGGTGGTCCATGGACCACAGGTTGGAAATCACTGATCAGCACCCCAAAGAACCAAAACGAATCTAAAATTGATTAAAAAGTGATTTGAACCTTTTTGGTACTAATGTTGGAGAGTGGTCCCTGGTCAAAGTGGTCTGTGGTCAAAATGGTCCCTGATGAAATTAGTCCCTGGCCAAGTGGTCCCTGGTCAAAGTGGTCCCTAGTCAAAGTGGTCCCTGGTCAAAGTGGTCCCTGGTCAAAGTGGTCCCTGGTTAACGCGGTTCCTGGTTAAAGTGGTCCCTGGTCAAAGTGGTCCCTGGTCAAAGTGGTCCCTGGTCAAAGTGGTCCATAATCAAAAAAAGGTTGGGAATCACTGATATAGACAGAGATAGATGTCAGGTGACCATTGTTTTCCTTTTCTTTTCTCCTCTTTCTCTTTCTCCACCTTCCAATGACGCAGGTCCAGCGATCCAGCAGCAGTAAGTACAAAAATATGAAGAATGCCCTTGACTCTGATGCTGAACTGATGACAGACAAAGAAACTGTACCCTGTGCTTATTGAAATCCGTTTCATGCAGAGCAACCATAAATGAAGGTAATATGGGCACTTCACTTAGTTTAGACTTCTATAAGGTGATTTATATGGGTCTCCTCTTGGAAACTGGGCTTTCTCACAGCTGGTAAATCACCAGCAGTAATAAGATCTACTAACCGAAAGGTGGCCAGTTTGAATCCCGGTCGGGGTGAGCACCTGACCATCAAGTCCAGCTCACTGTTTACCTAAGCAGTTCGAAAACAACTTAGAGGTGTAAGTAGAGAAATTAGGTACTGCTAATTAAGCGGGGGAGGTATTTTACAACACCATAAAATGCCGATGATCAAATGTAAGGAGGAAGTCCTGATGGCTCTTCGCCATAGAGAATGGAACAATAGCACCCTCCTGTGGCTGAATCTGAGCACAATCTTCAGGGCACCAAAACTGGACTTCAAACACAACTTACCTCCTTTCTGTCTGTTCTGTTCTGTCCTGTCTGTCCAAATGGCATTGAATGTTGTGTATGTGTACTGTGAGTCCCCTTGGGGAGATAGGGCGGAATATAAATAAAGTGTTGTTGTTGTTGATATTATTATTATTATTATTTTATTATAACATAGCAAACAAGATAGATATGCTGGATTTCGTATCACAAAATCGCAAGTCGAACACTTCCCGAGTGTTTGTAGTCTGTCTGTGCGATTTTCTTACAGCAGCTGAGGATATGATCCATGGTTTTGTCGGTTTCCTTAAACAGTCTGCATTTTGGGTCATCAGCTGATTTTTCCATCTTGGCCTTAATTGCCTTTGTCCTGATGTCTTGCTCCTGGGCTGCAAGGATCAGGCCTTCTGTCTCCTTCTTCAGGGTCCCATTTGTGAGCCAGAGCCAGGTCTTCTCCTGATCAGCTTTTCCTTCAATTTTGTCAAGGAACTTTCCATGCCATGTTTTGTTGTGCCAGCTGTCAGCTCTAGTTTGTAGTGCGGTTTTCTTGTACTGATTTTTTGTCTTCTGTGCTTCGAGGAGTTTCTGATTTTTTTACTTCAATCAAAGCAGGTTCTTCACTTTGCTTTATTTTTGCTGCTTCTGTGACTGTTCATTGGTATTTGTTGTTGTTGTTGTTGATATTATTATTATTATTATTATTATTATTATTATTATTATTATTATTAAAACTGCGTGGTAACATTTATTTATTTATTTACAGTATTTATATTCCGCCCTTCTTTCTCACCCCGAAGGGGACTCAGGGCGGATCACATTATAACACACATAGGGCAAACATTCAATGCCCATAAACACATCAAACAGAGACTGAGAGACACACGCAGAGGCAAGTTAACCTTCTTCTGAGGGGATGTTCGTTTCTGGCCACAGGGGGGAGCAGCTGCTTCATCATCCACTCTGACGGCACTTCCTCACTCCAGGTCGTAAATTAGTTAATCTTGCCTCCCCACTTTATAAGTGGTACCTTATCTCCTACTTGATAGATGCAACTATCTTTCGGGTTGCTAGGTCAGCAACGAGCAGGGGCTATTTTTTATTTTTAATTGATGGGTGCTCACCCCGCCACGGGCTGGCCTCGATCTCATGACCTCATGGTCAGAGTGATTTAAGGCAGCTGCTCAACAGCTGCGCCACATCCATTGTTCATAAGAAATACAATCAGATTGTTACAACTAGCACACAACTCCTTTATTGCAACATATTGATGTTGGTTCTTGTCAAGTAGCATCAAGTCGGCTTCATGGTGACACTGAATGGAAGACCTCATTGAACTATGTGCAACAACAACCTTTCTGGGCAGAGTTTACAGTGCAGCTTTCTGCTGGGATGAACATTTTTTTCCAGTGAATTGTGAATCATGCCTTTTGTTCTTTTTTATAGGTCTCCAACTTGCACTGAAGAATGTATAGACACATCTTCCCCAACAGTCGATGAAACAAAACAGGCTCAAGAATCCATGCATTTTTGGAAGTTGGGAAGGAGGTGTTTTCTATCAGAAGGAATTATGATTTTTTTTCCTCCCTGGGGGGGGGGGGGGGACTTAGCAATTGTGAAAAAAGGACTGTGTATGTGGTTTTTATTTAGTCTGAAACCTTATCAGGTTGAGATTGTAGGGTTTATGAGAGCTCAGGGATTGAATCCTGCAAGTGCCTTACACATTGTATGGTGCGTCCGAAGTCAGAGACACTTTTATCTAATTTAGATAAACAGAGTGAAAATTGTATTTGTGGTATTGTTGAAAATACAAGTGCAACCATATTGCCTGTCCATTTGGTCACATGTCAACTTCTACATCAGTTGTATAGTGTTGCCATTGAACTCATGGGTTAGGAAGCTCAACCCATATGGTAAAAGTAAATGTTACACAAACCCAAAGATCTGGTTTGTGAAGGTTGGTGAAGGTGGCAATAGATGACCGGTCTGCAGAATAAATGCTGCTTAACACCACTAAATCTCCATGGCTACATGTTATGGAATCCTGGGGATTGTAGTTCGGATTCCATAGCACTGAGTTCAAGTGGTGTCAAACAGCATTCATTTTACAGTGTAGATCAGCAGTTTCCAACCTGTGGTCTATGGACCACTAGTGGTCTGCAAGAACTGAAATATGGTCCATGGCCTCACCGTTACTACTACAGATAATATTTTCTCTTGGTGTCTTTGGTTTCAGGCCTGTTCCTGGGGTTATCTGGGGTGCTGATTCAGAAAATTGCATTGGATAGACCACATCTGCTCGAGATTATTAAATATGGTTTTCTGTGGGTGAGCAGATGGTGACTACTGGATGGCATATGTTCTGTATCAGAAATTAAAGCTGATGTGGTCTATCCAATGCAGTTTTCTGAATCAGCACCCCAAATAAACAAACTGAATCTAAAGTTGACCAAAAACAGATTCGTAATCCTTTTGGTACTAATGTTGGCGAGTGGTCCCTGGTCAAAAAAGAGTTGGGAATCACGGGTGTAGATGAATCCACCCCTTCTCTTATTTTTCTCCATTTTTATGGTCAGAATAAAACCCACCTCTATCTAGATCAAGCCCATCCAAATGAAAAACAAACAAACAACCCAGTCTCTTTATATGGCTGTAAGAGCTTCTCTCCTTCAGATACTTTGGACTTTAGATTCTAGAATGGTGGGTGGGAGTTAAAGTGCAACATATCTGAAGGACCCAGATCCAGAATATCATGTAGAATAAGCCCTTAGTAAATAGAAACTGGGTAGCAATAAAAGACTTCATTAAGCCAGGCTTTAGTGCAGCTGGTTAAATCATCAGCTGCAATAAAATCATGTCAGTCAAGAGGTTGACAGTTTGAAGTCTGGGTCAGGGTGAGCTCCTGACTTTTAGCCCAGCTTCCACCTACCTAGTGGGTTGAAAGCAAAATGTGAGTAGATAAATAGGCATTGCTTAAAAAGTGGGGAGGTATTAAGGCACTCATAAAAGTAAATGCCAGCCAATAAAAAAGGAGGAAATTATGAAGGTAGATGGAGCAACAGCACCCCCAGTGGCCGGAATCGAGCAAGAAAGCCTCCAAGAAAGTCGATGGGGTTGTTGTTGTTTATTCGTTCAGTCACTTCTGACTCTTCATAACCTCATGGACCAGTCCACACCAGAGCTTCCTGTTGGGCATCGCCACTCCCAGCTCCTTCATGGTCAAGCCAGCCACTTCAAGGATACCGTCCATCCATCTTGCTCTTCCTGAAGATGGGGAAAAACCCTATATCCTTTATCTATGTTCAGTTGTCTATCTTCTCTGTGTATAAAATGACATTGAATGTTTGCCGCATATGTATATTCTGTGATCCACCCTGAGTCCCCTTTGGGGTGAGAAGAAAGGGCGGAATATAAATACTGTAAATAAAACAAATAAAACAAATAAGCACGAAGAAAATAACTCATCACTTGCTCCGAGAATAAAATTAGCTATTTTCTGAAAAGAATGTGTTTTTTTAAATGCAAAACGAATTTTGTGCAGAAGAAATCCCAATCTGTGATTTTTCACATTTCACATTTCAAAGACCATCTTGGAACAGGTAGAAAATGCTTAAAATTACTCATCGCTTTCTTTGAGAATAAAACCAGCTGTTTCCTGTTTTGAAAACAATGTCCTTTGTGGAAAGTGAATTTTGTACAGAAGAAGATATGAACTGGGTTTTATTTTTTTTTGCACTGAAAATATTTTGTGAATTTTGTGCAGAATAAATCCCAAAATGCGAATTTTCGCATTTTGAATACTATCTTGGAAAGGTGAAAAAAGATGGTTAAAATTGCTTCCATTAGTGAAGAATTGCATCTCTGGTTGAAGGAAGGTGTCTTCTGCTGGTGGATGAAGATCTCCAATAGCCACCACAAATCAGAAAAGTAGATGACATAGAGACCTCTCTAATGCCACCCTGCGTTTGGAGACTGGCTTTATGAGGGCAGAGGCCAGGGTGTGGGTGGCCATACTCGTGTTCCCCTTGGTCTTGCCCCACTAAACATGGAAGATGAATTCCAATCCTCATGGGATTCATAATTTCAGGATTGTTGTTGTTGGGAATCACCCTGGACTACTCAAGTCTAAATGTAGTCAGATAGATGATAGAGTTAGATTGAGGGAATCCTTTCCCTGTTTCCAAAGCATGCCTAGACAGGCTTTACTGTGTTTCACTCTATCCTGTGTACGTCACATCCCTTACTTTGAAGTTAGTAGAAATGTGAATCTTTAGGGACACTAACTTCCCATTGGTCAGAATTTCTTTTATGGCCCCAATAAACTGAACCATGAGGTTGGAACCATTTTGGTTCAGTCTCTTCTCCCTTTGTTCTTCTAGCTAACAACACGTCTCGCCATCCCTCCTGGCAAGATGTAACTATTTAGATGTTTGTTATTTTTCCTTTCTTATTTTTCCTTAGAAACCAGTCTAGAGTAGACTAGACAGCTCCCAAGCCTTTCTATCTACAATGGAGTTCTTTTTTCCTGAATAAATACTTTTTGAACTTTTACTGAGACTCTGCAGTCCATTGCAATCCTAAATAGTCAAAGGCTTCTCTTGCTCACCCCGTGTAAGTAACTGCTGAATTTCAAAGCTTTGCTTTTGCTGCTCTGCTGATTTTTGGTGGAATCTCCCCCAGAGAGGGTTAAATTGAGTCTAACTGCTCAGAGATTGCCACAATAGTTGTGTGTTTTCCGGGCTGTATGGCCATGTTCCAGAAATATTCTCTTCTGATGTTTCGCCCACATCTATGGTAGGCATCCTCAGAGGTTGTGAGGCATGGAGAAACCAAGCAAGGAAGGTTTATATATCTGTGGAAGGTCCAGGATGGGGGAAAGAACTCTTGTCTGTTGGAGCCTGGAAAACACACAACAACACTGTGATTCTGGCCATGAAAGCCTTCGACAACACATTATTCATAATTTCCTTTATAGGAAAACACCATTGACTATACGGCAATAACCATCACATGATTTTGATGAATCAGGATAAGGGAGATTTGGACAAGAAGAATGAAGTTTACTTATGCCATGGATCTAAAAGAAAACTGTCTAAAAATGATACATAAATGGTATTTGACCCCCCAAAACCTAAGTGTAATGTACAAACAAGCCAACAATAAATGTTGGAAATGTAAGATCAAGGAGGGCACATTTTACCATTGTTGGTGGACTTGTAATAAAGCAAAAGAATTCTGGAATATGGTGCATGGTGAAAGTCAGAAAATTTTAAAGATGAACTATTCAATGAAATCAGAGACTTACCTTTTGGGCATTCTGGATAAAGACATTTTTCAGGATATCAATAAAGAAAAACTAGTTATATTCTTGTCAACGGTAGCAAGGATGGTCTTTGCAAAGATGTGGAAGATGGAGAAGATACCAGATAGAGAAGATTGGTTAAAAAAAGTATGGGAGATAAAAGATATGGACCAGCTAACATACTATCTGAAGAGAAATACTGGCAAGGGCATAAAGAAGACTGTCTGGTCGATATTTGAAGAGTATATGAATTTAAAGTACAATCCTTAAAGAATAGTAGGGGAAAAAATTTCTTTTTAAGCAAACGGGAGAGAATTAAAAAGAAGTAGAATAAAAGAAAATTGAACAGGAACAAGAGTTAAACGGAAGTTCAAAAAACTTTTTTTCTTTTTCTCTAGGACTTTTATTATTATTATTATTATTATTATTAATTTTTTGTTTTGTCTCTCTTTCTATTTTTCTTAACTTTCCTATAAATATTGTTCCCCCTCTTTCGATGTATAAGTAGCTTGAAAACTTCTAATAAAAATTATTACAAAAAAAGGATAAGGATATCGCCTCTCCCCACATTTGCATTTTGTGTGTTGTGTATTTTTATGGCATGTTGATGTACACCGATTTGAATGTGCTTTTTAATGTGTGCACAAGCTGTATGTAAAAATTTGTAAATAGACATGAATAAAATGCAGAAACAAATGCATTCATATGCATATGCATTTTCAAGATGGAGACATCAGTTCCACCCTCCTCCAAGCTGATATTTAATTTATAGAGATCATAATCTTTTCATTGAACATAATGGGTTTTACTGGTGAATGGGAAATACACATGAAACAACCATTTCTATTTGCAGTGTTGTGTCTATCTACATGGAGGCACTCCACACTCCAAACCACTGATCTAACAAAGCTTTTCTTACAACAAATAGAAGACGAACTTCTGGCAAAAGTGCTGGAGGATGTAGAGATTTCTAGAGGAAACATATTTCCCATATGATCAAATCCAATTTGGATCCATTGTTCTTGTCAGTGTTGTGTTATGATCAGAGCCAGTCCAACAATGAGGCGAATTAAGCGGTCGCTTGGGGCGCAAAACATACGGGGGCGCAGTCGAGACTGCTTTTTCTGTTGATTTCTTGTAAAACATGATGTTTTGGTGCTTAATTTGTAAAATCTTAATGTAATTTGATGTCTAATAAGCTTTCCCTTAATCCCTTCTTATTATCCAACATTTTCGCTTATCCAATGCTTTTATTTTTCAGTGATTGGTTGGGGGGCGGGGGCGCCAAAATTCTGTTCGCTTACACTTGAATAATACCTAGGGCCGGCTCTGGTCATGATCACTGATGGGATGATATGGAGACATCATCCTGCTAGTACAGTAATTCCCAACCTTTTTTTGACCAGGGATCACTTGACCAGGGACCAATCTCCAACATTAGTGCTAAAAGGGTTAAGAATCAGTTTTTGGTCAACTTTAGATTCAGTTTGGTTATCTGGGGTGCTGATTCAGAAAATTGCCTTGGATAGATTACATCAGCTCTAGTTTCCGATACAGAACATATGCCATCCAGAAGTTGCCCACAGAAAACCATATTTAATAATCTAGAGCTGATGTGGTCTATCCAAGACAATTTTCTGAACAGGCCTAAAAATGAAGACACCAAGAATTATTTTTGGGTTGGACTGTGTTATTATCCGTAGTAGTAACAGTGATGCCACAGACTATATTTTTGTTCTTGTGGACCACTGGTGGTCCATGGACCACAGGTTGGGAATCATTGTGCTAGTAGAAGACACCTCCATCAAACATCTCTCTGGTGATTGCTAAGTGTTACAACTACAAAAATAATCCTTTGGACATGTCATTGGGCAGACAAATGTGGATATGTAGTGAATGTGAGAAGGTCATAAGTCAGGAACCCTCAAAGTATAATCAGGAAACCATAAAATGGTGATTGTCCCATGATCTTGGAAGGAGAAGAAAGCCCTTTCTCTTACTGAGTTGAGATGTGTGTGATTTATGATCCCGGGTACAATTGACCTGCAATGTAAAACATAATCATGTAGAACCTTCCAGCATCCCTTCTGTGTACTAGCAATAAAGTTCGTTGGAAAAAAGGGAGACTATTCATTGAACGATAATACTTACATTAAGGTAGATTGATGCCTTTGCGACTGTGGCAATTGTGCCGCAATTGTAAACATGAATACCAGGATATGGATATGTAATTGCTCAATGGGATGACAACCACAGCTGCTTTGGGTCCCAAATGGGAGAAATACTTAAAGAAGAACAACACTTAGACAACAGAATGATCATCGAGCAGGCATTGTTTTTATATATTCATACCATATACATATAGTTAGAACTTGGAGCATTATAAGAGGAAGCTCTTTGCAGGGATAGACTTTACAGGTATGCCGTTTGATAACATTCACCTATCACAAAGGACAACCAAAGGTGAATGTTTACTCCAAGGTAAAGGCTTGCAAAGCAAAAGCAGAGCATCTGTTGATGTCAACGGAACAAGACTGCCTGGAAGCAGATCCACCGTCACTTGGATGCGTCAATTTCTGGATTCTGTCTTCATTGTCGCAAGCATTAGAGAAGGTGGGAAGATGAAGAGGCAGCAAGAAGCGGTTGTAATAATGCCCACATCTGCATGGATGTCCACCAAGGTGGGTCATCGAAGGTACATTTCAGCATCAATTGTGTGTTCTTCTCCTTGTCGTAGGCCCTCGAGGAAATGGTTTCCAGTGGTCTCTCAGAAGCCTTTGGGATTCTGAGGTGGACAGCACTGCTGAGGAGGTGGGCATTGGGGTATGCAGCATTGCTCAGGAGGTGGACAGCATTTCTGGGGGGGTGGGCAACACTCCTGAGGTGGTGGACAACATTGCTGAGGAGGAGGTGGACAACATTGTTGAGGAGGAGGTGGACAACATTGCTGAGGAGGAGGTGGACAACATTGCTGAGGAGGAGGTGGACAACATTGTTGAGGAGGTGGTGGACAACATTTCTGAGGAGGTGGTGGACAACATTTCTGAGGAGGAGGAGGACAGCACTCCTGAGGAGGAGGACAGCATTTCTGTGGAGGAGGAGGACAACATTTCTGAGGAGGTGGACAACACTCCTGTGGAGGTGGACAGCACTTCTGGGGAGGTGGACAGCACTCCTGAGGGGGAGGGACAGTTTTCTTGCACTGGGGAGGTGCCTTGCAAGGTTGCGTGCACTGGAAGCTATCAGAGGACATCTTCTGAAGATTTAGAGACACCTAGAAGACAACGAAGAGAACACAGTCAATCTCTCTATCAGTTGATGGCAACGGTTCTCAAAGTGTGCTCCATGGAGACCTTGGGGCTCCATAAATACATTCTTATAGTCCACCACCATCTCCCCGAAGGGACTCAGGGCAGCTTACATATGTGTCAAAATGCCCACAAAACATAAAAGCAAAACAATCTATTAAAAAAAACACAATTAAAATAAGAGCATAGTAAAAGATAACTTTGGTAAAATCAAGAGAACATCAAGTGTTTCAAAAACCAATCCTTTTTCATTGGCCCGATCGCCATAAGGAAGGCACTGGGGGCGGGACTAGGAATGTTAATGGGCGGGAGATGGAGAACATAGAAATCTTGGAAATGTAGTTTGGGAAGGCAAGGCCCCCTGCGGCAGAGAATGCAAAAGGCCCTGCCCTAAACTACATTTCCCAGAATGCAGGGCTAAGCATTTTGAACAGAGACCACCTTGACCAGGGACTACTTGACCAGGAACAACTTTAACCAGAGACCAGTTTGACCAGGGACCACTTGACAAGGGACCACTTTAACCAGAGACCACTTGACCAGGGACCACTTTGACCAGGAACCACTTAGACCAGGGACCACTTTGACCTGGGACCACTTTGACCAGGAACCACTTTTAGTACCAAAAACATTACAAATCAAATTTTGGTCAACTTTAGATCCAGTTTGGTTATTTGGGGCGCTGATTTAGAAAATTGCATTGGATAGACCACATCAGCTCTAGTTTCTGATACAAAACATATGTCATCCAGTAGTCGCCTTCTGCTTGCCCACAGAAAACCAAATTTATTAAGCCACAGAACCATAAGACGGTTACGCGACACCAGTTGTTCTCGTTGAAACGGTCCAGTAACAGTGAGGACCATATTTTACTTCTTGTGGACCTCTGGTTTGGGAACCACTGCTCTGTCTCCATTTATATTTCTGTAGCTATCTATCCATCATCTATTTTCTTCTCTTTCACTATCTCTCTAAGGAAGAGTGAGAATTTGGATCCTATTATTACCCCCAACCAGGGTCAATGGATCAACTGAATTTTCCCATGTGTTGGCCAACTATTCAACGATTGATCCAATGGGTTGAACTAGGATTTGGCCAAAGGATTCAGACTGGATGGTTTCAAAAGAACATTCCCAAAATAATAATAATGCCCCCACCCCCAAGATTGCATTTCTGGAACCCATTCTAAAGCTTCACAAGAAAATATTAAACTCTGTCTTGAGCATCCAATATGGTATATTTTGGATAACCTGCTCCTCGGGGATCTCTCCAAGACCCCACTTGATCGAGGGGGGAAAAAACGAACCCCATTTCAATTTTGTGACAAATTAGGAAAATACCAAAGTCTACTTACCACAAGGAAGGCAGAATCAAGACTGAACACGGTGCGTTGCAGCAAAGCGGAGTGAGGAGCCTGGGGAGATGAGGAGTGATTTATATGCCACCCGAAAGTGGATGTTTGCATAGAAAAAAGCCTATGATGCACATGCCTCAAAACATTTAGGGAACGCCCTCCCTGGTCCTTGTGCAATCTAAGCCTATTCATGTGGCATCTGTCATAGGGCTAAGCCTTATTTCCATTTGGCTAGCAAGGTTTGCTTTGAGGCTAGAATATTAACATACTCAGCAACAACTCCACCTAGAGATTCAACAAAAGAGTAATATTGTGGACATTATCTGTCTGATCTCCCCCCTTGTTTCTTTAACAGAAGAAATGGAATGTACTTACTCAACATGTTCCTGAGACGAAAAACCCACGAGACGATAACGGGAGACTCCCGGGAAAAATATACCAGTCGTTCAGAGTTAACGTCGCTCTGAGTCCTCCAAGGGGTGAGAAGAGCGGGATATAAATGAAGTAAATCAATGGTTCCCAACCTGTGGTCTGTGGACTGCCAGTGGTCCGCAAGAACTAAATATGGTCCACGTCCTCACCGTTACTATACTGTTGCAATGAGAGTGACTGGTCTCACAAAACCATCTTATAGTGCCGAAGCACTATTGTCAGCTCTTGAAAGCTATAGGACTCAAAGCAGGCTCACACAGGCAGTTCCGTGGAAATGCTTTATTGAAGACCTTCTTTACAAGTTGAAAACGTAGCTAGAACTAACGTATTCCCGCCAAACTCCAAGTATATCAACCTCCTACCCTTTTCATATTCACACATATCTGTTATGTAGTCCTTTCCCAGGCTTGAAAAACCAGAACAGGCCATAAAACCCATCCTCCTGGCCAGATGGCTCTTATCAATTAGATTATCTCCCACCCCCCATTGCTCTGATGGGATGTGGAGAGTTCAGCTGTTATGAGTGCTGGGCTTTCACATCCTGACAACTATAGGGTGAGCAGTTGGTCACTACCGGATGGCATCTGTTCTGTATCAGAAACTAGAGCTGATGTGGTCTATCCAATGCAATTTTCCCAATCAGCACCCCAGATAACCAAACCGAATCTAAAGTTGAGCAAAAACTGATTTGTAACCCTTTTGGTACTAAAAGTGGTTCCTGGTCAAGTGGTCCCTGGTGAAGGGGCCACTTGAGTAGGGACTGCTTTGAGCAGGGACCACACTCCAATATTAGTAACAAAAGTGTTATGAATCTGTCTTTGGTCAACTTTAGATTTGGTTTGGTTATTTGGGATGCTGATTCAGAAAATTGCATTGGATAGACCACATCAGCTCTTGTTTTTGACACAGAACATATGCCATCCAGTAGTAACCATCTGCTTGCCCACAGAAAACCATATATAAGCACCCCAAAATAACTAAACCGAGTCTAAAGTTGACCAAAGACTGATTTATAACCCTTTGGTACTAATGTTGGAGTGTGGTCCCTTGTCAAGTGGTCCCTGATCAAAGTGATCCCTGGTCAGGTTGATGTGGTCTATCCAATGCAATTTTCTGAATCAGCACCCAAAATAAAGAAACCAAATCTAAAGTTGACCAAAAACTGATTCGTAACCCTTTTAGAGGCAACGGTGTAGTAACAGTGAGACCACGGACCATATTTTCGTTCCTGTGGACCACTGGTGGTGTGCAGACCCCAGGTTGGGAGCCACTGAGTTAGATAAATGCAGAAGTAACCATGCAGATCCCAAGGTAACACTAAATGCCCTGATAGGTCAATGGTATTGTGTCCAATTGTGGGCTTCAGTATTTGATAAAGATATTCACAAACTGGAACACGTTTGGAGGAGGGCAACTCGTTGGACAAGAAGTCTGGAGTATATTTGATTTGGAGAGATTGAGAGCTGATATGATAGCCATTTAAACATTGGAAGGGTTGTCATGTGGAGGATGGAGCATGTCTTCTGCTGCTCCAGAGACTAGAACATGATTAAAGGGATTCAAGTTACAAGGAAAAAGATTCTACAGGAAAAACTATGTTCGACCATGAAATGGACTGCCTTGGATGGTGGTGGACTCTCTTTCAAGTTACAAGGAAAAAGATTCCACCAGGAAGAACCTTATGTTCGACCATGAAATGGACTGCCTTGGAGGGTGGTGGGCTTCCAACAGAGACCTTCCAACAGAGGTTAGTGGCCATTTCTGGAAGTGATATACTGTTACTTGTGTAGTTCTTGAATCCAAGGGGGTTGGACTAGCTGGTCCTTGCCGTTCCTTCCAACTCGATGATTCCCAAAGGGGGTTAAACATTTCTGTTGGCTCTTTTACAGCTTGGACAAAATCCAGGCAGACCCATCACCTCATGGAAGCAACCAGTTGACTCTACTTCCAAAATTGGAGAACGACTTCCTCTTGATGTTCCACTACCATCTACAAAGCTTCTTTGGACAGCTGAGGACCCTCTTGTTGAAGGTATGGAGACCATGGATGATTGTGGTGAGAGAGGTGGAAAAAGTAAGCCTAATTCCACCAAAGTTTAATGGAACCGTATCTCGATTATGTCGGTTTCGAGTTCATCCAATTCTTATTTTGTTCTCATACACAGGAATGACACATTTCAAAGGCTCAAATCCTATTGTTAGGTCTCAATCCAATAAGTCTAGTGGCTCTACTTAAGTTGGGACTATTGTTAGTCTCAGTTGATGTAGAGCCACTGGACCTACGAACTGACTCATCTTAAAACATGATTCAGTGGGTCTACTCAAGCTGGGAGTCTCCACAGACGTTTCCAGTCTTCAGGACAGGAGACAAGTTCAAACATTGTATGATGATGGCTACAATTATGGCTAAAATTATGGACTAATTAATTTATTTCTTAAGTACATAAAGACCCAGCCAATTCGTAATTAGAGGAAATGGAAGTAGATGCATCATCTTTGGGAATACTGTCTTCCAGGTTGTATCTTCCACTCCTGTCCACACCTCTGTTGTTCAACACTTCCTGGTCAAACACTTGGAATATTGGACTTGCTGATGTAGCGTCAAAGAACATCATGGCTCAAGATTCGGGTTGGACTGGTTGTGGAACAAAATGAGGCGCCATGATCTAATCCTGCTTTACTAAAACTAACAAAAAAGTGCATAATTGAGTGAAGATGTCAGCACCAAAGCAGACCTAAAGACAGACATTCCTCTTGAAGAGTCACCAATTTAGGTTCTCTTGGTCTATATACTTTTTCCTGGAAAGTCTTCACTGACATTGGCATTAACTCTGAAGTGATCAAGTTCTTCCACTGGAGCTCTCAAAAGAATAATAGACCCTTAGAGTAGAAAGAAGTCAAAGGGGGAATCGGGTCCAATCACAAGGACCATCTAGTCTTAGTGGGTTGCATGTCCATAGCATGGTCAAATATTTCTATTTTCTTCTGGCGACATTTTTAGAAGGACTGCAAAGGGTGGTATTTTGGCCACATCACGAGGAGACAGGAAAGCTTGGAAAAGATCACGATGCTGGGGAAAATGGAAGGAAAAAGGAAGAGAGGCCGACCAAGGGCGAGATGGATGGACGGTATCCTTGAAGGGACTGGGTTGACGTTGAAGGAACTGGGCGGCGGTGACAGCCGACAGGGAGCTCTGGTGTGGACTGGTCCATGAGGTCACCAAGAGTCGGAGATGACTAAACAACTGAGCAGCAGCAGCAAAGGGTGGTATTCTAAGCTGTATGGACATATGGAGTGCTATCTATACGGTATAGGGCTCACAAATAGAAAAACAATTGCTGAAATATGTAAGTGTGGGAGATGTTGGGAGCCATAACACTGGCCAAGACCCATTTTGATGTCTCAAATATTAGCGATGTTTCTGGGTATATTTGACCAGCTGATTCCAAACATTCCATCAGCTCTAGTTTTGGAGATCCAGAACATATGCTATATACCAGTCTTCATTTGCTTGCTCATAGAACAGTGGTTCTTAACCTGTAGGTCCTCAATGTTTTGGCCTTCAACTCCCAGAAATCCTAACAGCTGGTGAACTGGCTGGGATTTCTGGGAATTATAGGCCGATACACCTGGAGACCCACAGGTTGAGAAACCTTGTCATAGAAAATCATGGTAGCCATATCTAAGAAACTAATCCAGGGGTTCCCAAACTAAGGCCCGTGGGCTGGATGCAGCCCTCCAAGGTCATTTACATGGCCCCTGTCCTAAACTTTAGACTTAGGGTTGACTGAGATCTGAGATGACTTGAAGGCACATAACAACAATAATCCTAACTTTGAACTATTTCGTCATAGTCAGGCCCCCCAACCGTTCGAGGGACTATGAACCGGACCTCTATTTAAAAAGTTTGAGGACCCCTGAACTAGTCTATCCAATGCAATTTTCTGAATCAGCACCCCAAATAATTCTAGGAACAGGCTTAAAAACCAAGGCACCAAGAATATGTGTGTGTGTTGGGTTGTGTCATCGATGTATGACCTATACCAGGGGTCCTCAAACTTTTAAAGTGGAGGGCCGATTCACAGTCCCTCAGACTATGATGAAATAGTCCAAAATTAAGATTGTTGTTGTTGTGTGCCTTCAAGTCATTTCAGACTTAGGTCAACCCGAAGTCTAAAGTTTAGGACAGAGGCCAGGTCAATGACCTTGGAGGGCCTTAGTTTGGGGATCCCTGATCTAGATGATTTCATAAGACCATAGGTAAACAAAGAGACCTCCAAACACCATCTAGATGGTTTCATAAGACTATAGGTAAGGAAAGGGGCCCCGAAAGGCCGTCTAGACAATCTCATAAAACCCTAGGTAAGGAAAGGGACTTTCAAAGGCGATCTAGACGGTCTCATAGGACCATAGGTAAGCAAAGAGACCTCCAAAAGCCATCTAGATGGTCCCATAAGGCCGTAGCTAAGCAAAGAGACCTCCAAAGACCATCTAGATGATCTCATAAGACCATAGGTAAGGAAAAAGACCTCCAAGGACCAGGTAGGTCAACCCTAAGTCTAAAGTTTAGAACAGGGGCCAGGTCAATGACCTTGGAGGGCCACATCCAGCCCCCAGGCCTTAGTTTGGGGACCCCTGACCTATACTTTGCCCACTTCTGTTGGAATCGATGTCCGTCAATTGGGCAACCAAGGAAGGAAGGAAAAGGCAATCGAGTAAAGGGTGTCAAAACTATTATTTCCCTATGAATCTGTCACTGGGGTGTTAATCTGGTCACCAAATATCCTGGTCGCCGAAAGGAATGTTCCTTTCCAAAAGGTAATTGCATTTGCACCATGTTTAATGAATATCCTGATGTCACCCAAACAGGTTTTGATTGCAAAAATATTGGTTGCTCATCCAGAAGACATCCCCCCGTCTTTTCAGCTTGGGCAGATGACATTGTTCTTATGCAAATCGGGGCCTGAGGACACTTTATAAATAGTCTATCCCTTCAAAGGGCCTGCATACTAATTTCTGCATATCCTCATCCGAGACGCAGCTCTTCCTTCCTGCAGGTAATCATATGATATTGAACATTTCTTGGAATGGGACGTGCTTTCCGTAGAGATTGACTTCCAAATGAAGTTTAGGGAAATTATCTCATTGAAGGACAGGTGATTCGGGGGAAAACTATACCCCCCGAGATAAACCTGGTTGGATGTAAAGATCTTCAGGGGACCTCTTGGTGGTTGATACCAGATTGTGAAAGTAGGAATGGAAAGGATTTGAATAAGTTTCCAGTGCTTTTAAACAGAAATTAGGGGTACAGTGTTCCCTCACTACTTTACGGTTCACTTTTTGTGGACTCGCTGTTTCGTGGTTTTTCAATAAACACTGAAAGAATATAACAAACCATAAAAATATTATTTTTCTTTCCTTTCTCTCTCTTTCTCCTTCCTTCCTAAGGAGAATCCAAAGGGAGAGAAAAGGAGGCTAAAACAGCTTTGTGAGATTGTAAACAACACAGTCGGACAGCATCAGTGAGATTGTAAACAACACAAATATAGTGTTCCTACTTTGCGGATTTTCGCTTTTCGCGGGTGGTCCTGGAACTTAACCCCCGTTATAAGAGAGGGAACACTGTATATCAAATGGCAAGAAACCGTTCTGTTTTCATGCTGTTTTCACTATGAATTTCAGGTACTCCCTATTTTATTTTCAGGAAGATCCGGGTTGGGGGGGGGGGGGATTTGGATTCATAATTTGGGATCCGGAGTTCTGTTTCTGTTTAGTTTGGGGAAGAATTTTCCTTAAAGCAGAATGTGTGTGTGTGTGTGTGTTGGGGGGGGGGGGGCACACCTGAAATTCGAAAGGAAAACAGAATGGATTCCTGCCATTTCGTACACCCTAATAGAAATCTATGCTTTGAAAGGCAAGTTTAGGTAATTATCCTTAATTATGAGTAGTTGGGATCCTGTAGGGAATTTACATCTTCAGAGGTGGACTTAAGTCCTGTAAAAATGAGAATCAGACCCATAACATCCATATCCAGTAACAGGTTGCTGTTATATTAATATACCAGCTGTGCCCGGCCACGCGTTGCTGTGGCATAGTCTGGTTGTATGAAAAATAAAGTAATGAGAAGCATCAGTGCTAATCAAGCTGGGTTACAAAGAGATTTATATACAGTAGAGTCTCACTTATCCAAGCTAAATGGGCCGACAGAAGCTTGGATAAACGAATATCTTGGATAATAAGGAGGAATTAAGGAAAAGCCTATTAAACATCAAATTAGGTTATCATTTTACAAATTAAGCACCAAAACATCATGTTATACAACAAATTTGACAGAAAAAGTAGTTCAATACGCAGTAATGTTATGTTGTAATTACTGTATTTACGAATTTAGCACCAAAATATCATGATATATTGAAAACATTGACTACAAAAATGCCTTGGATAATCCAGAAGCTTGGATAAGCGAGGCTTGGATAAGTGAGACTCTACTGTATTTGTGGAATGTCCATGGTGGTAGAAAGAACTCTTGTCTGCTTTCATTCCTGTTTATTTGTTTAGGTTTTTTTTTTAGTGGAGGTCTTACCTTGGATATGTTGGTTTATTGTAACCAAATTTGGTGGCATTTGGTCCAGTGGTTTTTTTGTTAACTTGGTCCTACAAACTGACAGTACATTTAGATAGAGATAGATAGATAGATAGATAGATAGATAGAGATAGATAGAGATAGATAGATGATAGATGGATAGATAGATAGATAGATAGAGATAGATAGAGATAGATAGATGATAGATGGATAGATAGATAGATAGATAGATAGATAGATAGATAGATAGATAGATCAATCGATCGATAGATAGCAGAGTTGGGAAAGGCAATTGTGTGCATTGGGACGGTGGCTATGGAATGTCGATGGGCATCAGAAACTCTTTCCTGTGCCCTGTTACACATTTTCACAATTCACTAGTCAGATTTTTCAGAGCTTTTGCAAGCAAGGGTGTCCTGAAGAGTTGCAAGAAGTCCCTAAAAGGATGTCCCTGTTTCTGCTCCTTGTCACGCTTGTCACAGGTAGGAGAGCACAGATGCTCAACTGGCTTTTAAGGTGGGTCTCAGGGTCACGTCCAGTTGTAACAGTAGGCCCATGCACACTAATGAGAGCATGGAACGAGTTATAATGTCCTGTGTCTAACAGGAGGTCCACAAATGTTGTTCTTCACCCATCCCAGGTTCTCCAAACATCCAAGATGTCCTACCAGCAACAACAGTGCAAGCAACCCTGCCAGCCTCCTCCTTCTCAGTGCAAGAAGACCTGTCCTCCTCAGCAGGAAGTCTGTCCACCTCAACAAAAGGTGTGTCCCCCTCCACAACAAGAGTGTCCTCCTCCACAAAAGGTCTGTCCTCCTCCACAACAAGAGTGTCCTCCTCCACAAAAGGTGTGTCCTCCTCCACAACAAGAGTGTCCTCCACAAAAAGTGTGTCCTGTTCCACAACAAGTGTGTCTTCCTCCACAACAAGAGTGTCCTCCTCCAAAACAAGAGTGTCCTCCACAAAAAATGTGTCCTGCTCCACAACAAGTGTGTCCCCCTCCACAACAAGAGTATCTTCCTCCACAACAAGAGTGTCCTCCTCCACAACAAGTGTGT
Source organism: Anolis carolinensis (assembly GCF_035594765.1). Taxonomy (NCBI): domain Eukaryota; kingdom Metazoa; phylum Chordata; class Lepidosauria; order Squamata; family Anolidae; genus Anolis; species Anolis carolinensis. Next base: position 15,116,555 of record NW_026943825.1, on the reverse strand, counting down.
CCTCCTTCCAAGCAAGGCTGTCTTCCCCAGCAATGCCAGGATCCAAAGTGTTGTTAAGAGAAGCCCCCGAGATCAAGTCTGGAGCCCAAAACCAAGAGAGAAGAAGCCCTGGAGATTAAACACAAAGCAACACACACAATGCAATGTTGGTTACTTCTACCATCTGTAATAGCAATGTATGAAATCTAAATTTAATGCTTGCTTAGAAAAAAAAATCATGGTCAGAGGATCTTTGTATGATCTTAACCAAGATGTCTCGATTGTTATTTCTGACTCACCCTTGGAAGACCAGAGTCATCTTCTTCATCATCATGATTCCCATCATCATTACCATCATTTTCTGCTTCACTATCATTATCGTTAACAAATGATTCCATGACTGAAGTATTTGCTAGTTTGGGAGAACTGGATTTTTTTTCTATATGATGGCATTTTTGTCATAACTAAGATGTGTCTAGTTTTCCATCCTTACATTGTGTCTAGCATGTGTCCTCTCTTGCTCTCTCTCTCTTGTTTTACTTTGTGGCTTCTGGATACATGGAGGTATCATTAAAATGTGCATGTCACAATGGATCTCATAATTTGGTTCTTGACATGGTTTCTTGTTGCACAAAGTTGAGTTGGGAAATGGTCCTCAGGTGTCTTCTCAACAACAGCTTGATCTGAGGATGGGGAACTGATGGGACCAATTTTCCAAAAGGTTAGTTAAAAAAAAAGTAATTAGTTACAGATGGAGCCCCAAGACAACAAAGTAGTGAGTTCCTCTTGTACTCCCCATGGCAGTCAAGTCTACCTTGGAGTTTCCCATCTTGGCAGATGGTTTGGTGTTAAAGTTTTACCCATGTTGGGAAAAGGAAAAGAGAGCCGTAAATGAAATTAAGACCTGCACTCTTTTGCCTAGAGAGACAAGTTAATTAAGAAAGAAGAGCAACGTTGGTGGCTTTCCCTGGAAACACTCAGATGTGTGGGAGGATTTTTTGGGGGGAAATTATTACCTACTGAGTATTTGAAGCTCTGTCACGCATGCCTTGTAGGTGTCTTATTCATCACCCAACTGACTTCGGCAATATGACTTGACTGTTGGGTTGTGATGAATTTTAGGGGGTGTCTCTATCACCTTGTGAAGTTAAATTTTCAAGATCCCTGGTGTCTTTCATACACATACAACAACAGCACTGCAATTTAACTTCCATGGCAACATCCTATGGACTTTCAAGGTTTGTTGTTCCGGGAGCTGAGAATTCTAACTAGTAACTACCTCTTCCTAAATCATACATCCCAGGATTCCATAGGAACTGACATGTTGGTTAGAGGGGGTATCAACAACAACAACAACAATTCTTTATTGATTAGTCACTTTTGACCATATCAAAACATGTAAAACATACAATACGTACACACTTACGCATACATACAATAAAGCCATGTAAAGATACAAAACATCCTGACCTGCGGCCTAATAACTTGCTCCTAGATAACTGTGCAAATACAAAGTAGAAAGGTTAAAATTAGTAATTTCCTAAGGTAAGATTTGAACGAGGACAGGGGTAATTAAAACAAGTGTCTTGTCCATAGTAAATGTTAAGTTTGGATTTTGTTAACGGCAATAATGTCTCAGCTCTCAGCTTCTATCTTCTCACGAATGGCCAGCGCTTTTTGCGTAAAAAGGGCCAGTTTTAAAATAGAAGGATATGCAATTTCTCCTTATTCCCTAAGTGAGTATGATTCTCCAGCAGAGGGTCTAAATAGAGAGATCGAATCCTGGCGTAATAGGGGCATTTTAAGAAAAAATGTTCCGAGTCCTCCACTTCTGCATCTACCTCACAACACCCAGGTTCTCTTCGTATAGGGGATATTCGGATGTCTGCCTAGCTTGGACTTAATGTCGAGCTGCTCGAATCTAGCCCGGGTAAAAAGTTTTCTAATATATAATGGAAGAGTCAAGAAGAGGTAGGTTTCCATGCCCACGTTGCATTTGAATTTAGCCAGGTATGGAGAGGCTCTAGCTTGCGCTACGATCATAAGATCATTTTGTGCAGCAATGTCGAGGGCTCTTTGGTATACAATTGAGCACACTTTAGCCCCGAAATTTATTAGCTCGTGCGGGGCAAAACCTATCTTACTGACCGTGTGACCGAGTCTGCTTAGCTATGAGGGGGGTATCAAAATATCATAATGGTGTAGTGCAGTGGTTCCTGACTGATTTTTGACCAGGGACCACTTTGACCAGGGACCACTCTCCCACATTAGTACCAGAGGGTTATGAATCAGTTTTTGGTCAACGTCAGATTTGATTTGATTATTTGGGGCACTGACTCAGAAAACTGTATTGGATAGACCACATCAGCTCTAGTTTCTGACACAGAACATATGCCATCCAGTAGTCACAATTTGCTTGCTTACAGAAAACCATAATTAATAATGTAGTGCTGATGTGGTCTATCCAATGCAATTTTCTGAATCATCATCTCAAATAACCTCAGGAAAGGCCTCAAAATGAAGACACCAATGTGTCCCTGCTTCCAGGAACCACATGGAACCGCTCCGCTCAGGGGGAGGGAGGGAGGGAGGGAGGAGGAGAACATAAGCCATCCAGTAATCACCATCTGCTTGTCCATAGAAAGCTATATTTAATAATCTAGTGCTAATGTGGTTTATCCAATGCAATTTTCTGAATCAGCAGCCCAAATAACCCAGCAACAGAGCTAAAAACGAAGACTCTAAGGCACCCCCGCTTCCAGGCGCCACATGGAATGACTCTGCATGGGAAGGGAGGAGGAGGAGAAGCAGCAGTCAGGAGGCTTGTTGTCATGCCTTTCGTGGGTAGTCAACCTCGCCCCTCCCAACATCTCCATTGCCTCGGCGCTATTAGAGGGTTTTGCAAAACCAGTCAATCTCTTTGCAATGGTGTAGTAACGGTGAGGTCATAGACCATATTTTAATTCTTGGGGACTACTGGTGGTCCACGGACCACAGGTTGGGAACCACTCGTGTAGTGTAAGAAAAACCTAGTTTAGTGATCTTTCAGATCGGAAATGGGACGTTGACTATAGGAAGTGAGAAGAGTTAGTTAGAACCAAGACGAAGTAGATGAGGACAGTCAAAAATACCACGATGATCAATTAGAAGGAAAGGGATGGAGAAGATTCTGGGACTTGAAAACATGGGTCAAGGAGTTCTTCACAGTATGGCCTTCATATCAGTTGGGTTGGTACCATAATTTCACTTACGTCCCAAAACATATATCCTCTCTCAGCATTTTCTAGGGCTTCCTGGAAAATTTTTATGTTATGTTTTCTCCAGAAGTTCTACTGGAGGACCTAGAGAGGTGTTCTTTCCAGGCATTTTGAGTCTATCCATGCAATTAACGTGGTTTGCGGTAAGTCAAACCTAAATAGCGAATGGGCATCTTGTTATGAATCAATCCAAAACTCATCTCTCTTTTTCTCTTGGAATGAATGCTTCTCAGTGAGCAACCAACCAGTGGGTGATGAGACACAGGAAATGAGAAGATGACTTCAGCGTACCCAATGTCCTTTGGTGTAATAGTTAACTGCCCGGAGCACCCTGTGACTCTTCTGAACCCAGATATGGGCAGAGATTGAGCAGATGTCTGAATGTAGGCAGTCCCACAGCAATTATCTTTCTTCCCTCCAGTTAAAGCTGCTTGAGAAAGACCTGTTGCATTCCAGATGACCAGGACAAAGGTCCTCACACATGGTTGTATTGATAAGAATCCTGGGTAGAGTTGAAAATGAATTAAAATGTACATTTGCACACCCCTAACTCATTCAGTGGCAACAAATGTCTCTCTCATCCAAGATCATCTTCACATGCATAAGGTATCTGCTCACTGGGTTCCCCGGCTGCTCACACCTTTCCAGAAGCAGGAATGAGTTGAGTGCTCTCAGGCTCTATTGATGATGTGCCATGGAAATTAGGAGGACCTTTTCAACTGACTGATCACACAGGATGAAAGCTGGGTCTTTCACTATGATCCTGAGACTAAAATCCAGTTGATGCAATGGAAGCATCATCTCGCCGCCTCCATCATGACTTGCCTGCCGAGGCACATGCCCAACTCTTGGCAGGCAAGGTCATGCTCACAGTATTTTGGGACCAGCACGGAGTCATATGGATTGATTTCCTAGCAAAGGGGACCATGATCACTGAGGCAAACAATGCTTCACTGCTGCAGAAATTGCAGGAGACCGTCAAAACCAAGAGACGTGGCATGCTCACCAAAGGTGCCCACCCGTCTTCTGCAAGATAGTGCGCTAGTTCACAACTCACATGTTGCCCAAATGGAAACATGCTCCTGTGACTTTGAAATTCTACCACATCCCCCTTATTCACCTGACCGACCTCGCACCATCAGACTTACTTCCACATCTTTCCAACAAAGTAGTTGTTTTTGAAGGACAAACATTTTTCAGATGATGAGACTCTGATTTCTGAAGTCATAACATGGCTTTTGGAGCAACCTGTTGACTTCTACAAGCAAGGAGATGTTAACAGTTGCTTAAAAAGATGGGAGAGGTGTGTGTCCCTAGAAGTGGCATCGATGGAGAGAGGGACTCAGAACTGGGCGAAGTGTCATGGCTCTCAGTCCACAGGAAGTAGATCAGGGGAAATCTTTAATGAACGCCCCTTGTGCTGGTACGGCTGTACCAGAAGCTCCGTCTTAAATTTCTTGCTGCTAATGTTTGCAATCATAGGACAGGCCGCCTGTCAATCATCAAGTTTGGTTCCGCCCCTTGTTCAGGGTTCTGGGAGGGAAGGAGCCATTTTTAAGTTAGTCTCACTAAGGAAGCTAAGCCATAGGATGTAGACCAGCTCGTCCCGTAGAAAAACTTCATATCTCAATAACATCCAGGGATATAGAACATCTGAGGAAACAGAAATTCCAGGGGAAAAGGTCCCAAAGGCCCTGGCTGAGAGCTTGCAGCCTCTCAGCCTCACAGCTCCTGAGGGAAACAGCCCTAAAGTTTCCAAAGAAACCTCAGAGAGAGAACAGCACCACAGATCCATGGAACCACAGCTGAAACATCTACAAGCCTTGGCTGGTAGGTTCACTCGATACCCAGACGCACTTGGAATCGGTAGTGGGTCCCACAGCAGCTAGGCCCATATGATAGACAGCCTGGGAGAGGTTATAAGAGGGTTTTCACAGTTATCCAAAGCCAATCGCCTGTCCTTTGGGGACAAGACTGAAAGGGCCAACAGTCTATTAAGGAAACCTTGAAGTGTTATTTGACTCCTTGAAGATTTATTATTTGTTCAACAATAAAGACTTTGTTATCTCATTAAAGACTCAAAGGACTATCCTTTTCAGGAAAATCCTCAAGAGCCTCTCTTGAGGTGCCCTGGCTTCCCGCTGGGCATAAAGTATACGTCCTATACAAAGACAATAGCTACAGGCCCAGCATGTGACAGAACACCCCTCATATATAGCATTTGGGATTATAGATGGAGATGAAGCTTGGACATAGGGCACATCTGGGATATGGTGAGAACGAGCTGAATCGTGTAAAGAAATCCAACTGAGAGGGGAACTTCAGAGCTTCTCCCAAGGAAGAAAAAACCACAGCTGAGCATTACTTGACTTCTTTTCCTCTCGCTTTCCCTATTTCTCTATTAACCTGCAGGGCTCGTGTCACGCCCCTCGGATATAATAGTGCGGCCTGCACGCTACCCACCCCACTAGTGATGCCACTATGTTGACTCACCATTCAAGATTTGATTTAATGCGCCCATTTGGGACATTCCAATAAGGTTTGGGTTGCATTTTAATTGAGCCTATTACCATAAGTATGTCAGCGTGTTGCATTTCTGCTCATTAAGAATATCTGTTGATTCCTTTGCCTTGTTTCCTCGTAAGGAAGAAGCCTCTTCGCCCTTTTGTCTCAATTGCAAAACCTGTCTCTGTCTGAGCTCTCAACTTGTTTTGTATCTGTATTTAAATCCCTAAACAGATCATTAAAAGGCACCATCCGTGTTTGGAGAGAGGCGTGGGAAGAGGAAGAAAGCTTGAGAGAGAGAGTGTGAGTTGTTGTTTGCAGGATGTTTTCTTTGTTTGAAAACATTATGGTGGATGAGGAATTAAGGAACATTTCCCCCCTTGTGGTCTAATATGGTCATGGTGAAAATCATTCATCAACTCATTCCAAATTATTATTATTAAATACACATTATGCAAGGCCCTTTCCCTTCAAGCAATCAGCCTTTCAAGACCGGAATTTAAAACATTCAATTGGCTGCAAAATAGATAGTTAGGAAGGAAATAGATTAATTACTCTGAGAAGAGTGTTCCAGAGCTTGTAAGCAGCTGTTAAGGTCTTCTTCAGTGTTCCCACCAGATGCAGCTGTGAGGGTCTCCCAAGAAGATCTCACACTGATTTTGTGTTAGGGAAAACTACCCAAAACACAGCAGAGCATCCAAAACACAAAACCAGGATACTTATAGTTTGAGCATTCAGCTCACAGCAAACAGAGCGTGGAGTGCCATGTGGCTGTAGATACTTATAGTTTAAGCATTCAGCTCACAGCAAACAGAGCGTGGAGTGCCATATGGCTGTAGATACTTATAGTTTGAGCATTCAGCTCACAGCAAGGAAAGTGTGAAGGGCCACGTGACTGTAGATACTTATAGTTTGAGCATTCAGCTCACATCACGGAAAGTGTGAAGTGCCATGTGGCTGTAGATACTTATAGTTTGAGCATTCAGCTCACAGCAAGGAGAGTGTGAAGTGCCATGTGGCTGTAGATACTTATAGTTTGAACATTCAGCTCACAGCAAGGAGAGCATGAAGTGCCATGTGGCTGTAGATACTTATAGTTTGAGCATTCAGCTCACAGCCAGGGCCGGCCCCACTATTGAGGCCCCTGACGCCGCCGCCTCGGGCGCAGGCCCGGGGGGGCGCCGTCAGGCTGGGCGGGAGGCGGGGCACCGCCCTGACGGTGCCCCGCCTCCCGCCCAGTGCGCCCTGGCCCGTCTGGCCTTTTCTAGCTGGCCAGAATGCAGCGGAGGTCCCTGCAGGCCGCAATCGCGGCCTACAGGGACCTCCGCTGTTTTCTGGCCTGGTAGGAAAGGCCAGACGGGCGAGCAGGAGTAGCGTGGGAGGCGGGGCCAGCTCTGGCGCCGCCCCCCCGCCCAGCGTGCCCTGGCCCCGCCTCCCACGCTGCGTGGGAGGCAGGGCCAAGGCACGCTGGGCGGGGGGGGGGGAGCGGCGTCAGAGCTGGCTCCGCCTCCCACGCTACTCCCGCTCGCCCGTCTGGCCTTCCTAGCAGGCCAGAAAGCAGCGGAGGTCCCTCCAGGCCGCGATTGCGGCCTGGAGGGACCTCCGCTGCTTTCTGGCCTGGTAGGAAAGGCCAGACGGGCGAGCGGGAGTAGCGGAGGCGGAGCCAGCTCTGACGCCGCTCCCCCCCCGCCCAGCGTGCCTTGGCCCCGCCTCCCACGCAGCGTGGGAGGCGGGGCCAAGGCACGCTGGGCGGGGGGGGGAGCGGCGTCAGAGCTGGCTCCGCCTCCGCTACTCCCGCTCGCCCGTCTGGCCTTTCCTACCAGGCCAGAAAGCAGCGGAGGTCCCTCCAGGCCGCAATCGCGGCCTGGAGGGACCTCCGCTGCTTTCTGGCCTTCTAGGAAGGCCAGACGGGCGAGTGGGAGTAGCGTGGGAGGCGGAGCCAGCTCTGACGCCGCTCCCCCCCCGCCCAGCGTGCCTTGGCCCTGCCTCCCACGCAGCGTGGGAGGCGGGGCCAAGGCACGCTGGGCGGGGGGGGGGAGCGGCGTCAGAGCTGGCTCCGCCTCCGCTACTCCCGCTCGCCCGTCTGGCCTTTCCTACCAGGCCAGAAAGCAGCGGAGGTCCCTCCAGGCCGCAATCGCGGCCTGGAGGGACCTCCGCTGCTTTCTGGCCTGCTAGGAAGGCCAGACGGGCGAGTGGGAGTAGCGTGGGAGGCGGGGCCAACTCTGGCCCCGCCCCCCCGCCCAGCGTGCCCTGGCCCCGCCTCCCACGCAGTGTGGGAGGCGGGGCCAGGGCACGCTGGGCGGGGGCGGGGCCAACTGTGGCCCCGCCCCCCTCACTAATCGCCATGGCCCCGCCTCCCACGCAGCGTGGGAGGCGGGGCCAGGGCGCGGGAGGCGGGGCCGGTGGCGGGGGCGCTTTTCAGCGCCCCCGCTTCCCATTAAAAATTATCTCCGGCCGGCCCTGCTCACAGCAAGGAGAATGTGAAGTGCCATGTGGCTGTATATACTTATAGTTTGAGCTTTCAGCTCATATTAAGGAGGGCATGGAGTGCCATGTGGCTGTAGATACTTATAGTTTGAGCATTCACCTCACAGCAAGGAGAGTGTGGAGTGCCATGTGGCTGTACATACTTATAGTTTGAACATTCAGCTCACAGCAAGGAGAGTGTGAAGCGCCATGTGGCTGTAGATACTTTGAGCATTCAACTCACGGCAAGGAGAGTGTGAAATGGCATGTGTCTGTAGATACTTATAGTTTGAGCATTCAGCTCACAGCAAGGAGAGCGTGAAAATCTCCACTCACTACATCTCTTCTGACACATAAGCAGAGAGAGACCTCAATATACACAGCACACACTCAGATACAAAATTAGAACTCAGAAGTAAGACTTGCAATAGAAAACTATCCATTCTACACAACTAATTGGAATGAGAGCAGAAACAGAGATAAGAGAAGAAATAGATACATTCCAACTGTCATTCAGGAGTAAGGGGGGAAGGGACACCCTTCTACTCCTCAGTAAGAACTGCAGACTTGGGCAGTGTGGGGTTGAATTCCAATAAAAAAACATGGTCAGGTTCAAATGGGAAAATATGATCCATCAAATAATCTGGACATTTCCATCAGCTTTGGAGTTGCCTTTGATGACATCAGTGACCACACCAGAGCTATATGGAGTCAATAAGGAAAGCCACAGCCCTAACTTTCCAAGATCTGAATAGGGCTGTTGGTAGCCAAGGCTCCCAGAGAGCCCCTCTTCAGCAAGATCTCTGAGATAGAATGAATCAGAGGAACAAGAAAAAGACAGGCAAGGTAAAGTTCTTACATTCCTAGCTATGTCTCTGTAGAGGTTGCTGAGGTTCTTCCATTGACACCTTCAGGTTACTTTGAAAACTGCAACAGGTGGAAGTCAAGTGAAGATAGTTACATGTCTATGCCAATCCTGAAAGGTTAGTACAGAATGGTTATTACAAAAGTTAGTAGTTCCCAGCCTTTTTTTAGATCAGAGACCAATTGAGCAGAGACCACTTTGACCAGGGACAACTTGAACAGGGACCACTTTGACCAGAAACCACTTGAACAGGGACAACTTGAACAGGGACCACTTTGACCAGAAACCACTTGACCAGGGACAACTTGAACAGGGACCACTTTGACCAGAAACCACTTGAACAGGGACCACTCTGACCAGAAACCACTTGACCAGGGACAACTTGAACAGGGACCACTTTGACCAGAAACCACTTGAACAGGGACCACTCTGACCAGAAACCACTTGAACAGGGACAACTTGAACAGGGACCACTTTGACCAGAAACCACTTGAACAGGGACCACTTTGACCAGAAACCACTTGAACAGGGACCACTTGAACAGGGACCACTTTGACCAGAAACCACTTGAACAGGGACCACTCTGACCAGAAACCACTTGAACAGGGACAACTTGAACAGGGACCACTTTGACCAGAAACCAATTGAGCAGAGACCACTTTGACCAGGGACAACTTGAACAGGGACCACTTTGACCAGAAACCACTTGAACAGGGACAACTTGAACAGGGACCACTTTGACCAGAAACCACTTGACCAGGGACAACTTGAACAGGGACCACTTTGACCAGAAACCACTTGAACAGGGACCACTCTGACCAGAAACCACTTGACCAGGGACAACTTGAACAGGGACCACTTTGACCAGAAACCACTTGAACAGGGACCACTCTGACCAGAAACCACTTGAACAGGGACAACTTGAACAGGGACCACTTTGACCAGAAACCACTTGAACAGGGACCACTTTGACCAGAAGCCACTTGAACAGGGACAACTTGAACAGGGACTACTTTGACCAGAAACCACTTGAACAAGGACAACTTGAACAGGGACCACTTTGACCAGAAACTACTTTGACCAGGAACCACTTGAACAGGGACAACTTGAACAGGGACCACTTTGACTAGGACCATTAGAACATGGACCGCTTGACCAGGGACCACTTGACCAGAGACCACTTTGACCAGGGACCACTTTGACCAGGAACGACTTGCCCAGGGACCACTTGAACAGAGACCAGTTTGACCAGGAACCACTCTCCAACATTAGTGCCATAAAGGTTATGAATAAGTTTTTGGTCAACTTCAGATTCAGTTTGGTTATTTGATCAGAAAATTGCATTGGCTAGACCACATCAGCTCTAGTTTCTGATACAGAACATATGCCATCCAGTAGTTGCCGTCTGCTCGCTTGCAGAAAACCATATTTAATAATTTAGAGCTGATGTAGTAGTAGTAATCTTTAGGGTCAGCCTGTCCTCTCCTGACATCTCTGTTGCCTCGAGACTATAAAAGTGTTTCACGAGTCCAGTCGCTCTCATTGCCACGTGGTTTCAAGGCAACGGTGTAGTAATGGTGAGGTTGTGGAGCATATTATCATTCTTGTGGACAACTGGTGGTCCACGGACCACAGGTTGGGAACCACTGCTTTAGAGGCTCGTTTCTTCATCATTTTTAGCCATATCAGGATGAAACTTGCCTTCCTTGTAAGCCACATTTACAACTGCAAGCCTGCCAAGTTTCAGAATGTTTCACCAATCCACTGATTTTTGGGAAATTATTAAAAATTTTACCCCAACATTTGTTTTTTTAAATAAAACACAAACACAAGGGGGTCCTGGGAACTGAAGTCCCAACCAGCATGCACCTCAAGAGGAGAGGAGAATGGACCCAGTCAACCAGGCCTCTGATTGGCTGAGAAACGTGAGAAACAGAGAGAGAGAAAAACCTGCTGGATCGCTGAGTTCTCCCAAATTCCAAATCATCAAACAGAATTATGCACATCCTCAGTAATGATACAGCAAAATGACTTCATACTCTCAGGATCTGCTGTAAGCCATATCAGTCCTCAAAGACACCTACTTCATCAAATTGCTTGGAGGTCAAATTGGGTGTCAAGGATAGACATTGACTTATCACCTGCCCATATTATTTTGAAAATGATGGGGTAGGAATCCAAGGGTCACAATAAAGGCCATTGGGCGTCACATGGAACTTACACGTTGACCTTTGCTCACTCGTTCTGTAAATCAGGTTAACATTAGGAGGGTGACGATTAACAACACTAAGCACTAGACATGTCTAAAAAATCGTTTTGAATCGTATATCGGGATTATTTCGGATTGTTCTCGCTTTTTGATACGCATTTCGAGACATTGTCTCACAGCGCAACCAGCAATGTAATTCAAACCATTGTTGGCCCATTCTCTAATTGTCTCTTAATGTTTTGTTGATTCCCCCCCCCAATTTTTTTAAAAAAATATATTTAAAAAAATATTTTTTAAAAAATAATTTGTTTCTGCAACCTACCTTGAATGGGAGCTTAGCGCAGCCTAACATGGCTACCTCTCCTCGGCCAATCAGAAGCTTCCATGATGGACGCAAAGGTGGGGGCTAACGTCCTCTGCGTCCACATGGAAGATTGCCATACAAGCCCAGTGTGTAGCGATTGCGCATGCGCGTCCGCCATTTTAGAAACATTTAGAATCATTACGAATTTTCGGAAATATCCGAAATTTTTGGGTGAAAAAATCAGAAATACTTTCTATATCGAAGCGGCAGCACCCCCTACTTTAGAAACGAGAATTGAAACATTTTTTTCATCGATCGGACATGCCTACTAACTACATCATAAACTATAAGTAGTCTTCAACAAATAGGACAATTTTTGCATCCCTGAAAACACAATTAACAAATACTCTTAATCGCTACGAATCCCACAGGCCACTGCGAAGCCCACCAGTGATGGAACTGAACCTAACTTGGCACACAGAACCCCCATGAACCCCTTTCCGTCCTGGGGCAGATTGGGGGAGGATGGACCAATTAGCTTCACTCACTTCTTGCTCTGGGAGTTGTAGTTCACCCTTATACAGACAGCACTGAACCCAGCCAACTTCGGATCTGGACCAAACTTGGCACACCGCCTCATCATGCCCAACTGCTTTTTCAGTTGATTTGTTGTAAAATATCATGTTTTGGTGCTTAATTTGTAAAATCTTAATGTAATTTCATGTTTAATAGTGCTTATCCTTAATCCCACCATATTATCCAACATTTTCGCTTGTCCAACGCTTTTATTTTTCAGTGATTGGTTTGGGGGGGGGGGGCACCAAAATTCTGTTCGCCTACACTTGAAAAATGCCTAGGGCTGGCTCTGCTTCCATGGATACATGGCCGTACTGGTTCCATGCTGTGGATTATGGGATTTACAATTCAGGAAGGGGCAAGAGACATCTCTAACTACAAACTCCAGGCTTTTACAGGATGAGTTAGTGGAATCATAGTGTCACAATGGTACCGTATGAGAAGAATTTCTTAATACTGCATGTCTGTGCCTGACCACAAGGTGGCGCTGATTGGCTTCTTAAATGATAAGAGACATCTGGACAGTAGAGGAATGGAAGCATAGAATCAAGATCATTCATTGGACTGTCCTTCCAAATTGAGATAGTTGGAGTGTATGTTGATCATATTGTCCTAGTTCTCCCTTTTTTATATATTTACTAGCTGTGCCTGGCCACGCGTTGCTGTGGCGAAGTATGGTAGTATGGGAAATAAAGTATTGAGGAATTGGTGGTAGTTAAGGTCAAGGGTAAAGGTTTTCCCCAGACATTAAGTCCATTATAAATGGGTTATATAGCTGTGTGGAAGGGCCTTGAGTCTACACTGCCATATAATCCAGTTAAAATCAGATAATCTGTATTTTATAGGCAGTGTGGAAGAGGCCTAAATGAGGCCTAACCCTGCCTGTCCCCTGGGTGGAGCTTAGCCTTCTAACTGGCAGCAATGGGATAAAAACAATTATTCCTCTCCCTCTAATTAGGACTTTATTTTTCTTTTCTTTTTGTTGTATGAACGTAGAGGCATGGGTGAGGGGTTGTGCTGCCAAGTTTAGTGTTTCTGGGATGTGTAGGATTTCAGTAAGGCCTTCGACAAAGTCCCCCACGACCTTCTGGCAAACAAACTAGTAAAATGTGGGCTAGACAAAACTACGGTTAGGTGGATCTGTAATTGGCTAAGCGAACGAACCCAAAGGGTGATTCTCACCAATGCGTCGTCTTCATCATGGAAAGAAGTGACAAGTGGAGTGCCATCAGCAGGGCTCCATCCTGGGCCCGGTTCTGTTCAACATCTTGATTAACGACTTAGACGAAGGGTTAGAAGGCACGATCATCAAGTTTGCAGACGACACAAAACTGGGAGGGATAGCTAACACTCCAGAAGACAGGAGCAGAATTCAAAACGATCTTGACAGACTAGAGAGATGGGCCGAAACTCACAAAATGAAGTTCAACAGGGACAAATGCAAGATACTTCACTTCGGCAGAAAAAATGGAAATCAAAGATACAGAATGGGGGACGATGCCTGGCTTGACAGCAGTGTGTGCGAAAAAGACCTTGGAGTCCTCGTGGGGAAGAAGTTAAACATGAGCCAACAATGTGATGCGGCAGCTAAAAAAGCCAACGGGATTCTGTCCTGCATCAATAGGGGAATAGCGTCTAGATCCAGGGAAGTTATGCTCCCCCTTATTCTATTCTGCCTTGGTCAGACCACACCTGGAATCACACTGTGTCCAATTTTGGGCACCGCAGTTGAAGGGAGATGTTGACAAGCTGGAAAGCGTCCAGAGGAGGGCGACTAAAATGATGAAGGGTCTGGAGAACAAGCCCTATGAGGAGCGGCTTAAAGAGCTGGGCATGTTTAGCCTGCAGAAGAGAAGGCTGAGAGGAGACATGATAGCCATGTACAAATACGTGAGGGCAAGTCATAGGGAGGAGGGAGCAAGCTTGTTTTCTGCTGCCCTGAAGACTAGGACGCGGAACAATGGCTTCAAACTACAGGAAAGGAGATTCCACTTGAACATCAGGAAGAACTTCCTCACTGTGAGAAGGGCTGTTTGGCAGTGGAACTCTCTCCCCGGGGCCGTGGTGGAGGCTCCTTCTTTGGAGGCTTTTAAGCAGAGGCTGGATGGCCATCTGTCGGGGGTGCTTTGAATGCGATTTCCTGCTTCTTAGCAGGGGGTTGGACTGGATGGCCCATGTGGTCTCTTCCAACTCTACGATTCTATGATTCTATGATTCTATGTTTAGTTTTGTTGTTTTGTCCTAGGCCGAAATTTCATTACCCTTTTATATATATAGATTTACAGTAATTATATTCCGCTCTTCTTTCTCACCCCGAAGGAGACTCAGGGCAGATCGCAATGCACATATACACGGCAAACCTTCAATGCCATTAGACATATGACACATAGACAGACACAGAGGCAATTTAACATTTTCCAGCTTCTAGTGTCACGAGGGTATGCTTGATTCCGGCCACAGGGGGAGCTGCCGCTTCACCGTCCACTTGGCACACAGAGCCCCCATAACCAATGCAACATATTGGACAAGTTTGGGGAAAAGGGAGTTATAGTTCACCTGTGACCCCCACTGACAATGGACCAGACTTCGCACAGAGAAGCCTCATGACCTACTGAACATACTGCAGGTGTTTGTGGGAAGGGGCCTTAATTTTGAGAGTTGTAGTTCACCTGCATCCAAAGAGGACTGAACCCAGCCAATGATGGATCTGGACCAAACTTGGCACACAGACTGAACATTGCCTGCTGTGGATACTGATAGATGTTTCGGGGCAATTGCCCCAGGACTCTGGGAGTTGTAGTAGTTCACCCCCATTCAGAGAGTACTGCAGCACACCTGGTACACAGATCCAAAATGGCCAACTTTGAATACTGGCAGGGTTTGGGGAGGATTGAGCCACGATTCTGGGAATTGTAGTTCACCCACTCCAAACAGAATACGTAACATTGAAAGACAAATAATACCATTCTCAAATGACCCGGGCACCGCCGGGTCCCAGAACTAGTACTCATATATAGACGAGCTGCTCTCTGTTTAGTCCTAGATCCACAAAAGCAAAAACTTACCGTATATACTCGAGTATAAACCAACCCGAATATAAGCCGAGGCACCTAATTTTACCACCAAAAAACTGGGAAAACATTGACTCCAGTATAAGCCGAGGGTGATAAATGTCAGAAATAAAAATAGATACCAATCAAATTACATTAATTGAAGCATCAGTAGGTTAGATGTTTTTGAATATTTACATAAAGCTCAAATGTAAGATAAGACTGTCCAACTCTGATCCAATCCTTATTCTCATCTTCTTCAATGTAAATGTGCTTATGTATCCTTTTAATAATAATAGAGTGTAATAATACATGTAATAATAATCATAATAAATACAGGAAAATAATACCTGTAATAATAAATAGAGAAAAATAATAAATGCAATAATAGTAATAACAATGATAATAAGATCAGAGTGAAATAATAAATGTATTATTAATAATAATAAAAATAGAGTAAAATAAATATAATAGTAGCAACAATAATAGAGAAAAAAATAAATGTAATAATACCAATAATAATAGAGAAAAATAATAAATGTACCATATATTCCCGAGTATAAGCCGACCCAAATATAAGCCAACCAGGACCCTCACCCGAGTATAAGCCGAGAGGGACTTTTTCAGTCTTAAAAAAAGGGCTGAAAAACTAGGCTTATACTCGAGTGTATACAGTAATTATACTCTCCTGTCTTTTACAAGATTCATAGACTCATCGAACCTAATCTACATTGAACTTCATTACGTGAGTCTACAGCAGGTCTAAACAACCTTCAGCCCTCCAAATGTTTGGGCTTCCGGCTCCCGGAAGCTCTAGCCAGCTATTCCAATGGTCAGGAATTCTGGGAGCTGAAGTCCAAAACACCTGGATGGCTGAAGCTTGTGTAGACCTGGATGAATGGATTCTAATCTTGGACATGCTTAAAATTTTATAGAATGTGATTTTATTTTGCAATGGTGTCTGTTTTATATTCATTGTTGTTTTGTAGATGGTCTTATATGAATTGTTGTTTTTACATTGCTTTTAGGCATTGAATGTTTGCCTATTTATTGTAAGCCGCTTTGAGTCCCCTCGGGGAGAAAGGCGGGGTAAAAGTGATGGAAATAAATCAATAAATAAATAAATACAGTGACCATATAGCAGGGGTCCCCAAACTAAGGCCCGGGGGCCGGATGCGGCCCTCCAAGGTAATTTACCTGGCCCATGCCCTCATTTAGAATATAATATTTTTATATCAGTTTTAATAATATAATATATTGTATATACATATAATATTGATAATAATATTATCATTTTATACAATACAATACTAACAATAATATCATATAATAATATTAATTATATGTTATATATTACATATAATATTACAGTAGAGTGGTATAGTTCAATATAGTATAATGCTAATATTGTGCTATGCTAATAATATAATATATTGTATAATAATAATAATAATAATAATTTTATTCTTATATCCCGCCCCATCTCCCCGGAGGGACTCGGGGCGGCTTACATGGGGCCATGCCCAGACACGACAGCACAAATCAGATAAAACATTAAACCGAGCAGTAAAACTTCAACATGATTAAAAACAGTCATAAAAGTCAATATACACAATAATATTAAAATCCCGATTTGGGTCAAAAGATCCAGGCCAAGGTGCAAAGCACTATTGTATGTACATATAGCTGCTCTGAGTTCCCTTCGGGGCGAGAAGAGTGGGAAATAAATGTAGTAAATGAACAAATAAATAATCTTGGACTTAGGCTCGCCCAAAGTCTGAAATGACTTGAAGACACACAACAACAACAACAATCCTAATTAACCTGACTATCTCATTGGCCAGAAGCAGGCCCACGCTTCCTATTGAAATCCTAATAGGTTTATGTTGGTTAAAATTATTTTCATTTTAAAATATTGTATTGTTCTTTCATTGTTATTGTTGTTGTTTTACACTACAAATAAGATATGTGCAGTGTGCATAGGAATTTGTTTGGTTTTTTCCCCCAAAATGATAATTCGGCCCCTCAACAGTCTGAAGGATTGTGGACCGGCCCTCTGCTTAAAAAGTTTGGGGACCCCTGCCATATAGCACGGATTCATAGCGCATTATTTGGCAATGTAGACGGGGCCCTAGAGTTGGAAGAGACCACAAAGTCTATTACTGGTCGTTTTTTTTGGTGAGTTGTGTATTTCATCCTCTCTCCTTCCATCTCAAGAAGGTTCGGGGCCTCCAAAAGGCAGGTGTCTGACCCAGATGCTAGATGTAATACTCTTCCAGTTGTGGGTGGTGTTAGCATGCATTTTTTGTGGGACAAGCAGCAGAAAAACCTGAATATTTGCAAGACAGGGATGTGTCTGGCAAACTTCTCCTTAAGGGAGGGACGTGATGGCTTCTTAAGCATGAACAGGCAAGATCTGCTTGTTCACCCAGATCTCATAAATTTGGAGTAATTACCTTCTGCCAAACCTGTTTGAACAGGATGACAGAGGAGCGAGGAAAAGGAAAACACAGCTTAGGAAAGTTACTTTTCGGGATGCCTCCTCCCAGGAAGCCAGCACTTGAGTGGTTGTTTGGGTCTTCAGACCTGATGTGGAGACCAAAATCCATGGTCGCTCAAATCCGATAGTGTACAACAGGGGTCCCCAAACTTTGTAAACAGGGGGCCAGTTCACGATTCTTTGGACCGTTGGAGGGCCAGACTATAGTTGGCCACCGAGCAATAATAATAATAATAATAATAATAATAATAATAATAATAATAATAATAATAATAAAGAGGGTTGGAAGAGACCCCTTGGGCCATTGAGTCCAATCCCTTTCTGCCCTTGTGCACCAAAAGCACAAGCCAAGCACCTCTGAAAGATGGCCACCCAGCCTCAATGTCAATAATAATAATAATAATAATAATAATAATAATAATAATAATAGTAATAGACCCTTGGGCCATTGAGTCCAATCCCCTTCTGTCTGTGTGCACCGAAAGCACAAGCAAAGCACCCCTGACAGATGGCCACCCAGCCTCAATGTTAATAATAATAACAACAACAACAACAACAACAACAACAAGGGTTGTAAGAGACCCCTTGGATCATTTAGCCCAACCCCCTTGTGCCGTGGGGGCCGGATAAATGGCTTCGATGGGCCTCATCCGGCCCCCGGGCCTTACTTTGGGGACCCCTGGTGTACAACGTCATCTATATATATATAAAAGAGTGATGGAATCCCGGCAACCGACAAAACAACAAAACTACAGGCCCCCCAACCTCGAAATTTGACAACACAACCCATCATCCATGCCTCTAGGTTGATACAACAAAAAGAAAAGAAAAATAAAGTCCTAATTAGAAGGAGAGGAATAATAGTTTTTATCCAATTGCTGCCAGTTAGAAGGCTAAGCTCTGCCCACTTGGTCTCCTAGCAACCCACTCAGCCCAGGAGACAGGCAGAGTTAGGCCTCACTTAGGCCTCTTCCACAGATTATCTAATTTGCACTGGATTATATGGCAGTGTAGACTCAAGGCCCTTCCACACAGCTATATATAATCTCCATTTAGAATCTTATATTATCTGCTTTGCACTGGATTATCTTGACTCCACACTGCCATATAATCCACTTCAGTGTGCATTTTATCCAGCTGTGTAGAATGGGCCTCATATAATCCAGTTCTAAGCAGATAATATAAGATTATCAATATACAGAAGAGTCTCACTTATCCAACATAAACAGGCCGGCAGAACGTTGGGTAAGTGAATATGTTGGATAATAAGAAGGGATTCAGGAAAAGCCGATTAAACATCAAATTAGGTAATCATTATACAAATTAAGCACCAAAACATGTTATACAACAAATTTCACAGAAAAAGTAGTTCCATGCACAGTAATGCTATGTAGTAATTACTGTATTTACAAATTTACCACCAAAATATCACAATGAATTTAAAACACTGACTACAAAAACACTGATTACTAAAAGCCAGACTGAGTTGGATAATCCAGAACATTGGATAAGCGAATGTTGGATAAATGAGATTCTACTTTAATATGAAATAATTACTGTGATAGAATAATACAGAACAATATAATCTCTAAAACCAGGACAGTAAATAAAGAGCAACACTCTGAAAGCAGGGAAATTGGAAATTCCACAAGGGAAACAATCAGGGCCAGCTAACACAGACAAAAAAAAAATCAAAAATATTGTATATTCACAACTTTTAGGAATTAATATCCCCTGATGGCGCAGTGTGTTAAAGCACTAAGCTGCTGAACTTCTGGACCAAAAGGTCACAGGTTTGAATTGGGGAAGCGGAGAGAGCCCCCACTGTTAGCCCCAGCTTCTGCCAACCCAGAAGTTCCAAAACATGCAAATGAGAGTAGATGAATAGGTACTGTTCCAGTGGGACGGTAACGGCGCTCCATGCAGTCATCCCACATGACCTGGGAGGAGTCTACGGACAACGCCGGCTCTTCGGCTTAGAAATGGAGATGAGCACCAACCCCCAGAGTCAGACTTAATGTCAGGGGAAAACCTTTACCCTTGACCTTAACTCCCACCAATTCCTCAATACTTTATTTCCCAGACCACCAGACTTCGCCACAGCAATGCATGGCCAGGCATAGCTAGTAGCAAAATAAAATTGGAATTTCTATGTCGTGGATGGTAATATTGTTAGAGCAAAATCTGTGGATACAGAGGGCCGGCTGTACTCATTCTTCAAGAAATGTCAGGCAAGATGTCAGCTACCCAAACAACTTAATTATTGGATATTTATAAAACGTCTAATTCAACTATTTGCCAGACTTGTTATTCAGGTGTGCGGAAGCCTGGAGGGTGAATAGCCTTCATTCCTAAACCCAGAGAGATGTTATTATTATCTTAACAGGACAGAGAATTCTTCATGTCACATATCAAATCATTATCACCCATAATACACATAATAAAAGTGAAAATACTGTATATACTCGATTATAAGCCTAGTTTTTTGGCCCTTTTTTTAAGACTGAAAAAGCCCCCCTCGGCTTATACTCGGGTGAGGGTCCTGGTTGGTTTATATTTGGGTCAGCTTATACTCGAGAATATATGGTACATTTATTATTTTTCTCTATTATTATTGGTATTATTAAATTTATTATTTTTCTCTATTATTATTGGTATTATTACATTTATTATTTTTCTCTATTATTGTTGCTACTATTACATTTATTTTACTCTATTATTATTGGTATTATTACATTTATTATTTTTCTCTATTATTGTTGCAACTATTACATTTATTTTACTCTATTATTATTATTACATTTATGATTTCACTCTGATATTATTATTATTATTATTATTATTGCATTTATTATTTTACTCTATTATTGTATTATTTTCCTATTATTATTATTATTATTACATGTATTATTATACTCTATTATTATTAAAAGGATACATAAGCACATTGACATTGAAGAAGATGAGAATAATGATTTGATCAGAGTTGGACAGTCTTATCTTAAATTTGAACTTTATGTACAAATTCAAAAACATTTAACCTACTGAGGCCTCAATTAATGTAATTTGATTGGTATCTATTTTTATTTCTGAAATTTACCACCCTTGGCTTATACTGGAGTCAATTTTCCCAGTTTTTTTGTGGTAAAATTAGGTGCCTTGGCTTATATTTGGGTCGGCTTATACTCGAGTATATACGGTATTTTGACTATATTTGGGGCAGAGACATCCCACTGAAGGACCTAGAGACACCTACAAACAATCTCAGGGCAGATATTTTTTGAAGTATGGGTAAGTGAAACTGTGGATATTGAATCCATGCATAAGGTGGTCTTATCTATATATACTAGCTGTGCCCGGCCACGCGTTGCTGTGGCGAAGTAGGACTTTATTTTTCTTTTCTTTTTGTTGTATCAACCTAGAGGCATGGATGATGGGTTGTGTTGTCAAATTTCGAGGTTGGCGGGCCTTTAGTTTTGTTGTTTTGTTGGTCGCCAGGATTCCATCACTCTTTTATATATATAGATAAAAGGGTAATTATGAAATTTCGGCCTAGGACAAAACAACAAAACTACACATCCCAGAAACACTAAACTTGGCAGCACAACCCCTCATCCATGCCTCTACGTTCATACAACAAAAAGCTCCAGCTACTCCAGAAAACGGCCAGGCTTTGAGACTGCAAAGCTATTCACTGCTATTCCACCTGGCCAACAATGGATTCCCATAAGCCACAGCAACGCGTGGCCGGGCAAAGCTAGTAGTATATAACAAAAAGCACAGATTTGGGTAAATTGCGATCAGCTATGAACTGGAACAGAATTCTCTTCCATCAACAGTTGAAGCTAATGGTGGGAATTTGGACAGTGGGCAAGAAGGCAAGGTTGAAGAATGCATTTAGGAAACTATTTCTTCTAACCCAATGGTTCTCAACCTGTGGGTCCCCAGATGTTGTGGTCCTCAACTCCCAGAAATCCTAACAGCTGGTAAACTGGCTGGGATTTCTGGGAGTTGTAGACCAAAACACATGGGGACCCACAGGTTGAGAACACTGTTCTAACCTCTTCGAACCTGAGCTCATCTGTATCCCATGACTTTGTTTCCATGGTTTCTCAAGCCATTGTTAATCCTGTAATTGTTGATGAACAATGCCAAGATTAGAGCACTTTGCTCCATGTCAACTCATTTCTGGCACATCAGTAGGAAGCGAAAGAGAGCACTACCACATAGAGTTGCTTGCTTGCAAGAAGATTTTAATGATTTTGCGGGAAAACGAAAGGAGCAAGGTACGAAAACAAATACATTTTCATGCTAGGGAGTCCAAGACGGGTCATCCAGAGATAGTAGACAGCCTTGGCTTGGAAGAAAAGAAAGGAATTATGCAGTAGACGTTGATCACCGTCGAATAGTAGTTTACATCTTTCTTGAAGGCATCTACTTCAGCTGTTGAGGGCACATCTTCACTTGCTTCTGTTGGGAAAGTCCTCCACTACAGCACCCACTGCTGCTGCTGCCTCCACAGCATCCACCACTACTGCTTCCACATCCTGCACTGGCTTGAGCTTGTTGTACATATTTTCCACCACTGCTGCTACCGCAACATCCTCCGCTACTTCTGCTGCTACCGCAACATCCTCCACTACTTCTTCTTCCACTGCAACATCCTCCACTACTCCTGCTGCTACTACTGCAACATCCTCCGCTTCTGCTGCCACCGCAGCACGCACTACAACAGCAGCTGCTGCCTCTTTGTACCTGTTGGCTCATCTTTTCCTGTGGTTTGTGGTAACTGAGAAAGAAAGAAACGAGAGGGGAGGTTATTTCGTAGCCAGAGCCGGTCCAACAATGAGGCAAATTAAACGGTCACTTTGGGGGGCGCAGTCGAGACTCCTTTTTCTGTTGATTTGTTGTAAAACATGATGTTTTGGTGCTTAATTTGTAAAATCTTAATGTAGGCTTTTCCTTAATCCCTCCTTATTATCCAACATTTTCGCTTATCCAACGCTTGTATTTTTCAGTGATTGGTTTTGGGGGGGGGGGCACCAAAATTCTGTTCGCCTACACTTGAAAAATACCTAGGGTCGGCTCTGTTCGTAGCTCATTGCTCAAGAATAACAAGTTCCTGAAGTATCCAAAATCGACAACCGGATCCTAGAGCCTATTCAGAGCACGTAGATGTTGCAATACTGCAACTGGATACAAATCTATAATGGTGCAATTGATGCATAACTCCACATATGGGTGCTTTACCGTCTAATGTGGAATCTCAAGCATTGTGTCCAATGAGAAGGATCTTCTCCTGGCAGAACTTTGAATAAAGAAATCTCCAGGTTTCATCTCTTGAACTTTCAGAGCAGTGGTTCCCAACCTTTGGGCCTCCAGGTGTTTTGGACTTCAGCTCCCACAGTTCCTAACAGCTTGTAAGCTGGCTGGGATTTCTGGAAGTTGAAGTCCAAAACAATGGTTCAAGAGCAATGGTTCCCAACCTCGTGTCCTCCAGGTGTTTTGGATTCAGCTTCCATAAAATCCTAACAGTTGTCCAATTTGACTGGGACTTTTGGTAGCTAAAGTCCCAAATAACTGGAGGACTAACTGTTGGAAATCATTACTCTAGTTCAGTGTTCCCAACCTTTGGGCCTCCAGGTGTTTTAGACTTCAGCTCCCACAGTTCCTAACAACTTGTAAGCTGGCTGGGATTTCTGGGAGTTGAAGTCCAAAACATCTGGAGGCCCAAAGGTTGGGAACCACTGTTCAAGAGCAATGGTTTCCAACCTCGTGTCCTCCAGGTGTTTTGGATTCAGCTTCTATAAAATCCTAACAGTTGTCCAAGTTGACTGGGACTTTTGGTAGCTAAAGTCCCAAATACTTGGAGGACTAACTGTTGGAAACCATTACTCTAATTCAGTGTCCCCAACCTTTGGGCCTCCAAGTGTTTTGGACTTCAAGTTCAAGTTCATTTCATTATGGTTATTGACCAGCTCATAAGAAGAGGGACACAGTCTCACACAAACACATCAAGTCTAAGTGCTTTGGACTTCAACTCCCAGAAATCCCAGTCAGCTTAGGAGCTGTTGGGAACTGTGGGAGCAGAAGTCCAAAACACCTGGAGGCCCAAAGGTTGGGAACCACTGCTTTCGTTCAAGGAGCCTCCAACATCTAATCCAAGGACAATACAAAAAGAGAGAGAGAGACCAATGGTCCCATTAAAACTCAATTGATGGAGCAAATGCTTTGTGTCCAATGAGTCTCCATCTCCATCTCTGGAATCACCAAGATTGGTCTTGAAAGAATATCTCTAGCTATAACTCGAGATGTAATTATCTGACAAATTTCTTCTGGAAGGATGCAATAGGTAATCTTCTCACCTCAAGTCTCCCCAAAAAGCAGATTATACTATATCAAATCTATATTATTTATAAACTACCCTGAATATCCTGTTTGTGGACCAAAGCAACCACATTACAATTTTGTGGAGAACAATTCCCAAATGGTGAAGATTGTCTTTGGTCCAAGATTCTTCTCAACAGGGTTCCTCAATAATCAACCAATACATTTGCCAACCACCTTGGAATATTTCAGAATATTCATTCGTCCCTGTTCTAGATCAAGGATTGTACAAGAAAAGAAGGTCCTCATACTCACTTGTTCACTGAGAAGCTTTGGTCAAGCCAAGTCAAGCGACGCTGAAGGTATGAGCAGTGCTTGAGACGAAGAGATTTTTATACCATCTTACCATAATCCCTTTTCGGAAATTGAGGTACGTCATAAGAAGGCCCATTGGTTCTTCAGGCATCTAATGCCTGACCTCTACAACACATGATTTTACCTTAATGGGGTTGACTCATTCACAATAAGATGCCTATCTCAGGTTACTTTGGAGGATGCATACACATATCTGTTGGTGGATGGTGTATAGCTACTGCTTTTTTCACCCCTTGGCTTTACAATTGTTGGCTTAGTGGGTGGATTGGAGCTTTCTTCTTAAATCCTTCAATATCTCCACATCTTAATTCAGAGAACCCAACACCACCTAGCAATGTACAGTGTGGACAATATCCAAAACCATTAGGACAGATTAAAACTGGTGTGAAGTTACTAGATAGGGATAGGTGAAAATTTCATTTTGGGTCATGCTTAATAATAGTTTAATCCAATTTATATTTGTTTCCTGTTCCGGATAGAAAGAATTTGAGAGTAAAATCATTAGTACAATATTATTTATTTATTTATTTATTTACATCACTTTTACCCCGCCTTTCTCCCCGAGGGGACTCAAAGTGGCTTACAGTAAATAGGCAAAAATCAGTGCCTAAAAACAATGTAAAAACAACAATTCATATTAAAAAATCTACAAAACAACAATTCATATAAAACAGATACCATTGCAAAATAAAATCACATTATATAAAATTTTAAGCTGACAGATCAATGTGTATTTGTGCCGTCAAGTCAGTTCTTGACTTAGGGCAATCCCATAGATTTTTATACCATTTCCTTGGGCAAGGAATATTTAGAGTTTTTTTTTTTACCAGTTACCTCCTCTGAAATACAGCCAAAAACACATGGTGGTCTTCCATCCAAATACTTTTCAGGGATGACCATGCTTTGCTTCCAAGATCATACAGGACTGGGTGCCTTTAAGATACTTTGATTCTTGAAGATTAAGACCAAGGCTTAACTTGGTCTGACTTCAAATTCTTTTGCTTTCAACCATTTTGGCACTAAGTTAGTGTTGCTGTTTCCCACCTTGAAATATACTAATTTTTTCCTGTTAGATCAAAGGTTTGATTTTATTCGCTGATGATATTGTATTAATTGTATAAGATCTCCGTTGAATGTATTTTGTCCTAAAAAAAGCTGAGCATGAACTATATTAAAAGGTCTTCCTCTTTTCCCACTGCCTTTTGCTTTACCAAAGATATTGTCTTTTTAGTGAATCCTTCTCCTGATAAAGCCAAAGTATAACAGCTTCACTTTAGTCATCTTGGTTTCGATTGGATCTTGGGTCCATTTATTTGCCTTTTTAGCAGTCCATAGGATCCACAGAAGTTTAATCCAGCATCACATTTCGAATGAGTTGATAATCTTATTATCCAACTTTCAATACCATACATTGGTAACTCATACAAGAAATGGGAAATACGATGCTATATAGTGACTAGTCAATAATTGATTATTCAACTATTTCAGCGTCTTCATTACCTGCGTCAAATCTATATAAATAACTTCTGGTTATTTTCATTTTCATTATGTCAACTGTCAACCTGGCTTTTGACTTTCTTTGGAAATTGTTCCAAATCTTTGCTATTTTCACCTAGGACAGTGGTTACCAACCTTTTCTTGACCAGGAACCACTTTGACCAGAGACCACTCTCCAACATTAGTACCAAAAGGCTTATGAATCAGTTTTTAGTCAACTTTAGATTCGTTTTGGTTATTTGAGATGCTGATTCAGAAAACTACATTGGATAGACCTCATCAGCTCTAGTTTCTGATACAGAACATATGCCATCTAGTAGTTGTTCACCCACAGAAAACCATATTTAATCCTCTAGAGCTGATGTGGTAGTAGTAATCTTTCAAGGGTAGTCAGCCCTTGACTCCCCTCCTGACTTCCCTGTTGCCTCGACACCATAAGGAGGTTTTGTGAGACTAGTCATTCTCGTTGCAATGTGGTTTCGAGGCAGCGGTGTAGTAATGGTGAGGCTGAGGACCATATTTTTGTTCTTGCGGACCACTGGTGGTCCACAGACCACAGGTTGGGAACCACTGACTTAGAAATAATATGATGTTATTTGCATAGCTTAGTTTGTTAAGGTTGTTTTTTATTGTTGTTTTTAATTTGTTGGGTTTATTTATTTATTTATTTATTTTTAAAAAATAATTTTTTATTGAAAATATTTATACAGGAAAATAAGTAGCAACAATCATTATCACTGAGGGAAAGGGAGCTGTCGGGGAAATGGGTGAGACAACGAAAACCATAAAATCTGGTTTGTAACATAGATGTGTACGTGACAGAACAAAAGAAAACAAAGACAGAAAAAATAGCATAAAAAAGAGAGTTAAAAAAGAGGGGAAAAAAAGAGAGAAAAAAACAAAACAAAAAAAACCCAGAACCACCGAAGGTCTAAGTCAGGGGTCCTCAAACTTTTTAAGTGGAAGGCTGATTCACAGTCCCAAAGACTGTTAGGGGGCCGGACTATGATGAAACAGTCCAAAATTAAGATTGTTGTAGTTGAGTGCCTTCAAGTTATTTCAGACTTAGGTCAACCCTAAGTATAAAGTTTAGGACAGAGGCCAGGTCAATGACCTTGGAGGGCCGAATCCGGCTCATGGTCCTTAGTTTAGGAACCTCTGATCTAGACGATCTTATAAGACCATAGGTAAACAAAGAAACCTCCAAAGAACATCTAGATGGTCTCATAAGACCATAGATAAGGAAAGCCCCCCCCCAAAGACCATCTAGATGGTTTCATAAGAACATAGGCAAGTAAAGGGGCCCCCAAAGGCCATCAGACAATCTCATAAAACCATAGATAAGGAAAGGGACACTCAAAGGGCATCTAGATGGTCTCATAGGACCATAGGTAAGGAAAGTGACCTCCAAAAGCCATCTAGATGGTCTCATAAGGCCATAGCTAAGCAAAGAGACCTTCAAAGACCATCTAGATGATCTCATAAGACCATAGGTAAGCAAAAAGATCTCCAAGACCAGATAGAATTAGGTCAACCTTACGTCTAAAGTTTAGGACAGGGGCCAGGTAAATGACCTTGGAGGGCCGCATCCGGCCCACGGGCTTTAGTTTGGGGACCCCTGGTCTAAGTCGTGATTACATACATACAACAAAAATACATAAAATTGACTTCCATCTATTGTGTGTTGATTCGTATATTAATCTCTTAATATCTACTGTGCTCTTTTATCTCTTTACTTATCTATTCTCCTTCGTGTCCGTTCTGTCCTAAAAAAGGAAAGAAAAGAAAAAGATTTATATTGAGACGATTGGTTGGCTCCTCCGCCCCTATCTGATGAACGATTATATTATCAATTTACAATTTTCTTCCAATCTGTTTTTTTTGTTTGCCTTGAGTATTTGCCAATAAGTATGTTAATTTATCCATATTCATAATTTCCAGTATTTTTTGGAACCATGATTTCAATTCTGGTGTGTGTTTTTCTCTCTTCACTCCTTCGCATATGTCATTCTCGCAGTTGTTACTAAAGAATTAAACAAAATTTCTTTATTTTTATCTGTTTCTGTATCACACATACCTATTTATTTACCATATTTATATCCCGCCTTTCTCTACCCCTGGGGGGACTCTAGGTGGCTTACAAATGCCTATGGAAAACAGAACCGTTCTCCATAGGCATTGGTAAGTCCTGTAGTGTGAGCCTCCAGTCAAGTTCTGACTTTTGCCTTAATTTTAGTATGCAGTTGATGAAATCCCTGAAAGTGGATAGTATTCATGGGGGAGGGTGGGGAATACTGGTGTTGTCAAGTTGCCACCCAAAAATTCTCCAAATGCTGCCTACAATGGCTTCAACCCAGAGAAATGTGTGTGGGCATGCTAATTATAGAGGAAGTGATTACTTGATCCACAGTTGACATTCAGAGATGGATTTGAGATAGAATCATCTCCGGACGGCATTGGAACAACCCAACTATGTTGAGTTCCTGGGCTGCTGCATTCCAGAAGCAGAATACCTTCCATGGCTTGTGTTTGTGTTTATGGATCATATGACAGAACTGTTCACCAGCTTGATGATATGGTGGTGAAGGACATGTTCTTCATAGCATTGAAAATATGTTGAGACTTCCTTGGTCACTAGGTCCTTTCCTTCTGACAGCAAATCACTGTAGAGCCATCGTGGTGTTGTGGTTTGAATGTTGGACTAGGACTCCAGGAATTTTCCTGCTGTCAACTGACATCAAAATCCAGAGCCGGTCCTAGGTATTTTTCAAGTGTAGGCGAACAGAATTTTGCCCCCCCC
Source organism: Anolis carolinensis (assembly GCF_035594765.1). Lineage (NCBI taxonomy): Eukaryota > Metazoa > Chordata > Lepidosauria > Squamata > Anolidae > Anolis > Anolis carolinensis. The sequence goes on along the minus strand of NW_026943825.1, from coordinate 15,087,845 downwards.
AAACCAATCACTGAAAAATAAAAGCGTTGGATAAGCAAAAATGTTGGATAATAAAGAGGGATTAAGGAAAAGCCTCCTTTGGGCCTCCAGGTGTTTTGGACTTCAACCCCCAGAAATCCCAGCCAGCTTCCAAGCTGTTAGGAACTGTGGGAGCTGAAGTCCAAAACACCTGGAGGCCCAAAGGTTGGGAACCACTGTTCTGAAAGTTCAAGAGATGAAACCTGGAGACTTCTTTATTCAAAGTTCTGCCAGGAGAAGATCCTTCTCATTGGACACAATGCTTGAGATTCCACATTAGACTGTAAAGCATCCATATGTGGAGTTATGCATCAAATGCACAATTCTAGATTTGTATCCAGTTGCAGTATTGTGACATCTACGTGCTCTGAATGGGCTCTAGGATTCGGTTGTCGATTTTGGATACTTCAGGAACTTGTTCTTCTTGAGCAATGAGCTACGAACAGAGCCGGCCCTAGGTATTTTTCAAGTGTAGGCGAACAGAATTTTGGCGAGCCCCCCCCCCCCAAACCAATCACTGAAAAATAAAAGCGTTGGATAAGTGAAAATGTTGGATAATAAGGAGGGATTAAGAAAAAGCCTACTAAACATCAAATTACATTAAGATTTTACAAATTAATCACCAAAACATCATGTTTTACAACAAATCAACAGAAAAGGGAGTCTCGACTGTGCCCCCGTATGTTTTGCGCCCGAAGCGATAGCTTAATTTGCCTCATTGTTGGACCGGCTCTGTCAAAATCCCTATTCAACCATGGAAACTCATGATCTCAGAAGAAGGGAATGATTGACCACCTTTTATAGATTTTATGAAAATGATCCTACAGCGTCACTATAAGTTAAAATCAGCTGGGAGTGCACATAAGAACAAGGATGCTAGCAGGATTCAAACAACGAAAATGATATTACGGTTGCAATAAGTTGGAAATGACTTGAAGGCCATCAACAATCACCATCAACAATCAACTCACTTTTGGGTTTTCCCCCATGTTCTTATAGCACTTTTAACTTCCTCCATGTCTACAAGTCTCACTTAGTGCACTTTGATCAGCCCATCCTTATGTTTTTATTGATGTGTTTTAACCTTGTCTTATTAATGGTTTGAATTTAATCGTTTGTTTTAATTTTTTATTTGTGCGTTTTTGGTATTTAATGTTTTTGTATGTATAGTCTTTTGCATTTGTAAGCCGCCCTGAGTCCCTGTGGGGAGATAGAGGCAGGGTACAAGAATAAAATTATTATTATTATTATTATTATTATTATTATTATTATTATTATTATTATTTCATTTTATTATGACACAGCAAACAAGATAGATATGCTGGATTTTATATCACAAAATCACAAGTCGAACACTTCCCAAGTGTCTAGAACTGTGTGATGTATTTTCGGATCATGCGCGCAGATCCCAGCAGGGTGGCCTTTTGCAGTTGGCAGATCGTGATTTTGTCAATGTCTATTGCTTCCAAATGCTGGCTGAGATCTTTTGACACGGCACCCAGTGTGCCCATCACCACCGGGACCACCTGCACTGGTTTCTGCCAGAGTCTTTGAAGTTCAATCTTGAGGTCCTGATAGCGGCTGAGTTTTTCCTGTTGTTTTTCGTCAATGCGACTGTCACCTGGGATGGCGACATCAATGATCCAAACCTTTTTCTTCTCCACAACTGTGATGTCTGGTGTGTTGTGTTCCAGAACTTTGTCAGTCTGGATTCGGAAGTCCCACAGTATCTTTGCGTACTTATTTTCCAATACTTTATTATTATTATTATTATTATTATTATTATTATTATTATTATTATGGTGAACGTGAGTTAGCATGAGATGTAGAGAAAATGTCTGAGGAGTTTGTAGTTGAGCAGTGAGGGTTTCTGATAATCCCAATTCAGCATTAACATAATGGAATATGAAGCAATATGAACCTTCCAATTTGGATTTGAGTTCCCTTTGTCTTCTCAGTCTGGCCTAATTCACGCTGTTGTTGTGAGGATCAACTGGAATAGCCGTCCTGGACTTTGTGCTGGGCTTCTTGGAAAAAGGCATTTTTTCCAGTGGTATAGATTAATCAGTTTGTGAAACACATACACCTTTGCATTTGAAAGGGGAAAATCATTGTAAGGAGAATAGACCACATTTTCTTTGATGTCCGATGGTGCCAACCTCAACTTCATAAGGACAACACCTACCTAGGTTGGTGACAGAATCTCCCATTATCTGATCTTGGGCACTGCCAGTAAAAAAAGGTCTACTGTATACAAGAGCTTTAGTTCTCGAGATGTGGTTGGGCAGAAACTCTCACCATTGGCTATGCTGGCTGAGGCTGAGGAGATTTGTAGTCCATCAGTAAATTGTGGCTCTCCATGATTCCCACCTTTTATATCTTTGTCTTGAGGGGTACCGGTTGGTTAGTCCAAAGCAATTTTGGGCAACAATGTTGATGTTCAGTCAAATCCCATTGGCTCTACTTTAGTTAGAAATAATGATACCTATGTTGATATTTCAGAGCCTGTGGCTTTTTATGGGCTTCTAGAGTCCCCCAGTCATGAGAGTTATAGAAAAAAGAAAAAGAAAATCCTTATTTTCTCAAGTCCTATTACATCCAGAGCCGGTCCAACAATGAGGCGAATTAAGCGGTTGCTTGGGGCGCAAAACATACAGTCGAGACTGCTTTTTCTGTTGATTTCTTGTAAAACATGATGTTTTGGTGCTTAATTTGTAAAATCTTAATGTAATTTGATGTTTAATAGGCTTTTCCTTAATCCCTCCTTATTATCCAACATTTTCGCTTATCCAATGCTTTTATTTTTCAGTGATTGGTTTGGGGGGGTGTGTGCCAAAATTCTGTTCGCATACACTTGAAAAATACCTAGGGCCGGCTCTGATTGCATCTCTATAATCAGATCATAGGAAAATTACTTTTTAGATTGCATCTTTCAATCTGTATAGCAGTGGTTACCAACCTGTGGTCTGTGGACCACCAGTGGTTCCCAAGAGCTAAAATGAGGTCCGTGGCCTCACCATTACTACACCATTGCAACGAGAGCAACTGGTCTTGTGAAACCCTTTTTTATTTCTGAGGCAACGGGGATGTTGGGAGGAGAGGGGCTAACTACCCACAAAAGGTGTGACAACAAGCCTCCTGACTGCTGCTTCTCCTCCTCCTCCCTCCCCCTGGGTGATGCTGTTCCATGTGGCACCTGGAAGTAGCCCGGTTTGGTGTCTTCATTTTTAGGCCTGTTCCTGGGTATTTTTGGGGTGCTGAGTCAGAAAATTGCATTGGATAGACCACATCAGCTCTAGATTATTAAATATGGTTTTCTGTAGGTGAGCAGATGGTGGCTACTGGGTGTCATATGTCCTGTATCAGAAACTCTACTGATGGGGTATATTCAATGCAGTTTTCTGAATCAGCACCCCAGATAACCAAACTGAATCTAAAGTTGACCAAAAACTGATTCGTAACCCTTTTGGTACTAATGTTGTAGAGTAGTCCCTGGTCAAAGTGGTCTTTGGTTAAAAAAAGATTGGGAACCACTGCTGTATAGCCACCTGGAGAAGTTCATCTTTTGAATCACAACTCCCACAATACCCAATCAGTATGTCATGGTGTCTGGGGATTCTGGGTCACGGAATCAAATACAGAACTGTTTCAGCCAAGGTCTGTGAATAATCCAAAAAATGAAAACTTCCAAGCTCTGATTTATACAGATTTTTTGGTAGACCAAAATCTAGTTTCTCGTCTTACTGTCATGATCACTCATGCCATGCAACTATCAGTCTCCTCCCACCCTGGGACTAACATAAAGCACATGTTCTATGGCCAAAAGGGAGGACAGGATGCTCCAAGGATACATGAACCAGCCATAAAAGTCAATTGCCCTGAGGTGGGAGAAGGTGGGCTCTGGTATGTGGGAAAGGGCAAGCACTAGGCACCAGGGCTCTTGGGTGATTTATGATATTGTAGCTACTAGCTAGGGCCCTATATAGACAGACAGTAGTCTATGTATAGACTACTGTTATTATAGTAGTCTATAATAACAGACTCTTGTTATTCTGAACAATAAAGATGCATAGTATCTTCAGCCCCTGTGCGTCATGACATGCTCTTTCAAGAGAAGACTAAACCCACAGCAACACAGTCGGAGCAAAGAATCATTACACTTACTCACTTGAGCTCTGACACTTGCAGGCAATATGCCAGCTGTATGTCCTGATGCAATTCCTTGTCAACAAATCTCTCCAACTCTCACAGTTAAGAAGAAAGCTATGCAGGCAAAGAACCCCATCCAAGTTATCCCCTGGACCTCTTCACTTTGGGACCTTTCCTTCAACCTTCCCTTTACCCCCATTTCTAAAATTCAAGAGCTTCAACACTAAACATATATTTAACCTTTTATTATTCCCATTTTATTCCTCCCATTATTATGATTGCGTAGAAATGCATGCTGGCAAGGCATGCATTAAGCAAGAACGCTTCGTTCTTAGTCATTTTTATGAGGATAGAGAAACCACTATGTTTCCTGTTATGTCAGGAATGATGGAGAACCCTTGGGCTCCATTTGTTGGTTTCTCTACTACCTAGCGTGCCTCATGGCGAAAAAGACAGCATTCAGGTGGTTTATCAGTGGACCCAGGGCAGTTCAGTTTCTTCTGTTCTTGCTCCTCATTTGGATCTGGAATTTTTGCTGGACAGTCTTTCTGGGGCACTGGATTCCATGTGCATTTGGGGGGCTGTTCCTTGTTTGTGGGTGGTGGGGTCATGTTGCATTTCTTCTTCTGAGTAGACATTTGGTGGACAACCTGGAACAGACGAGTAGAGAAAACACAAGGGTATGAGGAAAGCAAGAGGGGCTCCCCATGTCTGGAATAACGACCACGTTGTTTTATGATGGTCAATGACACTTGTGTGAATTGGGAGAGTGGGAGCCAACCTCCTACATGCCACCCAACCAGAGGCAGTTCAACCACCAGGCCAACTAGGCAGTTGCCTGTGGCGCCATCTTCTTGGGGGCACCATCGAGGCAACTCCTGTCTCCTGCGGCCTGCCTCCGCAAGGAAGGAGCCGAGGTTGCCGCTTTGGGGAGCAGAGAAACGGCACCAGGAAGGCGTTCGGGACTTTGCAGACCAGAGAAGCCGCCGAACTCCTTCCTGGCGAGGCCTTCCTGGCGAGGCCTTCCTAACATTCAGCGGTTTGGAGAGCAGAGAAGCTGCGAACGCCTTCATTCTCTGCTTCTCTGCTCCCCAAACCACCGAACGCCTTCCTGGCGAGGCCTCACCAGGAAGGCCTCATCAGGAAGGTGTTCGGGGCTCCCGGTGCCTGCACTGGGCCCGCCTTTGGGGCCTTCAGAGATTGTGAGGAAAGTGGGGTTTATATATCTGTAGAAGCTCCAGGGTGGGAGAAAGAACTCTAATTAATCAGCTTGATTAGCATTTAATGGCCCCGTGGCTTCAAGGCCTGGCTTCTTCTTGCCTGGGAGAATCTTTTTTTGGGAGGTGTTAGCTGTCACTGATTGTTTACTGTTTGGATTTCTCCTGTTTTCAGAGTGTTTCAAGTCCACACTGCCCTATATCCTTGTTCAATGTTTGGTGCTAAATTCGCAAATATAGTAATTCCTACATAACATTACCATGTATTGAACTGCTTTTTCTGTTGATTTGTTGTAAAACATGATGTTTTGGTGCTTAATTTGTAAAATCTTAATGTAATTTGATGTTTATTAGGCTTTTCCTTAATCCCTCCTTATTATTCAACATTTTCACTTATCCAATGCTTTTATTTTTCAGTGATTGGTTTGTGGGGGGGGGGGGCAAAATTCTGTTCGCCTACACTTGAAAAATACCTAGGGCCGGCTCTGCACCCAGCGTACTGAGCCTATTGGAGTAGAAGGTTAATGATCATGGATGCTTGGTAGCAACTGGCAGCCAGTGGAGCTGACATAACAGAGGAGTTGTATGCTCCCTGTAACCCAGTCCAATGAGAAATTTGACTGCTGCCCGTTGGACCACTTGAAGCTTTCAAACAGTCTTCAAAGGCTAGCCCATGTAGCCCATGTTGATGTTTGGGATGTAACAAGAGCATGGACCATAGTGGCCAAGTCTGACTTTCCAAGGTACAGGCGCAACTGGTGAACAAGTTTTAATTATGCTCCAGTTGCACACCATCGAAACCCAGGGTTCCAGGCTCAGCAATGAGTCCAGGAGGACTCCCAAATCTGCAAATCTGTGTCTTCAGGGGGACTATAACCCCATCCAGCATCGGCTGTGACCCTGTACCCTGTTCGGACTTACGACTGACCAGGAGGACCTCTGTCTTGTCTGGATTCAGTTTCAATTTGTTCACCCTCATGCAGATCATCACAGACCATCTCCATCTCCCCTCTTCCCCTGCTCTCTATCTCTATTTCTCCATCTTTGTCTCTTGCCCCATCTACATCAATTTTTCTTATTCTCTCTTGCCAGCATCCTTGCAAAATAAGTCCCTTGATGTTGAAAAACCCAAATTGATTACAATTATACCTGATATAATTCCATTAATTCCATTAAAGATCTACTAGGGTTGGAAAAATATTTGAAAAATTTCTAAGGAAAGGGATACTTGACTTTCTGTGATTCTTTGCTATTCAGGACTCGTTTTGATCAAGAGGCACACAGAAAATAGCAAATTTCTGGGCAATCTTCTGCCTACAAAATGATATACCTGCATAGTAATATCATTTTTGTGCTGTATGTGCAGAACATTTTGTAATTGGAGACTTACTGTGCACAAAATGTGCATGTGGATGCTCAGCATAAAAATTTAATTTTTTTTGCCAAAGAACCAGTATTTTCTGGGCAAAAATTTAATATTTCTATATAGAAATAATAATTTTGGCTAGAAAATGCTATTTCCTGAGTAGACAAGGCTGTTTCCTGCAGAAAGCAATCATGTGTGAATTTTGTACAGAATATGTTCTGAATTGCGAATATTTTTCACAAACAGTATGGTTTTCAAGGACTTTCTTAAAACTGGAAGAAAATGGCTAAAATTACTCATAACTTCCTTTGCGAAGACTATTTATGAAGAATTACACCCTCGAGACATATCCCCCCCATTCAGTGTTGTCCTACTCACCCTTTTTCTCTGCTCAGTGAAGATGAAGAAACACAAATCCAAATAAATGTCAATCTAAGAACTGGAAAGAGATTTTATACTTTTCTTTGACGAGAAACACCCATTGGATAGGCATTGAGACTAAATTAGTTACTATCCAGAATTAGATCAAATGGAATCTTTCCCACGAGGTCTCTGTGTCTTAAATTTATCCTCCATTTTTGATAAATTACCCTGTTTATTTTTTCCTCTTACATTTATCAGGCTGACACACAAAGACTCCACCTGGGCTGAAACCATGCATGATAAAAATAGATTAAAATCCATATATGGAAAGCATAATTTTCCCCTCCATCCTTTTTTCTTCCGGGCTCATCAGAAAATGTTGGTTGCCGTTGTCATGAAAACTATCCACATCTCTGGTCCAATATACAGCCAGTCCTCCATATTCATTGGGGTTAGCACAGGACTCCTAGAAAGCATGAATCAAATATATGATTTTTAGTACTGGAGATAATAATTCTCAAGGAATCTCTATGTCTTCCAATGCAACTCTATGATCAATTTTCACTGGAACTTGACCACAGAATTGTACCGGAGGACCTACAAAAGCCCGGAGAAGTGTTCTCCGGCATTTTAGTTTCTCCAGCTTACTTACTTACTTAGGCGATCCCTCATTGTCCGAGTATGATGGCCTTCCAAGTGTAGTGTCTTGGTGTTGGGTGTGTAGGTGACTGTGGAGCACTATTCTTGACCCACATGTTCTTCCACAGTGAGGACATTCATTTCCAGGTGGAAGACATGTTGGATTATGGTTGTATGTATATGAAATGTAAATCAAGTGTTTTTCTGCTGTTGGGCAAGAGTGAGTGTTTCAGCAATGAAACAGTTAACAGCAGGCTAGTTTTGACTGACAGCCTGTTGTGACTGCTGTGACCTAAGAGGCATGATTTCCGTCTTTGGAGGTTGGAACTTCCTGCAGACTGAGGAATGTGTTTTCTTATCCCTGTGTGTGTTGAGCTGGTGCTTGCCGAGCAAAGAGGCTATAGAGAAATGCCAGCTCAGAGCGATGGTTTTTGCTATGCTTTGTAAATATGTATTATAGATATTGAAATAAATGTTTGGACTTGAGACAACAGATGTGTTTGAGTCTGACATTGAATAGGAATTGGTGAGGCAGACGATTGCAACCAATTCATCAGGGTGCTGGAGAAGATGATCGATGGAGTTTGAAGAAACCCACCCAGCATGAACCCTGACACCTCCACACTGACAAGACAGTCCTGGTCAGGGTTGGTTTGACACACCTTCCTCTTGACACATTTCTCCCTTTCTCCCTCCATTTGTGCCTCTTCAAATTCCACAGCACTGCTGGTCACATCTGACCTCAAGGGTCACGGCTTCCCAGTTCTCTCTCGGTGTCTATGCCAGGTTAGCTTTGAGCCCATTTTTCAATCTCTTTTCCTGTCCACCAACCTTCCATTTTCTGTTGTTGAGTTAGGAGTAGAGTAACTGTTTTGGGAGACAGTGATCTTTGGGCATTTGGACAACGTGGTCAGTCCAGTGGAGTTGATGGTGTAGGAGCATCGCTTCAGTTCTGGTGGTCTTTGCTTCTTCCTGATATTTGTCCACCTGTCTTCCCAAGAGATTTGCAAGATCTTTTTGGAGGCAATACTGATGGAATCATTCCAGGAGTTGAGAGTGATGTCTTTAGACAGTACACGTTTCACAGGCATAGAACAGAGTTGGGAGGACAATAGTTTTATTAACAAGCACCTTGGTATCCCTAAGAACATTTCACACTCCAGCACAATTCTATGGTTAACATCCCTCAGAAGTTGACCATAGTCACATTGGAGGACCTGGAGATTCCTAAAGAGATTCAAATCAGTGAATCTGAAAAAGTGAAATCTGCAAATGTGGAGGGATGACTGTGCCTTACTGTTGTTGTTGTTATTATTATTATATTTATATCCCTCTTTCCTTTCTCAAATGAGATCCAAAGGGGTTTGCATCATTAAAAACAAATATTTAATTGGCTTTATATTAGCCTTTCTCATGCCGAAGAATCTCATTTTTGATGTCCACACCAACCTGAGATTGCAAGAGCGAATGTCAATAAATAAATAATAGATAATAGATATCGATATCTAGACTAAATGCTTGCTAATTGTTACAACTGTGGATCCCAGATATTTGGAGAGTCTTCTTCAGAAAACAGGTTTCTGTTGAGATGATCTTTCTACATGAATTATCCATCATGTCATGGATAGTGTGGTGTGAAGACCATCTGAAGATCTAGTTTGGATTAAGACCAGAGTAATGGAAAGGGAAACACTTTAAGTGGACTATATCCCAAAAGTCTCAAGAATGGTTGTATTTCAGGCCCGTCAACGAAATCCTTGCAAATCCATTCAAGTCTATCTCATTCAGATTGAATGAGACTGAAACTGAGGTTCTCTTCTGGAGCTAAGGGACTGACTTAATTCAATGGGTTGAAACCATCCGAAACAAAGAGATGTCAAACTTGTTGGGAAATTATCCATGGCACTCGTAAGGTGAAGCCAGCTGCCATGCATCCTTGTGGGATGACAAGGTGGAACCCACATTCACAAGCAGACAGCAGGTACAGTCTCCGGTCTAACGGAAGATCAGTATCTCGGGCGTGGATGAGTCAAAATTGAAGCATTGAAGGTGGTGGGAAGTTGAGGTCAGGTGAGGCCCGGATTGCTCCCAGGGACAATTGGCACTATCGGAATGTGGCTCACGTCTGATAAAGGTCATGGAAATAGCGTATAAAAGGTCCATCTTCTCAGCAGCATCTCATTCGGTCGACAGTTCTTGATTCAGTCAAATCTTCTTGGTGATCATTTGGGTAAGCATGAGCTCCTATTTCAGCCCTCTTTCTTGGGCCTGTTTTGATCCATTGGATGGGTTCTTCCAAAGCTAAGAAAGACGGGACGAAGGATTTCCAGATCATCTCAGATATTTCATGGAGATCTTCCATGTCCATACTCTAGGGTTGAGAAAGATTTGGTTTCCATTCCTATTGAAAGCTACAACTGGTCATAGAACTAGCCTGTATAGTTCAGATTATTGAGACAATGAAGTTCTTCAGACATAGGAAATTTTCGAGATGTGCTTTATTATTGACTAATCCATGCCTATATATGGATCAAAATAGGGGACTATACCGATGTAACACTGATATTGGTCAAGATGAAGATGTATCTTCTCTCTCATTTCAAGACATCAGGTAGAAGAAGCAGTAGCCAAGGGATGTCTAGTTCAGATTATTGAGACAATGAAGTTCTTCAGACATAGAAAATTGCTCTCCAGCTTACCAATCTGAAATCTTTATTCCTAAAGATATCAATAACCGAACCAAGGACTTTAGGGTAGTATTATCCATATAGGTGGATCTAGAAAAATAAATCTGGAATCTTGACAATTGTCACTTGGTAGAGTTGATATTTTAAGAATATTCAGAAAATAGTTGATACGCTTAGTTTTTTGATTGTTAGGAATGGATGGGAAGAATCCTAGTGAGAATTTTCGCAGTTTAATTCTGTGCAAAATTCCCATGTGTAGGAAATAGCATCTCTATGGTGAGGCATTGCTTAGGTCAACTTGTAGATACTTCTACATGTTAGAATTAATGTGACTTGATATCGCTTTAGCTGCCATGTCTCAAAGCTATACAATGCTATGGAATTATGATATGTTGTTTTTATATTTTATTATGTTGTATTGCTCTGGGCATGGCCCCATGTTAGCCGCCCCGAGTCCTCATTGGGGAGATGGTGGTGGGGTATAAATAAAGTTTTATTATTATCATTATTATTATTATTATTATTATTATTATTATTATTATTATTTATGGAAGTTGTAGTCTTGCAAAGTCTTTAACCTTCTGTATTTTCAAACAAGGGAAGACATTGCATCTTGGATGTTTCAGCAGGCCTTCGGAGATACAGTCATTAATTAATCAGCCCCAGAGGGTTTTTAATAATCTATCCTGTATTTATTAAGGTCTTACCTTTTATGTGTTTTTAATGTAATTTTTTATCCTGTATTGTTGTTTTAATTGATATATTGCATTACTGTTTTATCTGTTTTATATTGTGATTGTATTATGTTGCTTATATTTTGTCCTTATGTTGTTTGGGCCTCTGCCCCATGTAAGCCGCCCCGAGTCCCCACGGGGAGATGGTGGCGGGGTATAAATAAATTATTATTATTATTATTCGTATTATGATTATGATTATGATTATGATTATTATCTTGAGGAACATGAAATATCAGCTTTGAGTCTATAAAATTATGTTAACGCTCTTTCTTTTTTCTTCCCGCCCCAGAGTTTTTCAACCCACTGAAAAGATGAGTCAACAACAACAGAGAGGAAGTTCCTGCTGCTGCAGTGGTGGAAGTAGTGGAGGCGGTGGAGGTGGTGGAGGTGGTGGTTGCTGTGGTAGAAGTGGAGGATCTCAGCAAAGCCAAAGCAGTGGTGGTTGCTGTCGTAGCAGAAGGTCTTCCGGGGGATGTTGCAGCCGTGGTGGGTCTTCTCAACAAAGCCAGGGCAGCAGCGGTGGATGCTGTGGTCGCAGTAGCGGTGGAAGCAGTGGTGGGTGCTGTGGTGGAAGTAGCGGAGGAGGATCTTCCCAAAAGAAGATGCCAATCCAGCAGATGAAGTAGATGCCTTCAAAAAGAGATGAGGCATGATGTCCACAGCCCATTGGAGATGTCTTCTCTACTTCCCAATCATTTCTGGTTAATACCTCATTTAAGCTGCAACCCAAATCTTCTGACTTGGGACATTCATTCTTCTACATCCAACCTTGGATACTCTTGTGAAGGCATTAAAGTTTTCTTGCACGCAAGCCGTATGAGTGTCTGTGATGTTCTTTCATTATTCTCATCAGAGACGTAGATGTGCACACACCTCAGGATCATAATGACTTGACTACTTGTCTTTATATTACAATACTTCTTGTTCCTACTGAGAGAAGCACTCCAAGATATGGAGATGGTGTCATGATTGGACCTTCTCCATGCAAAGGAGATGTTCAGTGACTAAGATATGGCTCAGCCTTTGCAAATCTAGATAGTATTTTCTATTAATTCAGTCTGCTTTCCAACCTAGTCCATATATTAATACTTTAGCATGATCTTAGACCAGGGGTCCCCAAACTTTTAAAACAGGGGCCCAGTTCACGATCCTTCAGACTGTTGGAGGGCCGGACTATAGTTGGCCACCGAGCAATAATAATTAATACTATTTATTTATTTATTTAATACATTTATATCCAGCTCTTATCACCCCGAAGGGGACTCAGAGCGGCTTACAAATTAAATTTACATACATTATATTATTAGCATAGCACAATACTGGCAATAAATTACTATATTGTACCATATAAATATATTGTAATATTATTAGTAATATTACATTTAATATAATATATATATAATTAATATTATTATATTGTATTATTAGTATTATATTGTATTACAAAATAATATTAATATTATATGCATATACAATATATTATAATATTATATATTATTGTAAACTATATTGTATATATGTATACTAACAACAACAACAACAACAATAACAATAATAAAGAAGATGGTTGGAAGAGACCCTTTCGGCCATTTAGACCAACCCCCTTCTGCCTCTGTGCACCGAAAGCACAAACAAAGCATCCCTGACAGATGGCCTCTCCGCCTCAATGTTAATAATAATAATAATAATAATAATAATAATAATAATAATAATAATAATAATAATAATGGTTGTAAGAGAAGAAGAGACCCCTTGGGTCATTTAGCCCAACCCCCTTCTGCCCTTGTTCCGTGGGGGCCGTATAAATGGCTTTGATGGGCCGCATCCAGCCCCCGGGCCTTAGTTTGGGGACCCTTGTCTTAGACCAATGACCAGTGGTTCCCAACCTGGTGTCCCCAGATATTTTTTGGTATTTCTGGGATTTCTGGGAGTTGTAGGCCAAAAAACATCTGGAGACTCCATGTTGAGAACCACTGCCATAGACCATTGCTTTGCAAATGTTGGTCCTCCAGTTATTTTGGACTTCAGCTCCTGGAAGACCCAGCATGCTTGGCCAACAGTGAGGAATTCTGGGAACAGAAGTTCAAAACCTTTGGAAGACTAAGGTTTTGGAACCATTGTTCTAGGTCATTCACAATAAGATGAAAACCTTTGAAGGTAAATGACAATTTTGGTCATGTTTGAAGACTCTACAATCCCTTGTTGTTGCTGTTGTCTTCTCTCAAGTCATTGCTGAGCGATAGCAACCCTGACCTAAATCTCACCTGGCTTGATTTATCCAGAGTATGCTTGCCTTAACTTTCCTCTGAGCATTGGTCTTTCACAGTTTTCCTAGCTATTGATCAAAACGGTTTCTGGAAGATGAAGTCCTAAAATATCTAGTAGACTAAAGGTTGAGAACGTCTGTTTTCAAGGACAATGTGTGTTACTACTCACTACTAAGCAGTTTTTGCTGCCTTTGAGGAATCTCCAAAATTCTGTAGCCTTTTTGACCAGACAGGACTGGGCCATCACCAAACTACAACTAGGACTCCATAGCATGGAATTGATTCGACACCTTAGTCAACTTCATCAGAGGCACCAACATTACATATTTTTTTCACCATTGGATCTAAACTGTCTCTCTCTAATAATAACCCATTCTGAGGCTGAATTAATGATCCTCCTTGGTAAATTTTCCACACCTTCTGACATCGGTCTAACTATGACTGGATGATAACACACCCCGATGCTGTCATGTTTCATCCTTCCTCACCAAGCAAATGCAACCTGTTCTACCTAATTATGATCTTGAGAGATGGGTTAGTTGGAAAGTCTCCATTTGAACAAACAGACGCCCTTGGGTTGGGTTCGAATGATCTAGGTTGTCTGGGATAGGACAGGTCTCTATCCACAGAACTTCCAGTCTAAAAGGGTAATGAAATTTTGGCCTAGGACAAAACAACAAAACTACACATCCCAGAAACACTAAACTTGGCAGCACAAACCCTCATCCATGCCTCTACGTTCATACAACAAAAAGCTCCAGCTACTCCAGAAAACGGCCAGGGTTTGAGACTGCAAGGCTATTCACTGCTATTCCACCTGGCCAACAAAGGATTCCCATAAGCCACAGTAACACGTGGCCGGGCAAAGCTAGTGTAATATATAGAAGGCAGACTTATCGAAAGTACCTCACCATGAGTGTTTGTATCTATCCATCTATCTCCCTTAGAAATGGATATTCCCACCAGGGAAATCAGTAAGATAATTGTAGGGTGCATGACTCCATAGCATGGAACCATGCCTGTTAAAGTGGTAGTAAACTGCATTAATTCTACAATATAGCTGTACCCTCTGACTCATGGAAACCCTGTCATAATGTTTATTTTTTGGCAAGATTTAATTAGAGGAGGCTTACCCTTGCCTTCGTTTGAAGCTGAGAGTATGACTTGCTTAAGGTCACCCAAGGGTTCCCGTGTCCAGGTGGAGATTTGAACCTTGGTCTCCTTATTATTCCAACAAAGACACCACATTTCCTTCTCATTTGGGTCTAGATCAGGCATGGGAAAACGCTGGCCTTCCAGGTGTTTTGTACTTCAACTCCCACAATTCCTAATGGCCTACTGGCTGTTAGGTCCAAAATACCTGGAAGGCCGAAGTTTGCCCATGCCTGGTCTAGATGGATGAAAATCTGACTCCGCAGAGGGCAAATCCTTACATTCTAGTGTTCTACCTTGGAGTTATCTGGAAAAAAATTAGAGATCTGTCTGGCTATATATGTTGTATGTCTAATGGCATTGAATGTCTGCCATGTATATGTGCATTGTGATCCTCCCTGAGTCCTCTTCGGGGTGAGAAAGAAGGATGGAATATAAATACTGTAAATAAATAAATACATACATACATAAAATTTTCGAGATGTGCTTTATTATTGACTAATCCATGCCTATAGATGGATCAAAAGAGGGGACTATACGGATGTAACACTGATATTGGTCAAGGTGAAGATGTATCTTCTCTCTCATTTCAAGACATCAGGTAGAAGAAGCAGTAGCCAAGGGATGTCCATGATGTGATGTTGGACCTCGTTGGTTGGAGAGATCTCCATTGCAGGATTTTGGATTTTTTGGATCGAACAGAAAGAGGAGCGAGGGGGACAGTCTCGCTTCGGATGGCACGGAGCCTCTCTAGGCATTCTTCTCGCAGCTATTTCTGCTTCTGGTCTGGGACTTTGCAGACCTGTTGTTGCTGTTGCTGTTGCTGCTGATCCTGTGACGGCTTTGGCTTCTGGGGCTTCCCGCAGGAGGACCCGCTGTTCTGCCGCCCGGAGCCACAACCTCTGCTTTCATTGCCCGAATTCTGCCGGCCGCAGCCGGAGGGCTTCTCTTCTTTCTCTTGCTTGTAGGCTTTGTCTTTGTCCTGGCGGGAACACATCTTGTGCGAGGGAAAATCTAGGAGGGAAGAAGAAGAAGAAGCATGAAGGCTTAATTTGAAATGCATTGGAGTGAATGCAGTTTGACGCCAACTGCCATGGCTCCATGTGATGGGATCCTGGGAGGAAACGTTTGGGGAGGAACCAGAAATCTTTGATGGATAAGGTAAAAGACCTTATAGAGTGGCAACTCCCATAGCATTGGGCCATGGTGGTTCTAGTGGTCTCACATGGCATTAATTCCATCAGTAGATCCCAACCTTTGGTTCTCCAGGTATTTTGGACTTCAGCTCCCACATTTCCTAATGCCTGGTAAGATGGGTAGGATTTCTGGGAGTTGGAGTCCAATACAACTGGAGGATGGTTGGGAACCACTGATGTAGATGTATCCCATGTCTGTTGTTGTTTATTTGTTCAGTCGCTTCCAAGTCTTTGTGATCTCATGGACCATCCCAGGACAGAACTCCCTGTTATAATAATAATAATTTTATTCTTATACCCCGCCCCATCTCCCCGAAGGGACTCGGGGCGGCTTACATGGGGCCAAGCCTGGTCATGACAATATAGAAACAAGCAGTAAAACAAATCAAACAACAATAAAACAAGTTATAAAAACACATACAATACACGTGTTGGCCATGGTCACCTCCTGTTGGCCATGGTCACCTCCTGCTCCTTCAAGGTCAAGCCAGTCACTTCAAGGATACCATCCATCCATCTTGCCCTTGGTCAACCCCTTTTCCCTTTCCTTCCATTTTCCCCAGCATCATTCTCTTCTCTACTGGGAACGATGACAACGTAGTCAGTGCACATTCAGAAGTAGACCTACAAGCCACTCTAAACACCTTGGCAGAAGCATATGAGAAGCTCGGCCTCTCACTGAACATCGAGAAAACCAAAGTGCTTTTCCAACAGGCACCAGCCAATCCCTCTACAATGCCAGGAATACAGCTTAATGGTATCACATTAGAAAATGTTGACCATTTCCGCTCCCTTGGCAGCCACCTCTCCACAAAAGTCAACATTGACACTGAAATACACCGCCTGAGCTCTGCGAGTGCAGCATTTTTCAGAATGAAGCAGAGAGTGTTTGACACTGAAATACAACACCGCCTGAGCTCCGCAAGTGCAGCATTTTTCAGAATGAAGCAGAGAGTGTTTGACACTGAAATACAACACCGCCTGAGCTCTGCGAGTGCAGCATTTTTCAGAATGAAGCAGAGAATGTTTGACACTGAAATACAACACCGCCTGAGCTCTGCGAGTGCAACATTTTTCAGAATGAAGCAGAGAGTGTTTGACACTGAAATACAACACGCCTGAGCTCTGCGAGTGCAGCATTTTTCCAAATGAAGCAGAGAGTGTTTGATGATCGGGACATCCGTAGAGATACCAAGGTGCTTGTTTATAAAGCCATTGTCCTCCCAACCCTGCTCTACGGCTGCAAAATGTGGACGGTCTACAGACGTCACACCAAACTCCTGGAGCGTTTCCATCAGCGTTGCCTCAGAAAAATCCTGCAAATCTCTTGGGAAGACAGGCGGACAAATGTCAGCGTGCTGGAAGAAGCAAAGACCACCAGCATTGAAGCGATGCTCCTACGCCATCAACTCCGCTGGACTGGCCACGTTGTCTGAATGCCCGATCACCATCTCTCAAAGCAGCTACTCTACTCCCATGGACCAAATATGGACTTCAAGGGCATCCCTATGCCATCAATTTTTCTGCATTTCCCCCAGAAAGCAGTCTTATCATTTTTAATTTTGGTGATTCTTATTATTTATATTATTATTAGTTCTTTATTAGTTATGGTGCTGTTTTGCCTTCTTTTTGGTGAGCTTGACTCTCTTTCACTCCAATTTCATAGCAACCCTATAAAGTAGATTAGGCTAAGCCCTTGGATGGCCTGAATATTAAATTTCATTGAGTATATATGCTCAAATCTATTCTTGTAGGGCCAGGCTGTGGCGTAGCTGGCTAATAGCCAGCATCAAGAAATCACCACTGACCGTGAGATCATTGGCTTGAATCCCGGGTTGAGGTTAAAGTTCCTGACTATTAATAGCCTAGCTTGCTGCTGACCTAAGCAGCTCAGAGTAGATGTGTCTGTAAGTAGAAAATTCTAGGTATTGCTTAATGCGGGGAGGTTAATTTAACTTAATTTATGACATCATAAAACTGCTGATGGTGTGAGAAGAACATGAGGAAGTACTACCATCAAAAGGACTCAGTGTCACAGTGGACAATGAAGAAGTAGCTCCCCCTGTGGCCAGAATTGAGCATAGCCTCATGAAGCCGGAAGCTGGAAAAATGTTAAATAGCCTCTATTTGTCTGTCTGTATATGTCGTATGTCTAATAATGGCATTGAATATTTGCCATGTATATGTGCATTGTGATCTGCCCTGAGTCCCCTGCAGGGTGAGAAGGGCAGAATATAAATACTGTAAAAAAATAAGTATAATAATAAGCCTTTAAATGCATGAACAAAGACTCTCTCTTTTAGCCCCAGTCTTTATGAAGTAAAGTAAAATACATTTAGTCAACAGTGCAACCATATTGTATCTGGAGATTTTGGAGAGAGGACCAGAAGTTCAGTGGTTTCTCATGCAGGAGCACGTAGCTAAAGCAGTCCTGAGAGATGACCATCTAACCTCCAAGGTAGGCCATTCCATTGATGAAACGTTCTTACAGTCAAGACGTTCTTCCTAAATTTAGGTGGACCCTGTTGTCATCTGAACCCATTCATCTAGTCTTTCAAGCAGCAGAAAACAAGCTTGTTCCATCTTCTACATGATGTCTTTTCAGATGTCTAAAGATGGATACCAGACTACTTCACCATCTGCATCATCCATCTTCTCAATCTCCCAAGAAGTTGACTTATCTACCACTGAACTATAGGTCCTCAACCTCCAACCTCAAGATGGCTGATTGCCCAAAGACCTCCTACATCTCATCACAGCCTATGTCTTTTGGGAAAGGGGCTCTATGGAACAAAGCTAGATGGCCCAGGAGGTCCTCCAAGATGTACATCCCTTGGCTAGAAGAAGAAGACTTAGAAGAAGAGAAAAGATGGAAAAGATCTTACCTGGTTCTCAGAGAGATTCTCTGGAAATTGAAGCAAGGTTGCTACGAGTGTCAAGCTACCACCCAGGAGACCTTTTTATACAATTTCTTAGCCAATCTCCTTAATGCTTGAGACATGAGCCAACTATGCAGATTTGTTTATTTTGACTTTGTCTTTCAGAGGAAGCCCATTCTTAATTAACCAGAGATCTATAACCTTGTCTTTGACTCATGGGATTGCCTCAGTGTCGAAAAGCAAGCAATGTCCCCATATTTGGTGTCATCTCTGTTGGCTTCGTGTCATGAGCATAATTGAGAGACACGCCTAGGAAATGATTGGGGAGTGGGGTGGGGGACTGGTTTTCCTCATGAGATCACTTGGTCATATTTATACTGCTTACACCGGGAAATGCAGATAAGGTTGCCATCGAGCAAATATATGCGCCTGGTTACCCATCATAACACCGTGTACACACCATGACTCTAGCTTTTAGATCTTTGCTAACATGCACATCTTGTACCTGTGTTCTTTTATCATACTGTTAGCTTCAGAGAAAACACACCAATGGTGAAGAGATGTTGATCAACCGATCATCCAATTAACTAATAATAATAATAATAATAATAATAATATAATAATAATAATAATAATACTCATGACCATTCATCATTCACTGCACCCTCGCAGTGATGTTGACCCGGCTATATCTGCCTAGAAGATCAGGGGGCTGAGGACTCTTACAAGTAAAACAAGCAGTCAAAGAAGAAGAACATGCCCTGGCAGAATATGGAAAGCAAAGTGAAGAACCTGCTTTGATTGAAGTCAAAAATCAGAAACTCCTCAAAGCACAGTAGACAAAAAACCAGTTCAAGAAAACCACACTACAAACTAGAGCTGACAGCTGGCACAACAAAACATTTCATGGAAAGATCCTTGACAAAATTGAAGGAAAAGCTGATCAGGAGAAGACCTGGCTCTGGCTCACAAATGGGACCCTGAAGAAGGAGACAGAAGGCCTGATCCTTGCAGCCCAGGAGCAAGACATCAGGACAAAGGCAATTCAGGCCAAGATTGAAAAATCAGCTGATGACCCAAAATGCAGACTGTGCAAGGAAACCGACGAAACCATGGATCATATCCTCAGCTGCTGTAAGAAAATTGCACAGACAGACTACAAACAGAGGCACAACTATGTGGCCCAAATGATCCATTGGAACTTATGCCTCAAGTACCACCTCCCAGCAGCAAAGAACTGGTGGGATCACAAACCTGCAAAAGTATTGGAAAATGAGCACGCAAAGATACTGTGGGACTTCTGAATCCAGACTGACAAAGTTCTGGAACACAACACACCAGACATCACAGTTGTGGAAAAGAAAAAGGGTTGGATCATTGATGTCGCCATCCCAGGTGACAGTCGCATTGACGAATAACAACAGGAAAAACTCAGCCGCTCTCAGGACCTCAAGATTGAACTGCAAAGACTCTGGCAGGAACCAGTGCAGGTGGTCCCGGTGGTGATGGGCACACTGGGTGCTGTCCCAAAAGATCTCAGCCGGCATTTGGAAACAATAGACAAAATTACGATCTGCCAACTTCAAAAGGCCACCCTACTGGGATCTGCGCGCATCATCCGAAAATACATCACACAGTCCTAGACACTTGGGAAGTGTTCGACTTGTGATTTTGTGATATGAAATCCAGCATATCTATCTCGTTTGCTGTGTAATAATAATAATAATAATAATAATAATAATAATAATAATAATAATATTAATAAGTTTATTTATATCCCGCCTCCATCTCCCCTGAAGGGGACTCGGGGCGGCTTACAGCAAAATCAGATACAAAACAATGATAAAATAAAATATGAAACATCAAAGAACAATAATAAAAACCAATAATAATATATACACAGCAGCCGAAAAAACACAACGCGGTATTAAAACATCAAATTAAAAACAATGAGGTTGCAATAGCGGATAAGCAATAGATATAATGTATTGATCAACCCTTCAATGGGTCCACTCAGAACCGGCCCTAGGTAATCTGACCTAGTAAGCGAACCTAATTTCGCAGTGCCCCCCCCCCCCCCACGGAAATTTTGCGCCCTCCCCCACACAAACCGGTGGCAAGTACTCCTGTGTTGACTCACCGTTTAACACTTGACTCTATTAAGTCAGGCCTAGCCAATGGGATTGGGGCCATTATACTATTAAAAGCTTCAGTACTTGGTTTTAATAAGATAATTTATGTAATAGATTTTAATTACTCTTCAGTGCTCTAACAGATTTCATTTGTTCTGTTATTTTTAGGTGGGAAGTCTTTCTGGGGAAAGGCAAGAGAACAAAGATAAGACTTCACAATACACAATAGAGTGGACCCAGAGGCTAAACCAGAACCTAGATGAGACTCAAAGTGGTTCTCAACCAGAACCCAGATGAAACTGGCCTACATTGCTTCACCATTTTGTGTCACAAGACTCCCGCACAGCTGCATTCTTCTCCCTCTTTATGACAGTGCCTAATCCAGTATCTCACGCATATTTTGTACTGGGCCAACACCTCTAGTGATAACCTTATGGTTCATAATATCCTTCTCATTACTATGGAATGTTGACTCAAAGAATGCAAAAAGACCCGACCTCTTCCTGTCTCCATAGGCCAAACTTTCTGGATCTGGCGTCTTCCAGATATTATGGATTGCAATGCCTTTGTTTCTCCGTAGGCATGGTAAATGGTTATGAGTGATGAGGTAGAGCCCCAAACATCTGGATGGCATTGTGGAAAGACCAGTCATCACCTGTTTAAAGCTTTGTCAGTCACAATATCTTGTGATAAAGAATCCAGATGTTGTTCATCACAAGGACAGATTCAGATGGATGCTGGAAAACTAACAGTTTCCTTGAGCCCCAGTTGCCCATGGTCACCTACTGGGTTTCCATGTCTAAGAAGAATTTGAATTCTGCTTTCCCAACATCTTAGACCAGAGTTCCTCAAACTGTGCTTCCCGAGATGTTTTGGACTTCAGCTCTCACAATTCCAGCTAGTAAGCTGGCTAAAATTTCTGGGAGCTGAAGTCCAAAATATCTGGAGGACCACAGTTTGAAAAACACTATCTTAGACCACTATTCAGCCCATTATATCATGCTTGCTCTGTTGATGTAGTTGATGTAAGTTCTTTTTGTGTATGTATGGGCTTTCAAGTTTCCCGTGACTTAGATGACCCCATGGATTTCAGAGGCTTTTCTTGGGCAAGAATAACTTAGAGGTGGTATTGCCAGGTCTTTCCTCAGAAACAGAATCCATAACACCTGGGATTTGTTGTCAACTTGGCCACTGGGAATGATGGTCCCCAAAGGCACGTTTCTCCATGTTCTGGAAGTTCTAGCCTTTGGCGGAAACGGGACAAGATCAGAGCATTATTTTAGAGGAAGGACCTGCCAAAGCTCTCTGAAGATTCCTCACCAATAGAAATCCCATGAAATTCATTGAGGTCACCCTAAGCCAACAGATGACTGTGTGCCTTCAAGTCATCTGTTGGCTTATGGTGACCCGCATGAATTTCATGGAGTTATCGTTGGTGAGGAATCTTCAGAGAGCTTTGGCAGGTCCTTCCTCTAAAATAAAGCCTACAGTAGCTGGATCAGGCATGGGCAAACTTTTTTGCCTTGGGGCCACATTGCGGGCCTGGCCAAGAGGGAGGAGAGATGGGCACACACTGGGTGGGATAGGGCCAGGAAAGGGCAGGGCAGAGATCATTCTCAGATTGTTCTCCCAGCATTAGGATGGGGCTGCTCACCTCATCCTTATGCTCGGAGAAAGGCAAGACACACGGAGACTGCCCCAATCCTCTTCCCCGAATCCTTGGGCTATCCTCTTGGCTGTATGCCTAGAAGAGGGCAAGACAGACGGTGGCTGAGAGTACTCTGGAGGGCTCTCAGCTGGTGCATGCCTTCCTTGAGCCATTCTCCTGGCATAAGGATGGGGTCACTCGCACTGTCCTTATGCCGGACAGTGCGAGTGTCCTTATACATTGTCCTTATGCCGGTAGGAGGATGAGACACCCAGTGGTTGAGAGCGCTCCAGAGGGCTCTCAGCTGGTGCATGCCTTCCTCGAGCCATCCTCCTGGCATAAGGATGGGGCCACTCGCACTGTCCTTATGCCTGACAGGGCGAGTGTCCTTATGCATTGTCCTTATGCCAGGAGGAGGACGAGACACCCAGTGGCTGAGAGTACTCTGGAGGGCTTTCAGCTGGTGCATGCCTTCCTTGAGCCATCCTCCTGGCATAAGGATGGGGCCACTCACACTGTCCTTATGCCGGACAGTGTGAGTGTCCTTATGCATTGTCCTTATGCCGGGAGGAGGACGAGACACCCAGTGGCTGAGAGAGCTCCAGAGGGCTCTCAGTTGGTGCATGCCTTCCTCGAGCCATCCTCCTGGCATAAGGATGGGGCCACTCACACTGTCCTTATGCCGGACAGTGTGAGTGTCCTTATGCATTGTCCTTATGCCGGGAGGAGGACGAGACACCCAGTGGCTGAGAGAGCTCCAGAGGGCTCTCAGTTGGTGCATGCCTTCCTCGAGCCATCCTCCTGGCATAAGGATGGGGCCACTCACACTGTCCTTATGCCGGACAGTGTGAGTGTCCTTATGCATTGTCCTTATGCTGGTAGGAGGATGAGACACCCAGTGGCTGAGAGTGCTCCAGAGGGCTCTCAGCTGGTGCATGCCTTCCTCGAGCCATCCTCCTGGCATAAGGATGGGGTCACTCGCACCGTCCTTATGCTAGGCAGTGTGAGTGTCCTTATGCATTGTCTTTATGGTGGGAGGAGGATGAGACACCCAGTGGCTGAGAGCGATCCAGAGACCTCTCAGCTGCTCCATGCCTTCCTCCCTTGTTTTTTAGGCTTTAAGATGCAGTGGGCCACCATGTCCTTATGCCAGGAGGGCATGAGGTAAGCGCCCAGGGGGTCACATCTGGCCCCTGGGCCATAGTTTGCCCATGCCTGACTTAGATCCTAATTAGTCCAATTGATTGAGGACAAAGTTTCCCTTGGAAATAGGAGCCACACAAAGTAGTTCCTTAAGTCCTATTTTGGGTGAAATTTTAGATATAAATCCCATAAATGATACACCTCTAGAAACAATCAAGTATTAGGTATTAGACTTCAAGTCCCTGTCCTTGAAGTCATCCATGAAATCTGGAGCTTGTGAAAATGTATGGCAAAGAAGACTTGTCTTTTCACGGTGGCTCTTGCCATGTACCATCTAAAAACACCTATGGAGGGAAGGTCTGGCAAAGAAAAACATATTGTTCCATTTTGAAATGCTAATAGAGCTAATTTTGGATGTCCATGGCAGAAGCAAAAATGCATTAGAGACACTCATAAGTATATGGTAAGCAGTCATTAAACTCTTGGTAGTCATGTGGTGGGTGGATAAATATGTCATTTTGCAAATCCTATGAAGGTGGAGAAAGAGGGCGATAGGCAGCAGATGAATGAACAACACCTTCCATCCATTCCAAACAAAATATTCAAATATCGCTCTGGCCTTAGTAGGAAGATTGGATTTTAAGGTGTTTGTAATCTTCAGTTTTAACTTACTACCTTAGGTACCCGGTGTTGCCTGGGTTATTTGAAATAGACAATTTTTAACTGTACAAAATGCATACTGTTGTGGGTGAACTACAACTCACATCATGCTAGGTGAACCTCCAGAACCTCCATCAGTACTTAAAGTTTGTGATGTTGGGCAAGTTTGCTCTGGATGCATCATGGGTGGGGTTGAGTGTGCTCTCTGGCTGTAGGGTAAACTACAACTGACACTATGGCAAGTCAGTCCTCTCAAATCCCTCCAGTATATTGAGTTAGTCATGAATGTTCTGTGTGCCAAGTTTGGTCTAGGTTCATCATCAGTGGAGCTCACAATTTCTCTAGTTGTGGGTGAACTACAACTTCCAGAAAGGAAGGTCAGTTACCCCCAAATCAAATGCTGGCATATCAGGTCTGTGTGCCCAGTTTGGTCCAGATCCATCAGTGTTTGGGTTCACAGTGCTCTCTGGATGTAGGTGAACTACAACTCCCTCAAATCAAGGTGAATTTTCCCCAAAGACCTCCAGTATTTTTTGCAGGTCACGTGGGCTCTGTGTGCCAAGTTTGGTCCAAGTCCATCATTGGTGGAGTTCAGGATGAAATTGTCCCCTTCACTTGGGTGGTGGGCAGAATGGTGTTTATTAGGCATGTCCGATCGATGAAAAAAATGTTTCAATTCTCGTTTCTAAAGTAGGGGGCACTGGCGCTTCGATATAGAAAGTATTTCCGATTTTTTCACCCAAAAGTTTTGGATATTTCTGAAAATTCATAATGATTCTAAATGTTTCTAAAATGATGAAACATTAAGAGACAATTAGAGAATGGGCCAACAATGGTTCGAATTACATTGCTGTGAGACAATGTCTTGGAATGCGTATCAAAAAGCGAGAACAATTCGAAATTATTCTGATATACGATTCAAAATGATTTTTTGGCCATGTCTAGTGTTTATGAAGGACATTGGCAGGGTTCTTGGACATGTTCACAGCGCTCGCTATAACCTACAATGGTGTCTCCTGAGTAGTGGGTGTTATAGCTGTTTGTGGAAGTGGGAGCTTGTCTGTGTAAGTCAGTGGTTCCCAACCTTTGGTCCTCTAGATGTCTTGGGCTTTAACTTCCACAATTCCTAACCGCTGGTAAGCTGGTTGGGATGTCTGGGAGTTGAGGTCCAAAATAGTCAAAAGACCAAGGTTGGGTAACATTGGTGTAAGTGGGTGCCCCAGCCACACACACACACATACATATTGTCACCTTTATTATGTGTATAGATTATTAAAAATATTCTGTATACAATATCCTTTAGACTATGTGTAGAGTGTGTACATGACCCACAAATGAGCTTCATGCTTAGACTTGGGTCCCCTCTCAAAAAACATCTCACTATGTATGTACAAACATTCCAAAATGCGGGAAAAAGTCATCCTAAGATACAGTCATGAAACCCACTAGATGACTCACACTCACTTAGTCTCCAAGGAAGACAATTGCAAGACTCTTCTGAGCCAACCTTGCCAAGAAAACCCTGTGATTGGTTTACCTTAGGGTCCGAAATGACTAAGGCTTTTCTGAGGATGAGACCTTGTGAGTCTTCCAAAGTCACCCAGTGAGTTTACATGGTGGAATGCAGATCTGAACTGCGGTGTCTACTCCATGACACTGGCTTTCCATGAAAAGTACTGAACTGGGTGTCCTTCCCCAGAGTGGCCAGGAGAAGGCAGCAATCTACTAAGGTTTGTTGAATCATTTCTTCTTTGCCAATCTTCACAGCAATTAAAATAATCATACATTGTCATTCAGCCTTTGTGAAGAATGCCACTGTATTTAGCAAACTGGGTGGAGTAACACGGAAGAAAGCGTGTGACCATTAAGCATCGATCAAATGGAACCTAAATCCACCTAGTCCAGTGCCACCTAGTGTCTATGCTGTATTATGACACTATCCACATAAAAATTGAAAAAGGAGGGCAACCTTTCAAGAAACAATTTCTTTCAATAGAATTTTATTGTTGCACACACAAAAAGGAAAAAAAACTTGAGATAACTATAGAATCAACACTGAAGCATCAGTTGGGAGCCCCTCCACGCAAGGACTAACTGCCACTCTGGGACCAGAGTTAAGAAGGTGGGGCAAGAAGACATCATTCCACCATGTTTCCTGTGGCAATATAACAATATCTATATATATATATAAAAGAGTGATGGAATCCTGGCGACCGCCAAAACAACAAAAGTAAACACCCTACAACCTCGAAAATTGACAACACAACCCATCATCCACGCCTCTAGGTTGATACAACAAAAAGAAAAGAAAAATGAAGTCCTAATTAGAGGGAGAGGAATAATTGTTTTTATCCAATTGCTGCCAGTTAGAAGGCTAAGCTCTGCCCACTTTGTCTCCTAGCAACCCACTCACCCAGGGGACAGGCAGAGTTAGGCCTCACTTAGGCCTCTTCCACACTGCCTATAAAATACAGATTATCAGATTTTAACTGGATCATCTGGACTCCACACCTTTACCCTTTACCTTAACTACCACCAATTCCTCAATACTTTATTTGCCATACCACCATACTTCGCCACAGCAACGTGTGGCCGGGCACAGCTAGTAAATATATATAATGCTAATATTATGCTATACTAATTATATAATATATTGTATATACATATAATATTGATAATAATATTATAATGTATTACAATATAATAATAATATATTATATATTACATATAATATTACGAATAATATTGGAATATAGTGGTATAGTACAATGTAGTAATATATAATACTTACATTGTACTATGCTAATAATATAATATATTGTATATACATATAACTTGTAAGCCGCCCTGAGTCCCCTTCGGGGTGGGAAGTGCGGGTTATAAATGTCATAAATAAATAAATAAACAAATAAATAAAGTTGGTTCATATTTGGACGATTAAGGATTGTTCACACTTCTTAAAATCTGAATAATGAGGGTATCAACAATTATGGACCAGGAGAGACAATGATTTCCTAATCAATTTTAAATTATTTTTAAATTATTTTGATAGCAAACCATTTAGGGATTCTATCTTTATGCAAAGAAGTATATAAAATAACGAATATTCAAATAAATAGGGTCAAATTTTAACTCATATGGAGCACCTGCCAACCTTCATGAATGAGGAATAAATGCACCAGATGACTATAAAGGAGTTGGTTGTTGTACAGAGATGGCACGATCCAGAATGGATCAGTGGCTTGGAATGGACCAGTCTTCATCCACATACTATTGAAGACCTTGCTTAGGGTTCGGAACATACTCCTCTTGCTCCGCATCCACCTGAAACTGAACTCTGTGGCCCAACGCATGCTCCTCTCGCGTAGGGTTGACATCCTCTGGAAGATCTGCTATAAGTTTCGGAACACACTGATTGTCTTCTCCTTGCGATGCCACAACCTGGTTCGGAGCATAATCCTCTTCCTCCGCAACCGCCTGAAAATGAGATCTGTGGTCCAGCACATCCTCCTGACCCACATCCTCTGGAAGATCTGCTGCAAGTTTCGGAACAAACCGATCGCCTTCTTCTAAAGAGGCCACAACCTGGCTCGGAGCACAATCCTCTTCTACGTCCTCCACATCTTCCAGAAGACTGACAACCTGGCTCAGCGCATACTCCACCGCCACATCCTCCAATTGAAGAAGATGGTTTGGCACATGCCCCTCCTCCACTGCCGCACCCTCCTGATGCTCTACAGCACGATCCATTGACGGACTCCTCATTGCTGTAGTATCCCCCGGTCCGCCCGTCACAGGAATCGCCGATGGGTCTCCCCCAGTAATCGCGGGATCCTCCTGATGGGTTTCGAAACCCACATGGGAGTCTCGGGTTACATTCGGGGGTACATGTGGACTGGCGGTAGCTGTAGCACCGGTAATTGTGACCTCCTCTTCGTGGGACGTCACAATTGTTGTTTTTGTTACAGCAGGGCACGCAGGAGGTATTGACGGTGTAATGGAAGGGCTTACGGCGGGTGTCCAACCAAGAACCGGCGGGGTCATACCAGGTTGAGTTCAGGTTGAAGTAGGGCTCTCTCCCAGC
Organism: Anolis carolinensis; assembly: GCF_035594765.1. Classification (NCBI taxonomy): domain Eukaryota; kingdom Metazoa; phylum Chordata; class Lepidosauria; order Squamata; family Anolidae; genus Anolis; species Anolis carolinensis. The sequence continues at coordinate 15,059,508 of NW_026943825.1, read as the reverse complement.
TGCGTAAATCCTACTTTCACACATGGTGGCAGACTCTGAAAAGAGAGGGGAGCAAAAGCACACCAACAATATAAGGGTGGAAAGAAAATTCATAGAACTTGCTGTCTTGCTGGGCTGTGGCGCAGCTGGCCAGTAACCAGCGGCTATAAATCACTGCTGACCGAGAGGTCATGAGTTCGAAGCCCGGGTCGGGTTAAGCCTCCGACCATTAAATAAAAAAAAAATAGCCCCAGCTTGTTGTTGACCTAGCAGCCCCGAAAGACAGTTGCATCTGTCAAGTAGGGAAAATTTAGGTACGCTTTATGCGGGAGGCTAATTTAACAAATCTACAACACCATAAAACTGCTCACGAGGAAAAGAATGAGGAAGAACAGCCACCAATGGACGGTGAAGCAACAGCTCCCCCTGTGGCCGGAATCGTGAACCTGGAAAAGATGTTAAAATGCCTCTGTGTCTGTCTAAAACTGAATGTTGTTTGTCTGTTGGCATTGAATGTTTGCCATATATGTGTTCATTGTAATCCGCCCTGAGTCCCCTTCGGGGTGAGAAAGAAGGGCGGAATATAAATACTGTAAATAATAATAAATAAATAAATTTATTGATCCACCAGTTATGCACCACCTAATGAGAAGACACATATTTTGCTTCTGAAGCATTCACTCATTTGTAAGGATGACCAGATATAAAGGACTCAACCTCATGGTTGTGACTCAGTTGTACATCCACATTACTGAATTAATGCCGTTTGCCTTCACCTTAGCTACCTTGACTCAATGCTTATGGAATCCTAGGAGTTGTAGTTTGATGAGGCACTATCACTCTTCTGCTGGTGCAGATCAATGGCATAAAGATGATGCCAAGTTGGGAAAAAGAAACTTGCTGGTCCACCACATCAGACACTAAGTTTGTGGCCGTGGAGCCACATGGTCTACCCAATGCTATGTAGGATGGTGGCCTTTGGACCAACACTACTCCATGAATAGTATTGACTACTATCTACTACATTGTCCCAAACCATAAAGCAGTGGATCCCAACCTTTGGGCCTCCCAGTGTTTTGAACTTCAGCTCCCACAGTTCCTAACAGTTGATAAGCTGGCTGGGATTACTGGGAGTTGAGTCCAAAACACCTTGAGGCCCAAAGGTTGGGAACCACTGCCATAAAGAAATGGTTGCAATCAGTAGATACAGATATTGTGCCAAGTTGGGAAGAAGAACCCTGCTAGACCTCCCTTCTAATGGACCATAGACATATGGAACAAAAATGAATTTATTAGCAAATTTACTCAAAAAGATAGATACTAAACTTAGATATGAGGGTCTATAGAAGTTGGCTTACCTTGTTGAGAAGATACCTGAGGGGAGGTTAGAACCAGTGGATGAAAGATCTCGGGGAGAGGGACTCTTCTTATAAGGTCCCAGTTGGCTCCTCCTCTTCCATCAGATGATATTGAATCTTGAGAATGGTGGGTCAGGGTTCCCATGCCTCCATCCATGGTGCAGCATCCTTGGGAGAGATGATTCCTGAGACGTTATGTAACCACAGTTCAATGGATTGAGACACTTCCAATTAGCATTGACAATGACTCGGTGATGTAGATGAGAAGTCATGTTGTTCCTCGAAAGATCAAAGACTATAGTGAGGATGCCGAGCGACACTGGTGGCAAATGATTGGATAGGAACCATGATGAGTTAGAGATGTGTTCTATCTCAACTCCATCTCATCCACAGTATCTGAGCTCATATCTAAATCTATTTGTGATGCATAGTGACAAAGACGTGATCAATTCCAACTCAGGTGGACCAGCAGTAGATTAGAAACCATTTAATGGAGCTTGGTGCTTCTCTTTGATCTCTAACCGATGTGTCATGGGATGTTCTCTAAGTCAGCTGCCTTCAATTGGGTTCCTCCAGATGTTTTGGAGCCCAACTCTAACCCAGGGGTCATGCTTCAAGATATTGGATGCAGAAGTCTAACATCTGAAGATAAGACCTTGAAAAATGATTTTCATGGTGGGCCAACATAATGACAAAAAAATCAAGCTCAGAAACAACAATACTATTTATACCCTGTTTCCCCGAAAATAAGACATCCCCTGAAAATAAGACCCAGTAGTGGTTTTGATGAATTGCTAAATATAAGGCCTCCCCAGAAAGTAAGACCTAACCAAGTTTTTGTTTGGAAAGATATCTGCCAAATAGAACACCAGAGCATACAGGATTGGTAAATGTACATACCATAGATTATTGTTTATGGAAATAATAGTAGTAACAAGAAATTCCGGATAGGATTCACAGTTTGTCTGGTTATGATGATTTGTGATGACAACTACTGCACAGTATATAATAAATGTTCATTTTTTTTGTTCAACAATAAATGTGAATTCTTCTTCATGGAAAAATAAGACATCCCCTGAAAATAATACCTAGAGCATCTTTGGGAGCAAAAATTAATATAAGACACTGTCTTATTTTCGGGGAAACACGGTGTGTGTATATATATATATATGTATATATATATATATATATATATATATATCCTACGAAAATAATTCCCATGAATTTTCTAATCCTTGAGAATAAAGAGCTTCTCAAAGCATGTGACATACTATATGAGGTTTTGTTCATTTTTATTTTTTTCTTGTATTTTGGGACTTTCTGCAGAAAATTTATTTAGACGACATTTTTGCCTGCACTGTAGTGGAGTCATTGCAATTTGACACCACTTGAACTGCTATGGCTCAAGGCAATGCAGTTTGGTGAGGCAGGAACACTCTTTGGCAGAGAAGGATAAGGATCTTGCAAAGCTACAACTCCCAGAATTACATAGCATTGAGCCATGGTAGTTAAAGTGGCATTGAGTTGCATTCATTCTACAGTGTAGACGCAGACCCAGCAAACTCAATGGTCTTGATCCACAGGAAGGTAATGTTAAATATATTCTTTTCTGTACTCTATAACTCTATCCTGAATTTTATTAGGTCCCTTTTATTCACTTATTTTAACTGCTGATGTTATTTTTATATTGCTGCTGCAGTCCTCCCCACCAATGAAGTTGACTGAATTGTACTTGGTGGTTGATTGGTATTATTATTGCTGTATTAACTCCTGTTTTATTGTCTTACTGTGTTTTATTTTTTGTATATTGTGCAATGTATTTATGCTGTTGTTTTTGTAAATTGTGCTGGTTAGGCCTTGCCCCATGTGAGCCGCCCCGAGTCTCCGTGGGAAGATGGTCGCGGGGTATAAATAAATTATTATTATTATTATTATTATTATTATTATTATTATTATTATTATTTTATTATGACACAGCAAACAAGATAGATATGCTGGATTTCGTATCACTATATCTGCCTAGACGATCAGGGGGCAGAGGACTCTTACAAGTAAAACAAGCAGTCAAAGAAGAAGAACATGCCCTGGCAGAATATGTCAAGCAAAGTGAAGAACCTGCTTTGATTGAAGTCAAAAATCAGAAACTCCTCAAAGCACAGCAGACAAAAAAACAGTACAAGAAAACCGCACTACAAACTAGAGCTGACATTATTATTATTATTATTATTATTATTATTATTATTATTATTATTATTATTATTTATTACTCAATCCAAGGTTGTAAGCCAATGGTTCTCAGCCTGGGGTCCCCAGATGGTTTTGAACTACAATTCAAAAATATCAGCCAATTTACCAGCTGTTAGGATTTCTGGGAGTTGAAGGTCAAAAACATCTGGGGACCCCCAGGTTGAGAACCACTGTTATAAACCTTTCTGGATACTGTTCCATTATCTGGGTGGAGACCAGAAGGGGGTGCTAGAGAGAGAGATGGATTTTACAGAGGGGAGACTTGAAGGATGAAAACCATTTCCCCCATTTTTGCTGGTTATTCCCCCTCCCTATCTCCCATATCTCAAACTAGGATCGTTTCCATGATGGGGATATTGATGGGGTGAATAACAGGAAAACAGGGAGAAACAGCTTTCCTCCTTCAATACAACCTCCACTCTCATAAAGTGGACTATCCTTCTCTCTCTAGCACTGCCTTGTGGCCTCCGCCCGAATAATGGAACAATACCCCTTTCTGTTTTTCTTCCTGCACAGAAGTTTGTTTGGATTTATTTTATTTCATTTCCTTACAGTATGTATATATTTGCATAATTTATCTAATTTATGCAGCTATTATTGTGATAGATATTCCTCCACATTCATCTTTCGAGTGTCGTTGTGTGCTTTAAGACTTCTCTGACTAATGGCGACCGTAAGATGAACCCATGGGTAAGATTTATTCCAGGGGTTATTGCATTTGTCTGTTAATGTGGGATTTGTGTATTGATAGTGTTTAAATGCAATTTGTGCCATGCTTGTATTGCAACTGATTGCATCATCCAGAATGTACCATAGTGTGGAAAGAGTTAATTGCCAAGAAGCTATGATGACCTTGGTGTGTGGCTGGAACTAGGGAGTATCCAGACACAAGTGTTTGTGCATAACGATTGTGTCAGTTCAGTTGAGTTCGAGTCAAGTTCTGTTGGAGAACAGAACAGTCCTGTGTTCATCTGTCGTCAGCAAGTCTGTTCGTGTTGATTACTGTTCCATACAGTAAAACTTTGTAAATAGTTTTACCAACGTCTCTGAGTGTCTCTTCGTTCTGCGCTCCACTGCTTCCATCCAACTACTGCTGCACTGCAAATACTCTGACATTGTCTTCCTCGGAGACTGAGATGTAGAGACTTGACCAATTGGTTTCCAACATCCAGGCGCAGATCGGAATCCTAGCTTCCCAGAATCCCAGTTCAACAGTCTAACAATTAGCTTAAGATTTGGAAATATGTAGACAGCGGTGTGCAAATGAATCATCTCAGGATCTTCTGGTAATGGACACGCCACGCCTAAGCAATATATCACAATTAAGTCCATGTGAAAGATGTCACCACTGCAACACATGGATCGGGTAATTGATAGTTAGGTGCAATTTGTAGAAGAGATAAAACTGAACAAGGATGCTCTCATGAGTGAAGTGTGTACTATATGTTCTGGAATGGGATCATTTGTCGCGTGGAAGCCATCAGCCATATTTTCGGCTTAATTGGTTTGACATCACTTAAGTGGCGTGAGCTGCATCTCCACTGTTGAGTGAATGGAGCTGATGACCACTTTAATTTCCATGGCTTTGTACTATGGAATTCTGGGAGCTAAAGTTTGGGAAAGCACCAGCCCTTTTTGGCAGGGAAGGTTAAAAACTTTCCATACAATAAATCATAGCAGTTAACGTGGCATCAAATTGGATACTACTACTAATTATTTTATGGGGTCCCTGGTGGCACAGTGTGTTAAAGCGCTGAGCTGCTGAACTTGTGGACCAAAAGGTCCCAGGTTCAAATCCCGGGAGCAGAATTAGCGCCCGCTGTTAGCCCCAGCTCCTGCCAACCTAGCAGTTTGAAAACATGCAAATGTAGATCTGGCGGGAAGGTGCTATGCTAATAATATAATATGTTGTATGTACATATAACTTGTAAGCCACCCTGAGTCCCCTTTGGGGTGAGAAAGGCAAGATATAAATGTCACCAATAAATAAATAAATAAATAAATACATTTCAACTCCTCATTTATAGATCATGTAGGTAAAACATATTGTGTTAAACTGCTGAGCTTGCTGATCAAAAGGTCGGCAGTTCAAATCTGGGGAGCAGGGTGAGCTCTCGCGTTAGCCCCAGCTTCTGCCAACCTAGCGGTTCGAGAACATGCAAATGTGAGTAGATCAATAGGCAGGAAGGTAACGGCACTCCATGCAGTCATGCCAGCCACATGACCTTGGAGATGTCTATGGACAATGCTGGCTCTTCAGCTTAGAAATGGAGATGAGCACCAACCCCCAGAGTCGGTCACGACTGGACTTAATGTCAAAGGAAACCTTTACCTTTACCTTACTAATTATTTTATTATTATTAGTTACTCCAACTTTCATGATTCTGTAGCAATAATCAGATAAAATGTTATCAGACGGGATTCTACTAATAATTATTTTATTAGTAGTAATAACTCAAACTTCCACGATTCCATAGCAATAAACCTGGCAGTGGTGGATACTAGGCTTGTGCATGGATTTCGTTTCTTCCATTTCCTTCGGTACCTTCGGTACTTTGGGTGCACGTAATGGTAAGGGTCCTCCCAGTAGGAAAGGATCCAGAACTTAAGAGTGGTAACTCTTAAGAGTGGTAACTCCGATGCTTTTCTAATACAGGTCTTAATGAAGGCTATGGAAAGGGAGCCTGTGGGAAATCCCCTCCATAATGGGTGGGATAGAGTGCTTTCTTAATCCCATTGCTGACACCCAGGCTCCCTTGAAGGGGAGAAAGGAAAGGCTCCCAAGGGAAAGGGGAGTCTCACAAGTTCTCCATTGCCACCAATGGGTCGAAAGGAGAGTTTTCAGATGCTGAATGAAAACACCCATTCAGCAGTGCACCCATTTTCGGAAGGTGCTGGAAAACGGATATAGGGGGCGGGTGGTTCCTGGTATCCGCCAAGCAGAAACGGATTTACGGCTACAGCACGAGGATTTTGGAGGAATGGATTTTAATCATATGCTTTTATACTTTTTATATTGTTTTAATTGTTTTATTGGATTTTTATAGCTGTTTTAATTATGTATAGGCATCGAATTGTTGCCAATTTTGTACGCCGCCCTGAGTCCCTTCGGGTGAGAAGGGCGGGATATAAATGTTGGAAATAAATAAATAAATAAATAAATAGCGATTCACCTGAAATGCACAACCCTAGTGGATACTACTTTTAATTATTTTATTAGCAGTAGTTCTTCCAACTTCCATACCACTGCCACAGCAATAAGTATAGCAATGGTATCAAACTGGAGACTACTAATAGTTATTATAATATTAGAAGTACAAAATCATCTCAGAGTGGCAGCTTAAAGCCATTTACTACTACTAGTAAAATAATTAATTACACGATAATTATCCCTTCAAAGCAATTCACTTAAAACCAAAAGTTATATTAATATTAATCAGCCATGGAATTAGGAAATTTATGGGAAAGCAAATATGCCCAGACATGGGATATGCAATCAAGTAATTTTATTGTGTTGCATGAATTCAGAAGATAAGGAAAACATATATTTGTACATTAACATTTTCTGCACCCAAAATAGCAATGTATGAGCTGAATATAATAGGCCTGCACAAAAATAACCTTTTCTGCATAGAAATAGCATTTTTCTGCACAGAAAATGTATGCTTAAAATACTGTGCAAAATGTCCAAATTTTGTGCAAAACAAGTCCAGCACATTTACTACTCAGGAAACAGTATCAGATAGTCCAGCATAGTCAATGTTGTTTTCTGCGCAGAAAATGCTGTTTCCCTACACAAATTTCATGTGTGAATTTTGTGTAGAGTAAGCTCTGAACTGTGATATTTTTCAAAAGCTATAGTTTCCCTGAACTAAGAAAAACGTTGCTAAAATTACTTGCTTTTCCATCTAAAAATGAAAATAACAGGGAATTGCATGCTTTGATCAAACTAATCTGAATATTGGAGTGGTTATCGAGTGCTGAGTCAATACCTTTAATTGATTCAATAGGATTAGCCATGTGACCCTACTGTCCTAAGAAGAACTTGAAGAACCTGTTGGCATGTTTATAACGATAGTCATTAATTCTAGTCATAAATTACTTGTCAAACAAAGAGCACAAGGAATTAACTAAATAGGCCCTCTGGTTTCATGGGATTGAGATATTGTCCAGAGCGTAAGGAAGGAAGCTGGAGAAGAAAGATGTTCTCATCAATATGTTGTAGCCTTCCTCAGTAACTATTTTTTTTCCAAATTTATGGCATTTCACACACTTGTTGGCTATGGTAGATCCAGAGCCGGTCCAAGGTAATTTTCAAGTGTAGGTGAACAGAATTTTGGCGCCCCCCCCCAAACCAATCACTGAAAAATAAAAGCGTTGGATAAGTGAAACTGTTGGATAATAAGGAGGGATTAAGGAAAAGCCTATTAAACATCAAATTACATTATGATTTTACAAATTAAGCACCAAAACATCATGTTTTACAACAAATCAACAGAAAAGCAGTCTCGACTGCGCCCCCATATGTTTTGTGCCCCAAGCGACCACTTAATTTGCCTCATTGTTGGACTGGCTCTGGGTAGATCTCTGGTCCTCCAACATAGTCATAATTCTGATGACCTTGCAGGCTGTATTGTCGGGTTGGTGAGCAACACTATTGAGGAAGTTCTTAGCTTTGCTGTAGCAGAGGACCACAGAGTTAGATTGAAGGACCACCATTGTGGGGATGACCCTTCTGCCTGGGTGAACAACATGTCTGTACTGGAGGCCAATATTCTAGCCTGGGCAGCAGATCTGTACTGGAGGACGAGCTTTCTTCTGAGGTGAACATTGTGTCTGTACTGGAGGACAATTCTTCTGCTGGGGTGGACAGCGTGTCTGTACTGGAGGACAATACTTATTCTAGCCGGGGCAGCAGATCTGTACTGGAGGACGGGCCTTCTTCTGAGGTGAACATTGTGTCTGTACTGGAGGACAATTCTTCTGCTGGGGTGGACAGAGTGTTTGAACTTGAGGATGAATCTTCTGTGGTGGTCTGTAATGGAGAATAATCTTTCTTCTGGAGTGAACAACACATCTGTACTGGAGGATAGTACTTATTCTGGAATGGGCAGCACATCCATACTAGGGAATGAGATTTCTGCTGGGGTGAACTACAAGTCTCTACTGAAGGATAGTACTTTTTCCTGGGGGAAACACCTCAGTACTGGGAAAAAATACTTATTCTGGACTGGGAAGCACATTTGTACTGGGGGATGATTCTTTTGTTGGGGTGGACATAGTATCGGACCTGGGGGACAATTCTTCTTCTGGGGTGGACATGGTATCTGACCTGGGTGACAATTCTTCTTCTGGGCTGGACAAGGTATCGGACCTGGGAGGCAGTTCTTCTTCTGGGGTGGATGTGGTATCAGACCTGGGGGACAATGTTTCTGTTGGGTTGGACATGGTGTCTGACCTGGGGGAAAAGTCTTCTGTTGGGGTGGACATAGTATCTGAGCTGGGGGACAATTCTTCTGTTGGGGTGGACATGGTATCTGTAATAGAAGACGATTCTCCTGCTGCGGTGGACATGGTGTCTGATCTGGAGGACAATTCTTCTGTTGGGGTGGATGTTGTGCCTGTACTGGAGGACGACTCTTCTGCTGGGTTGGACAGGGTATCTGTACTGGAGGACGATCCTTCCATTGGAGTGGGTAACATTTCTTTACTAGAGGAGGACACTTCTGGGCTGGAGGAGAGGACATTGTCCGTGGTGGGCTCTATGGCTGCATAGGTGGCCAATGCTGCTGAGGTGGGGGGCTGCTCCGTCCCACCATTGCTCTCGTCCTCATTGACAACCAGGAAGCGATCGCGGCACCTTGTGAGGGAGGCAATCAGGCGGACGAACATTCGCAACAACTTCCACACAGTTCGGAAAAGGAACATATTTGACACCAGATGCATGATGAATGCAATCATGGACTAGGCCTGTAGAAAGGATGAGAGTGGGACAAACATTAGAAAAGGAAGGATTAGTATATTAGTCTGGGAAGAATGCCGGACAGTGTTTCTAATTTTTGTTGATTTTCTGCTTGCAGGAACACCCCTTTGATTTCCCCACATCATTTTTCTCCTGGATGTGGAAAAGAAAATCCTTCAAAACTGTCCAATTTTTGGAAGACTATGCAAAGTCCACAAAATAATTTAAGGATAATAATATGATCAAAGACATGTATGGACTTGTTATGGTACCTATTACTATTTTTTTGAGTTTTTTTAATACTGGTAGCCAGATTTTGTTCATTTTCATGGTTTTTGTTTAATCTGGCTACCAGTATTAAAAAACTCAAAAATCAGAACAGTAGATGGGAAGCAACACTCTGAGGGCAAAGGAGCTCCAGGGATAACTAATGACTCTGAACAAAGGATGCCCCCCAGGCAAGAGACAAACCTTTCCAATGCTAAACAGAGTGATTAACTACAACATTCCAACTGACAAAGAACTCTTCTCACACTCTGGACTTCCCACAGATATATATTAACCTTCCTTGCTTAGTTTCTCCATACCTCACAACCTCTGAGGATGCCTGCCATAGATGTGGGTGAAACGTCAGGAGAGAATACTTCTGGAACATGGCCACACAGCCCGCAATACATACAACAATGCTGTGATCCCGGCCATGAAAGCCTTCGACAACACAGTTTGGGAGTTGTCGTTCACTTATATCCAGAGAGCACTGTGGTCTCAAACAATGATGGATCTGGACCAAACTTGGCACGAATACTCAATATGCCCAAAAGTGAACACTGGTGGAGTTTGGGCAAAATAGACCTTGGCATTTTGGAGTTGTAGTTGCTGGGATTTATAGTTCACCTTCCATCAAAGAACATTCTGAACTCCACCAATTGGGCCAAACATCCCACACAGAACCTCCATGACCAACATACTGGAAGATCTGGGAAGAACTTACAGTGATTTAGAGGAGATGTTGTTCACCTACATCTGGAGAGCACTGTGAACCCAAACAACGTTGGATCTGGACCAAATTTGGCATAAATTTGGGAGGATTCGCCGTCTATTTCCAAAAAGGAAGAGAAGGACAGGAGGAGTGATCTAGCCTCCTCTGCCAAAGAGGTTCCTAAGACCATCAGAATATGTCTTTTTCTTATGGTCTTCGGTGACCCCTCTGATACCTCCTTGTGACCCCCCAGGGGTCCCGACCCCCAGGTTGAGAAACGTTGAATAAGCGAATATGTTGGATAATAAGGAGAGATTAAGGAAAAGCCTATTACACATCAAATTAGGTTATGACTTTACAAATTAAGCACCAAAACATCATGTTATACAACAAATTTGACAGAAAACGTAGTTCAATATGCAGTAATGCTACGTAGTAATTACTGTATTTACGAATTTAGCACCAAAATATCACGATGTATTGAAAACATTGACTACAAAAAGGTGTTGGATAATCCAGAATGTTGGATAAGCGAGGGTTGGATAAGTGAGACTCTATTGTACCACATTAGAAAGCATTCAGTTCTTTGCCACAGAGCTTGGGAAGATCATTATATTTGGGCTTCAACTCCCCAAATCTACACTGGTGGAGGATTTCCAGAAACTATCCTTTAAATATCATTTAAAGATCTGCGTTGAAACTTGTATTATTGATTATTAAAAAATAACAGTTACTTACAGTCTGATTTACTTGATGGTGCAGAAGACGTCTGTTGAAGTGGATACGAATCGAAATGGTTAGCGCTCTTAATATAGGGTTTTGAGAGTGACGTGGCTCAGACTTTGCTGTTACATATCCATACCTGGGCGAATTAGCATTGTCACCTATGCTGGTGTGATGCCTTGTCACTTCTGTTTGACTTTCATGCCTTACCTATTTCCTCTCTTGTATATCCCATGCGAATATTCAACGATAGGCCACAAGGCCGATTCCGTTGATTTATGTTATGAACTTATCAATGAGAGTCCATGTATGGGGTTGACTTGCAGATGTCAAATGCCAGCCTGGGTAGAGATGCAATTAGATGGGGGGGGGGGGGAAAATGAGATTTGTAAAATGCTCATCTCCACATTTAAGTCACCTGATGGCGAGAAAATTAAGACATCATGGGAAAGCAATTCAATATGCATTGCTAATAATATTGCTGGAATAATAATGTATTTCTCCAGCGGTGGCTCTCCATGGCAAATTCCAGATGCCATTGTCGATGGGATCAATGGCAATGACTCATCACCATAAGTCGGAGTCAACTTGAAGGCACGCAACAACAACACCATCCAGGCAGCATCTAGGCAGCGTAATAACACAATAGTTGAACTATCAGAGATGCCAGGACTGAGTCCATAGTCAGCTATGGAAGCCCACCACATGACCTCGGCAATTGACAATTTTCTTTCAATATATATACTGGAGGGGTTGGAGGGTCTGACTCACCATAGTGGGAGTTGTAGTTCACCCTACAGGAAAAGAGCACACTGAACCCCACCTATGATGGATCCAGAGCAAACTTGACCAACATAACATAGTATACGTACTGATGGAGTTTCTGGGAGTTAACCTGGCATGATGTCAGTTGTAGTTAATCCACAACCTTATGCATTTTGTACAATTAAAAATTGACTTTTTCAAATAATCTAGGCAACGCCGGGTACCAAGGCTAGCAATGAAGTAATTAAGGTCTCCATAATGACCCAGCCCAAACAATTCATTTCAAATGAAGAGGTATATTAATTATATTACCCAGCCAGGCTGGGAAAGCAAATGTGTCTGTTAACCACATGGAACATGCAATCCCATAATTTTGAGTTGCAAGCAAATAATATTCAATTGCCACATCATGTAGTATGCAATATCCAATAAAATTAAAATGACTGCGCCTTAGGAATGGAATAATATCAGGTCAAAATGACTGCAGTAAGCAATGGTGCTGATGATAACAATAATAACAGTTCCAGGAAGCTAAAATTGTCACATGTTACTACCACCAACCATGTCCCATGATGGTGTTTCTGGACTGCATCTTCCAGATATTGTAACTATTGGAGAAGAACGCAGGGAGTTCCAGTCCAATGACATTCTATGATCTCACTCCTAAACTTCATGGAGCTTTCCTTCTCAATCTTATTGTTTTGGGTCTTCCAGAAAATGAATTAGCAGCTCTGATCTTCTAGGGTTTAGACTAGGATGGAGGATTATTTGGTCCTACAGGTATTATTTGTCATGGAGGATAATGGAGTTGGATCTAATGGAAGAATCACAGGCAAGTCTTCTTCTGATGTCCTCAATAGTGACCATTGCTGGTTGGAAGGTGGGTCTTGTTTGGAACTGAAGGCCAAGTGTATGAAACTGCATCAATTCTACAGTGTAGATCAGGCATGGGCAAACTTTGGGGAAGAATACAGGAAGTTCCAGTCCAATGACATTCTATGATCTCACTCCTAAACTTCATGGAGCTTTCCTTCCAGAAAATGAATTAGCAGCTCTGAACATTGCTGGTTGGAAGGTGGAAGGGTCTTGTTTGAAACTGAAGGCCAAGTGTATGAAACTGCATCAGTTCTACAGTATAGATCAATGGTTCTCAACCTGTGGGTCGCCAGATGTTTTGGCTTTCTACTCCCAGAAATCCTAACAGCTGGTTAACTGGCTGGGATTTCTGGGAGTTGTAGGCCAAAACATATGGGGACCTACAGGTTGAGAACCAATGCTCTAGAGTCAAAGTACAGCATATGTATATGAGCCAAAATACAACATATGCATATGACAAAGTACTACTGTCCATAGTCACTAAGGGTTCATCTACAATGTTGAACGAATGAAGTTTGAAGCCACTTGAGCTTCCATGGGTCTGTACCCACAGGTTGAGAACCATTGGTGTAGATACACTGTTGTATTGTCATGTTTTTAGTTTTACTGAAAGCACCGGAAGGAGAGTATAAGAGTCTTCATACAGACTTATGGAAGTCAAAATGTATTTGTGGAAGGAACAAAAGGACTGGGAAAATTTGAATAGTTTTAGAATATATTTTATTGCATTGCATGATTAATATTCAGAAAAGAAGAGATGAATTAAATAAGTTTACTCATGGAACAGACAACCGAGAAGTGCATTCCAAATGCTAAACATTTATTCATTTCAGATAGACAAGGTAATAGCTTAGATGTGTCCCTGTCTCATGGGATGGATACGGTATATTTGCTGGAGCATGAGAAGGAAGAAAGGAAACAACTTTCTGCAAGGCAGATTAGGGTGTTGTCATTGGCACATGGCCATCCTTCTCAGCAGCTATTTCTTCAGAAGTCCTGGTGGTGCGCACACTTGTTTTGTCTGGCAGATCGCCGGTCCTCCGATGGTGACATAGCCTTGGTGGCCTTGCTGGCTGTATTGTTGGGTTGATGAGCAACACTGTTGAGAAGGTGCATAGCTTTGCTGTACTGGAGGACCACAAGATTGGACTGGAGGACAGGACTTCTGTTGGGGCGGATACCATGTTTGTACTGGAGGACAATACTGCTGGGGTGGGCAGCATTTCTGCACTGGAGGACAACACTTCTGTTGTGGTGGGTAACATGTTTGTACTGGAGGACAACACTTCTGCTGGGGCGGGTAACACATTTGCACTGGAGGACAACACTTCTGCTGGGGTGGGTAACACGTTTGCACTGGAGGACAACACTTCTGCTGGGGTGGGCAGCATTTCTGTACTGGAGGACAACACTTCTGTTGAGGTGGGGAGCATTTCTGTACTGGAAGACAACACTTCTGCTGGGGTGGGGAGCATTTCTGCACTGGAGGACAATACTTCTGCTGGGGTAGGGAGCATTTCTGCACCGGAGGACAATACTGTTGGACCGGAGGGCAGTACTTTTGCATAGGTGGGCAATACTGCTGAGACGGTGGCCTGCAGCAGCTCCCCATGGTTCTTGACCTCCCCGAACAGCATGAAGACCCCGATGCCCCACACGATGGTTCAGAGCAGAGTGACCGCCCTCCAGAACAGCCCCCACAAGATCCGGACACCATGTAACTTCCATAATCGTTGCATGCGTCCTCACAACTATTAAATCCAGAAGAAGACATCTCCTTAGAACATGGACTGTACCTGTAAAAAAGGATGAGGGAGAACATTAGAAATGGAAGGATCCATACATCGGTTTAGTAGCAATGTACAATGTTTCTCATGATATTTGTTAATTGTGTTTTCAGGGATGCAAAAATTGTCCTATTTGTTGAAGACTACTTATAGTTTATGATGTAGTTAGTAGGCATGTCCGATCGATGAAAAAAATGTTTCAATTCCCGTTTCTAAAGTAGGGGGCGCTGGCGCTTCGATATAGAAAGTATTTCTGATTTTTTCACCCAAAAATTTCGGATATTTCCGAAAATTCATAATGATTCTAAATGTTTCTAAAATGGTGGACGCGCATGCTCAACCGCTACACACCGGGCTTGTACGGCAATCTTCCATGTGGACGCAGAGGACGTTAGCCCCCACCTTTGCGTCCATCGTGGAAGCTTCTGATTGACTGATTGTTAGGCTGCGCTAAGCTCCCATTCAAGGTAGGTTGCAGAAACAAAAAAACCAATTTTTTAAAAATATATATATATTAAAAAATTTGGGGTTGGGGAAATTAACGAAACATTAAGAGACAATTAGAGAATGGGCCAACAATGGTTCGAATTACATTGCTGGTTGCGCTGTGAGACAATGTCTCGGAATTCGTATCAAAAAGCGAGAACAATCCGAAATAATTCCGATATATGATTCAAAATGATTTTTTGGACATGTCTAGTAGTTAGACCTGTTAAATCAGTGTTTTCTAACCTTTGGTCCTCCAGGTGTTTTGGACTTCAGCTACCAGAAATCCCAGTCAGTTTACCAGCCATTAAGAATTGTGGGAGCTGAAGTTCAAAACACCTAGAGAAACAAAGTTTATGAACCACTGTGTTAAATCCTGATTGTGTCTCCTCATGTCATTCCATTTGCTAATACAGTAGAGTCTCACTTATCCAACATAAACCGGCCGGCAGAACGTTGGATAAGCGAATATGTTGGATAATAAGGAGGGATTAAGGAGAAGCCTAATAAACATCAAATTAGGTTATGATTTTACAAATTAAGCACCAAAACATCATGTTATACAACAAATTTGACAGAAAAAGTAGTTCAATACGCAGTAATGCTACGTAGTAATTACTGTATTTACGAATTTAGCACCAAAATATCACGATGTATTGAAAACATTGACCACAAAAATGTGTTGGATAATCCAGAACGTTGGATAAGCTAATGTTGGATACGTGAGACTCTACTGTAACATGCTGCTGACGAAAGCCAACCAGCAAATTAGCCTATTAGTCAATAGGACTGTTAACTGGACTTGACAATTAAAATTCCACAACATGCAGACGTACTTGTTGGGAAATCTCAGTGCTTGGGAAATCTCTCTTTCATCTGGTTGAAATGTGTTTGGATACTCTTTCTGTCCCTAACTGTTTCACACTGGATCAAACCTGAGTTAACAGTCCCATTGATTGATAAACTAATTTGCTAATTGGATAGGTTTGCTTTGGCCAACAGTATGTCATTAGCAAATGATATGAGGAGACACAACCAGGATTTAACAGGTCTGGCTATTATCCATAACATCTATATCCCATCATTATTCCCATTCTTTTATTCTAATAATAATAAGATCTCAGCCGGCATTTGGAAATAATAGACATTGACAAAATTACTATCTGCCAACTGTAAAAGGCCACCCGACTGGGATCTGCACGCATCATCCGAAAATACATCACACAGTCCTAGACACTTGGGAAGTGTTCGACTTGTGTTTTTGTGATACGAAATCCAGCGTGTCTATCTTGTTTGCTGTGTCAATAATAATAATAATAATAATAATAATAATAATAATAATAATAATAATAATATACTTTATTTATATTCCATTCTATTTCCCCAAGGGGATTCAGAGCTGATTATAGGTACATATATATGGCAAATATTCAGTGCCATTATACAATTGACACAGGGAGAAAGTACATAAACAGAGGCAAGGCTTCCCTCTTTCAATTCTGGCATCTGGAGGCTGTACTCAACTCGGCCATGGAGAGGTGCTGTTGTTCCATTCTTTGAAGCTGAGGAGCCTGTTGTCCATGAACACCTTCCCGATCAAACTGTTGGCATGATTTTCAGGGCGCTTTTACCTCTCCACCAAAGCAGTACCTATTTATCTACTCAAATTACTGTTTTCGAACTGCTAGGTAGGCAGAAGCTAGGCTGATGGCGGGACCTCATTCCACCCACGGCTTGAACTGTCAACCTTCTGGTCAACAAGATCTTCTGGCAGTTTAACTCACTGTGCCGGGCATGGATCTAACAAACAACCCTCTCATTTAGGATAAGTGAAAAAATAGCTGGTCCAAATCAACAAAGTGAGCATCATGTCCACAGGATGATTGGAGAAAAACAATACGATCCAGGACTTGTATGTTGAGGTAACCCATAGCCAATAATTTTCATTTTGAAGTAGCCAGTTGTTTGCAATAGAGCTTGCAAAAGTCATTCTAATAGGTCTATAATAGCGGTGTTCGACTCGGCAAAAACCCGTGCATTTTCTTCCTGTTTTTGGCTGCCCCTGTTTTGTTTATCGGAAAATTCTCAAAATTGGGAGAGCGGTTCTGTTTTCATTCCGGAAATATTTGGTCCATTGGCGCCAATGGGAAAACTTCAGAAGGTAATTTCTCTGTCATTTTAGGTCTATCAGCATGAAACTCGCATCACTTGTAGGCCACAGTTATGACTGCAAGCCTGCCAAGTTTCAGAACGTTTCACCAATCCACTGATTTTTGGGAATTTTTTTAAAAAAACTTTTACTATAACATTTTAAAAAACCCACAAGAGGGGGTTCTGGGAATGTAAGTCCCAAGTGGACACCACAAGAGGGGAGGTGAATGGACATAGTCAACCAGGCATCTGATTGGCTGAGAAAGAAAGTGAGAAACACAGAGAAAGAAAAACCTCAACTCCCATCATGTCCCGGGAGGAAGCACAAAGGGTTTTTCAATGCCCACGCCACACAACGTGCTGCTGGGAAAGCAAGTTCCCATTTGTCTCAAGCGGGTGCAGGAAGGGATGGAGGAGGCTGTTGGAGAAGAAAGAAGAGGAGGAACCACAGCTTGCCTGATTTGGGAGGCTACCCAGCCCAGACGCTGTATCCGCCTCAGGTAGAGTTCCACTCAGCCCCGTTAGTCCCCATTACCCGAAAACATCCGGCTACTGTGATCTGTATTGGCCAAGGCTTCGGCCAGGCTCGTTTTCAGCGATTTGGTAGCCGAATCCCCCGAATCCCCCGAATCTGGTACACCAAAATGATATTGTGCACTCCCCTAGTCTACAACATCCTAAATCCACACTGGCGGAGAACTTCTGGGAGCAGTATTTCAAATATGAATTTTGTCCACAAGCTTTGAAATTTGTATTTGTAACGAAGTGTGAATTTTTTAGTTTACAGATGTCATGTTTAATTGCGTTTTAAAAGGGTCAATATTTCAGTTACTCTGCACTCATGAGTTGGTTGCCAGGGAGAAGGGAGCGGAGCCAACTGCCGTTTTGGTGGAGAAGTGTAGGTTTTAAAAAGAAGCAGTTAGTCTGTGCCCTGATGAGGTACAGTGAAGACTGATCCTCAGTTGAATGGATCAGGGAGACTCAAATGCTTATTTTTGAGTCAGTTTAAAATAAGTTTGGTGACTTATTTTAAGGTAGTCTGTCTGCTGATGAGGAACAGATAATCTGTGATTGTAATTCACAGGGTGACTGCAGTTTAGAGCAGTAAAGAAAGAAGCGACATTTTAAGAAGTTTGAAAAACCTCATTCTAGCCTTGCAACTGTTAACCAAAGTGCCTCTAAAGAGAAATGTAACCATTAAGCTTTGTGCCAGAATAAACGTATTATTATTCTTTTAAACATCTCAGCTTCTGTCATATATATTACCATCAAAAACAAACAAGAAGAAAGAAGAAAAACAAAATGTAAAAGGTCTCCTCTCTAAGTAGCTAGTGGCTATATCTTCCCATAGTGGTGGCAAGTGTTGATAATCCCCTTTACATTTGGTGGCCGCATTATAAACATCTTTACACTGGTGGCAGCGGTTATAATATAATAATATAATTAAATAAACATCCAACATCTCTTCTCCGCAGTATTATTCAAAATTAACAAGTAATTCTTATCCACAGTCATAAAGGGTGATCCTGGCTTACCTGATGATGCGGAATACGTCTGTTGAGGATGTTTTGAACTTCAGAGAATATGAACCCAAGAAGGCTACAGCTCTTAATATAGGTTTCGAGGAACTCCTTGGAGATGGCGTGGCTCAGACTTTGATGTCGCAGATCCAAATTTGGATAGAGTTGTCCCATCAGTCGTGACCTGGCGTGATGTCTCGATTTGTCACCTCTATCATGCTTTGCCAGTTTCCTCCCTTGTAGATCTCAAGAGATTATTCAACCACAGGCCACGAGACCAAGATCCACCCTCTTGCCTTTGATCATACAAAGATGACAAAGAAGAGAGATGAGGTAGGAGTTTGGTTGGAGATGCCAAATGCCTACCATGGTAGAGATGCAATTAGAATAATAATAAAAATGCCCTTTTAATCCTCATCCTCATGTCTAAGTGGCCAGAAAACTGCCACGGGACAGCGGCTGAAGATCCATGAGCTGGAAAGTTCCTCCTCATGAGGAATGCATTGCTAATAGTTATATCATTGGAATAATAATGTCCTTTATCATAGTTCTATGTGGCATATTTCAGATGCCATCTTTTATAGTGTCAATGGCAATCTTCTGTCCTAGACAACTAAGATGGTAGGACTCAAGGAGACCAGATATGGAAACCCACGGAGTGATCTTGGAGAAGTCACACTCTTTCCACCTGAGAGGAAGGCAATGGCAAACTTCTGAATAAATCCTGCCAAGAAGATCTTAGGAGAGGCTTACCATAAATTAGGGTCACCTCGAAGACACGTAACAAATAGTATCTGGGATTAATCATGGTGACGTACTTTGGAGACGAAAGTATCAGAGATACCAGTGGTTGAATCCACGTTCAGACATGGAAACCCATGAGATGAGCTTGGGCAAGTCTGAGAGGATGGAAATGCCTAATTTCATCAGAATATATATAGCTAGGAGAAAGTTTCTGTAAGTCAGAGGTGAGTTCAAGGCATGGACAGGAATAAGAAACCATCTACTATGAAGTAGGAGACATTAGGCCATGAAAATGAAACATTAGGGAGTGAAGACTGGCTTCAAGATGTCTCAAATCTGCTCTTCTTGGATCCCTATGCTCTGCTCAAGTTGGGGATTTTATTGCATGTCATTGTTGTGTGGGATCCTAGGAGTTGTGGTTTGATAAGGTCTTTGGCCTTATTTACATACAAATGCTAGTGCCTCACCAAACCACAAGTTTCCATAGCATTGAGTTAAAGCGGGGCCAAACTGTATTCATTCTACAACATAGATGCACTCTCAATCCTACTCTATGGGTGCAAAAGGAATTTTTAGCCACTGGGAGGCACTCAAACCTAATATAATGCCACCTTAGTTCTTGTTCAGGATTAAATAGGTCTATGGCCATTGTGACCAGTATGAAACCCTATGAAGGACCTGGAAGAGTTGGGTGTTTCAACATGGGTTGGTAAATGGATAATGCCTATAAAACAGAAAGAAGGAGGGGGGGGGGAGAGAAATAGCTACGTCTGTAGAAGAAAAGACAAGAGCTGAAAGGCCTTGGACTGAGATTTGATGAAAAGAAGAACTTCAAGATGTCCCAAATTTAGTTTGACTCCATATAGTCATCTATGTTCAAGTATGACACACAGAAGGCAAATTCCTCTCCATGATATATCCAGATGGACACTGTGGTTCAAGCTGAGTTTGGGTCTCACCATGACCAAAAGTTCTGAGTATAAAATGGTTCTTCTGAAATAAGAGACCTCTTATATAGTTTGGATGTATGTAATGCCGGAAATAAGAGAACCTCTCCAACATTGCTGATGAACAAATCCATAACTGTCAACACAATTGTCTTCTAGCATGTTCTCTGGTGACAAATAATAAATCTTGTCCTGTAGGCAGAGCCAGCCCTAGGTAATTTTCAAGTGTAGGCGAACAGAATTTTGGCGCCCCCCCCCCAACCAATCACTGAAAAATAAAAGTGTCGGATAAGCGAAAATGTTGGATAATAAGGAGGGATTAAGGAAACGCCTATTAAACATCAAATTACATTAAGATTTTACAAATTAAGCACCAAAACATCATGTTTTACAACAAATCAACAGAAAAACCATATGTTTTGCATCCGAAGCGACTGCTTAATTCACCTCATTGTTGGACCAGCTCTGCCTGTAGGTAAAGGTGTTTTACAAAGCAATTTAGAACAGTGGTCCCCAGCCTGTGGCCTGTGGACCACCAGTGGTCTGCAAGAACTAAAATGTGGTCTGCGGTCTCATGGTTACTACTACGGATAAAAACACAGCCCAACCAAACCATTTTTGTCTTGGTGTCTGTTTTTAGGCTTATTCCTTGGGTTATTTGGGGTGCTAATTCAAAAAATTGCATTGGATAGACCACATCAGCTCTCGATTTTTTTTTCGTGTCAGGAACAACCTGAGTTGCTTCTGGAGTGAGAGAATTGGCCGTCTGCAAGGACGTTGCCCAGGGGACGCCCGGATGTTTTGATGTTTTACCATCCTTATGGGAGGCTTCTCTCATGTTCCCGCATGGAGCTGGAGCTGACAGAGGAAGCTCATCCACGCTCTTCCCGGGTGGGATTAGAACCTGGCAGCCTTCAGGTCAGCAACCCAACCTTCAAGTCACAAGGCTTTTATCCCCTAGGCCACTGGAGGCTCCAGCTCTCGATTATTAAATACTAGCTGTGCCCGGCTACGTGTTGCTGTGGTGTATGGGAATCCTTTGTTGGCCAGGTGGAATAGCAGTGAATAGCCTTGCAGCCTCAAACCCTGGCTGTTTTCTTCTTATGGGAATACTTGCTTGGTGAGCTGGAATGCAACGTCCCTTCTTTCTCTTCCTCTTCCTCCCCTGCTTTTGGGGCTCCATCCGAGCCCCTCTTGTCCCGGGGCAGCCAAGTCGAGGAAGGAGGTGTGTTCCCTTTGCTGCGGATGGCACGGGTGGAGAGTGCGTTCCTGAGAGTGGCACAGCGAAGGAGGCGAAGAGGAGATGAAGGAAAAGAGGGAAATAAGAAGATGTGGAGGCAACTTAGAGGAGACATGCTGAGGCAGCAAGGATGGAGCCCGGAAAGGAGGCCCCGGACTCAGTGAGAGAGAAGCCTGAGGAGGACCTGGAGTCTTCCTCTTGCTGGAACAAATCTTCCACCCATGCCTGCCCCATAGCGAAGGGAACACGCTTTTCTCGGCGTTATCCCCATTGCCTCTTCGCCTTAGCTGGCCCAGGAGCTTGGGTGATAGTGGCTGCTTTCAAGATGGCAGATGGGGTTGTCACCATAAGAGAGAGAGTTCTTTCACACCCGCATAGTAGGTTTTTTTTTATTTTTGGGGATTATTCTGGTGTTGTCTTTGTTTTCTTTTTTTATGGTCACTCCTTGGAAAGTGATTAGTTTTGTGGCCAAATTTGGTGTGATTTGGCCCAGTGGTTTTGTTGTTAACTCGGTCCTAATTATGCACCTTAAACACACACACACACACACACACACACATTTGGCAGCCTCATCACCTCCAGACTTTCCATAAAATCCATATGTTTTAATAGACTGCAGCTCCCTTAGTGGGGTTAATAAATAGAGAACTTTATAAGGGAATAAACTGTTATGAGTCAGACACCAGCCAATATAAACAACTCAGTTTATTGCAAAACAACACAAAAGAGCCTAAGAAACCAAAAAAGGGCTCAAAACACTTTCTCTTCAGTGTGAAGTAACAATGTCCAAAAAGAACTCAAAAAACCCAAACTCAGGATATAATCCGGATTATCCTGGGAAATAATCCGGATTAAAACAAACTAAGCCGAAATGGCTGGAAACTCGTTCCACCTACTCGATGGAGCTTAACAAACACAGGAAAGCTACCAGCAACTACCCACAGTGACCAGAGGCCACACTATGCCCCAAAACGTTGTTGAAGCTAAACCACATCGTAAAGGAGAAGTCACAGCCGCCACATCCGGTCTGTGTTGTTAGGGAGAAGTCACAGGCATCGAGTTCCAATCCGTGTCATTAGGAAGAAGTCACAGGCATCGAGTTCCAGTCCAAGGTCAACACAAAGAGCCAAAGCGACAGAGGCAAGCCGGCAGCTAATGCATAAAATCAACACAGGACAATCCAGCGCAAACCCACACAATGCCAGCCCCCGTTGCCACAGAAAACCCAGGTTAACACTTACGTCCCAAAGCAATCTTCCAAACATGTCTTCTGAAACACAGATCCCGAAAAAGCGTCCAACAAACACCTTGCCAATTGCAAGGTTACATTAGCAACAAATTTTACATTAGCAACAGACTCCCAGGTTAAATTAGCAACAGACTCCCAGCCCCATAATCCCCTTCAAAACCCTCAAAGGTATCATCATCAGTGGGTTCCATAAGTATTTCCCAGATTCTCTTCCTTTGTTGCTCCTCATCGGAGTCTTGCTCATGAGTAGTTTTCCTTCCTCTTCTAACACAACTAGTAGTATCTCTACTTGAAGACTCCATCACAACATAAACAATGTGCTTCTTCAAGCTTCAGTTGCCTGAAATTAAAGTGAGTTGTATCCAAGGGGGCAGTTGACTCCATCATTCATATTGTTAAATGGAGGATGGGTTGAAGTATCCTCCTCCAGGCTGAGATCCTTGCAGTCTCATGAACTTCAGATTTAGGTTGAGGAATTTTCCCGTTCATTGAAATTCCTTGCTTTTCTGGTTCCACAGACCAGATAATGCTACCAAAGAAGCAATAGCCTTGCCATCGTCCCCTCTAATTCTCACAGCAAACAGCAATTACAATCAGGAAAATCCATCCAACTCTAAAGGTAACAAGTTGAAACCCCTAATTCCTAATGAAAGGGAGATGCCCTTTCTCAACTTAGTGAATGTGGTTCGGCTGCAAGGTAAGGGATATGATTAATTTAGTCCAGAGGGGATTTGGGTGTGATGCAAATAGGTCAAAAAACACCTCCTGGGCCTCTCTACAAATTAATGCATGAGACATGAACCAAGTCCTGGATTGTAGCCTAAATCGGCCTCTTTCCATTATTGCAACTCTGCCCACAACTGACTTGACCATGGATGGTGCTATGAGCGGGTTGGACCGAAATCAATGCCGGGATCAGTAAATTCTTCAGTTAAAGTTATTGTTTCTTGATTGTTTGCCTTCTAACTTCATGACAATAAGGCTAATATTTCAGTCCTACCCTACGACCTCATGGAAGTCCTCCCACCCGATGGTCTGAATCATTCCGTATGGCATATAATATGCGAGACAAATATGGTCGTACAATGGTACACTGGTCAACTCGTGTTCAAAATAGATACAATTTGGAGGCAAATAGAGAAGATGTTGTGATTCATGTGAAAGTTGAGGAGCGGGTCGTCTTTTTCTATAGATCGGTTGTTGTATATATTCCTGGCTGTATGGCCATGTCCCAGAAGTATTCTCTCCTGACGTTTCGGCCACATCTATGGCAGGCATCCTCAGAGGTTGTGAGGTATGGAGAAACTAAGCAAGGAAGGTTAATATATATCTGTGGAAAGTCCTGGGTGTGAGACGAACTCTTTGTCAGATAGAAGCCAGTGTGAATGTTGCAGTTAATTCTACAGATGGAGATTTAAGTCAACAGTGTGATGCAGAACCTCATATATGATTCTAGGCTTCACCCATAAGAGTCTAGTGTCTAGACTGAAGGAAGACATAACCCCCTTCTATTCCGCATTGGTTAAACCTCACCTGGAATAACCCTGTGTCTGGTTTTGGGCACCACAATACAATAAGGAGATGGACAGGATAGAAGGTGTCTAGGGATGGGCCACCAAGAACCTATGAATCGCTATCAAGAGTGGCTTAGCTTGGAGAAGAGATGATTGAGAGGGAACATGAAGCCATGTTGAAACATTTGAGAGGAGATATCGAGAAAAGAGAGAGACTTACGACCTCATCAGACGGGTCTTTTTTCAGTGGCATATGCCGGTTAAGCCCTTGTAGATCCATGGAGCCTGCCAGCTCCCATCTTACAATGTAAAGGAACTTCTGGCAGGGCTCCGTAGAGTGGAGCTGATGTATGCCACCATGATGATAACACGGGATGATAACAATAGTGGTGTTGGTGGTGTGGAGCCCCATAGTTGATGCTTCCCCCAGTGGGATCAGCTTCCTGCCAAGCCAGGTGATGCAACAGGTTCACCACACCCCCTGAGGACGGTCACCAGATTCAACACAACACATAGTGATTCCAGCAGCCCATGTGATGAGGTCGTAAGAAACAATGGAGCAATGGATTCAAATGTCTGGCAAAAGGATTCAATTTAAACATTAAGAACAACTCCCTCACAATAAGAGCTGTCCAACTGTGGAATATACTACCTCAGAGTTTAGTGGAAGCTCCATCTCTCAAGGTTTTTTTGGTGAACTGGATGGTCACCGTTCAGGAGTACTTTGATTGTGTCTTCCTGTATAACAGAATGGGGTTGGACTGGATGGCCTGAGGGTCTCTTCCAACTTTAGGATTCTATTCCGATGTATTTTGGAACAAGGTGTCAATAATTTGGAGGGTCAGGCCAGGAGAATTTACTGCTAATTGTTTTTAAGAGGGAGAACTGGGCCAGGACAATTGTTCAGGGGCTGAGATAAAGTTCAGCATTAGACTCCCACCCTTGGTGAGAATTAGACCTTTCCTTAGCTTAGAGCAGTGGTTCACAACCTTTTCGTGATCAGGGACCACTTGACCAGGGATTACTTTGATCAGGGACTTCTTTGACTGGGGACCACCTTGACCAGGGACCCCTTTGACCAGGGACAATTTTGACCATGGACCTCTTGATCATCGACCACTTGGACCAGAGACCACTCTCCAACGTTAGTACCAAAAGGGTTAGGAATCAGTTTTTGGTCAACTTTAGATTCGGTTTGTTTTTTTGGGGTGCTGATTCAGAAAAGCTGCATTGGATAGACCACATCAGCTCTAGTTTCTGATACAGAAGATATGTCACCCAGTTGATGTGGTCTATCCAATGTTCTGAAACAGCACAAATAACCCCAGGAACAGGCCTAAAAATGAAGACACCAAGGCGTCCCCACTTTCAGGGGAAAGAGGAGAAGCAGCAGTCAGGAGGCTTGTTGTCACGCCTTTTGTGGGTAGTCAGCCTCTCCCCTCCCGACATCCTCATTGTCTCAGCACTATAAGAGGGTTTTTGCGAGACCAGTAATTCTCATTGCAACAGTGTCGAAACAGTGAGGTTGTGAACCATATTTTAGTTCTTGGGGACCATTTATGGTCTTCAGGTTGGGAACCATTGGCTTAGAGAGAAGATGAGGCACCATAGAGAAAGGCTGGCATCCCATTTGAACTATTGGCATGAAACATTCTACCAGATTGCCTTTGTTTGGGCACCTGACATGGAAATTGGCACAAGTTAGCATCTCTTGGCTGCCAGAAAATAAGAGTACTTGGTCATTAGTTGGCAGCATTTGCCCACCCCAAATCAAGGGTCAGGTTACATCCTACCTATTGTTACGAAATCTCATTCTTTGCTCGATTTTAGGCACAGCCTGCAGACATTTATCAACAACAGCTTTGTGCAATTTATTTTATTTGTATTTTTATTAAACACCAAAAAACTACATTTTTCATACCATGTAAAGCATGCATAAGGCTCAATGTGAATGGACTGAAAACTACTTTAGCACACAATCCTAAAAAGAACAACATTGGGAAAAAATACAATAGCAATAGGGTTTGCCTTCCAACACCGGGGCATAATTTTCATTCTGAAAATACCAATCTAATACAGACTTGACTATCATACGGTTGATTAAGCTAGCTAACATCTATTTAAGATAATTTCTAGGGTTTTTCGAACCCTACAACTGAGGACTTACACTAATTATCTCCTATATAAGCCAATGATATCTCATTAATGCTTTGTGCCAAAAAATAAGGTTCCAAGAGACATAATCACACATTTTGTAAAAAAAAAAAAAAAAGCACAGGAGAGGAAATTTTTCAAGGATCCAGAATGAAATTGATTACTCATAAGGATAAAAAGTCCAGATTTTCAAAGAATTTCCCCAGACTACCCTCAACAACCACAGAAAATACTTTTTCCTTATGGATGAATTAAAACGACTACAGATTAGGTTTCGTTGGGAAAAACAAGAAGGACTAATGCTGACATATAAAGAAGAAAAAAGTTGGATAAAAACGGAAGAGAAAGCCGATGAATTTTACAGGAAACTAAAGAAAGATCTAGCCCAAATGGCAGCACCACAACCAGAAAGTGAAGAAAAGAACCCAAAATATCCAAAAAAAGAAGACAAGACTCTACAAAAGAAACATACAGCAGCCATCTACACCCCCCCCCATTTATTCCCATATAATGATGGAGTACCCGAGGCCCAAATCGACGAGGAAGAGGAGACAGAAAAAGAGATAGATGATCACCCAGATGAGTAGTTTTTTTAAAATCAAATAAAGTTTTTTTCTAATAATATAAATGGTTTAAATTCACCAATTAAAAAAAAGAGACTCTTCAATTATCTTGGCCAATGATATCTCATTATTGCTTTGTGCAAACAAAGGAGAGAGACGACATCATGGGAGGAATTCACTTTAACTTCCCTGGAATTCTATGGGATCCTGGGAGTTGCAGTTGAACCTCTTTGGCCAAGAAGATTGAAGACTTTTCAAAACTACAACTCCCATGATCCACTATTTTGAGCCTTAGCAATTAAGTTTGGGGCCAATCTGCCTTCTTTCCAAGGTGTAGGTGCACCCTCAACGCAACCTTTAATCCTCGCTGACACACTCATGGTGACCTTGCACTGGTTTGCAATATTTCAGCAATGGGGACCACCGGTAGTCCATTGACCATTGTTGCACAATGGGGCGTGTGATGGTGATGTCGTTGGATTCGGGCGAGCCATTGTTGCCTTCGTAGCCATAGGATGCTGCTTTGTCATAGCCAGTTGATGCCCTGTTCCCGCTCCAATTGAGGACTGCCTCAATGTTTTCCCCCATTCTCCAATCTGTTTTGCACTGTTGGATATCACAATCTCTCCAAGTCATGATTCCACAATTTTCATTGGCACAGGGCAGAGAGTTGTGGTCATGGTTGGCCATCTCCTCCATTGGCTTCCCTTCGGTGGCAGCTAAATTAACGCTCCCATGGCCCCCATCGTTGTCTCCTGAACCTTCCTTTGGAGTTGGGTCTTCCTGCCCCATCCCATTGCTATCATTTCCACAGAACACAGAAGGTAGGTTGCCTTGGATCTTCTCTGGAGGTTCTCTTTCAACCTCAACCAGGTTTGGGTTTCCATCAGGTACAAGGGCGTCTCCATTACCGGTCACCTCTTCCGAAGTCTGCTTTCGGATTATGAGAATCCGTGGAGTTCTGCTGAGAAAGTTTGTTGGTTTGAATGGTTTTGTGTCACTGGGACAGTCTTGGGCATCCATTGTTCCCAGCAATGGAGGAGATCTCTCTAAAGAAAGAAACAACATCTTTGAAGTGGGACACAATGGAAGAAGATCTCAGAAGAAGGAGAGAAGGAGGAAATACCTTTGGACACATCTACAAGGGAGAATGAATGCTTGAACTGCCATGCTTCAATGTGATAGCATCCTGTGAGTAGTAGTTGGGTATGTCACCACCACTTTTTGGCATGAAAACCTTGTAAAACTACATCTTCCAGAATCCCATTATATTGAAACAGGGGTCCTCAAACTTTTTCAGTGGAGGGCCGGTTCACGGTTCCTCAGACTGTTGTGGGGCCGGACTATGATGAAATAATCCAAAATTAAGGATTGTTGTTATGTGCCTTCAAGTCGTTTCAGAGTTAGGTCAACCCTAAGTCTAAAGTTTAGGACAGAGGCCAGGAGAATGTCCTTGGAGGACCTTAGTTTGGGGACCCCTGATCTAGATGATCTCATAAGACCATAGGTAAGCAAAGAGACCTCCAAAGACCATCTACATGGTCTCATAAGACCATAGATAAGGAAAGGGTCTCCCAAAGGTCATCTAGACAGTCTCATAGGACCATAGGTAAGGAAAGTGACCTCTAAAAGCCATCTAGATGGTCTCATAAGGCTGTAGCTAAGCAAAGAGACTTTCAAAGACCATCTAGAAGATCTCATGAGACCATAGATAAGCAGAGACCCCCAAAGACCATCTAGATGGTCTCATAAAACCATAGGTAAGGAAAGTGACTCTCAAAGACCATCTAGACTGTCTTATAGGACTATAGGTAAACAAAGAGACCTCCAAAGACCTCTGACTCTTCGTGACCTCATGGACCATCCCTGGCCAGAGCTCCCTGTCGGCCGTGGCCATCCCCAGTTCCTTCAAGGTCAAGCCAGTCCCTTCAAGGATACCATTCATCCACTTTGCCCTTGGTCGGACCCTCTTCCTTTTTCCTTCCCCTTTCCCCTTTCCCCTAAGCTTTCGTTCTTCTCATTATGTGGCCAAACTACATCTTTTCCTCTAATATCATTCCCTCCGGTGAACAGCGGGGCATTATTTCCTGGAGTATGGGCTGGAGACTAGACGTTGTCAAAAGCAAGCTGAAACAATCAAGTTTTCAGGTGCCTATGAAAGGTGGACAATGTTGGGGTTTGTCTGATTTCCCGAGGAAGGGAGTTTCATGGGAAATCATGTGGAAGAAAGTTCCACAGGAAAGTTATACTACTTGGATGAGTGATTACCAAGAAATACCAGGGACTGTTGGTCAGAAGATGGAACTGGCAAAATCACCTCTGAGACTTCCTTGCCTAAGAAATTTATGGAATCACCAGAAGTTGACTTGAAGGCACCTCCATACCCAAGGTTCCTGTAGAGAGAAGATGAATCAAGATAGGATGTCTCCAACTTACCTTTTTCAATGTTTGGCAGCTTTGGCAGAGTACTACAGTCCAGCCAAGTGATGAAATGAGAATTTCCAAAGTTGGGGAGGAACCTTAAAATCCTCTGTGACCGTCCCACACAGGAAATGAGGTTGTGGAAGAAGAACAGCCGAACGGCATGATTTGCCAGAAAAGTGCAAGTCGATCAGTTGTCCCACCTTCCATTCCCTGTTATTGTAGTCTGTGCACCCCTTTATTAAATTTCCGAATGCTTCCCTAAAACTTGTGGACAATTAAAGCTTTCTCTTCCCCTTAATGACAGGGTGCTTTACTTTTCCTCTTGCCAGCACCCCAATGTTAAGGTCAACCTCTGGGAGCTATACCAGAGGGCAACCTTGCTGTATTATTTGTCTTGCTTTGCTGACTCGGATTACAATTTTCTGTCTGGATTTTCCATAGTTCAAATGTTCCCAGAGTGTTTGAGCAGGGACAGAAAAAAAATATTCACAATTATTCATCTACGGGGTAAAAAAACAGGTTCCCTGACAGTCAAGAACATCTCTCAGGAAGAATAGTAGATCAGTGAGAATATCGTACAATTTTCTGCTGGTGTTTGACATTTGCGAAAAATTCTCCACAAACTATTCAGTGGTGAAAATATTTCTTTGGTTCATTTTGGGGAAGATGAGCAGTAAAATTAGTTGATAACAGAAAGTATATGTTTCTGAACTTACTGTGAAAACAGGAAGTCATGGAGAATAGTGGACCCTACTGAAATGAATGGCTTCTGTTATAAGTTACCATAGATTCCTGAGCACAGGATATCTTCCTGAATTTACCATGAAAACACGAAACCATGGCAAATAGTGAACCCTACTGAAGTGAATGGCTTCTGCTAGAAGTTACCATACTTACTTGGTGATCTCTCGTTGTCTGAGTATGATGGCTCTCCAAGTGTAGTGTCTTAGTGGTGGATATGTAGGTGACTGTGAAGCCCTATTCTTGACCCGCATGTTCTTCCACAGTTTCTAGGTAGAATGTGTTTCTGGTCAGGGTTGGCTTGACATGCCTTCCTCTTGGCATGTTTCTCCCTTTCACCCTCCATTTGTGAATCTTCAGATTCCACAGCACTGATGGTCACAGCACTCAAGGGTCAAGGCTTCCCAGTTCTCAGTGTCTACCATAATCCAAAGATCTGAAGACCTCAACAGCGGGTGAGGAAGAAGTTACCTCACCATCTCAGTGGGTATCTTCTCTAGGATTTATGGAATGGATTTTAATCATATGTTTTATATTTTTCTATTGTTTTGTTTTATTGGATTTTCATTGCTGTTTTAATTATGTGCAGGCATTGAATTGTTGCCAATTTGTACGCCGCCCTGAATCCCTTCGGGTGAGAAGGGCGGGATATAAATGTTGTAAATAAATAAATATATCATTTTGAGGACATTGACAGTCTCAGTCATGATGCTAACCTTAATTGGAGCAGAACTTTTGAATCAATGGAATTTACTAACATGTTGATTTATCATTCAGTCATTGATTGAATGGTTCTGGTGTAGTTAGGACTAACGAACCAAGATATCCATTGGCCACTGTATTAGTGTAGATATCAGCTCATATTTGGTTTCTGTCTCGATTTGAAAGGTCTATCTACTCTGATGAATCTGGTTTTGAGGTATATTGTTCAACACCTTGGAGAACTCCTTTGAAATGCTAACACTGGCCTTCCCCAAGCCACCTGGAACATTCAATACTTGAGCATTCAAGTATTCCTACCTAAAAAACAGAGTAGTAATAATCTATTGCTACAAATATAAATGGCTCCAGTCTTTTAATTAAAACATCTTAATGGTTTGTGAAATATATAGGTGGTGGTTAGACATCCGATCTTAATTCCAGATGCTAATTTAAGCTTCTAAAGCTTCCGGATGGTCCATGACAACCTGAAGAGTTCCTACAGATGTGAATTGCTGCCCTTGTCTTGGAGTCAGTTGTCGTCCTTCAAGTTGTGTCTTCTCGGGAAGGCATCCTCCTTCTTATTCATCCTTTACATCAGAACAGGACTTCCATGAAGCCTTCCATGACCTATAGGTGTCAGTTCTGGACAAACTACACATTTCATGGGATAGATGGGGATTATTGTGCAAGACATCTCAAAGATTGGGGATGAATGGACTGAACAAATTTGTTGGTAGAAGTGTGTCATGGAGATACTGGCAGATGCATTGTCCTTGAGGTATAAGTTCCAGTCTGGGGAACAGGTGACATACAAAGGGAATAAAGAAACAAATAATAATGATAATCGGATTCTGTGAAGTGGAAGTTGAACACCCTTATTTGGAATATTCTGCAATCTGGGTGGCTAACAACGTATAGAGATTTTGTTTCATGAGTAACGTTAATTCGAATGTTGTATATGAAATTACCTTCAAGAGGGGTATAGTAAATATAAATGTATTTTGTGTTCAGGCTTGGGTCCCATCCCTAAGGTAATTGTATATGTGTAAATATTCCCAAATCCATAATACTTCTGGTCCTAAGCGTATTGGATAACGGATACCCCCCCCCCCCCCAATGAAGTCAACTGAATTGTACTTGGTGGTTGATTGATTTACTGCTGCATTAACTCTTGTTTTATTGTCTTACTGTGTTTTATTATTTTTTGTATATTGTTCAATGTATTTATGCTGGTTTTTTTTGTAAATTGTGCTAGTTGGGCCTTGCCCCGTATGAGCCGCCCTGAGTCCCTGTGGGGAGATGGTGGCGGGATATAAATAAAGTATTATTATTATTATTATTATTATTATTATTATTATTATTATTATTATTATTCTCAGTCTGTAATATCAAATCCTGCATTCATTGGAACTTGTTGGATTCTCAGGACATCTTGGGTCCAGATTTCCATTGAGAAGGAATTGTGGAAACCTTCTAGCTGGTCTTGGGCAAGTCATATTATAAGAAAAGCAGGCCTTCTTTGAAGAAACTTTGCAAAGAAAACCCTATGAGAAGGGTTCTTGGTAAGAGGTTGGACTGGATGGCCCACGAGGTCTCTTCCAAATTTATGAGTTGGAAGAAGTGTCTTCAAATGGTAGTTGACCTAAAGACATGCTACATGGTGATAGGACATTTACATGGAATTGGTGGTAGACTATTTCATGGTTGCCACCAGTCAAGAGGGCTTCAGTGAAACCAAGGAGAAGTCAAGGACAACCACAGTCCCTTTTTGTTTCTGCAGTGTCTACCCATCTCAAAAATACATGCACACACACAAGAATGGTTATCATTTCAACATTTCATTTATTAAAGGAAGAACCTGGGGATTTCCATTGCCCAGGGAGAAGAGAAGGAGACCCACACCCATGTTTCCGACACAATCCGTCACATCTCTTTTGTTTCTCAGGACTTTGTGGAATCATAAAAAAGCAAAAGGAATACATAGAGAAGGGGGATGTTTTGTGCAAGAGGCCGGCACAAAGCTTCTTCACGGTTTTGACTGGCCAACAAGTAAAGGAAGGAGGTTATCAGACAGGTCCTCAAAGTGGCTGTCGTTGACAGTGAGATGGTTCTGGCTGTTGGAATGTCCATGCCGTACCTCATAGAGGTTCAATCCCGGATCATCAATATCCGCCACCGCCGCAACATCCTCCGCAACATCCGCCACTGTTGCTACGTCCCATACTGACTAAATAGAGACAGCCGCTGGAACCACAGGATTGGCCACAGGAGGGCTGGCAGCAGCTGCCACAACCTCCCAAAGGCAAACACATCATTGATGGCTGGCTTTGGCCACCACCATACCCATTGCAGTTACCCATTGCTGATAAGGAAGGATGAACCTACAAAAGAAGAAGGAGGAATTATTTTTGCAGTCTGTTGGACTGAAACAGGTGAAGTTTCTCTTCTCTGGAAATCTGTAACCCCAAATACTCACAAACACTGTACACTAGATGTCTAAGAGAGTGACCCCTTTGATGTCTGATGGTCCCACAACCACAAGATTAATTTTATTTTTAAAAAATATTTGGTATACATTGACTCTTAGGCTAAGGAACCAGAAACAAATTTTGTATGTAGACATGGGCCCATCTCCAAGAAAACTCATTACATATAGGCAAATCCTATATTTTAAAAAAAATGAAGGTGTGGGGAAGAATATCCAAAATCCAAAACATTTATGGTCCAAAGCATGTTGGATAAAGGATACTCCATTTGGTTAAATCATATAAGGATTCACCAAGGGTCTTGATAGATGTTGAGTCAACTACAGATTGACAAGAGTCCTGATAGATTTAGTACACACAACTGTAGAACAGATCCTGTTTAACATCACCTGAACTTCCATGGCTCATAGTTTTATGAGGCACCAATACTCTTTTGTGTGGCTAAAGACCACACAAAACTACAGCTTCCATGACTCTATAGTACAGACCCATGGAAGCTCAAGTGGCTTCATTCGTTCAACATTGTAGATGAACCCTTAGTGACTATGGACAGTAGTACTTTGTCGTATGCATATGTTGTATTTTGGCTCATATACATATGCTGTAATTTGACTCTAGAGGAGTGGTTCTCAACATGTGGGTCCCCAGATGTTTTGGCCTACAACTCCCAGAAATCCCAACCAGTTTACCAGCTGTTAGGATTTCTGGAAGGCCAAAACATCTGGGGATCCACAGGTTGAGAACCACTTCTCCAGAGTATAATAGAGATGGAACCATTTACTTCTTCCCTTATCAAACTGAAAACTACAGAATCTTCAACTGAGATGAATGCTGGGCATGGCAATCCAACCATATCTAGCAAGCCACACAATGCTATTCTTATCATATTCTAACACAGTCCTTGCTACGAGAAACATAAGAAAGAATAGAGATGTATACTCTGAAAGTCAGATGAATACAAATAGAAGAACCTGAAGAAGAAATGGGTTCAGACCAAGTCTGCTAGAAGGCGAATCTAGCTTACCTTGTTCAGGAGTAGACTGGTAGGTTGAGGAACCTGAAGATCGAATGAGGAGAACTAGGATAGTGGACCTTTTATACAGGTCCATGTCCTGTTTCCAGAGGAAGTGAGACATTATCAGGAAAAAAATGCTCAGTTCCTCATTCGCTAAGGGGATTGTCCACCTCCCTCTGGGTAATGCACTACATTTTTGCACATGGATACTGGTTTGTGTCACATATCCCATTAGGGCACAATGTGACAAAATGGATGGTTGCATCTAATAACAGTGTAATCTCCAGCTGTGTCCACAGGGCATTTGTTTATGACAGATATGAGCACATTTATGCTCCAAGCTATGGAGAGGAATGCATTCACCCAAAGCCCTCTCTGATCCTTCCAAAAGTTGTGCTCCATTCATGGTGAGCCCCATGTTTCATGTGAGTTCCACTGGATGGGATTATAATATCTGTAGCTCCTCGAC
Source organism: Anolis carolinensis (assembly GCF_035594765.1). Lineage (NCBI taxonomy): Eukaryota > Metazoa > Chordata > Lepidosauria > Squamata > Anolidae > Anolis > Anolis carolinensis. The sequence continues at coordinate 15,024,427 of NW_026943825.1, read as the reverse complement.
CTGAATTTCTTATTTTCATTATGATTGTAGGCAAGCACAGAAGATCATCTCCTCCTGGGAATTTCTAGGAGATTGCTTTGCTGTATTTAGGAATTCACGCCTTTGCTAATTTCCATCACACACGAGGAAGAAGAGAAGAATGCAAAGTACTTTCGCCACTGGGCAAATCTCTATGCTTTTTACTCATTGATTTCTACAAAATAAACAACCATCATGGAAACAGGAAATTCAGGATCAAATGGCCCAAGAGATTACAATCCCAGGCAGAGGAAGACACGTGAATATGGGGAACACCATGATGAACCAGATCTTTTTGGAGCACTAGATCTGGCATTCTTCTCAGCAGCTCGGGGCATAGAAGTACTCACATCTGTAATATTGCAAGCACCCTGTGGACATAGCTGGTGATCACACTATTATTAGTTGGAACCATACATTTTGTGACATATCGTCTTAATGAGATATGTGATTTAGGCCTTCATGGGCAAAAAAACATAGTACATTATCAAGATGGAGGTGGCCTTCTTCCAGTCTTCTGGAAATGGTTCCGAAATTATTTCTGCTAGTTCTTTTAGTCCCCTTGGTTGCAATTCATCTGATCTTGGAGACTTGAATTCATTTGAATTAGCCAGATATTCTTGGACTCCCCCTTAACAATTATGTGCTGCATTTCCCCTATAGCATTCTCTGCTCCATCCTTCCCAAACTGAGCACCATTAACCTTTTGGGAGAAGACTGAAACAAATAAGGTGTTGAGTAGTTGGCTTTAGCACAGCAGGTTAAAGCACCAGCTGCAGTAAATTTTGTCTGTCAAGAGGTTGACATTTCGAAGCCCGGGTCAGGGTGAGCTCCTGACCTTTAGCCCAGCTCCCGCCTACCTAGCGGTTTGAAAGCAAAATTTGAGTAGATAAATTGGGACTGCTTAAAAGCGGGGAGGTATTAAGCAGAGCCGGTCCAACAATGAGGCGAATTAAGTGGTCACTTCAGGTGCCAAACATACAGGGGCACAGTTGAGACTGCTTTTTCTGTTGATTTGTTATAAAACATGACGTTTTGGTGCTTAATTTGTAAAATATTAATGTAATTTGATGTTTAATAGGCTTTTCTTTAATCCCTCCTTATTATCCAACATTTTCACTTATCCAACGCTTTTATTTTTCAGTGATTGTTTTTTTTTGGGGGGGGGTGCCAAAATTCTGTTCGGCTACACTTGAAAAATACCTAGGGCCGGCTCTGGTATTAAGGCACCCATAAGGAAATGTCTGGAAAATGCAGGTGATTCGATCAAAAGGAAGAAGTTACGAACAAAGCTTTTTGGCAGGAAGATGGAGTGACAGCACCCCCTCCATGGCCAGAACTGAAGATGCTGAAGATGGGAAAAGCCTATATACCTCTATCTATGTTCAAATTGTCTGTCTTGTCTGTGTATAAAGAGCATTGAATGTTTGCCGCATATGTATGTTCTGAGATCTGCCCTGAGTCACTTTCGGGATGAGAAGGACGGAATATAAATACTCGAAATAAATAAATAAATAAATAAATAAATAAATAGATTCCCCTGTTAGCGTTACATCATTTCCTGTACACAGTGCCCTACCATGTTCTCAGATTGTGCTTTCTACCGTTCATCCTCTTGGGAGCCATTGGCTAAGGTTGCTTGGATTTGCAATTCAATAACATCTGGAAGAAGCCATGTTGCCCAAGGGAAATCAACACCTTGCCCACTTGTTGTATACACCTGATACGAAGATGTGGGTTGCCATGTGGACAGACACTACAGTGTGGTTATTCTATTACTTAGGAATCAGATGTGTCTTATCTACCCACCCGTAGACTATATGTAGCTCCACCAGCCTCAGCTCAGAGGTCCCTTTTGGAGATGCCAACTAGCCATGAGTAGGTTTTCTTGTCCTTCCTACCTCTAATTGATCCATTCTCCATGCAAAAGTTGTAGCAACATTGAGATGGGACACAACATTAGGACATTCTACCCACTGATTCAAAGATAGATGTGTGGTGAAAAGTCCAATGATAATCTCGTTCTGGGAGTAGGGGTTTACTACATTTATATCCAGGGTGAGGACCAAAGCAAAGCCTTCATCTTGGCTTACTCTGGGCCATCTTATAAGCATAATTTCTAGAGGAGAAAGAGCTCAGTATAAATAGACCAATTGCGGGACATGTAACACCAACTATGTGATTTATTAATATGTAAAAACTATATATGTGTGTGTGTGTGTGTGGAGGAACTCAAGACACGGACAAAAAGACTAGACAAGTATCTCTACAAGCTGAAGGTGACCCTCTAGTTAGCTGGGTCAGGGTCCAAAATGATCTTAACATATATGAGAGAGCTGGGCCACAAATAACAAAATGAATTTCAACAAGGAGAAATATAGGATCCTATATTTAGACAGAAAAAAATGAAATGGAGAGATACTGGATAGGTGACACCTGGCTTGGCTACAGTCCATGTTCAAAAGATCTTGGAGTCTTAGTGAACAACAAGTACAACATGAGCCAACAATGTGATTCAGCAGCTTAAAAAACCAATGGGGTTTTGGGCTGCAGGAAGTCATGGTTCCCCTCTATTCTTTGATGAGACCTCACTTGGAATAACACTGTGTCCAATTCTGGGCATCACAATTCAAGAATTAGGAGGGTGACTCAAATAATCAAAATTCTGGAAACTATGTCTGATGAGAAGCAGCTAAAATAACTGCATACACTTAGCCTTCAAAAGGGAAGGTTGAGAGAAGATATGAGAGACATGTTTAAATCTTTGAAAAGATGTAACGTGGAAGAGGGAGCAATGGGTTCAAATGATAGAAAGGGAGAATCCACCTGAACATTAGGAAGAACTTCCTGACTGTAAGAGCTCTTCAATAGTGCTGCTTCAGAGGCTGGTGGAGGTTCTTTCTTTGGAGACTGAATGACCATTTGTTGGGGGTGCTTTTGATTGTGCTGTTGCTTTACAGCAACGGGTTGGATTGGATGCTCGTTGTGATCCTTTCCAACTTTTTGATTCTGTTATTTTTTTTCTTTTGCCATGCTTGATGTAAACACAATTGTATATGCATGAGAAGTCAACAAATGAAACTTTCAGTGGAACTGCATCAGGTATCCTTGCAACCAATTTTAATGGACACTGTAATGAAGTGTGATTTTTTTGGTTTACAGATGTCATGTTTAATTGTGTTTTAAAAGGGTCAATATTTCAGTTATTACATCTCTGCACTCAAGAGTTGGTTGGTGAAGAAGTGCAGGTTTGAAAAAGAAGCAGTTAGTCTGTGCCCTGATGAGGTACAGGGAAGACTGATCCTCAGTTGAAGGAATCAGGGAGACTCAATTGCTTATTTTGAGTCAGTTTAAAATAAGTTTGGTGACTTATTTTAAGGTAGTCTGTCTCCTGATAAGGAACAGATAATCTGTGATTATAATTCACAGGGTGACTTCAGTTTAAAGCAATAGAGAAAGAAGTGACAGTTTAAGGAGTTTGAAACACCTCATTCTAGCTTTGCAACTGTTAACTAAAGTGCATCTAAAGAGAAACCATTAAGCTTTGTGCCTGAATAAACATGTTGTTGTTCTTTCAAACATCTCAGCTTCTGTCATATATATATTACCATCAAAAGCAAACAAGAAGAGAAAGAAAAACAAAAGGTCTCCTCTCTGAGTAGCTAGTGGCTACATCTTCCCATAGTGGTGGCAAGTGTTGATAATCCCCTTTACATCTGGTGGCCACATTATAAACATCTTTATAATTTGGTGGCAGCGTTTAAAAGCATCTTTCATTGGTGGCAGCGGTTATAATAATAATATAATATAATATATTTAATTTAAAAACTCCTTCTCCGCAGACACCAATGGTTCTTTTTATTCTCCTGACATGAGTCCTACAATGTGCCCATTTTTATGTGTAGCTCTGCTTCCTTTTGGGTTTGGGGTTATGGAAGGAACCAGAGGGAGAGAAGATGAAGGCTTTACTTTGGTCCTCACTCTGAGTATAGATGTTGTCATTAGACCTAATCCATGGATTTAGTGGGTGGAAAGTTCTGACGGTCTGCCAATGTTGTTACAACTTCAGGTGGCTTTAGCATGGGGACTGATCTAATCAGAGGAGATAAGAACAGGAAAACCTGCTCATGAATGATTGCTTCCTCATAAGGGATCTCTGGGACACGGCAGGTGGAGCTATACATAGCCCGGAGGAGATGGAGTGGACCCATCCTGAGTAACCACATAGTGGTATCTGCCCACACTCCAGGCGGACCCAGTAGGAAGGCAAGATGTTGATAGTTAGCAACTGGGTTTGCCAATGCCTGGATCCAGATCCATATTGAGTCTAAACCCCTTCAGCTGCAAGCAGTAAGGTTGTGGTCTTGTTTGTTCCAACAGTTGTGGCATGTATGTTTGTTGAAGGACCACCTCGCACCCACCCTAATATATTCATGTAAAGCAATGTACATAGAGTTCGAGTTTTGATAACCAATACTGGTTGAGAAGGTTCTAAGTAGATACCAGACAGATCCATGGAGGAAGAGAGATCTATGAGACCTCTTTCTTTGGGCAACGAGTGATTTCAAAGAAGCTTCACAGAAGAGAAATAAGTTTGTATAATTTTATTTATTGGAAGAGAAATTTGGAAAAGTACATAGCTTAGAAAGGAAGGAAAGAAAGAAAGAGAACCACACGCATGAACTCATCCATCACACCTCTTTGGCTTCTCAGGACTTTGTGGAATCAGATGTACAAAGGAAAGTAAAAAGAAGAAGAGACTTCAGGTGAAAATTAGAATAAAGGACTTTATTGCACGAGGCTGTTCTTCTATGGGAGTCAAATTAGTGCCGATAGTAGCTAAAGAGTACCAGCAACTATTTCTGGTACTGTTTAGGAATAATGAGTGGGGAGCGGATATTGGGAGATGAGGAGAATCTGAGGGCAGTTCAGTTCCACCATGCTGGTACAGAAGTACTAATTGGTACAGAAGGCCCAATTGTACTAGATGGTGAGCATCCGGGGTTGTCAGATATTGATGGGTTTTGTCCATCAATAGCAGGGGATGGGTTTATCATGGGGAGGAGATGGGCTAGCAATGAGGGCACACAGCACTGGATGATAGAGATTAGATGGATCCATGGAGGGAGAGAGGTGGACCAGCCTCACGACTCCTTCTTGTCCAATGTTGGGGTGCAATAAAGTCCTAAGAAATAAGCGAAAAGCTTCGTTTTTTTGAGCTGGCGACGAGGAGAAAAGGAGGCATCCAGATAGGTCTTCAAGGGGATGTTGTTGACCCAGAAATCGCTCTTTCTGATGGGATGTCCACGTTGCTACTCACGAGGTTCACTTCCAGAGCTTTAGTTACAACATCCACAACCTCCGCAACATCCGCTGTTACTGCTGCCACCCAACCTGATGAAGTAAATGCAGGGAGAACTGCAGCAAGATGAGGAGCAACAAGATGAGGAGCGATAAGATGGAGGGCAATAACGTTGGGGGTAATAAGGTGGAGGGCAAGAACGTGGAGGGCAATAAGGTGGAGGGCAATAAGGTGGAGGGCAACATTGTGGGGGGCACGAGCGAGGGGGGCATTTGGGGTTACAAGATATGGTGAAAACAAGCATTGATCCGCCCCCAGAACCTCCACAGCAGCCGCATTGACCCATCTTTGAGAAGGTACAACGAGTCTAGAAGAGAGAAAAGAAAATTATCTTTGTGCTCTTTATTGCTTCTATGCACAATGTGAAAATTCACCAGGGGGTTTGCTAGCCATGAATCTAACTCTTAGCTTGTAGCGACCTACTGAAGTATCTTCTGGTGGAGGTTAATCCTCCCATGGTGGGCCCTGGTAGACTACCCAGCCTTGGACAACACTGCTTCCCACAATGCCCTATTGTACAGTGGCTCTTGAAGTTGCTGAGGAATTGCTATACCAACTGGACCCAATCCCTTTGCAGTGATTATAGGAAAAATGGGGGAAATCTCAATGTCAGACTCAAGATGCTGGGTTTTGAGGCTGTTTCTGAACTTCTTGACTAGATTGCAAAATGTCCTTCCAAGGCCAAAAACGAAACAACAGCAATAACAAATGAACAAGACAGGAGAAGATAGATATGAATACAGTGTTCCCTCTCTTATCGCTGGGGTTAGGTTCCAGGACCACCCGCAATAAGTGAAAATCCGCGAAGTAGGGATGCTATATTTATTTTAATATTTATACATTATTTTAGTAGTTATACACTATTTTAAGTCTTTATCAACCAATAACGTGTTGATAAATCACCTCCTTCTCCTCCCGTTGCCGCTTGGGCTCCTTTTCTCTCCCTTTGGTTTCTCCATCCTCCCTTCCTTAGGCTGTAATTTGTAATTTTTTATGATTTATAATATTCTTTTAGAGTGAAATCACAAAAAACAGCGAATTCAAGAAAAATGAACCACGAAGTAGTGAGGGAACACTGTACTTCCAATTAAGTGAATCATGAATAGAAAAACCATCACAACAGTTGGATTCATCACAACTGATCTAGTAAATGTTTGGAACAGCTTACCTTATTGACTAGTACGTAGGCAGGTGAGATGGAGAAACTGAACGTCGAATGAAGTGGATGGTGGTGGAGGACCTTTTGTACATGTTCATATCCTGTTCGAGAGGAATGAGGTGTGGCCAAAAAGATGGTTCCCAATCCATTAACTAAGGTGATTGTTCACTTTCTCCTCGGGATTGTGGCACATTTTTGCACATGGAGACTGGTCTATGTCATGCATCCTATTATGCATGTTGATTTCCATGGGAGACTGTTGGTGTTACAGATATGAGTACTCCCATGCCCTGAGATGCCGAGAAGAATGTATCCACTCAAAGCCCGAAAAGATCTGCTTCATCATGACATTCCCCATTATCACGCGGATTCCTCCTGGATGGGATTATCCTGAATTTTCCATTTCTGATGCGATTTTGTAAACAAGATTCCTATCTAGGAATGAAGACAATTATTCCTTGGGAACTTGGCATATCTCACCTTAGGAATTGATGTCCCCAAGGCACTTGGGGATATAACAGATATGACATCTATGTTTTTGAGAAGAATGCAATTACTCAAAGGCCTTTCTGCAAAATGGTATAATCCGTATAATGGCCCCATATCCATATGAATTTCATGGGAGGAGTTAAAATCCCTGAATTCCTTTTAATTTCATCCTGAATTTCTCGTTTCTGCTGAGTGCAAAGAGGAATCCCACCCAGGAAAGAAGAAAAACTTCCCTTGAGAATTTGTGGGAGAGCACTCTGCCATATTTTTATGTTTTTATGCTTGTTTACAGCATTGAATATTTGCCTTTTGTATGTGTAAACTGCATTATTATTATTATTATTATTATTATTTTATTATGACACAGCAAACAAGATAGATATGCTGGATTTCGTATCACAAAATCACAAGTCGAACACTTCCCAAGTGTCTAGGACTGTGTGATGTATTTTTGGATGATGCATGCAGATCCCAGTCGGGTGGCCTTTTGCAGTTGGCAGATCGTAATTTTGTCAATGTCTATTGTTTCCAAATGCCAGCTGAGATCTTTTGGCACGGCACCCAGTGTGCCCATCACCACTGGGACCACATGCACTGGTTTCTGCTAGAGTCTTTGAAATTCAATCTTGAGGTCCTGATAGCGGCTGAGTTTTTCCTATTATTATTATTATTATTATTATTATTATTATTATTTCAGGAGTTGAAGTCTTTGCTTACTTCATTCACATACAAAGAAGAAGAAAGTAATGTAAATCATTCTATCCACAGGACAAAACTATTAGAGGTGTGTGACTTGACAAAAAACCATACTGTTTTTGGTCCCATTTTCAAATGTCTCCCCATTCCGTTTACTGGGAAATGCCCAAAATCAGGAGGAGGGTGGTGGTGCCATTTTCGTGCCAGTAAAATTGGGTCCATTGGTGCCAATGGCTCCTTTCTCCATCATTTTAAAGCCTATCAGCATGAAACTTGCCTCACTTGTAGGCCACGTTTATGACTGCCTGCCAAGTTTCAGAACGTTTCACCAAATTCCCTGAGGTTTGGAAAATTGTTAAAGTTTTTACCATACCATTGTCTATTTGTAAGGCTGCTTTGAGTCTCCTTTGGAAGTGAGAAGGGCAAGATATAAATACAGCAAGCAAATAAATAAATAAATAACTTTTTAAAAAAACACTCATAAGGTATTGAAGTCCCAACCAGCATGCTACAGGAGGGAAGGAGAATGGACACAGTGAACCAAAATGATCCAAAGAAATGTGAGACAGAAAAACCTCAACTTCCATCATGCCCCGTGGGGAGAACAGAGGCTCCTCATAGAACATGATTCTATGATCCTTCAATGTCTGTGCTGCACAAAGTGCTGCTGGGAAAGCAAGTTCCTGGTGGAACTAGGGAAATCTTTCTGGACTTATTTGCCTCGCGTGGACACTCAACCCGGGGAGAGGGTCTTTGGGAAGGGATGGGAATCTTCCAGGGTAGATAGAAGAGGAGGCACTGCTGCTGCCAGGTGCTCATTCTTACTTGATTTGAGAGGCAGCCCACATGCCGTAGCCTCAGTCTCAGGTAGAGTGTCCCTCAGCCCCATTAGCCCCATTAGCCGAAAGATCCAGTTGCCATGATCTGTTTCTGGCTGAGCCTTTGGTTGCCCTTGCCCAGTCCATTTTCAGAGGTCTGGAAACCAAATCAGCGAATTTCTCCGAATCCGGTATTGCCGAACGGAATCGTGCACAACACTAAAACCTATATGTTTTAAATAATGCCATTTTCTCCTTCCTTTTGTATTTCAGGACTTCCCATAAAGTTCTTGACAGCCAAGATCAAATATTAAAATATATATTGCCTTTGGGTGAGTCTGGAAGATATTTCTTTTTTAAAAAATAATATTTTATTAAGGATGTAATAAAGGGAAGGGGAGTGAGACAGATAGGGGTAGAGGGTATTTTTTTACATGGATAGTGGGAGAACAATAGTATAATAGAAAAGTAGGAAATCTATAGAGATATAAGAAAGAAAGAGAAAAAACACACCAAATAATATATTTTTTTAACAAAACAACCTATAGTGACTTCCATCTAGTCTTTTGCGACATTATCTTTGTCTCTCTATATAGTCTATTTTGAGGATAAATATTTTTTTTCTACTAGCATAAAGCAAAGGTAGTTCGGCTCTTCTTGTTCCTTAATTTAGGGCAGGAGGAATGTCCAGTTTAAGGTTTCTTTTATTTACCCTTCTTTTTGTATTCCTCTATTTTGGACCAGTCTGTATATTTATTCGGATTTCCTGAGATTTTCTTTAATAAAAAAGTTAATTTGTCCATATCTTTGATCTCTCTCAGCTTCGGTCTGCATTCATCTATATTTGGTGTTTCTTTCTGCTTCCACAGTTTCGCGTAACTAATTCTAGCAGCGGTGGTCATGTATGCTAACATGATATCATCATATTTTGTTAACAGTCTGGAAGATATTTCTCATTTTATTTTACAATTTTCAGTAAAATATTCCAGGATCCGTATGTTTGTGAACGTCTTCTACCTTTTGCTCACAGGAGCTAAATTATCATGACGCTCAATGAGGAAACAAATCCTATTTCTTCCTTACGTGTGTTTAATTACCATGGCATTTTCTTCCCTGCAATGGCAGCATTCCCTTCAAATTCGAATGCCTTTGAATTAATGCATTCTTCTTAGCAGCTTGGGGCATACAAGTCCTCATATCTGTAATGCTGAAAATGCCCTGTGGAAACAGCTGGGCATCATTAGATGTAACCATGCATTTTACGAAATGATCTAGAATGAATTGGACATAGCTAATGAAAAGGTAACAAGCTAATGCTCCATTTCCTCTGGAACAGGATATGGAGCTCTATAAAAGGTCCACCCCCCCAGTCGGCTTCATTTATCCTTCAAGTTCGTAAACTCACCAGTCTACCAACTACTGAACAAGGTAAGCTATTTCAACTTCCCATCAGAATTTTTTGGGTTGAATCCAGTCGGTCAACATCAGTGGTTCCCAACTTTTTTTTAACCAGGGACCACTTTGATCAGGGACCACTCTCCAACATTAGCACCAAAAGAGTTACAAATCAGTTTTTGTTCATCTTTAGATTTGGTTTGGTTCTTTGGGGTGCTGATTCAGAAATCTGCATTGGATAGACCACATCAGTTCTAGTTTCTGATACAGAACATATGCCATCCAGTAATCGCCATCTGCTCGCCCATAGAAAACCATATTTCATAATCTAGAGCTGATTTTCCCCACATGTCTCGTGGACCTTATTTTAGGTCTCACAGTCCACCAGTGGGCCACGGACCTTATTTTACGTCTCACAACCCACAGATTGGGAACCACTGGTCTACATCTTCTAATCTGGAATTATTCATCTCTATGTTGATCTTCAGGGCTGTTGTAAACCATCATCTCACAACTCCAGAGTAGGAATTGTATGGCCCACTAGAAATCCCTGCTCCTACTATTCTTTCCATTGACTTCATTGACAAGGGATGCTGTGATTTGCAGTACAATATCATCTGGAGCTTAGGATGATGACCAGCTCAGGCTATTTCTATTCTCCTGGGAGGGATTGCCTTTGATCTCAAGGCAAGTTCCTACATTTTGGTTCAGGGCTTGAAGGACATCCACCTTGCTACTTGGTCAAGAGGTGTTCTGTCACGCGCTGGGCCTGAAACTATTGTCTTTGTATAGGACGTATACTTTATGCCCAGCAGAAAGCCAGGGCGCCTAAAGAGAGGATCTTGAGGATTTCCCTGAAAAGGATGGCCTTTTGAGTCTTTAATGAAATAACAAAGTCTTTATTGATGAACAAATAATAAATCTTCAAGGAGTCAAATAACACTTCAAGGTTTCCTTAATAAACTGTTGACTTTTCAATTTTGTCCCCAGGGGACAGACATTTGGCTTTGGATAACCATTGCTTTCTCTATAAGAAAATCCCCTTATAACCCCTCCCAGGCTATTATCTGGGCCTAGCTGATGTGGGACCCACTACCGATTCCAAATGCGTCTGGGTATTGAGTGGACCTACCAACCAAGGCTTGTAGATGTTTCAGCTGGGGTTCCATGAATCTGTAATGCTGTTCCCTCTCTGAGGTTTCTCTGGAAACTTTAGGGCTGTTTCCCTCAGGAGCTGTGAGGCTGAGAGGCTGTGAGCTCTTAGCCAGAACCTTTGGGACCTTTCCTCTGGAATTTCTGTTTCTGGGGTGCTTTGAATGCGATTTCCTGCTTCTTGGCAGGGGGTTGGACTGGATGGCCCATGAGGTCTCTTCCAACTCTACTATTCTATGATTCTATGATTCTATATCCCCGGATGTTCTTGAGATATGAAGCTTTTCTACGGGACAAGCTGGTCTACATCCTATAGCTTAGCTTCCTTAAGTGAGACTGACTTAAAAATGGCTCCTTCCCAGAGCCTTGAACAAGGGGCGGAACCAAACTTAATGATGATGGACACGCGGCCTGCCCTATGACTGCAAACATTAGCAGAAAGAAAATAAAGTTGGAGCTTCTAGTACAGCCGTACCAGCACAAGAGGTCTGGAGTCCTCCTTGGAACAACATCTTGATTGACACATAGAGATCGTTCCTGGCCCTTCTCCACCATAATTGAAAAACCATTCGGTACAGTTGCGGTTTTAATTTTCCAGCAACCTCTGGAAGCAGAGTACAACAGGGCATTGTGGGAAATAATAATAATAATAATAATAATAATAATAATAATAATAATAATAATAGTCCAAGGATGAGAATCCTACCAATGGAGGGCAGGCTTCACCAGAGGAGACTTCTCGCAGAGCTCTCATCAACCTATAGTTAGTACAACAACCAACAAGCCCCCATAGAACCCTCAGGTTTTGCATGTAAGTATTAAGCAAAAGTACCAAAATAATTCCTTGTTTTTTCTTTTGTAGCCTTATCCTGCCTTCACAATGATGCCTATGCTGGGAAACTTAATGATGGGAAGCGGAATGATGGGAGGCGGAATGATGGGAAACCCAATGATGGGAAACGGAATGATGGGAAATGGAAGGGTTATGTGTATACCTATCAACGGTGGCGGCGCGAACTTCAATCCTTCTAGCAATGGCCCATGCATCTACATGGTTGGTGGAGGACGCCACTAACTCCTGCTGTTGATGTTGTTAACTAAAGCTCCGGGAAAGAACCTCAATGAGTAGCAACATGGATGTCCCACCAGGCAGAACTATCTCGGTGTCAACGATATCTATTTGAAGACCTGTCTGATGACCTTTTTTCCTCCTCATTGACCAGTCAAAACTAAAGCTTTGTGGTTGCCTCTTGAAAAAATGCCTACCTTCTTTCTCCTCTTCATTTTACTTTGAAAATCTGATTCCTAGATGTCCCGATAAACACAGAAAAAGGCCCGATGGATCGTGCTGAAAGCATGGATGCAGATCTCCTTTTACGTCTCTAGGCTATCACTGAAAATCCCCCCCATTCTTCTCACAATAAATGAAATCATAAGCATTTTTTTGCACGTGTGTGATTTTTTTTTAAAGCTAGGTACTTCAGAAATGAAAGGGGTTAGGATTGGAATGGACTCCTTGAGGTCTTGAGGCTATCTTAGGTGTCTTCAAAAGAGCTTTGCCTTCCTTCTAGGTCACCCAGAAGGTTTCTGCAGTCTCTTCTCATTGAAAATCAGATCCCAAGAAGTCCTGAGAAATCAAGGATGCCTGATGGATCATGTTGAATTCATGGATAGCATTCTTGTTCTTGTCTTCATGGGCTATGGAAGTTCTCGGACTATCCCTATATGAGACATCTGACAAAAATATTGGTGTTTTGAACAAAGAGTTGGCATAAAGGAAGATTGTCATAAAAGCCCATTGTGTAGCCTGGGTGAGCCATTCTAGGCTGGGCTTTGCGTGGAGAGGGTGGTGGTCTGCAAACAGAGAGCAAGCAAGCCTCTTGAGGGAGAGAGAGGGTGAATTTCTAGTTTTCAAAGTATCTTTGCACACCTTGCCAGGGCATTGCTTGACGTGGTGGTCACTGGTCCATTTCTAATTGAAGGCATTGAGTTGAGGCTTGTGGGATCACATAGCTAGAGACACCATTGATTTCCAGTGTCCTTCTTGCTTACAAATATAGCAAGGGAATTTCTAGTTTTCAAAGTATCTTTGCACAACTTGATGAGGATAGCTCAAGAAATGAGGGCGGGAGAGCCCTGTAAACGTCCCCCCATTCCTTTTTTTGGCGATTGCGCATGCGCGTCCGCCATTTCAGAAACATTTAGAATCATTACGAATTTTTGGAAATATCCGAAATTTTGGGGTGAAAAAATTGGAAATACAGTAGAGTTTCACTTATCCGACACTCGCTTATCCAACGTTCTGGATTATCCAACACAGTTTTGTAGTCAATGTTTTCAATACATCGTGATATTTTGGTGCTAAATTCGTAAACACAGTAACATAGCATTACTGCGTATTGAACTACTTTTCTGTCAAATTTGTTGTATAACATGATGTTTTGGTGCTTGCCGGCCCGTTTATGTTAGATAAGTGAAACTCTACTGTACTTTCTATATCGAAGCGCCTGCGTCCTCTACTTTAGAAACGAGAATTGGAACATTTTTTTCATCGATCGGACATGCCTACTAAGTATACTTTAGAAACACTTTATAAGTGCCCACCCTCAGTTTTGTAATAACTTTTGAACCATTTTAATGGATCATTATTTATTTATTTATTACAATATCTATATCCCGCCCTTCTCACCCAACAGGGGACTCAGGGTGACTTACAATAAAACACACATATAAAAGCTGTACAATACACTATAAATCGGTTAAAAAATTAACTTACATAAGACATTCATAAAACGCATACATCATACATCCCTACTGCCTCCATAATGAGCTGCTCCAGAATCTTTCGTAGTATTTATGTCAAGTTGACTAGATAGTAATTATTTGGGTCCGCCACCCTGCCCCTTGATGATAGAGACAGTAATATTTGTTCTCCTTCAATCTGCTGAGACTACTGTTTTCCAAGATTTCTCAAAGAACATTGCCATTTGAACATTACAGAGATCAGAAGATTGAGGTTCAGGGATTGCCGACATATTTTTCTTTCTCTACCATAGAAGACATCATGATCCCTAAACTGGGGCATTAAACTGCTCCATTACAACCTCTTGTGGAGCTCAAGAGAACTGCTGCATGCATTTATGGCTGCTATAATGGACATCAGGATATGATCTCATCCCTGTCCTGGTTGTATTATCTGCCTTTTGTGGGGTGTATGCTACTGTGAAGCCATGCTGGAACATGACGTCAAACAGCCACAAGATTTCCCCCAGATGAACGAGTGGGTTGGCATGTTCTGGTTTTAGATATGTCCTACCGAACCTTAGTACAACAGTAATCTTGTTCAATAGAACCACAGTCTTTCTAATTATTCTTTCTCAAACAATCACCCAGATATATTGTCTAAGGCTGTGAATCTTTTGGGCTGTATGGCCATGTTCCAGAAGTTTTCTCTCCTGACGTTTTACCCACATCTCTGGCAGGCATCCTCAGAGGTTCTGAAGTATCATAACAAACAACACACAACAACCCTATCACAATTAGATTATCACCCAGATAATCTAATTTCCAAGAAAACACAATTTTAAGGCTAATTGTAGTTGTACCTGGATTGGGTTGAGAAAGTTCTGTTTTCTGTGCTTAAAATACAACACATTTTAAAAGTATCCCAGTGAAAAGAATGAAATTGCGTCCAGGATGTTCTTAAATAATAACTTACGGAATAATAACATGGGAAGGTTGGTGATTACTAGGCATGTCCGATCGATGAAAAAAATGTTTCAATTCTTGTTTCTAAAGTAGGGGCGCCTACACATACATACTAGCTTTGCCCGGCCACGTGTTGCTGTGGCTTATGCTTTCAGAGTGTTGCTCTTTATTTACTGTCCTGATTTTAGAGATTATATTGTTCTGTATTATTATTAATCGCTTTGAATGCGATTTCCTGCTTCTTGGCAGAATGGGGTTGGACTGGATGGCCCATGAGGTCTCTTCCAACTCTACTATTCTATGATTCTATGATTCTATATCACAGTAATTATTACATATTATATTGATAATCTTATATTATCTGCTTAGAACTGGATTATATGAGGCCCCTTCTTCACAGCTGTATAAAATGCACACTGAAGTGGATTATATGGCAGTGTGAAGTCCAGATAATCCAGCTCAAAGCAGATAATATAAGACTATAAATGGGTTATATAGCTGTGTGGAAGGGCCTTGAGTCTACACTGCCATATAATCCAGTGCAAATTTGATAATCTGTGGAAGAGGCCTAAGTGAGGCCTAAGTCTGCCTGTCCACCGGCCTGAGTTGGTTGCTAGGAGTGGGCAGAGATTAGTCCTCTAACTGGCAGTAATTGGATAAAAACAATTATTCCTTTCCCTCTAATTAGGACTTTATTTTTCTTTTCTTTTTGTTGTATCAGCCTAGAGGCGTGGATGATGGGTTGTATTGTCAAATTTCGAGGTTGGGGGGCCTGTAGTTTTGTTGTTTTGTTGGTCGCCGTGATGCCATCACACACACACACATATATATATATATATATAAAATTCTATTATTATTCTATTATTATTCTATTATTATTCTATTATTACTATTATATTATTATTATATTATTCATTATTCATGATTACATTGAAACTACAACCGAGAGAAATCAGCGTGGAAACTTCAAGAGGGACCATAGATTGTTGTACATGGAAATAATGGTAGTAAATAGTTTTTGATTTATTAAATACAGTTATATATTACAATTATATATTTTTGTTATTTAAACGATATATATTGTGAAATTATGGTTTTTTTCCTCGAAGTGACACACCACCCAAGTCATGCTAGGTTTTTTGGTGAATTTTGACACACCAAGCGCAAAAGCTTGCCCATCATTGTTCTACGTGTAGATGTGTCGTAAGAGCTGAATACAGGGGAATGGAGATGCATGCGCTTGGGTTCTGGTTCACAGAGTTATAATCAATAAACAAAGGATTTATGAAGCTGTGGTCTGAAGGTAAAAGGAGGCATGGTCTAATGTTGACGTGAAAGAGCAAGAAGAACATGTCAACCTTGTAAGATAGGTGAGGCTCTTCACATTTTCCCCCATTTTCCTGAAGACAACTATTGTCCTGGCAGGTGGAGACCCATCATTCAGTTGAAGCATCCAAGCAACGTAGTACCTCCTGGTTGATGATTCAAATTGTACTGTTGTTAGCAAAAGCTTGTCTTTAATCATTCACAAATGAGGAGAAAAGATAACAGGAGTCAAGCCAACATCATGTTGTGGGCAGTTGTTTTGCTTACTAACAGGAAATTAACCATTCTCCATCAGTGTCTCACTCCATAAGTAGAAGGTTACTGAGATGACCGACCTTGTCATTAGCTTCAGATGCCGTTTGTTTGGGATGCGTATGACACATCGGGAAGGAGACGTTGTTCCCTTAGTGTGCATCCATACTATATAATTAATGCAGTTTGGCAACAACTGCCATGGTTAAATGCTATGGAATCCTGGAAGTTGTAGTCTGATGTTCTTAGGCAGAGAAGGCAAAAGACCTTGCAGGATGACAGCTCTGGAAGAGGAGGCACAGGACACACATGTCACAAAACACAAATATGAGTGGCAATTATTTAGAATGGGTGTGCGACTCAGCAAAAAACCATGCCATTTTCAGCCTTGTTTACTGTGTCCTCCCTCCCCTGTTGTTGTTGTTGTTATTATTATTATTATTATTATTATTATTATTAATATTTTATTTTTCTATCCCGCCTCCATCTCTCCGCAAGGACTCGGGGTGGCTAACATGGGGACAAGCCCAACATGGGGCTAAAATGGGGCCAAGTTCTATTTACCAGGAAATTCCCAAAATCAGGAAGGGGGTTCCCTTAACATCCTGGTAAGATTTGGTCTATTAGTGCCAATGGCGAAACTTTAGAAGCTCGTTTCTCCATCAGATCTATCAGCATGAAACTTGCCTCACTTGTAGGATATATTTATGACTGCAAGCTTGCCAAGTTTCAGAGCGTTTCACCAATCCACTGATTTTTGGGAAATTGTTGGTTTTTTTCACCATAACAGTAGAAAGACCCACAAGAGGGGGTTCTGGGAATTGAAGTCTGAAGCCCATGTCACAAGAGGGTTGGGGGGTGAATGAACACAGTCATAATCAGCTCTGAATCCCCTTGGGGAAATAGAACGGAATATACATAAAGTATATTATTATTATTATTATTATTATTATTATTATTATTATTATTATTTTATGACACAGCAAACAAGATAGATATGCTGGATTTCGTATCACAAAATCACAAGTCAAACACTTCCCAAGTGTCTAGGACTGTGTGATGTATTTTCGGATGATGGGTGCAGATCCCAGCAGGGTGGCCTTTTGCAGTTGGCAGATCGTAATTTTGTCAATGTCTATTGTTTCCAAATGCCGGCTGAGATCTTTTGGCACGGCACCCAACGTGCCCATCACCACCGGGACCACCTGCACTGGTTTCTGCCAGAGTCTTTGCAGTTCAATCTTGAAGTCCTGAGAGCGGCTGAGTTTTTCCTGTTGTTTTTCGTTAATGCAACTGTCACCTGGGATGGTGACATCAATGATCCAAACCTTTTTCTTTTCCACAACTGTGATGCCTGGTGTGTTGTGTTCCAGAACTTTGTCAGTCTGGATTCGGAAGTCCCACAGTATCTTTGCGTGCTCATTTTCCAATACTTTTGCAGGTTTGTGATCCCACCAGTTCTTTGCTGCTGGGAGGTGGGACTTGAGGCATAAGTTCCAATGAATCATTTGGGCCACAGAGTTGTGCCTCTGTTTGTAGTCTGTCTGTGCAATTTTCTTACAGCAGCTGAGGATATGATCCATGGTTTCGTCAGCTTCCTTGCAGAGTCTGCATTTTGGGTCATCAGCTGATTTTTCGATCTTGGCCTTGATTGCCTTTGTTCTGATGTCTTGCTCCTGGGCTGCAAGGATCAGGCCTTCTGTCTCCTTCTTCAGGGTCCCATTCGTGAGCCAGAGCCAGGTCTTCTCCTTGTCAGCTTTTCCTTCAATTTTGTCAAGGAACTTTCCATGCAATGTTTTGTTGTGCCAGCTGTCAGCTCTAGTCTGTAGTGTGGCTTTCTTGTACTGGTTTTTTGTCTGCTGTGCTTTGAGGAGTTTCTGATTTTTGACTTCAATCAAAGCAGTTTCTTCACTTTGCTTTACATATTCTGCCAGGGCATGTTCTTCTTCTTTGACTGCTTGTTTTACTTGTAAGAGTCCTCTGCCCCCTGATCTTCTATTATTATTATTATTATTATTATTATTATTATTATTATTATTATTATTATTATTATTGTCTGATTTGTGAGGCTGCCCACACACCACCTCCACCTCAGGTAGGATGCTGCTCAGCCTCATTAACCCCCATTTATCCCCATTATCTGAAACGATCAGGCTGCTATGAGCCGTATCGGCAAAGGCTTCAGCTGCCCACTGCCAGACTTCTTCCTGGCGATTCAGCCGTTGAATCCCCAGAATCCGGTGCATCAAAAGGATATCATGCACATCCCTAATATGTACGGTGGGATCGTCCAGACATACAGATGAGGGAAGCAACCATAGGGCAATGACAACCTTTTTTGATGGGCGGGAGCTTGGAGGACCAAATGAAGAGGGGAATGGAATAATACCGAAAAATGAATCATTCTGTCTCGGGTTTGTACACACGTGGTCAACGCGTGAATAGTGACCTGTCCCAAAGCAAACACAACCAAAGAGGTACATGATATCATCTTGCTTGCTATCCAAACGAAACACGGTTCCACGTTTAATCACTTACCACAATGACATCCTACTTACTCCACCAAGATGGAATGTTCTCACCCTTCCCTGATGTTGTTTATTCTCATTGTTATTGTGTGTCTTCAGGCTGTTCGCAACATTTCCAACTCTACGTGAAATCTTTGGTTGAAAAGATTTGTTAGAAGGAGGGTTACTGATATAATTAGAAAAACCTTGGCTTCTCCTCCCTACATGTGTGTTTCACCTGTTTATTCCCCTTACAGTAGACAAGGAAAGCTATTTGCAGTTCCTAATTTCCAACCAAGGCATCTTGGTAGCCAAATGTCTAAAAAAACCCAATGTGACGATCGTGTGAAACAATGGGAGTTTAGGGTCTAGATCTCTCATTCTCAACGTGTGGCACTTGCCCCAAAGGGTCTCAATTTGAGAATGAGATAATAACTGTGAATTTTCACCTCTGTTATACTTTCTGCAGCCTCATATACAATGTATAAATATACTAGCTGTGCCCGGCCACGCGTTGCTGTGGTGAAGTCTGGTGGTATGAGAAATAAAGTATTGAGGAATTGGTGGTAGTTAAGGTAAAGGGTAAAGGTTTTCTCCTGACATTAAGTCCATTATAAATGGGTTATATAGCTGTGTGGAAGGGCCTTCAGTCTACACTGCCATATAATCCAGTTCAAATCAGATAATTTGTATTTTATAGGCAGTGTGGAAGAGGCCTAAGTGAGGCCTAACTCTGCCTGTCCCCTGGGCTGAGTGGGTTGCTAGTAGACCAAGTGTGCGGAGCTTAGCCTTCTAACTGGCAGCAATTGGATAAAAACAATTATTCCTCTCCCTCTAATTAGGACTTTATTTTTCTTTTCTTTTTGTTGTATGAACCTAGAAGCATGGATGAGGGGTTGTGCTGCCAAGTTTAGTGTTTCTGGGATGTGTAGTTTTGTTGTTTTGTCCTTGGCCGAAATTTCATTACCCTTTTATATATATAGATATTATGACATCTACATTTTAAAATGAAAATCTGAATGTACATAGTAATCAGCTGCTGACAATGGTGAATGGGGAAACTGGCTAATAGAGAGGAAGAAGTGGATGGAGCATAGAGGGAATAGGGAGTGAATGAGCTATCTGTAGTTAACTCTACAACTACCAGGCGTGTGAAC
Organism: Anolis carolinensis; assembly: GCF_035594765.1. Classification (NCBI taxonomy): domain Eukaryota; kingdom Metazoa; phylum Chordata; class Lepidosauria; order Squamata; family Anolidae; genus Anolis; species Anolis carolinensis. Next base: position 15,004,388 of record NW_026943825.1, on the reverse strand, counting down.
AAAAAGTAGAGTTGTGCATGGAATGCGGATTAGTTTTTGGTCAACTTTATATTCAGTTTGGTTATTTGGGGTGCTGATTCAGAAAATTGCATTAGATAGGCCACATTAGCTCTAGTTTTTGATCCAGAATATATGTCATCCAGTAGTTGCCGTCTGCTCATCCACAGAAAACCATATTTAATAATCTAGAACTGATGTGGTCTATCCAATGCAATTTTCTGAATCAGCATCCCAAATAACCCTAGGAACAGACATAAAAACGAAGACACCAAGAAAAAAAATTGGTTTTGGTTGTGCTTTGTTATTATCCATAGTTGTAACGATAAGGGTGTGGGCTATATTTTAGTTCTTGTGGACCGCTGGTCGTCCATGGACCACAGGTTGGGAATCACTAACTTAGGTGAACGACACAATCACAGAAAGTCCCATGAAAGGTTCATCATAGAGTGACCATGAGTTGGGAAAAAAACACTTCAAGGCACACAACAGCAATGCTTCACAACCAGTGACAATTGGCACTTCCAGGACTTCCGGTTTCACTCCAAACGTTCAAGGAACATCCATGGATCCAGGTCCTTAAAGTTGAGGCTTAAACCTAGGGGAAAACCCACCGGACACACTAGTTGCCACTGATGATATGAGAACTAAGCATAATGGTGAACATGTCCTTGAAATGTCAAGGTTCACGTGAAATCCTAAATGGAGCAAACTGTTAGAAAGGAAATGAGATGATCCAGAGCAAATACTGATTAGGTTGGACATCAGTGATGGGGTGGAGTCAACACCACATTGGCCACACCGAAGGCATTTGCTTTGCATCACATTGAATAACAATGATGGTGACAGTTTCCATTCATTCCTACACACTCCTTTAATTGCTTTTCGCTTTGATGTCACAATACTGGGTGTATGGAGCATATTAGTATTAAGGCTCAGGTATTAACCACACACAATTTATAAATGCTCCCTCGATGAGAGATATGGTCAAAGCCAGGCCACGCAATGCGGAAATGAAGCAATACAAGAGGGCATGGACACTTTGCCAAGGGTCACATGATCCTCAGAGGTGCCTCTCATCCTCCAGCAATGGTGGATGATGCCCTATAAAAGGGCGCAGAGGCTTCCCATCCATACACTGAAGCATCAGTTGCTTACGAACTTCCTACACTTGAGCAAGGTAAGGCTGATCCAAGCGAAGAGTGAGAGGTACTAAATTTGGACCTTGGTCCAGTTTGGTGAATTCAGGGATTCTTGTGTGTGTGGATGGTTGAAATCCGTATGTTGATAAATTATGATGGCATATATTAGCTTTATGACAATTTTTTTTTTGGGGGGGGGGGGGTTGTTGTTGAGGAGTCTGTTTCAATCATGGAATGATCAGACCTGCTCAAAAAGACACGCTCTACATGGGGTTGCCTTCGGAAGCTTCAAATGGTCCAACGGACGGCAGCCAGATTGCTCACCAACTCCTCCGTTACACCAGCTCCACTGGCTGCCAATCTGCTACCGAGCACAATTCAAAGTGCTGGCCTTAGCCTATAAAGCCCTAAGGGCTAATCAATACAATGTTCTTCTTTTAACAGATTGTGTTAACCAATAGACATGCCCAAAAAATCGTTTTGAATCGTATATCGGAATTATTTCAGATTGTTCTCGCTTTTTGATACGCATTCCGAGACATTGTCTCACAGTGCAACCAGCAATGTAATTTGAACCATTGTTGGCCCATTCTCTCATTGTCTCTTAATGTTTCGTTAATTCTCCCCCCCCCCAAATATTTTTAATATATTTTTAAAAATATTTTAATTTTTTTTTGTTTCTGCAATCTACCTTGAGTGGGAGCTTAGCGCAGCCTAACATGGCTGCCACTCCCCGGCCAATCAGAAGCTTCCACGATGGACACAAAGGTGGGGGCTAACGTCCTCTGCGTCCACATGGAAGATTGCCATAAAAGCCCGTTGTGTAGCCCTGGCAAGCCATTCTGGGCTGGGCTTTGTGCGGAGAGGGTGGTGGTCATGTCTCCGTTGCTGCGAACGGAGAGCAAGCAAGCCTTGTGTCTGGAGGGAGAGGGTGAAGGGGCCCAGTCTGGCTGTTCCCACAGAGAGGTTTGGAGAAAGGGTTAGGGTTTTGTTGCTGGTTCTTTCACTTAGCAAGGTAATTTCTAGTTTTCAAAGTATCTTTACACTCCTTGCCAGGGCATTGCTTGGCGTGGTGGTCACAGGTCCATTTCTAATTGAATGCATTGGGTTGAGGCTTGTGGGATCACATAGCCAGAGACACCATTAATTTCCAGTGTCCTTCTTGCTTATGAATATAGCAAGGGAATTTCTAGATTTCAAAGTATCTTTGCACAACCTGCAAGGGCATTGCAAATTTGATGAGGATAGCTCAAGAAACGAGGGCGGGAGAGCCCTGTAAAAGTCCCCCCCGGTTCCTTTTTTTTTGGCGATTGTGCATGCGCGTCCGCCATTTTAGAAACATTTAGAATCATTACGAATTTTTGGAAATATCTGAAATTTTTGGGTGAAAAAATCGGAAATGCTTTCTATATCGAAGCGCCAGCGCCCCCTACTTTAGAAATGAGAATTGAAACATTTTTTTCATCGATTGGACATGCCTATTAACCAGCGCCATGTCTGTTTCTGCAAATGGGTGACATTACATAAGCTCATGGAAGGTCATGTTGGGTGACTGGGTGGGGAGCTTCTATGTTACTCTGACCTGATATGAATACTTGGCTGTTCCTTCACAGAACCTCCTTCTGTTTTCTCTTAAAGGCTCTCCCTTTTTTGTGCCGTAACCATGAGCTGTTGCAGTCGTTGTGGTGCACGCAGCGGTTGCTGCTGTTGCCACCGAAGCAAGCCCAGAGTGGTCTACTACGTGAGGAGACAGGTCCCCATGGTGCCCTGTTGCGGCGGTGGGCAGTATTCCTACTCCTACGTCCCTGCAAGAAGTTGCTGCTGTGCCCCTAGGCCCCGTCTGCCCATCCAACAGTGTACCATGCCGGTGAAGAAATACTAAGCACGCCTCAAGGATGTCAAGGAAGCCTGCAAGTCTCAGCCAGCTGGAGGAGACGAGTGAATAGTCAACACGTATTTGGAGACTGTTGTTTATCTTTTGTGCTCATCTTGCCAATGGAAATACCTGCGGCTTCTGTCAACTAAATTATTCAGCACTCTCTCATTCCTTTCACATGATTCCTTGAAAACAAATCCAAATAAGTGGAGACTGGGCGGCTTTATCTTCTCAGCATCTTTTCTTCTGCCGCTGTTCTTTGATGACTCCTTTCTTTGGTGTATACCTTGCCAGCATAATTTGATGTCATGGTCCAATGTTTGTTCTCTCTAGTAACTATAAAGTATCTAGTAACTATAAAGTTCTCAGCATGGTCACTAAACTATAATTATGAGTTCTCCAAGGCAGTGGTTCTCAACCTTTGGTTCTCCAGATGTTTTGGACATCAGCTCGTGTTGTCGATGCTCAAGAATTCTGGGAGAGGAAGTCCTAAACATCTTCAGAACCAACGGTTGAGTACCAATGCCTTAGGCTGAGTCATGGTGTAAGACCAGTTATGATATTTATGTTCTACTTTCACCTGGTGTTTTCTTTTTCCTAATCTGCATACAACAAGCAATAAAATCCTGAAAATCAAGTTCACATTCTTACACTGTCTTATTCCCCTTGAAGTGCTCAAGGGTTCAATTAGAACTCATAGATCCTTCTATACACACAGGCAATGGGCTCTTTCGGTATTGATTTGATTAATATCATGGTCTACTGCAGGGGTTCTCAAACTTTTTCAGCTGCAGAGCCCTTTTTGAAGCAAAAGTTTCTCATAGAACCGCAAAAAATATTTATATATAGTATTATATACTAGCTTGGAGACCCAACGATGCCTGGGTTATTAGAAAAAGGCATTGTTTGTTTTTGGATGTTTGGTATTATCAGTTTGGTGTGGGTGAACTATAATTTCCAAAATTGTGGGTCAATCCTCCCCAAACCCTGCCAGTATTCAAAGTTGGACATTTTGGGTCTGTACACAAAGTTTGGTCCAGAAATGTAATCGTCTGGCTGCAGTGCTCTCTGGATAACAGTGAACTACAGCTCCCAGACTGCAAGTCTGCCAGTATTTACAGTTGGCCATGTTACGTCTTTGTGCTACGTTTGGTCCAGATCTGTCATTGGCTGGGTTCAGTACTCTCTGGATGCAGTTGAATTATGACGTCCAAAATCAAGGCCAATCCCCTGAAGTATGTTCAGTTGGTCATGGAGCTTCTCTATGGTGAGTTTGGTCTTGGTCCATTGTCGGTAGGGGTCACAGTTTCTCTGGGTGCAGGTGAACTATACATCCCTTTTTACCAAACTTCTCCAGTATGTTCTGTTAGTCATGGGGAGTCTTGTGTGCAAAGTTTGGTCTAGGTCCATCACTTGTGGAGGTCGCAGTGGTCTGTTGAAGTTGGAGCCGATTCGGGTGAAGGTACTGCAAATCCCATCATCCGTGGACCATCCTCCCCTAATCCATACCAGGACGTAAATTGGGTCATGGGGCGGGGGGGGGGGGGGTCTGTGTGCCAAGTTTGGTCCAGGCCTGTCTATAGATATAGATAATGTATAGATCAAGCATGGGTGAACTTTTAGGCCAACATAAACTTAACAGTATTTCAGTGGAAGACCCCAGGAGCCATCCACTGGAACTCTTTTTTACCATGCAGAAAACCACAAAGTACCCAACAGATAGCCAGCCTTTGTAATAATAATAATAATAATAATAATAATAATAATAATAATAGGAGCAACCCCAGGGACCATCCAGTTCAACTCTCTTCTGCCATCTAAGAAAAGCACAACCAAAGCACCCTCTGAGAGGTGGGAGGGAAATAGGGTATTGGAAGCAAGCAAGGCAAGGAGTAAAGGATCTGAGTGGTGAGGAAAGTGAGGAAAAAAGGTTTTGGAGATGAGGGAGGCAGGGGAGGGGAATGAAAAGGAAAGAGGGAAAGTTTTATGGGGTAGGGGGAGTAGGAAGGAAGACTAGGGAACCATGGAGCCCCTCAATATGCTTCACGGAGCCTCAAGGGCTCCATGGAGTACAGTTTGAGAACCACTAGTCTTCTGATTTGGGGGTCTGACTACAAATATGGAAGACCAGAGATGAACTCAGAACTATCCCACACTTTGTCCACCCTTTCCATGTGGAAATAATGGAAGAAATGAAACAAGACACAGATTATCTGTCACACCTTTTACAGTCCATTTCCATGGATTGTACCATCCATGGCTTGAAAATACTCCCCCCGTTAAAAAAAAAACTAGCCTTGAATTTGCCAATTTATATAAGGAGCACCACCACTGTATAGAATGGGATTTCAGCATCCATGGATTTTGGAATCCTTGGCGGAATATCCTTGAGTTTAACCCCACGGATACTAAAGAAGTCATGTATTGTTATGTGCCTTTTAGCCACTCTATTCTATCAAAAGCTAGACACTATTCAGACTACGTGAAGTGCTCTCCAACCACTCCGTGTGCCCGTGAAGTTCGTCTCATTTAAAGTCTACTTTGGGAAGCAATAGTGGGATACAAATAAATACGATAATCATGATCTGTCATCCCAAATGTTGACATTAGAAGGAAATCCTCCAAAACCCAAACAGAAATCCTCAAAACTGCTTTGATGGTTACATGCTTTTATTGGAGAAGATATGGAGAACATTGAAGACCCAAGCACCAAGAGGGGAGTGAAGACAAATAGTAAGCATGGCTCCTTTGTTGATGGGAAGACAGTTCAGGCATGGATTACGGAAAACAAGAAGAAAAGTTACAGATATGGTTGAAGGAGCCAGGTAAGAAGATTTGGGCAATTCAGATGTGCTAGAAAGCAGACATGATGAACATGGTTGAGGGATAGGTGAAAGATTTCGAGACTTCCTTGGACTTGAGTGGGCCCCTTAGCATTTCTTGCTCTGGCAACAGGGGGGTGGTGCACAGCAGGAGGATTTGCAGCAGGGAGGTGGTGCACAGCAGGAGGATTGGCAGCAAGGAGGTGGTGCACAGCAGGAGGATTTGCAGCAAGGAGGTGGTGCACAGCAGGAGGATTTGCAGCAAGGAGGTGGTGCACAGCAGGAGGATTTGCAGCAAGGAGGTGGTGCACAGCAGGAGGATTGGCAGCAGGGAGGTGGTGAACAGCAAGATTGCTTGCAACAGGGAGCTGGCGCACAGCAGGGAGGTGGTGAACAGCAAGGAGGTGGTGAACAACAAGATTGCTTGCAACAGGGAGCTGGCGCACAGCAGGGAGGTGGTGAACAGCAGGGAGGGGGTGAACAACAAGATTGCTTGCAACAGGGGGGTGGCGCACAGCAAGGAGGTGGTGAACAGCAAGATTGCTTACAACAGGGTGGTGGCGCACAGCAGGAAGATTTGCAGCAGGGAGGTGGTGCACAGCAGGAGGATTTGCAGCAGGGAGGTGGTGCACAGCAAGAAGATTTGCAGCAGGGAGGTGGTGCACAGCAAGAAGATTTGCAGCAGGGAGGTGGTGCACAGCAAGAAGATTTGCAGCAGGGAGGTGGTGCACAGCAGGAGGATTGGCAGCAGGGAGGTGGTGCACAGCAGGAAGATTTGCAGCAGGGGGGTGGCGGGCAGCAAGATTGCTTACAGCTTTGTCCACAGGAACACATTTTCTGGGGTTCAGGTCAAGCTGAAATAGAACCGAGAAAGCTCATGCGTTAACGTTTGCAACATCAGTAAAAGGTGGAATTTACTGCAGAAGTGTAAGAGGGTAGGATGCTCGACAGACTTGAAAACTACCAATTTGAGCTACTATTAGAAATGAATTTGGAAGAGAATTCCAGGGAAACGTCCTCTGACACTTGCCAACTGTTCCCTACAAAGACGGTTGCGGGAAACACAGCAAAACTCCAGTCTCCATTAAGTAAAATTATTGGGCCCAGCTGTGGCGCAGCTGGTTAGTAGGCAGCTGCAGTAAATCACTACTGACCAAGAGGTCATGGGATCGAAGCTCGGGTGGGATTGAGCTCCCAACCGTTAATAGCCTAGCTCGCTGCCCACCTAAGCAGCTCGAAAAACAGTTGCATCTGTTGAGTAGAAAATTCTATGTACCACTTTATGTGAGTAGGCTAATTTAACTAATTTATGACACCATAAAAACTGCCAGCAGCGTGAGGAAAGGAAAGAGGAAGCACTATCATCAAGAACGATGAAGCAGCAGCTCTCCCTGTGGCCGGAATTGAGCATACCCTCATGAAGCTGGAAGCTGGAAAATGTTAAATTGCCTCTATGTGTGTCTATATATTATACTAGCTGTGCCCGGCCATGTGTTGCTGAGGCAAAGTATGGTGGTATGGGAAATAAAGTATTGAGGAATTATCAGATTAGAACTGGATTATATGAGGCCCCTTCTTCACAACTGTATAAAATGCACACTGGAGTGGTTTATATGGCAGTGTGGAGTCAAGATAATCCAGTTCAAGGCAGATAATATAAGATTATAAATGGGTTATATAGCTGTGTGGAAGGGCCTTGAGTCTACACTGCCATATAATCCAGTGCAAATCTGATAATCTGTATTTAGGCAGTGTGGAAGAGGCCTAAGTGAGGCCTAACTTTGTGGGTTGCCAGGAGATGAAGTGGGCGTAGCTTAGCCTTCTAACTGGCAGCAATTGGATAAAAACAATTATTCCTCTCCCTCTAATTAGGACTATTTTTCTTTTCTTTTTGTTGTATGAACATAGAGGCGTGGATGAGGGTTGTGCTGTCAGTTTTCGAGGTTGTGGGGTGTTTAGTTTTGTTGTTTTATCCTAGGCCGAAATTTCATTACCCTTTTCTATATATAGATGTCTAATAATAGCATTGAATGTTTGCCATATATATGTGCATTGTAATCCACCCTGAGTCCCCTTTGGGGTGAGAAGGGTGGAATATAAATATAGCAAGTAAATAAATAATACATTCGTATGGTGGACCCAAGATATAATAAGTTGCAATACCCCCTTTCTACTGCTCTCATTACAAAATTTCAGCACAGATCGTGGGATGGAAAGAGATGGAGAGGCATAAATTGCACTCTAGTGAGGTTCATCAATCAGGATTCTCTCCATACATTATAGGATTGGAGATCCCAGCATCCATCACCTTGGTTCATAGCTCAGTCTGACACTGGAGGCCTGCACCATTCTCAGTCTTGGTCCATAGTGCTATATTTTGTTGACCCACCTCAATAGAGCGGTAAATTTCCACACACAAAGAAAGATGTGGGAATACCTTGTTAAGGAAATCTGTCAAATGCTACTATATCCCACCAACTGTTCACAACAAGCAACAGGAGTCCTCTTACCTTACTTAGGAGTGGTAGATGGTGAAGGCAATTGAAGTGAATGATGGGATGGGAGGTGGGAGCCTTTTTATACAGCTCCCCGATTCCTCTACCAAGGAAATGAGGCAGCCGCAAAAAATGGCCCTTGCGATGAGTGGGTATTCTCACCACTTTGAAATCATCCGCTCCTTGCTGTATTCATGATGAATGGAGTTGGAAACACTATAGGGCCTGTCATTAACTTTTGCTTCATCCCATAAGACTGCAATTTGCTCCAGTGTTAGCACCAGTGTTAGCATCCACGTGGCTCCTGGAATAGGATGGATAGAGAATAGGGTCATGGAGATGCCAACTGAGTTGTTCTCCAGGAACTAAGGATGGTCACCTTGAGGATGAATCAACCAAAGGGTCTCACCACGGGTTTAATACACTCAGAAGCATATGGATTATACGTTATTTCCTTCTGCATACATACGGACTGCAGGGCATGGCTAATAATTATACTCCTTGGAGTAGGAACATGGTACCCGGCCAAGTCTCAATTAATACCCCAAGAAGCAATCCATGGTGGCAATAGATATAATCAATGGACATTAGAGAAAAGTGCCAGATGGCTGTCACTATTGTACATCAAGGGTATGCTATGCATGCCTCTTCACCAGAATAATATCACAAGATTCCTATTTTTAGTCACTCTCATTCTTGATGGAGTCCTCATCCCACAACTGTAAAGTCCATTTCAAGGAAAGGGAAAGAATAATAATAATAATAATAATAATAATAATAATAATAATCTTTATTTATACCCTGCCACCATCTCCCCAATGGGGACTCGGGCGGCTTACATGGGGCCATGCCCAGAACAATACAATTTGACAGGATATTTTTTAAAAAAACAACAATAATACAGGATGAATATTCCTTACCCAGAAATCCAAAACCTGACACATTGCATGGCTGAGATAGTGACACTTTTGCTTCCTAGTGGTTCAATGGACAGCTGGTCCTCTGTATCCATAAATTCTGCATCCATGGATTCAAACATCCACGGCTTTAGATATATATATTTTTTTAATCTCAAAAGGAAAAGCCTGATTTTGCCATTTTACATAAAACACACCAGTAAAGACTTTCTGCATATATTTCAGATTTCAATATTAATGTCAAAAATACGTAGCATGATTTTACAAAGGATTCGTGCTACATTAGAACAGTAAAGACAAATATCAAGTAAATATTAAATAACCAAAAAAAAAAAATAATAAGGTATAAACACTAAGCTAATCTGGGAATCTGCTATTGCAACACATCCAATGAAGTGGTTTAAAACTAATATAAAAAAGATTAGGACTAAGTATGTTCCAGTTTACTTGGAATACATGTTACTATTTCATTGTTTATTATGGGACTTAAGCATCCATAGATTTTTTTATCTGCTAGAATCCTGACAGCAAACTGCAACCAAATACATGTCTCAACATTGGATTGTATCTTAACTATGTTTTTATGTATGTTCAATTTTAATTTAGTCTTATTTCATGTTTTATGTTTTAGGCACTATGTAGAGAAAGGTGGGATATACATATGGTAAATAAATAAATACCACAAAACTTTGTTTTGTGCACTAAATTATTAAAGATATTCTATAAAACTACCTTCAGGTTCTGAAAGGAATTCCGTGTTTACACTTGTGCTTCATCCCCATCATATTTCATTATGAATACATATGTCAATTCAGGGATTCCAGTACAAAATTAAAAAATAGAAAACCCCAAACACTTCTGGAGTTTCAGATAAGGAAGATTCAACCTGTAGTATATAGATGCTTTTCAACATGCAGGAGACTAAATCATGGATGTTGCATATAGCCCAAAAGTGGAAGGATTCATGGATCATTAGAAAAGAAACACCTTAAGAGCAATGGATTTAAATGACAGTAAAGGAGATTCAACCTGAACATTAAGAGGAACTTCCTGACCACAAGAAGAGCTATTCAGTGAGAGAAACCTACCCTCGGAAGGGAAATTCATTCCTGGAAAAGTTATTATCATGGGGAAAGGTCGTCTCTTCAATCCTTGTTTCCACAACAAACCAAATGTTTAAAAAAATCCAATTATCACAGGGACAGAAAATGAGATGAAATCTTCTGAGCAGGAAAAACAAACAGCATTGATTTGGGAATGGGCCCACCAGTCTATATCCATATCATGACATTGTTATCAATTTTATTTATTTATTTATTTATTTATTTATTAGACTTGTATGGCTCGGAGTTTGGCTCGGAGCGGTTTACAGAAATAGATTAAAGCAATACACTTAGCTTTAAAATAACAATAAAAACAACAATAAAAACAGACATAGCCCCGAGTTTTTCACCCATCGAAAGCTTGTCGGAAGAGCAAGGTTTTGCAGGCTTTCCGAAAGGCAAGTAGGTCTCGGATAGTTCGAGTTTCAACTGGCAAGGCATTCCATCAATGAGGGGCTACAATTGAGAAAGCTCTCTACCTAGTGGAAGACAAATGATAAGTCTGTAAGTTAGGGACTTCAAGCAAATTTTGGTCTTCGGACCGAAGTAATCTCTGGGGTTGGTAGGGGGATAAGCGGGCCCTCAGGTATGCCGGCTCCAAACCATGTAAGGCCTTAAAGGTTAGAACCAGTATCTTGAAAGTAATCCGGTACTCAATCAGTAGCCAGTGCAGCTGTTGTAGAATTGGGGTGATACGCCAACTCGCCGGCACCCCGGCGAGAAGACGAGCAGCCGCATTTTGCACCAACTTCAGTTTCCGGATCACTGACAGAGGAAGGCCAATGTAGAGGGCATTAGGGTATCCCCTGGGCAACGTCCAGCCAATTTTCTCACACCAGAAATGACTTGCAGTTACTCAAGTTGCTCCTGACACGAAAAAAAATCCATAATAATGTTTCCTTACAAGATTTACCTTACAATGAAAGACCCAACAAATAGAAATTGAAGCCACTAAAAATTAAGGTGTAGCTTAATGATGAAAATGAGAGGACAACATGGGGATCAAGGAGACCTTCAGCTCATGCTTTCGAATATTTGACGATCTCACAAGCACAGTTCCCTCTCTATTTTGTGGTTCGCTTATTGCGTTTTCGCAGTTTCGCGGTTTTCCAATAAGCTCTAAAAGACAATTATAAATCATAAAAAATTACATCTCACCTGCCTACGTACTAGTCAATAAAGGTAAGCTGTTCCAAACATTTACTAGATCAGTTGTGATGAATCCAACTGTTGTGATGGTTTTTCTATTCATGATTCACTTAATTGGAAGTACAGTGTTCCCTCACTACTTCGCGGTTCATTTTTCGTGAATTCACTGTTTTGCGGTTTTTTTCAATAAACTCTAAAAGACTATTATAAATCATTAAAAATTACAATTTGCAGCCTAAGAAAGGGAGGAAGGAGAAGCCGAAGGGAGAGAAAAGGAGCCCAAGCAGCAACGGGAGGAGGCAATTTATCAACACACAATTGGTTGATAAAGACTTGAAATAGTGTATAACTACTAAAATAATGTATCAATATTAAAATAAATATAACGTCCCTACTTCGCAGATTTTCACTTATTGTGGGTGGTCCTGGAATGTAACCCCCGTGATAAGGGAGGAAGATGCAATCACTAAAATTGAACATATAGTTTAACTTGAAGGTGTGAGGGCAATATGGTCACTAATAAGGTACTCTATGGACTCATGGTTCCTACCCTCCTGACGACTCAAAGAGGGGTACAATAAAGTCAAAACACAGGACCATAAAATAATACAATAAAATACATAGATAAAAACACACCATTATTTAAAAACATACATCAAACACAGGGTACAAATTTAACATATCAACGCAATAGAATGTACATAGAGCATTGGTCAGCTTCTAAACATAGAGCTGCGTATGGAACGCAATTTGGTACGCCAAATAGTTTGTGCAGGAATTTTGAATGAAATGATCTAATGGCACTGTTAGTTGGGGTTAGCCAAATCGGTGCTCCATAGAGTATTTGTGCTCTCACCTTTGCTTCGAAGACTTGCAGGGCTGGAGGATATATATTGGTTGAGCTTGGAGAGGTAGAACCTCCCGATGGCACTGGGACTTGGTTGGTGTATTTTAAATGAGTGGACCATGACAAGTTGTTGCTAAACCGGAGCCTTAGGTATTTGAAATTTTTTACTTGCTCAATGTAGTGTATTCTGTCACTTGCTGGGCCTGTAACTATTGTCTTTGCATAGGACGTATACTTTATGCCCAGCGGGAAGCCAGGGCACCTCAAAAGAGAGGTTGTTGAGGATTTTCCTGAACAAGGATAGTCCTTTGGGTCTTTAATGAGATAACAAAGTCTTTATTGATGAACAAATAATAAATCTTCAAGGAGTCAAATAACACTTCAAAGTTTCCTTAATAAACTGTTGGCCCTTTCAGTCTTGTCCCCAAGGGACAGGCAATTGGTTTTGGATAACTGTGAAAACCCTCTTATAACCTCTCCCAGGCTGTTTATTTTATGGGTTTAGCTGATGTAGGACCCACTACCGATTCCAAATGCGCCTGGGTATCGAGTGGACCTACCAACCAAGGCTTGCAGATGTTTCAGCTGGGGTTCCGTGGATCTGTGATACTGTTCTCTCTTTGAGTCTTTGGAAACTTAGGGCTGTTTCCCTCAGGAGCTGTGAGGCTGAGAGGCTGTAAGCTCTCAGCCAGAGCTTTTGGGACCTTTCCCCTGGAATTTCTGTTTCTGTTTCCTCAGATGTTCTATATCCCCGGATGTTCTTGAGATATGAAGCTTTTCTACAGGACAAGCTGGTCTACGTCCTATAGCTTAACTTTCTAAGTGAGACTGACTTAAAAATGGCTCCTTCCATCCCAGAGCTCTGAACAAGGGGCGGAACCAAACTTGATGATTAACAGGTGGCCTGTCCTATGATTGCAAACATTAGCAACAAGAAAATAAAGTCGGAGCTTTTGGTACAGCCGTACCAGCACATAGTGGCCCTTTACCTTCCAGACTTGCTTTTTGTTGCTTTTCCCAAAAACCAAGATCTTGGTTTTGTCATAGTTCACCTGGAGATCAGAAGTCAACAAACCTATGCAGGAGACTTTTTAATCCTACGCGGGAGAGGGATAGTAGGGCTGTATCATCTGCAAATAGGAACATGCTTTGGGCCAATCTTGGGGGAATGCCCGTCCACTTGGGCAAGGGCTATAGAGAGATTGTGCAGGAAGATGTTAAATAGTAAGGGGGCTGGTAATAATAATAATAATAATAATAATAATAATAATAATAATAATACTTTATTTATATACCACCCTATCTCCCGGATGGGACTCAGGGTGGTTTACAGTCATAAAAGCAACACAACATTAACATAACAACATAACACACATTATTAAACAAGGTAAAACAAGGTAGTACGCACCCTTGTTTGACTTTTTTGACCTTGATCGGGTTCGATAGAAATCCCCTGTGATTTTTTACCTGGCATAAGTTTTGGTTGTGCAATTGCTTGATTAGAAAAAGAAGTCTTGGGTCAATGCTGAGGGCAGCTAGTATCTTCACAAGGATAAATGAAATGGAGATATTGACAAAGGCATGGACCTCCTCTGTAATGGTCCCAATATTTTAAAAAGGTGACCAAAACGATCCAGCAAACTACCGACCTATTAGCCTGATCTCTATTATAGGGAAGACTTATGCCAAGCTTCTCTTGATTAGACTAGTATTGTGGGTCAAACAAAAATATATAATTGGCCCTGAGCAAGTGGGATTTTCTAAGGGGAAATCAACACTCGACCAGGCCCATTCTTGGCCCACTTAGACAACAAATACTCAAAAAACAACCCTAACAAATTAAGTGTGGCCTTCTTGGACCTTAGGGAGGCATTTGACTCTGTAAGCAGAGAAAAGCTTGTGGAGGAAACTAGCTGCCCTGGAGTAAATGTAAAGCCCACAGAACTTAGGTGTCCAAAGGGGCCATGAATTGTGCCGGAGAAGGTGATACTGTATAGGGGTGTGCAGAAATGGCAGAAAACCATTATGTTTTCATTCCGAATTTTGGGTGCCCTCCATGCTGTTTTTGGGAAGATTTCAGGAGATTAGGATGGGAACCGTCTGGATTCGCAATTCGAGATTCAGAGTTCCGTTTCTGTTTAGGGAAGAATCTTCCTGAAAACAGACAGGAGGTGGGGGAGACACCTGAAATTTGAAATGAAAATTGAACAGATTTCTGCCATTTTGCACACCCCTAAATAAGTCACCTGGACCCAAACCATGTAGAGCTTTAGAGGTCAAAGCCTACACTTTGTACTTTGTATAGAAACTAATTGGCAACCAGTGGAATTTCAATTTCAATATGGGGGTGATATGCTCACGCCTAGATGTTTCTGTAACCAATGTGGCTCTCATATTTTGAATTAATTGGAGTTTCCAAACTTGGTACAGAGGTAGCCCAATGAACAGAAGTCCATCCTTGGGAGCACCACCATCCTTTGTTTCTCCAAGTCTAGGAAGGGGTGCAACTGGCATATCAGCTGACGCTGGTAGTAAGCCATCCTGACCACCACATCTCCCTGGGCTGACATTTGGAGAATCCAGGAGCATTTCCAAGCTGCAAACATAGTCTTTCAGGGGAGTGTAGCCCCATCCAGAACTTGTTGACATACCTCCAACCCTATGTTAGGACCCTTGACGGGAACTATGTTTTATTTGGATTCAGTTTCAATTTGTTTTTCCTCATCCAGCCCATAGTTTCCTCCAAGCATTTATTCAGAGAAGATATACTGTCCTTAGCAGAGGCTGTTTTTGAAGGTCCTTCTAAAACGAGTTGTTGTTTTAGAAGGTCATTGACTTTCTCTGTCAAACTCCAACTCCCAGGGTTCCATAGTATTGAGCCACGACAGATCAAGTGATGTAAGACTGCATTCATTCCACAGTATAGATCAGAGTTTCTCAACCTGGGGGTCGGGACCCCTGGGGGGGGGGGGTAGCGAAGGGGGTTTCAGAGGGGTCACCAAAAACCATCAGAAAACACATATTTCTGATGGTCTCAGGAATCCAAATCCTTCCAGTATTTTCTGTTGGTCATAGGGAAGTTGGCCCAATTCTATCATTGGTGGAGTTCAAGGGGCTCTTTGATTGGAGGTGAACTATAAATCCCAGCAACTACATCTCCCAAATGTCAAGGTCTATTTTCACAAATTCCAACAGTGTTCACATTTGGGCATATTGAGTATTCGTGCCAAGTTTGGTCCAGATCTTTCATTGTTTGGAGTCCACAGTGCTCTCTGGATGTAGGTGAAGTGCAGCTCCAAAACTCAAGGTCAATGTCCACCAAACCCTTCATATATTTTCTGTTGGTCATGGGAGTATACATCCTGCATATCAGATATTTACATTACAATTCATAACGGTAGCAAAATTACAATTATGAAGTAGCAACGAAAATAAATTTATGGTTGAGGGTCACCACAACACGAGGGGTCACGGCATTAGGAAGGTTGAGAACCACTGGTATAGATGCACT
This sequence comes from Anolis carolinensis, assembly GCF_035594765.1. NCBI lineage: Eukaryota > Metazoa > Chordata > Lepidosauria > Squamata > Anolidae > Anolis > Anolis carolinensis. The sequence continues at coordinate 14,988,529 of NW_026943825.1, read as the reverse complement.
CTTGTAAAGCTCTAAAAAGAATGACCCATTATCAGGGGTTTGCCATTGACTTCTCATGCAGTTCAGAAAATGAGACTAGACCATGGTAATCCAGTAGGTTTCCATACAGAAGGGTAATTTGAACCCTGGTCTCCCAGTATCCTCATCCAAAGCTCAAACATCGGTTTTCTTCTTATTCATAATTTTTTCCATAAGACCTAGTTGGAGGCATTATTTTCTTTTTAAATATTTATTGGGTTGCATTTTTACATGATTTCGTCTTGGTTGCAATGGCTTTTATGAGAAGCTTCTTGCCCACCATCTCGAAAAGAGATCAATTGCTTACCAGAAAGATTCCATATTATCTCTATCTACATATACACCCCTAAATCAAGATGTTGACATGGGAAACAATATAGGCAAATGAATGGAAAACAAGTCCCAAGATCAACTTTGATAGTTCCACGATTTTATTATTTTTGATATATTCAGTTGGAGAAAAAGTCAGCAGTTAAGGAGCCCATACACCAAGAGAGGGACAAAAAGACCGTCTATTCTATGTCTTGAATCCTTTATTTATGAGAAGGGTGAAGAGCTGGTGGAACAGAGGCATAGACCTGAATCATCAAAGTCCACGGTTGCTGGAGTTCTTCAGTTTCCACCCTGAGATTTCTAGACTTCCTGGTGCTCCTTAGCATGCCTTGGTCTTGCAACATGAAGGGGATCAGGGGTTGTAAGGATTCGGGCAGTAGTAAGGGTGACAGCATTGTGGTTTGCAATGTGGAGGGCAGCAGCATGGGTCGCAACATGGATGGGAGCAACATTGTTTGGGATAGGGATCACAACATTGCTTTGGGCAAAGGTCACAGCATTGCTTGTGGCAAGGATGGGAATAGCAAGGTGAGCCGCTTTTCTGGCAGGGAAACAGCTCACAACAAGGAGAGCTGGTGTGACAATAGTTATAAGCCATCTTGATGGAGTGAAGAGAAAGCTGGAACAGAAGAGAAAGAATTCACTTGTAAGTATTTGCATCAGTTGTATGTGGCATGCCTGAAGGTACTGTAGAAGCTCAGCAGGCAGAAAGCTCTGTGTTCTGGAGGACCTGCATATCAACACAGCTTTTCAAAACACACATGTTTTGAATGGCTATCAAACTGAAGCCCTCAATGGCAAGATTTTTAGAATGAATTGCAAAATACTAGTCTCCAGAGCAAGTTAAGCAAAGCCCAAGATAATATATCTTGACTGTGGGATGCAGTCAAGATATATTACATTGCAATACCCCCTCTCTACTACCTTCCAATGGAAGTCTGACTGCAAAGATCTCAGTATAGGTAGAGGATGAGAAATGTTCTCTAGAATTTGGAGCAAATACTCCAGGCAGAGGCGGTTCAACCACCAGGCCAACTAGGCAGTTGCCTGTGGCGCCATCTTGTTGGGGGCGCCATCGAGGCAACTCCTGTCTCCTGCGGCCTGCCTCTGCAAGGTATTGAACTGCTTTTTCTGTTGATTTGTTGTAAAACATGATATTTTAGTGCTTAATTTGTAAAATCTTAATGTAATTTGATGTTTAATAGGCGTTTCCTTAATCCCTCCTTATTATCAAACATTTCTGCTTATCCAACGCTTTTATTTTTCAGTAATTGGTATTGGTTTGAGGGGGGGGGGGTGTCAAAATTCTGTTCGCCTACACTTGAAAAATACCTAGGGCCGGCTCTGACTCCAGGGCCCATTGAGAAAAGTACCTGACCAAATGTCACTAGTGGGGATGCAATCAAGATTTGTTATCTTACAATACCCCCTATCTATTAGCCTTTACTAAGCATGGGTCAGAGATGAGATCAGGGTGGAATGGATTACGGAGGAGAATATAGGTGGCTGACTTGAACAATAAAAAGATAATTCTACAACAAGGTTGGGTAAAATACACCTCTTCAGATATTATAGAATTTCAGTTGCCAGCACAGATGGAGACAGCTCCTCTAACTTTGGATCAAATCTTGCTATTCCTCGTCAACTTCTCATCCAAATCACTCAGCTTTCTCTTACCTTGCTTGGTGGCAGTAGATTCTGAGGGAAATGGTATGAATGGAGACTGGAAGAAGGGATGTGTTTATATACCGTTTCTGCAGTCTTCCTCACAGGAAGTGAGGCAGTATGAAACCATAGAAGACCTCTTCTGAATTTATTCCTAGCTTATGTACAAAACCTTCATTTGTGACTTTTCATGGCTTATGGATGTCATGAGGTGAAAATCCAATGGGCCTGTAATTAGTTACATCCCATAAGACTATAATTTGCTTTGGTGTTGAGGCAGCACTTTAGTGGCCATTGGGATAGGATGGATGTTTAGGGTGCCAGAGAAGCAGCTGAGTTATTCTCCAGGAATTCGTAATGAATGCCTTGGGGAATGAATGAAGTTTTCCCAATACTTCTTTCCAAAAACATGGAGATCCGTTGCCATGGTTCACTGTCCAAAAAGAAAACAGGACATTACTGCTAATTATACACATGGAAGAAGAAATATGGTAGCCGGTTAAGTCACCCTGGTTGCGTGATGAATCCCTAAAGAGTTTTTGGTGGTACTAAGTGATGAAGAATGAAGGAAGTAGTTGAAGAAAAGCTAGTAAGGGTCTGGATCTAGTCTCCTAAAACTATTTGATGTGCCACCCCCCCCCCCCCCCAAGCAACCTTCTCATCTTTGACTCGTGAACCTCATGAGCTAAAATTCATAGGATTGGTATTTTTAGTCAGGTCCATTTTGTATGGAAACATAGTTTGTGCACCTTGGACCATCTGAAAGACATGTGTTGTTATCTCAACCACACATGTGGACAATTTTGGAGTATTTAAGATATGGGATACTCAACCTGTAGTCTCCTTCAACTACTTAACCTATATACTCATATGTAAGTCTAGAAATTTTAGTTCAGAGAAATGAAAATGAAATAGTGGAGGCCAAGCTAGAACATTTATGGAGAAATCCATGTGCTTGAATGGCTCCTCATTGGTCATGGAGCTAACAGATACATTAGGAAGCCCAAGATAGAAATCTGAGATGTCTCCCAAGTCATTTGTCTTATTGGTGAGACCTCTTGAGTTCATGTGGTCAATCTGTTAACAATGACCTGACAGCCCATATTCTATCAACTGGTCTATAAGTATATCATGAGGACCTGATCTCTTCCACAACCTTCCCTGATATAATACTTAGTGGACTGTAGTTGTGTTGGTCCTCTTTTCTGCTATTTTTGAAGATAGGGACAATATCCTCCCTTTTCCAGTCTGCTGGGACATCTCCAGTTCTCCAAGAATCCTCAAAGATTATGGACATAAACTTTAACGTAACACCTACATGTTCCTCTGATGCTCTTGGATGGAGTTAATTTTGGTCTTCATTTAGAGTTTAGCATGTATACACTACACTTTACCTGTCCTGGGATGCTGAACCCATCCTGCATCAGTTATGATCTTTCCATGAGGTTGAACAATGTTCTCCCTGGCCGAGAAGACTGAGGCAAAGAAGGTATTAGACAGTTTGAACCTCTCAGTGTTACCTGTTAACATTTCAATATCTGGATATCCTTAAAAGCAACCAGTAGGTGGATGTTATTCACTGGAAGCAACTTCTAGTCCATCTTTTGACAGCTTGGTGATTTGATCCAACCTTGGATTGCTTACTGACTCCTCTACTTGAACTTTGTTCTAATTTATGGCTTCTTGACATGAAGGGAATTGTGTAGGCAGATAACTCTCAGGTCTCCTGTGGTCCTCTAGATGTTGTTGATCTACTGTTGACCATCTCCTAAGTACACCAACATCTGTAGACCCATGATTTCCCAAGCCCTGTCAGAGACTTTCATCCTAAATACTTTACCATTGGAACTTGATGGTTTTTGGAAGTTCATTCTCCAAGATCTTGGTAAGGTTGCAAGCCACACGTGTAGGTGGAATGGGAGCTCCCTGTTTGTGTTGGGCTACTGGCAACTCCTTCTAAAACAGTGGTTCTCAACCTTTGGTTCTCCAGTTGTTTTGGACTTCAACTCCCAGAAATCCCATCCAGCTTACCAGATGTGAGGAATTGTGGGAGCTGAAGTCCAAAACATCTGGAGGACAAAAGGTTGGGGACCACTGTTCTAAAAGGACCAGGCAGCAGAAAATCATGTTTGTGCCTGAGATCACGAAGGTGGAAACCAAATCAACATCAACAGTTTAGGGTTGGGTGGACAGCATGTGATGCTCTAGGTCAGTGGTTCTCAACCTGGGGTCCCCAGATGTTTTTGGCCTTCCGTTCCCAGAAATCCTAACAGTTGGTAAACTGACAAACATCTGGGGACCCCAGGTTGAGAACTACTGCTCTAGGTGTTACTGACTTAAATCTAGATGTAGCCATTAGACACAATACAGGCAAATGGATGAAAGACAAGTCCAAAGGTTTGATTTCACAATTCCATAATTTTATTATTGACTATATATTTAGTTGAAGATGTGTTGACAATAAAGGACCCCATACACGAAGAGAAGAACAAAGACACCACCTATCCTACATACAATAGTCTTGACTCCTCCATGAGTGGAATAAGGAGAGGACCATAAGAAGAAACATCTACGATGAAATTGAAGGAGCCAGGCAAGAAGCTGGTGCATTGAAAGCATAGCTCTGAAACTTTGAAATCTAGACTTTTTGAGGTTAAGCTATTCTACTCTGGGATTTGTAGACTTCCTGGAACTCTTTAGCATTTCTTGGTCTTGCAGCATGGAGGGCAGCAGGGCTTGCAGACAGTCTGGCAACAGCAGGGTTCACAGCATTGTGGCTTGCAGCAGGGTTCGCAACAGGGTTCGCAGCATTGTGGCTTGCAGCAGGGTTCGCAACAGGGTTCGCAGCATTGTGGCTTGCAGCATGGGTCACAGCATTGAGGTTTGCAGCAGGGTTCACAGCAGGGTTCGCAGCATTGGGGCTTGCAGCAGGGGTCACAGCATTGGGGCTTGCAGCAGGGGTCACAGCATTGGGGCTTGCAGCAGGGGTCACAGCATTGGGGCTTGCAGCAGGGCTCGCAACATTGGGGCTTGCAGCAGGGCTCACAACATTGAGGTTTGCAACAGGGCTCGCAACATTGAGGTTTGCAGCAGGGCTCACAGCATTGCTGTTTGCAGCAGGGGTCGCAGCATTTTTGTTTGCAGCAGGGGTCACAGCATTTTTGTTTGCAGCAGGGGTCGCAGCATTTTTGCTTGCAGCAGGGGTCGCAGCATTTTTGTTTGCAGCAGGGGTCGCAGCATTTTTGCTTGCAGCAGGGGTCGCAGCATTTTTGTTTGCAGCAGGGGTCGCAGCATTTTGTTTTGCAGCAGGGTTCACAACATTTTGTTTTGCAGCATGGATCGCAACATTTCGTTTTGCAGCATGGATCGCAACATTTCGTTTTGCAACAGGGTTCGCAACATTTCGTTTTGCAGCATGGATCACAACATTTTGTTTTGCAGCAGGGTTCGCAACATTTTGTTTTGCAGCAGGGGTCACAGCAGCTTTGCTTGCAACAGGGGGTGCAGCAGCATTGCTGGCAGCAAGATTGCTTGCAACAAGATTGCTTGCAGCATGGCGTACAGCAACAAGAACAGCAGTTGTTGCAGCTCATCTTTGTGGAGGGAAGGAAAAGCTGGAATAGAAGAGAAAGAACTCACAGATGAGCATTTCCAATAGCTGTAAGTGAAGGAACCTAAGGTAGAAGCTGAGTGGGCAGAAGGCATTGTGTTCATGAGAACCTTCATAGCAACATTGCTTTTTACAGTGTATATGGCAGACTTTATTCAGAATGAGCATCGAAGTGATTGTTAATTTTCTTTGAAATAGGTGAAACCCTCTATGAGAGCATTTTAAGAGATCTCTAGAATGGATAACAAGGCCCTAGAGCAGGCATGGGCAAACCCTGGCCCATGGGCTGGACACTACTCTTTGGCCTCTTCTCTCGGGCTGTGGCCCACCATGTTTCCAGGCTGAGAGGAGGACTGAGGTAGAAGCACAGTACTGGCGAGAGCTCTTTGGAGAGCTCTCACTAGCACCTATTTCTCCTTATCCTCTGAGCCTTGGGAAGGCGGTTTTGTGACCCAGCCACAGGCTAACCAGAGTCAAGATGAGGAAAGGGATTTTGGATTTCAGATTCAAGAGCCAGCAGTGTCAGAAGTTGATGGCTTGGAAATGCAGGCTGACTCAGAGGCTGGAGAATTGCAGTTTGAGCAGAATGAACTGTTGACCCCAGAAACTATAGATAACAGACAGGCTGATATTCCCATGGGAAATAATGAGCGAGAGAATTCTCAAGTCCTGGTTAATGAGCGGGATTGCTCAGCTCCATCTCAGGTGCAAGATAACAATAGTATAAGCATTGATTTATCTAGGGAGGACCATCTATCTTGGAGGGGTTCTCAGGTCCGAAGAAGTGAGAGACTGGCGGGAAAAAAAAGGCCACTTCTGGGAAAAGGAATGCCTTTCTGGGTTGCTTTTAAATGTGTGTTTTGCAGATAGCTCTTTGTCAAAGCAAATCCTCGCTTCATCTGTGTGGATGTTCTCGTTTCATGCCTAAGAAGAGTGTTCTTGGATCTTTGTATTTTAGGCCTTTGGTTCTTGGGATCTACTGCCTTGCTTCATGGGTTATTACTATTGACTATTGCCTTGCCTCATGGATTATTAGTTTTGCTGAGTTTTATGGACTTATGGACCTTTCATGACTTATGATGTATTTGGATTCTTATTGACTCTTTCCTTACAACTTTGAAAACCTTTTTCAACTGCCTGCTTTGATTTATATTATTTCTTTGCTTAATAAAACTACAAAAGACTTCCTTCCGTGTCTGACTGGATATCTATAGCAAGGTGAACTATTCTGAGGTGCGACAGGTGGGTTGCCTTCCCTGAACTCAGAGGAGAAGCGGGAGGAGAAACATGGTGTTGGCGAGAGCTCCCTGGAGCGCTGTGTTTCTCCTTCTCCTTTGAGCCTTGGGAAAGCCTTCCCTGGACTCAGAGGTGAAACAAGGTTAGAAACTCGGTGCTGGATAAAGTGTTCTCACCAGCTCCATGTTTCTCCATCTCCCCTGAGGCTTGGGAAGGCGTGCCTTCCCCAGACTCAAAGGAAAACTGGGGGAGAAACACAGCACTGGAGAAAAGGTTCTTGCCAGATCCGTATTTCTCCATCTCCTCTAAGGCTTGTGAAGGTGAAGTGCACCATTACCAAACTTAAAAGAGAAGCAGGGGAGAAACACAGTACTGGTGAGAATGCTCTTGTGAGCACTATGTTTCTCCCCTTCCTCCCACCCCACCCTCTCCTGCCCCAGCCCCTCCCATGTCTGGCCCCAGCTGTGCCTCTTCTGGCCCTTGCATCCGGGCCCAAAAAAGTTTGCCCATGCCTGCTCTAGAGTCAGTAAAACAAAACACAGGACCAAATGTTACTTCTGGGATGGAATCAAGATATATTAGGTTGCATACCCCCTTTCTATTATAAAACTCATTGCAAAAATCCCATCATGGGTAGGTGAAGAGAGAAAACTCTAGGTTAGAAAGTAAACCTTCCAGAGCCAGCAAAAAAAAAAAAGCACAGGGCCTAATATTGTGGGATGTAGTCAAGATATACTACATTTCAGTAGCCCATGTCTATTAGGTGAAGACGTAAATCTCATTGCAAATCTCTCTTCATGGGTAGGAGATAGAATAATAATAATAATAATAATCTACACGCATTATCCGAAAATACATCACACAGTCCTAGACAGTTGGAAGTGCTCAACGTGTGATTTTGTGATATGAAATCCAGCATATCTATCTTATTTTCTGTGTAATAATAATAATAATAATAATAATAATAATAATAATAATAATAATAATAATAATAAAGCTTTATATACCACTCCATCTCCTCAAGAGGACTCAGGGCAGTTTCCAATATGAACATAAAAACATTCATTTGTCAAAAATCACCATACAACAAAGTTAAACATAATAAATGTAATAAACAATATTATAAGACAGAACCAAAACAATTCTATTAGAAACAGACATAAAATTACCAATCCAAATCAATATACTCCATCAAGGATTCAAATACCAGTAAAGAGGACTTCAAGACATGGCTAAAGACTTTGGGAAACTACCACGCTCAGGGCTCCATAGCATTGATCCAAAGGTGAAGACTATTATCCACCATATTACTATCTCTATTATTATTATTATTATTATTATTATTATTATTATTATTATTATCTTCCATTTTATAATAACAAGACTTTATTTCTATAATATAAAAGAATTTCTATATATAAAAGAATGTTTCTATAATGGATAGCAAAAAATCCAGAAGCAGTTAAGCAAAACCACGACCAAAGGTCACTTCTGGGATATAGTCAAGATATATTATATCGCAATGCCCCCTCTCTACTATTCCTTAGTAGAAAGACAAGTGGAAAGAGATCATCTAATTTCAAGAACAACTTAGCAGTCGATCAAGCTCTACTACGCCTCATAAAAGTCTTTGAAATTGCTCTTACCTTGCGTGTAAGTGGTAGTAAGACAATGGAGGACTGAATGAAGTGTGGAAGGACGGACACCTTTATATACCGCTTTTTGCACCCTTCTCCAAGGAAGTGAGGCAGCGGCAAGCTATGGGTGACCTTCCATCACGATGCAATTCCACCCCTCATGCAAAATCATCCTTCTTGATTCTTGTTGTCTTTAAGATAAAAGAGTTGGAAGCCCTACAGGGCATGTTATTAACCTTGTTTCATCTAATAAGTCTGTAATTTGCTCCCGTGTCGAAGTAGCTTACAAGTGACTACTGGGATAGGATGGGTGTTTCGGGATGGCAGCAAAGCAACCGAGTTGCTCTCCGGCGACTGGTGATGACCACTCTGAGGATGAATCAGTATGGAGTCTCACCATCAGTCTATCCGCCAACGGAATTACGGTTTCCCGTATCCAATCTAAGATTGCAGAAAAGTCTGGCTAATTGTGCACGAGGAAGAAGAAAAATGGTACCCAGACAAGTCACCCAGGTTGAGTAAGGCAGTCTGTGGAAGCCAGAGAGCACTGAGACACAAGCATCATGACCTAGGGGCTGGGTGTTGAACCTTGAGCGTATATTACGCAGCTTTTATCACGTTGTAATCACCATTTGCTCTCCAATCTAGTTATTTTGGTACTCTCATAGGGTTACGTTGACACTGCAGAATGAACACAATTCTCAATGTCTCAATGCCATGGAATCCTGGGATTTGTGTATATTGTTAATGTATTTGCGCTGTTACTTTTGTAACATTGTGAGCCACCCCAAGTCCCCACGGCAAGATGGCGGTGTGGTATAAATAAAGTTTATTATTATTATTATTATATTATTATTTGTAGTGCTGCCTTCTCTGTAAAAAGAGGGCCAGGACATCACCAAACTACAAAGCCCAAAAATCTATAGCATGGAGCCATGAAAGTTCTAGTGGGGTCTAATTGCATACATTTGACAGTGTACCCCCAGACATAAGTTTGGAAACAACTCCAGGAATTATTTATGCACTTTGGTTATGAATTGACATAAGCACATTCCCCCCTCAATGGATTGTCACCTTGTCGTGGTGAGGGGCCTTGCGTGTTCCAATGAACCTGTGGGCGTAACTACCGGAGTCATGCACTCCTGGGGGGGGGGGCAGGGGAGGTTCCAGACTGAGCACAATTCAAAGACCTCAACGGCACATCATGTGGAAGATAGTATGATATAGTTACACAGTTGTGAAGATAGAAGAAGTCTGCAATAGACAGAGCTGTCCTTAGGTAATTTTCTGTAGTAGGCAAAGTTAATTTTGGCGCCCCCCCCCATGGTGTGGGGAACGGGGCTGTATGGGGGCCAGGGACGAGGCAGCATGGGGGTGGGGCCATGCAGGAGGTGGGGGGCAGGCTGCGCGGGCCGTGATGGGACGGCCCAGGCAGCCTGGCTGGGCCTTCCCGCCACAGCCTGGCTGGGCCTTCCCGCCACGCGGCCTGGCCCCGCCCGCTGCGCCTCGTGGCCCCGCCATCCGCGTGGCCCCGCCCCCTGTGCCGCATGGCCCCGCCCCCCATGGGAAGACCCAGAAAGGAGGAGAAGGAGGTGGGGGAGTGGCTCTATCCTCCCGGGGCCTCGATGGCGCCCCCAGGACGATGGTGCCACAGGCAAAAGCCTACCTCGCCTTGCGGTTGAACCGCCTCTGGCAACAGATTGGGAAGCCACCATCGTCGTGTTAACCACACCACTGGTTGGGACACTCGCTCTATGAAGACTGTGTGTTGATAGGCTGTGCACCAACCTCCACGCATTAAAAAAACTCACCCACTGGCATCTTCCAAGAATTTGGAAGGCCATCATACTCGGACAACGAGGGATCGCCTAAGAAGAAGAAGAATGAGTGGACACATCTGTCTCTATCTGGGACATAAGATTGTCCTATATATCTTTCTGTCTCTCTGTTTAACCAACTATCTGTCCATCATTTTGTTTCTCCATGTTCTGGTGAGATGAGAAGTTTGCACTCTATATTCAGAACATGCTTCATTCTTCAAAGATATTGTCATGTTAGTTTGTAATACAAGATAGCAGTGGTTCTCATCCTTCCTAATGCCACAATTCCTTAATCCAGTTCTCCAACCATAGCATTATTTTCGTTGCCACTTAATAACTGTCATTTTGCCATTGTTATGAATCGTAATGTCAATATCTGATATGCAGGATGTATTTTCCTTCCCTGGACCAAATTTGACACAAATACCCAATATGCCCAAATTTGAATACTGGTGGGGTTGGGTGGGGAATGATTTTGTCATCTGGGAGTTGTAGTTGCTGGGAGTTATAGTTCGCCTACAACCAAAGAGCATTCTGAACTCCACCAATGACAGAATTGAACCAAACTTGGCACACAGAACTCCCATTACCAAAAGAAAACACTGGAAGGGTTTGCTGGGCATTAACCTTGAGTTTTGGAGTTGTAGTTCACCTACATCCAGAGAGCACTGTGGACTCCAAACAATGATGGATCTGGGCCAAACCTGGCACCGATACTCAATATGTCCAAATTTGAACACTGGTAGAGCTTGGGGAAGATAGTCCTTGATATTTGGGAGTTGTAGTTGCTGGGATTTATAGTTCACCTACAATCAAATAGCCTCTTGAACCCCACCAACGATAGAATTGGGCCAAACTTCCCACACCGAACTCCCATGACCAACAGAAAAATACTGGAGGTATTTGGGTTCCTAGGACCATCAGAAATATGTGTTTTCTGATGGTCTTTGGTCCCGACCTCCAGGTTGAGATACACTGCCATAGAGACTAACTGAGATGTGTCTGTACAATATAATGACTGCAGTTTGATTGCTATACCTCCATGGTATGGAATTATGGGAGTTACAAGGTAGTTTTGCCAGGTAGTTAGCCTTCTTTGCCTGAGAGTGCTAGACATCCCCAAATTACAACTCTCAGGATCCCATAGATCTATTCTAGACGGTCGGCAACACCCACTCCATAGAAGTCAAGTATTGTGCCTTGGAGGTTATTCCAATTACTTTGAAATACCACAAATGAACACCATGCTCTCTCAATGCTCAGTTGGCTCATCCTTCTTGGCTGTAAGTTTGGCTTTGTTTTGAAACCCAAACCTACAATGTAGTGTGAATCATACATTGTTGTGATGTCGTTGTCAAGTTGGCGGAGACTTGAGAAAACCCTATGAATGGGAGACCTCCAAAAGCCTTGGTCGAATCTCGTGGTTTCCTTTCATTGCACTGTCTTCCCAAGAGCAGGTAAAACTATCCCAACAAGTATTTGGTAAGTCCTTAAGGTAAAATGAACTTTGTGTAATGTTCTGGACTTCTATTTATTATTATTTCTTTTTATAATGGCTTAGGTTTTAATTGGTTTTCATCTTCTCAGCTGGCAGAAGTTATAAATCTGGAACCCGGAGTTACTGATCCGTAATTGATCTGTGCTCAATAAGACAAAAAGTCTCATTACGGTATGTCACTCTACACCAACCTTGGTCCTCCAGGTTTTTGGGACTTCAACTCCCACAATTTCTAACAACTGGTAAGATGGTTGGGATTTCTGGGAGTTGAAGTCCAAAACACCTGGAGGACCAAAGATTGGGAACCACTGCTCTACGCTATAGCATGGATACGGTTTACTACCACAATAATAATAATAATAATAATAATAATAATAATAATAATAATTCCAGCATATATATTGTTTGCTTTGTCATACTGTGTCTTTGTGTCAATAATAATAATAATAATAATAATAATAATAATAATAATAATATTGTAAGAAAATTGCACAGACAGACTACAAACAGAGGCACAACTATGTGGCCCAAATGATTCATTGGAACTTATGCCTCAAGTACCACCTCCCAGCAGAAAAGAACTGGTGGGATCACAAACCTGCAAAAGTATTGGAAAATGAGCACGCAAAGATACTGTGGGACTTCCGAATCCAGACTGACAAAGTTCTGGAACACAACACACCAGACATCACAGTTGTGGAAAGGAAAAAGGTTTGGATCATTGATGTCGCCATCCTAGGTGTCGAAAAACAATAGGAAAAACTCAGCCGCTATCAGGACCTCAAGATTGAACTTCAAAGACTCTGACAGAAACCAGTGCAGGTGGTCCCGGTGGTGATCGGCACATTGGGTGCCGTGCCAAAAGATCTCAGCCGGCATTTGGAAACAATAGACATTGACAAAATTACGATCTGCCAACTGCAAAAGGCCACCCTGCTGGGATCTGCACGCATCATCCGAAAATACATCACACAGTCCTAGACACTTGGGAAGTGTTTGACTTGTGGTTTTGTGATATGAAATCCAGCATATCTATCTTGTTTGCTGTGTCATAATAATAAAATAATAATAATAATAATAATAATAATAATAATAATAATAATAATAATAATACATCACACAGTCCTAGACACTTGGGAAGTGTTCGATTTGTGATTTTGTGAAACGAAATCCAGCATATCTATCTTGTTTGCTGTGTCATAATAATAATAATAATAATAATAATAATAATAATAATAATAATAATAATAATAATAATATCTTTATTTATATGAGGTCCTAAATGATTCTATAGTACTGGCAGTTAGAGTACTGCAAGGAGTACGATGTTTCTATTCCCTTCCACCAGCAAATGAGGTTGCAATAAGGATTTGCAATAGGGGGTCCTGGTTCTGATTGTCTTGCTTCCTGGTGGAAGGAGCTGAAGGAAGACTTTATTTTTCTTTTCTTTTTGTTGTATGAACGTAGAGGCATGGATAAGAGGTTTTGCTGTCAGTTTTCGAGGTTGTGGGGCATTTAGTTTAGTTGTTTTGTCCGGTGCCATGATTCCATTACCCTTTTACAGTAGAGTCTCACTTATCCAACATAAATGGGCCGGCAGAACGTTGGATAAGCGAATATGTTGGATAATAAGGAGAGATTAAGAAGAAGCCTATTAAACATCAAATTAGGTTATGATTTTACAAATTAAGCACCAAAACATCATGTTAGACAACAAATTTGGTAGAAAAAGTAGTTCAATACGCAGTAATGCTATGTAGTAATTACTGTATTTATGGATTTGGCACCAAAATATCACGATATATTGAAAACGTTGACTACAAAAATGCGTTGGATAATCCAGAACGTTGGATAAGCGAGTGTTGGATAAGTGAGACTCTACTGTATATATATAGATATATACAGGAGGATGGAGAACTCATATACTGGATAATGATATAAGAGAAGCTAGGGTTGAGGGCTAATTAAAACCTCACCATTCTTGGGAAGTGACTCCTCACTCATAAATCTATATAAATAGCACCTTAGAGACCTTAGTTCACTACTTTTGACTTACTCACTTCTTCAACAGTTCCTGCTACAGCTCTGAACAAGGTAAAGGGCATTCCAGTGTTTGTTAATATTTGAGGATGCAGTGATGGGCATGATTGGAGGTAAGACCTGAGGTAGGACCCCACGAGACCTCAAGGCTATAATTGACACCTCTCTAAATATTATCGAATTTTTGTCTATGGTAATGTCTGGTAGAAGGTAGAATCACTAGAAAATTCCCCAAGATGAAAGGTAGAAGAAAACCATAGATGTCTGGGGGACAGATGGTGTTCTTCAAAAATCTAGATCCTAAAATATAATTTGAAACCAGTTAAACTAGAGCACCATTCAAGGCTGTGTAGAACAGCCCCAGTTTAACTGCCTGGTGAAACTCAACAGAGGTGGAGCTAGCTTCATATCCATTGGCAAGGAGTTCACCAGTTGAGTTGCTACTAGAGGGAAAGTTTGGCTAGATGCCTTCCTATCACATTCTAACCTTAAGAGGCGTTGGGGTATACAAGGGGGCTCATCTGAGGATCTCAAATTTCAGGTGGGCACTTATATAGAGAGGCGGACTTTCAGATAACCTGGTGCCAAGTTGTTGATCATTGTAGGTTGACACTAGGATCTTAAATGGATGCCTAGCCTATCACAACCTAACCTTAAGAGATGTTGTGGTATATAATGGTGCCCCTCATCTGAGGATCTCAAATTTCAGGTGGGCACTTATATAGAGAGGTAGTTTTTTAGATATCCTGGTGCCAAGTGGTTGACCTTTGTAGGTAGACACTAGGACCTTAAATGGATGCCTAGCCTATCACAACCTAACTTTGAGAGTTGTTGGAGTATACAATGGGGACACATCTGAGGATCTCAAATTTCAGGTGGGCACTTATATAGAGAGGCGGACTTTCAGATAACCTGGTGCCAAGTTGTTGACTTTTGTAGGTAGACACTAGGACTTTAAATTGATATCTAGTCTATCACAACCTAACCTTAAGAGATGTTGTGGTATATAATGGGGGCTCATCTGAGGATCTCGAATTTCAGGTGGGCACTTATATAGAGAGGTAGTCTTTCAGATATCCTGGTGCCAAGTGGTTGACCTTTGTAGGTAGACACTAGGACCTTACATGGATGCCTAGCTTATCACAACCTAACCTTGAGAGGTGTTGGGTTATACAATGGGGACATCTGAGGATCTCAAATTTCAGGTGGGCACTTATATAGAGAGGCGGACTTTCAGATAACCTGGTGCCAAGTGGTTGACCTTTGTAGGTAGACACTAGGACCTTAAATGGATGCCTAGCCTATCACAACCTATCCTTGAGAGGTGTTGGGTTATACAATGGGGACTCATCTGAGGATCTCAAATTTCAGGTGGGCACTTATTTAAAGAGGCGGACTTTCAGATATCCTGGCACCAAATTGTTGACCTTTGTAGGTAGACTCTAGGACCTTAAATTGATATCTAGTCCATCACAACCTAACCTTGAGAGATGTTGGGGTATACAATGGGGGCTCTTCTGAGGATCTCAAATTTCAGGTGGGAACTTATATAGAGAGGTAGTTTTTCAGATATCCTGGCGCCAAGTGGTTGACCTTTGTATGTAGACACTAGGACCTTAAATGGATGCCTAGCCTATCACAACCTATCCTTGAGAGGTGTTGGGTTATACAATGGGGACTCATCTGAGGATCTCAAATTTCAGGTGGGCACTTATATAGAGAGGTGGACTTTCAGATAACCTGGTACCAAGTTGTTGATCATTGTAGGTTGACACTGGGACCTTACATGGATGCCTAGTCTATCACAACCTAATCTTGAGAGGCGTTGGGGTATACAATGGGGGCTCATCTGAGGGTCACAAATTTCAGGTGGGCACTTATATAGAAGGGAGTCTTTCAGATATCCTGGCGTCAAATGGTTGACCTTTGTAGGTTGACACTAGGACCTTAAATGGATCCTAGGAGCAAAACAAAATCTAGTGCAGTTCTTGGTGTTATATGATCTCTAAAGGATCAGTCTGACTGTTTTATAAGCAGAGAGAACATTGTAATGGTGAATGATGTCAAACGTGCCGTGCCTATGCCAAATTCCCCAAAGCAGAGTACAATGTCACGGATACTATTCTGAGTGAAACCTCTTGATTTCTTGCAGCACCTCCACATGGCCAAGGCAACGTCCTGTTCCCAATGCAACTGCTCTCCCTGCTGTTGCGAGCAGTGCTGTTGTATCCCTTGCGAATCATGCGCTTGCTGTCCCCATTGCGGTGTCTGTCCATGTTCTTGCCGCAACCGACACGCCAGTTCTGATTCCTACAGCTGTTTGTGTCATGAATGTGGTTATCCTAACTGAGATGAATGCTGATGATGCCTAAGGGAAGCCTGGAAGTCAAGTGAGGAACTTGCAACCTGTTGGACATGACACCTAGATTTGCATTCTATGGGCCAACACCTTGCATCAACAGTATTATTATATTGACAGTGGCAGCCATTTTTGGATCATCAGAGGGATGTGAGTCTTCAATGAACTTTCCAAGGTGCTGAGCCCAACCCCAGAAGAAATCCAGAACTTTGGAGAGCTCCTCTCAAGCATAAGTGAGCAAGGACAGAGTATTGACACTACGTGTTCTTCCACACCTTTGATTGATTTCTTTGTTGATGCAAAATTTAACAGTGTATATAGGAAACAATAAAATTGGTGAAAAAGATACTCTGTGCTGCGTAAGTGAATTTATGTTCCTCAATAAAGTGGAAGTTCCATAATCGAGTTGGTAGAATTCGAGTTGGTAGAATGCTGCGTAAGTGAATTTATGTTCCTCAATAAGGTGGAAGTTCCATAATCGAGTTGGTAGAATTCCCATTTTGAATAGAGAGGACAATAATCACATTCCAACGTACCTTCATTTGGTAGGAATGCAAGTTTTTATCTCATTCATCCCTGTGTATCAGGCCAATAATCTCCAGAGTTTTCTTCCAACCCAACTACAAATCTCAGTATTCCATAGCATTGAGCCATGATAGTTAATGAAATCCAATACTTACTTTTGGTGCTTGGGCGGAACATGAAAATAGTTAATTCTAGATGGTCCACCATGAGTTTCATTCTATTGGGGAGTGGGAGCAGCCTTATTTTGCCTTCCACATTTAGATACAATGTAAGATAGATGGGGATTCCTCTCCTCAAGTGACTGTTTGGACCTGTTGTCTCTACATGATCCCAAGTGACCAATGGACATCTGTAATGACTGATAGGGGTGGCCAATTAAATGTGAAAGAAGCAATACAAACAAATAATCAATCTTCTTCTGAATGCTGGACTTCCATGTTCATCAGAACTTCTTTTGACACCTTCTGTAAGTTCACGAACAATGCTACCTAACATAGTGGTCACTTGTTGAGCACAGTAAAGTGAATGAGGTGGAGACCAAATATATTTGATCTAATAATGAGTT
Source organism: Anolis carolinensis (assembly GCF_035594765.1). Classification (NCBI taxonomy): domain Eukaryota; kingdom Metazoa; phylum Chordata; class Lepidosauria; order Squamata; family Anolidae; genus Anolis; species Anolis carolinensis. Next base: position 14,971,223 of record NW_026943825.1, on the reverse strand, counting down.
ATGGGCCATTCCTTATACTGTATGTGTAAATGATCATATATAGTGTTCCTCAAGGACTTGGGGTGGTATGAATAATTCTAAAACCTGAACAAGGCAGGGTTTAGGATGGCTAAAGGTAAAGGTTTCTCCTGACGTTAAGTCCAGTCATGTCTGACTCTGGAGGTTGGTGCTCATCTCCATTTCTAAGCCGAAGAGCTGGCGTTGTCTAAATCTATATAAATAAAAATGTGATGTCTCAGGCACCTTTGGCCCCTGACCCCGCAGCCATTGCTGACCAAATTGAAGAGGACTTGGGTTTTTTCCCAAGTGAGTAGGATTCAGTTTCTTTCCAGATGCCTTCTGTTGACATTTCTGTGCCAGAGCCAATTAAAGATGGCCTTGAGAAGGAGCCGGCTCTTCCCGGCTCTCCGGAGGAGTTACCGTTCGATAGAAGGGCTTTTTTGAAAACAGACCGCTCTCTAAGGCAATCTTTAAGAAGAAGTGTCAGATTAGCAGAGCGAGGCGATTGTGACTGAACCCAGTTCTCTTGGAAAGAATTGGGGAGGCAGGCACCTGGCATAATGTTTTGGAGTTTCAGTTCTCTTGGGGAGATTTAACACCTGGTTTGGGGGAGCTATGAACTTCAATAAAAGTTGTGCGCGGAGAATCTTCTGTGCGGTGTCAACTTAACTTTGGACTAAGAAGTAGCGTCGCCTCTCATTCCTGATTTCCTAGCGGCCTGACGGTGCGCTTACTCTGGAGTAGACTGGGTGTTGGTTTACCTTCTTGCCATGATGGAACTGCGTTTCAGCTCCTGAACTTCCAGCTTGCCTTGCCTTGAAACCCTGCTTGGAACCTTGCTTCTAAAGGACTCTTCTTGCTCTCTGCTCTTTTCCCCACTCAAAACTCGGGCAGAGTTTGAGTGTGTTTTGGATATTGGCTTTTGAACTTTAATACCAGACATAAGACTTTATATTATTGGACTAAAATTGATCTTACCTGGAAGGTCAATTGCTACTTCTACTTAACTGCTTATTTCCATTTGGAACTTTTATTGCTTTAATAAAGAGCCTTCTCTGTGGTGCCTTTTATTGCTTTAATAAAGGGCCTTCTCTGTGGTGGCCCCCCGACTCTGGAACACCCTCCCCAAGGATCTCAGACAGGCCCCTACATTGGCAGTCTTCAGAAAGAACTTGAAGACCTGGCTGTTCCAATGTGCCTTCCCAGATTAATAGGAAATCTCCAACACCAACTCCCATAAGCACTTTATTAGAACTAAGATCGTATATCGCACTCTGCACTTGCCCTATAAGCCTTATATATCACCTGTCACATCAGCACTTTTAATCTTGTACCCATTACTCTGGCCCGGCCCAGTTTTATTGTGTTTTAGCGTATTGTTTATTGCTTGTTGTTTATATTGTTTTAATTGTTTTAATTTGCCTTTTGTTTTGTATTGTTATATTGTGTGTTGAGGCCTTGGCCTTTGTAAGCCACATCAAGTCCTTCGGGAGATGCTAGCGGGGTAAAAATAAAGTTTAATAATAATAATAATAATAATAATAATAATAATAATAATAATATAATTAATTATATTGTTATTGGCTGTTGTGTTGTTCTCAGTGTTTGCGCCGCTTAGGAGTGTTACAAAAAATGTAATGTCCATTTGTGAGGGACCTCATAACTCCCAAACTCCTTCATAGATTGCTTTGAAATTTGGACACAATGTAGCATTTGAACTGGTGAGTGTTTTAAGGTATTCAAATACCTACTATTACACACCTGTCACACCTGAGACAGGTAAAACCATGCTTTGGTTCACAAACAGCACCATCTGCTGGACAAAAAAGCAACAGCTGAAAGAAAGATCTATATTCATTCATCCATGCTTATCTATATTTACACTCAGGGACGATCTTTAAAATTCTGTGGTTTACATCTAGACACGGATCGCTTCTCACATGGACAATGATATGTTGCATGTTCCAGAGTCACCAAATCACACAATCTGCACAGACAATGGAACAACCACAAATATTGCCTACCACCAAGCATTGTGAAATCACATATATTTGAAACCTGCTCTTTATCCTTTCTTTCCCATTTAACAGAGTAGTTCACAGTAATGCGTGGCCGGGTACAGCTAGTTTTACATAAAACAGACACTCTCCCCCACTGTACCTTGCTACGTTTCCCAATTTTAAGAGGAATAAATACAATATGGCTGCTTACTAGGGCTGGGAATCTTTGTCACAGCCTATATTTTATAGCTAATGAATCCATAGCTTTGTTTGAGTTAGTTCAGGAAATGCAAATTCGTTGTAGAAATGCAAAGAAGCCCTAATAGTGAATTGTGGAGATGTGCATCTTGTCAAGAGTGCACTAATATGTATTGCACATTTCCAATGTGTGTTGGACACTTCTGTTGTGGTTCCAATGAGACTCATTGGTCCACTTCTATTGTGCTCCAGCACTTCTGAGTCTTTGTCCAGATGTACATCAGGGAGTGACCCCATGTGCTAAAAGCCTCTTCCACATTTGACCATGCTGCATTTGTTGCTCTACCATTGCCTCTGGATACTCACACAATATTATGTCACAGTAAACCCTAGGTGAGTATGGAGGTTGCAAAACTGCATAATTCAATTTTGCACATACACAGACCAATTGCAAAGACATAAGTTCCAAAAAGAATGCTTTATTAGTAGTAGTAGTAGTAGTAGTAGTAGTAGTCTGGGTTGACAGAGGTATTGCCCAAAGAGATGAAAGAGAAGACAGACAAAAAACATCCTATCCACTAAAAGAAGGATAGGAGGACTAGTTCATGGATGTAGGAGATAGACGTTTTTCTAGCAAAGAGAAACAAGAAGTCAAGATGAATTACCCCGAAAATTAAAGAGAGTGAAATACAGCACTGGATTCAACAAATGAGTGGGAACAAGATTTGACATAAAAGATTGTGGTGTTCTTTCTTGAATTGTCGGTCCACAAGGTCTGGCCTTCATTCAAGCTTTGGCTCCAGGCTCTTCAGAACTGCCACCTTCCTTGGATTCCGCCAGGCTAAGTTGTTTCTCAGATTCCTCCGCACTGGCGCCAATGGCTTCAGCATTCTGGGGGTTCTCATGAGGGAGAGTCACCATGACGACACAATGGAAATCACAAAGATTGGGATCGTGGCAAGGAGAGCTGTCACAAGGGGATTCACAAAGGCAAGGGCGGCAAGCCTGACAAGGAGGGCAATCAGGACGGGCACAGTAGCAAGGAGCAGAGCATTGGCAGCAGTTGCATTGGTTGGAACAGCAGGGGCTACAACAGAGGCAACAGCAACATGGCTTGGGACAACAGGAACAACAGGGGCATGGCTTGGGACAGCAGGAGCAACAGGGGCATGGCTTGGGACAGCAGGAGCAACAGGGGCATGGCTTGGGACAGCAACAAGGGCATGGCTTGGGACAGCAGCATTGTGGGGGACAGCAGGAGCAACAAGGGCATGGCTTGGGACAGCAACAAGGGCATGGCTTGGGACAGCAGCATTGTGGGGGACAGCAGGAGCAACAAGGGCATGGCTTAGGACAACAACAAGGGCATGGCTTGGGACAGCAACAAGGGCATGGCTTGGGACAGCAGCATTGTGGGGGACAGCAGGAGCAACAAGGGCATGGCTTAGGACAACAACAAGGGCATGGCTTGGGACAGCAACAAGGGCATGGCTTGGGACAGCAGCATTGTGGGGGACAGCAGGAGCAACAAGGGCATGGCTTAGGACAACAACAAGGGCATGGCTTGGGACAGCAGCATTGTGGGGGACAGCAGGAGCAACAAGGGCATGGCTTAGGACAACAACAAGGGCATGGCTTAGGACAGCAACAAGGGCATGGCTTGGGACAGCAGCATTGTGGGGGACAGCAGGAGCAACAAGGGCATGGCTTGGGACAGCAGCATTGTGGGGGACAGCAGGAGCAACAAGGGCATGGCTTAGGACAGCAGGGGCAACAGCCGCACTGCTTAGGACAGCTTGGACAAGAACACGGGCAACAGCCGCACTGCTGGGGACAACAGGAGCAGGCTTCACAGCAAAAGGGACAGGAGTTGAAGTAGGTACAGCACATCTTGACAACGGGGAGGGAAGGAGGAGCTGAAAGAAAGGACGAAATAACTCATGAACCGACTGCAAGACCCTTAGACATCTCGAACCTTGTAGGTTTGTTCTCACTAAATGACAGCCATTGGATTTGTTATTATATGGCAAGTCAGGATATAGGTAAATTTCATTGATTCATCCAGTCTACTTGGGTTGAGATGAACAACAGTGTTTGGATTACGCTACACAAACACTTGGTATTAGATTAGATCTAGGAAGAACATCTGCTACAGAAGTGTCTCCACCATATAACCTAGATATGTGCTTAGCCATAAACCCAAGTATTGAAAATATTGTCCTCAACTCAGTCATCCTGCAGCAGTGGTTCTCAACCTGTGGGTCCTGAGATGTTTTGGCCTACAACTTCCAGAAATCTCAGCCAGTTTACCAGCTGTTAGGATTTCTGGGAATTGAAGGCCAAAACATCTGGGGACCCACAGGTGATCTATGAAGTCTAGTTCCATTTTAAGTAGATTGGACATCAAGGGTTCTCAACCAACTTATAGGCTGTGTGATCCAGTTCATGGGTTAGCTCAGGAAATTAAATTCATATTGAAAAGCGAAACAAATTGATTTTACCCAGTCTAGGTATGAACTCAGATTTTCATATGAAGTAAGATACCAATTGATTGGTTGGACAAAGTGAGACAAAGATGGACAATTAAGTTGTACTGGACCATATGGGAACCATATTTGGTGTGACAAAGGTATCGACCAATTAAAAATAACCTTTCCAACAATTGTTTAAAAATACTAGGAACTTGAAAAGCTAAGAACCTAGGTCTCACAATGCCCTAATTTTTCTGTATGGTAATGAAGAGACCTTTTGCAATGTATAGTAGACCTTCAAATCCCTATGTATGGGATGTATAAGCCTTCTATGGAATTCCAGGTGTACTAAAAACACTCTTCCATTTCCATTCTCCCATATCTTTCCACTCTCAGCTATGAAATAAGAACTGAATATAACTTACCTTGTTCAGTTTAGTTGTAAGAAGTGGTGTGGGAATCCAGTGAATGAAGGACCCACCAGCTGTGGATCCTTTTATACAGAGATCCATCCTTCTCTCGACAGTGAAAAACTACCCAAGAATGGAAGAGGGGTGTTATTAAGTTCCATTCATGGACTTTGTGACACCATCACATGGCCTATGAATATTGACTGTTTATCCATATAGGATATATTGAAAAAAATATATATGAGTAAAATCTGTTTTGAAGTAGTCACGTTGTGATTCTCCTTCTTACCCGAAGCGGGCACTTACAACCCTATATGTGGAAATGACAGGACTGAAAGGCATTGTGTGCGTTCATCTTCCTAACCTTAGGGGAATGGCTGTCTCACATTAGGAGATGTTCATCCCATGATGACATGCCAGCACGCTTATTGCTTACACACAACAACAACATGGGACTTAAGTGGTGTTAATAATAGGTGGAATTCAATTTTTTAATATTAGAGTTGTGCAATCTGGGTAAACCATGATCCGCTTCGTGTCCCGGCTTTCTGTGGGGGCCTCAGCCCATTTTTTTGGGAGCATCCCGAATACAGGATGCTCTGAGTTGCCAAACGATTCGTTTTTTATTGGCCCATTATAGGAGGAGGCTTCCAAAGCTTTCCTTCCCGTCATTTTATGCATTTAAGCAGTTTCTACTCTAGAGGAGAAGCTCTGCGGGCTTTCTCTCCCAGGCCTTCACTCCACATGCCCCTTCCAAGTCATTTTAAGGAGGCTTCTCACTTCCAGGTAAGGAAGAGCGACGACCTCCTGGAAGTCCTTATCCTCCCTGGACTTCCTTAAAAGAAATATTTTCGTGTTTTTATGTTGGTTATGCTTGCAATGTTAAAGTATTTTATGGTGTTGTATTTTAATTTTGTACCATTGGGCTTGGCCCCCACGTAAGCCACTCTGATTCCCTTCGGGGAGATGGGGCGAGATATAAGAATAAAGTTATTATTATTTTCTTGGCATGCCTCACTGTCCTTTCTGCTTTGGGTTTAATACGTCCGTACAGCTGTTTCTACTTTCTGCTCTAGAGGAGAGGTAACTCTGAATAGTTTTCAGGGAATGAGGATTTTCGTTTTGTTTGCTGGGGAATTCTTTAAAAAGATTAAACTGTGAAGCTATAAAGCAGAGGAAGAGCCGAGATCAGCTCCTACTTGCTTTCGCTGCGGGTGGGTTTTTGTACTGGGCCATTCCGGTTTCATGTTCCTGAAGGTACCCAATGTGTCTCAGGAATGTGACCCATGCACAACTCTTTTAAATATGAATTAATACCGATTAATTAAGATTCCCACTGGAACCATATGGGAGCAATCAAAGCTAATAGATTTGACCATCTGAGATCAGTGCCTCAGGTTAACTTTCAAGTCTCAATCGTTTCTTCTCAGTTGTCTAGCATAACTTCACTGACTTCTCATTTTTGTATGCAAGTGAAGGAGAATTCAATACCAGGGTCTAGTAGGGAGAGTTGAATAGATGAAAGGTCTATAGAGCTGAAGGTCCAGGTGTGAAGACCATCAACATCAAAGCATGCAGTTAAAGCAGACCTAAACGCCAGAGAACAAATCCAAGGGAAAGGTTGAATTTCTGTAAACCGCTCCGAGCCAAACTGGGAGTAGCGGTATACAAGTTTATTAAATAAATAAATAAATAAATAAGAGATACTTGTGGATTTGAGGGTCTGAAGTTCAAGGGTATTAACATCAGTGCATGAAACTGAAGGAGAACTCAATGTCAGAGTCCAAATTCAAAGGAAAGGTTGAATAGAAGGAAGGTCTATGGATAAGGAATGTATTAGGAAATTCTGTCACTGTATTATGCGTATTAGGTGTTAATGTACGAGATGGATTGATTTGAAACTCATCTGAGAGGATTTGAATCAACCATTCAAATAATCCAGGAGATGATTTTCAATGCTGAAAGACCAAAAGCCTACTCTTTCCAGTATATCCACAGGATGCTCCTTCCACCGAGCCCTAATGCATCCCTGTAGTTCAGTGGTTCCCAACCTTTTTTTGACCGGGGACCACTTGATCAGGGACCACTTTGACCAGGGACCACTCTCCAATATTAGTACCAAAAGGGTTACGAATTAGTTTTTGGTCAACTTTAGATTCGGTTTGGTTATTTGAGGTGCTGATTCAGAAAATTGCATTGGATAGACCACATCAGCTCTAGTTTCTGATACATAACATATGTGATCCAGTAGTCACCATCTGCTCACCCACAAAAAAACATATTTAATAAGTCTCAGCATTATAAGAAGGTTTCGCGAGACTAGTCACTCTTGTTGTAACAGTGTTGCAACACTGAGGCCGCGGACCATATTTTAGTTCCTGTGGACCACTGGTGGTCCATGGACCACAAGTTGAGAACCACTGCTCTAATTTAAGGGAAATAATTCCAGTGCGGCTATGAATGTATTTACACTGTAGAATTAATGCAGTTTGACACTACTTGAACTGCCATGGCTCAATACTATGGAATACTGGGAGTTGTAGTTTTCAAGTTCTTGAGCCTGACAAATAGTGCTGGCATTCATTAATTTACTACTCCCAGGATTACATAGCAATGATCTAAGGCAGTTAACGTAGTGTCAAATACAGCCAACATGTGATGATTTGGTGTTATAGTAATGGAGTTGTTCATGAAGCAAAGAAGAGAATGGGTAGAACAACAAAAAGGAAGGTAAATCCAGATTTTTGGATAGACTGAGAACACTATTTCGGAAACACACCAGGCATGCTTCCATGGCAAGTTGGAGTCAAAAGAAAGGTAGAAAATTACATCGTTAATTAAAGGAGTAGTTGGAAAAGCTCAAGGCACTGAAACCTTTGCAAAGCATTTCATAGTAAGAAGGTGTTGTGATTTATTGCAAGGGAGACAAAGAACTTGAGACTGAACTCCGGCGGTCTTTGATGCTATGGGAGGAACAACTGGAATGGCGGTAGACAGAAAGAATCACCAAAGAAAACCAAAGTCGGCCCCATCCTCAGAAATATGGATGTAATTCTTCTCAAAGGAAGCAAGAAGTAATTAACTAGTCTCTTCCCACTGACCAAAAGGCTTGGAAAGCCATACCGAAGCCTATTCGCAAATTGGGGGTTCTTTTTGCGCAAAATTTGCACAAGGAGTTGTTTTGTGCGGAAAGCAGTAAGTTGTTCACAGAAAATATTTCTGTGCAGAAATTTTATTTCCTGTGCATAAAATCTTGTTTTCTATCCAGCCATGTACAAGCTGAATGGAGAATAAATTCCCAATTGTAGCATTTTATGTGCAGGAAGCAACGTTTTCTGTGCAGGAAGTACTATTCCTGTGTTGAAGCAATGCATAGAAATACAGTCGGCTCTCTGTATCCATGCATTTCGGACCTACTAATTTCACCATCCATGAAACTATTTTTTAAAATTGCATTTTATATAAGGACCTCATTTTACTACGTCTTGAGCCTTGAGAAATAAAATGTATTATTATTATTATTATTATTATTATTATTATTGTATGACACAGCAAACAAGATAGATATGCTGGATTTCGTATCACAAAATCACAAGTCGAACACTTCCCAAGTGTCTAGGACTGTGTGATGTATTTTCGGATGATGCGTGCAGATCCCAGTCGGGTGGCCTTTTGCAGTTGGTAGATTGTGATTTTGTCAATGTCTATTGTTTCCAAATGCCGGCTGAGATCTTTTGTCACGGCACCCAGTGTGCCCATCACCACCGGGACCACCTGCACTGGTTTCTGCCAGAGTCTTTGAAGTTCAATCTTGAGGTCCTGACAGCGGCTGAGTTTTTCCTGTTGTTTTTCATCAATGCGACTGTCACCTGGGATGGCAACATCAATTATCCAAACCTTTTTCTTTTCCACAACTGTGATGTCTGGTGTGTTGTGTTCCAGAACTTTGTCAGTCTGGATTCGGAAGTCCCACAGTATCTTTGCGTGCTCATTTTCCACGACCTTTGCAGGTTTGTGATCCCACCAGTTCTTTGCTGCTGGGAGGTGGTACTTGAGGCATAAGTTTCAATGGATCATTTGGGCCACACAGTTGTGCCTCTGTTTGTAGTCTGTCTGCGCAATTTTCTTACAGCAGCTGAGGATATGATCAATGGTTTCGTCAGCTTCCTTGCAGAGTCTGGGTCCCATTCGTGAGCCAGAGCCAGGTCTTCTCCTTGTCAACTTTTCCTTCAATTTTGTCAAGGAACTTCCCATGCAATGTTTTGTTTATTATTATTATTATTATTATTATTATTATTATTATTATTATTATTATTATTATTTAAATAGGACCTGAGTGCTCATTAATGTTGACAGTTCTGAGGCTCTTGGAACCAAACTCCAATGGGTACTAATGGACAACTGTCTTATTTTCTACATAGAAAATCCATTTTCTAGGCAAAACAATCCCATGTGAATTTTGCACAACATTAGCACTTAGCTCTGAAGGTTCTCCTTGGTCCATGGATCTTCTCATCATGGTTCCTCAAACCTTGAAAAACCTGGTCTTGACCATTTTCTGACTATTATGGAGTATTATTTGCAACCCTGTTCAGAAAAAGTTCATGTTTTCTTTCTGAAAGCTCTATACTTCCCATTTCCATCTTGGAAGTCTCACTTGATTTGCTCTTAAACATCTCTAGAGGGTATGGGGACACTTTCCATATGTGTTAAGTTCTGAAAATGATCTCTTCGGGGCCAATATTGACTTGAGAACCCACAAAAAGGTAGTGAAAACACACTTCATAGACATTTTGGCACACTGAAGGGCAAGAATATATATATTTTTAAAGTTTTTCACGGGGGACTGTATTGTAACTATAATGAGTTAACTACTTTTTCATTACTTTATATTAAGTAATTGTACCAGTGGGGAAACTTCAGGTGCTTCTATCTCTCTCATTGTTAGAGCTATTGGCATGAAACATCCTACAATAATAGAACACATCTATCACTGCTAGCCCATCAAGTTTCAGAATGTTTCACTCATCCACGGATTTTTGGGGAATTTTCAAAGTTTTTATAAACAAAAAAAAACTCCTTGAATTTTCTATATAATAACACTTGAGCCCCTTTTACACACCAAGATTTTGGGGAGACATAGTATGCCTTAGATGTCTCCGGCTTTCTGCTTAGTTCCTAGAAGGCAGCTGAATCAAGATCAGCCTCCTGGATTAAGCAATGTAGCCTGGAGGAACCCAAAACACAGTTGCCACACAAATCTGTCACTAAGTCTCCACTCCAAAAGCTCCCTGTGGCAATGTTAATTCTCCAAGGAGCTGATCTTTACAAAAGGTGAGGCAGGAGAAGGAATCCAAAGGTTGTATACCAAGATCTCAAATACACTCATGCATAGCCGTCCACTTTGTAACACGTTTAGACAAGTCTATGGCATTTCCTGGAATTGTTTGGGGACACAATGAGATGTATGCTTGAATTAAAGATGGCCCAAATGGTACGTTTCATTTTTTCTAGCACTTCTATTGGCTCATTCCGATTTCGCAGCTTTGTAAAAGAAATAATTATGACTGCATTGTCAAAGGCTTTCATGATTGGAATCAATGGGTTACTGTGAATTTTCTGGGCTGTCTGGCCATGTTCCAGAAGTATTCTCTCCCAAAGTTTCACCCACATCTATGGCAGGCATCCTCAGAGTTTGTAAAGTCTGCTGGAAACTAGGCAAGTGGGGTTTATTTGTATGTGCATGGGCAACACGCCTCCAGCCGAGGAACACAAAGATGACACAAACACAGGGTTGGGATAAGAAATGGCCACAACTTGTTTACTGATTACAGGAAAAGGGGTTGGCAGCCATGCATGGGTCCTGGTGTCAGCTCTTGAAAGCTATAGGACTCAAGCATGTATGTTTTACATGTTTTGATATGGTCAAAAGTGACTAATCAATAAAGAATTGCTGTTGTTGACTCAAGCAGGCTCACACAGGCAGTTCCGTGGAAACGCTTTATTGAGGACCTTCTTTACAAGATGAAAACGAAGCTAGAACTGACATATTCCCGTCAAATCCTGAGTATATCCACCTCCTACCTTTCCCCCTCCCCACATTCATACGTATCTGTTATATAGTCCTTTCCCAGGCTTGAGAAACCAGAGCAGGCCATAAAACCCATCCCTGGCCAGATGGCTCTTATCATTTAGATTATCTCCCACCCCCCATTGTTCTGGCAGGATGTGGAGAGTACAGTTGTTATGAATGCTGGGCTTTCACATCCTGATACCTGGATCATAAAATTGGCCAGCCCACTGCAGCTCGATATCGCCAACCAGAACAATATCGGGCCAACATAACTACTGCACCCCTGGTAACCACCGGATGCTTGATTTCACTCGCAGTTGAAATCACCACAAGCAGTCACTCAGTGTAAGCAATTAGGCACTATATATAAGTTCATTGTTGCTGAGTATACCAACTCCTGAAGAAGGGAATTTTCTCCCTGAAACAGGGTACAAAAATACCCGGGACCCCTGTAGACTTGGGACTTTATTTGGACTTTACTTTCGAAGACTTTTTTGAGAGCAGTGCTCCATCATTATTTTTGGAAGATATTTAATCCCTGAAGTCTATATACATTGGAACCAATATCAGACTTGGATAACTTTTGTGTTAGAGTTGTTGCTCCTTTTCATTTTGTCTGGTACTGTCAAATTGAGCTTTGTACCGGGAACTTTAATAATATTATATGTTATTTGGACATATTTTCTTTGTACATAGACTATCTTGTGTTTGTGTAGATACTTTACAAGTATTCTAGGATTTTGTATAGTAGTAACCACTGGATGCTCCCCCTCCTTCCAATTGGGGGGGGGGGGAGGTAAGCAAGCCATATCTAGGGCCGAAAAACAGTTGTGTTGAAAAACAGTTAACTGAAACAACACACAAAACAGATATGCAGGTAGGGTGGAAAGGAAAGAACAGAAGCAGGCCCGGTGCCTGTATTAACCCCAGAATGGCCTTAGATAGGCTGTGGGGGCTGGCCATTGATGGGCCCCTAGCCAATCAGGAAGCGGGGCAGGTCCCGCTGCCGATTGGCTGGCGGACCAGATGGCGGGAACCCTTCCCACCATGCAGAGGGTCTTCTGGGATGAAGAAGCCCCCTGCTCCCACCATGCTATTCCGGAGGGCACCCAATGTCACAATACCTTGCCTGGAAGGTATTCCACATCTCTGGATTGTCCAGGGTGGGAGAAAGAACTCTATTTGAGGCAAGTGTGAATGTTGCAATTGGCTCCCTTGATTAGCATTTAATGGTCTTACAGCTTCAAAGCTTGGCTGATGAAGTTTGACATAGATGTGGGTGAAACGTCAGGAGACAATGCTTCTGGAACATCCCGGAAAGCTTACAGCAACCCATTATGTTATGTTTTGATCTGACTTCATTTGGAATAATTCTGTGTCTGTTTCTGAGCATCTGAATTTAAGAAGTATATTGGCAATCTGGACGGTGTTCAGAGGAGGGTCTTCAAGATGGGCAAAGGTCTGGAAGCTATGAATCCCTCTGAGGAGTGGCTTGGGGAGCTAGATCTGTTTAGTTTGGAAAAGTAAAGGTTGATAGAATGGGACATGACAACCGTGTTTAAATATTTGAAAAGAGATCATCTTGAGGAAACGCAAGCTTATATTCTGCTGCTCCAAAAGCTAAGACGCAATGGAACAAGGGATTCAAATGACAGAAAAAGAGGTTCCACCTAAAATTTCAGAAGGACATCCTGAGGACTAGAGTGGTTGGACAGGAAGCACAATGATGAAACGGATTTAGGTCTGCAAAGTACACCCACAATAAAGCATCACCAAAGTGCTGAAAAGAAAAGGTTTTTAATTGCTTCTTATTTGTCGGCTGTCTGAAACCAAGACAATGTTGACAGCTCCATCAGTTATTAAAAATGATTAATCCCGGTTCCTGGAGAAGTCAGAGACAACATGCAATTAGAACAGGGAAAGCAACAGGTGTATAATTTGTTAAGATACATGTTGGAGATAAACTAGTAGGCCTTCAATAAGGAGGTGTTCATGAGAGTCGACTCCTCCCAGTGGTTGAGTTTGAAACTTCCAGGATACTTTAGAAACTGCTTTTGCTGAAATCCTGTTGGTTATTACTGGTATTGAGTCAACATACAAATGAATTGAATCAGATGGATTTATTTGTATGTTGACTCAATAACAGTAATAACCAACAGGATTTCAGCAAAAGCAGTTTCTAAGGTATCCTGGATACCTTAGCTTAAACTAACAAGGCCTTGCTGTTTCTTTGGCTCTTCTTCCCAGGGATGGAAGCTTCTTGGATGGAGATGCGAGATCTGGATGGAGAATCAAGACCTTCACAGAGACAAGAATCCTAGTGTCCACCATAAGAGGATGTGTTTCTTGTGAAATAGGTCCCTTTGGAGTTTCTTTGCCTCTTTTTCACTGGGATAGAATCTTACTGGATGTGGATGCAAGATTTGGACAGGGATTCAAGACCTGGACCTCTTTATGAACACAATAATTCTGGTGGCCACCATAAGAAGATTTGTTCTCTTTCCTGTAGTTTGGACTAACAAGGGGATTGAAGCCTTGGCGTTTCTTTGGCTCTTCTTCACAGGGACGGAAGCTTCTTGGATGGAGATGCAAGATGTGGATGGAGAATCAAGACATTCAGGGAGACAAGAATCCTAGTGGCCACCATAAGAGGATCTGTTTCCTTGTAAAATAGGTCCCTTTGGAGTTTCTTTGGCTCTTCTTCATTGGGATGGAATCTTACTGGATGTGGATGCAAGATTTGGACAGGGATTCAAGACCTGGACCTCTTTATGAACACAATAATTCTGGTGGCCACCATAAGGAGATTTGTTTCTTTGTGGAAAAGGTCCCTTTGGTGTTTGTTTGGTTCTTTTTCACTGGGATGGAATCATAATGGATGGCGATGCAAGATTTGGACAGGGATTCAAGACCTGGACCTCTTTATGAACACAATAATTCTGGTGGCCACCATAAGAAGATCTGTTTCCTTGTGAAATAGGTCCCTTAGGTGTTTCTTTGGCTCTTCTTCACTGGGATGGAATCTTACTGGATGTGGATGCAAGATTTGGACAAGGTCCAGACCTGGACCTCTTTATGAACACAATAATTCTGGTGGTCACCATAAGAATATCTGTTTCCTTGTTAAATAAGTCTTTTTGGTGTTTCTTTGGCTCTTCTTCACTGGGATGGAATCTTACTGGATGTGGATGCAAGATTTGGACAAGGTCCAGACCTGGACCTCTTTATGAACACAATAATTCTGGTGGTCACCATAAGAATATCTGTTTCCTTGTTAAATAAGTCTTTTTGGTGTTTCTTTGGCTCTTCTTCACTGGGATGGAATCTTACTGGATGTGGATGCAAGATTTGGACAAGGTCCAGACCTGGACCTCTTTATGAACACAATAATTCTGGTGGTCACCATAAGAATATCTGTTTCCTTGTTAAATAAGTCTTTTTGGTGTTTCTTTGGCTCTTCTTCACTGGGATGGAATCTTACTGGATGGGGATGCGAGATCTGGACAGGGATTCAAGACCCAAATGGGAGCTCAAGACTTGAACTCCTTCATGAACACAAGACTTCTGGTGAACACCATAAGACGTTCTGTTTCCTTGTGAGATAGACTCCTCTTCCACAGATGCTATTTTACATTATAATTTCATCCATTGTTGTTTAACTAAGAGGTTCAAACAAAAAAGAATTCTGAGGGGCATGCAAGTTCATCTTGCATGAAGGGACGTCATTGTCCTTGAGAAACATGGATTTGTTCCAAATTGTTTCCATTCACAGATGAAAGCTGAGGCCCATATGGTCAAACAATGTCAAGATGGCCAAAGTTATGGATGAAGAAAGACAGCTAAGAGAGGCTGCAACAGTTGGATTTGACTTGAGCCAACTGGGAAGGGTAAGATTTCATTATCTCATCAATTGCCTACTAAATTTATTGAATGACTTTCTTGTTGAACCCATTGATATCAATTTAAGTAAGTTAAGGATCAAAATATATGGGAGAACCTAGAGGTGCATTGTATAATGAATGTAGTTTGATACCAAGTTAACTACCATGGCTCAAAGTTATGGAATCCTGAGAGTTGTTGCTGAGTGAGTCACCAGCACTCTTTGTCAGGATAAGGTGAAGGAACTTGTGGAACTACAGCTCTCAGAATTCCACACCAATGAGTCATGACAATGTGGGTGTCAAACTGCATTCATTCTATGGTGTAGATCAGAGGTTCTCAAACTTTTTCAGCCACAGAGCACTTTTTGAAGCCCTAAGGGCTACATGGAGCACACTTTGAGAATCGCTGGTGTAGATGTACCCTGGAACATTTTAGATTCGGTCAGGAAAATGGAATGACAGTGGAGTAACTGAGACTGTCTCAGACAAATGTGAATGTCTTGTCTCAAAATATACAATATGTGTTTGTGTTGTATCTAAAATATATGACAGGATAAGAAATTCTAAAATATAGAAAAAAGAGATGAAGATATAAACTAAGGAGCAGAGAACAAATCACCACATGCAGAAGCACCATAATTTTATAATTTTAATGATGAGAGTTGCTACACAAGTAGAAGACATTACAGAATCCCAAATCACCAAGAAGAAAAGAAGCATGTTAACTATTATGAAAACTCAAAAACTCTTTCATGTTCATTGGAGAGTTTCCCCAGAATTTTGCAAGAGAATAATCTTCCTTTTCTTGAAGGAGGCACACAACGTAGACATTGAAATTAATGGATGAGTCTAGGAAGAGAAACCGGTTTTTCATGTTGATGGTCCAGATGTTGCATAGGCTACATCTGCTAGGTTTACTTTCCAGGAATTAGCTGCGAGTAGGTTTTATTCTTATTCTTATCATCTCCAGAACTTCCTTAGGATGAGTTAGATCAACAGTTGGATTAATAAATGCCACAACCACAAGAGTGGCCATAGCAACAGCAGGGACTGTAATTGTAATAGCATTGACCACGATAACAGGGGAGGCAGCATGATCGGTTCAAGGCGCTTCGGGCACACACACAACGAGGACAGCAGCAGGGCACATAGATGGAATACTTGACATGGGTATAGCAGCAACAGGGAGAAGATTCACAGTTGGAGCATGGAGACTTGGGACAGCAGCATGGAGAGCATCCACACTTGGAACATTTGGGACAGCTGCAAGGAGAACATCCACATGTGGAGCATGGAGACTTGGGACAGCAGCAGGGAGAACATCCACACTTAGAACATTTGGAACAGCTGCAAGGAGAACATCCACATGTGGAACATGGAGACTTGGGACAGCAGCAGGGAGAACACCCACACTTGGAACATTTGGGGCAGCAACATGGAGAACACCCGCACTTGGAGCATGGAGTCTTGGACGAGTAGCAGGGAGAACATTTGCATTGATAACATGGAGACTTGGAACAGCAACATGGAGAACATCCACACTTGGAACATTTAGGACAGCAGCAAGGAGAACATCCACACTTGGAACATTTGGGACAGCAACACGGAGAACATCCACACTTGGAACATTTGGAACAGCAACATGGAGAACATCCGCACTTGGAACATTTGGGACAGCAACATGGAGAACATCCGCACTTGGAGCATTTGGAACAGCAACATGGAGAACACCCGCACTTGGAACATTTGGAACAGCAACATGGAGAACATCCACACTTGGAACATTTGGAACAGCAACATGGAGAACATCCGCACTTGGAGCATTTGGAACAGCAACATGGAGAACACCCGCACTTGGAACATTTGGAACAGCAGCAAGGAGAACATCCGCACTTGGAACATTTGGGACAGCAACATGGAGAACATCCACACTTGGAGCATTTGGGACAGCAACATGGAGAACATCCACACTTGGAGCATTTGGGACAACAACATGGAGAACATCCACACTTGGAACATTTGGGACAGCAACATGGAGAACATCCACACTTGGAACATTTGGGACAGCAGCAAGGAGAACACCCGCACTTGCAGCAGCGAGAACCTTTAGATTGACAACATGAAGTCTTGGAACAGCAACATGGAGAACATCCACACTTCGAACATTTGCGACAGCAACATGGAGAACATCCACACTTTGAACATTTTGAACAGCAGGAAGAACTGGGACAGCAGCAGGGAGAGCATCCACATTTGGAACACTTGGGACAGCAGCAGGGAGAACATCCACACTTGGAACATTTAGAACAGCAAGAAGGCTTGGGGCAGCAGCAAGGAGAACATCCACACTTGGAGCATGGAGACTTGGGAGAGCAGCAAGGAGATTTTGATTGACAACATGGAGACTTGGGACAGCAGCATGGTGAACATCCACACTTGGAGCATTTGGGACAGCAGCATGGTGAACATCCGCACTTGGAACATTTGGGACAGCTGCAAGGAGAACATCCACACTTGGAGCATGGAGACTTGGAAGAACAACATGGAGAGCAATCACCCTTGAGACAGCTACGAATCTGTGCACAGCACTTGGTCCAGGGAAGCTTTGAGCAACAGCAAGGGGAACATCCGCACTTGCGACAACTGCTAACTTGGGTACAGCAGCAGCAGGGGGAGCATCCACATTGAGGACAGGTCATTTTGATGTCGTGAAACTGAAAGAAGCAAAACAGTTCTTTTATTATACACAACCTTTCAACATTCATGGACATACCTTCTTCAATTAGGCCAGTGGTTTCCAACCTGTGGTCCGTGGACGACCATTGGTCCCCAAGAACTAAAACATGGCCTCACCGTTACTACACCTTGCAACAAGAGTAACTGGTCTTGTGAAACCCTCTTCTAGTGCCGAAGCAATGGAGATTTTGGGAGGGGAGAGGCTGACTACCCACGAAAGACACAACAACAAGCCTCCTGACTGCTGCTTCTCCTCCCTCCTTCTGAGCGGTTCCGTTCCATATGGCGCCTGAAAGTGGGGGCGCTTTGGTGTCATTTTGAGGCCTGTTCCTGGGGTTATTTGGGGTTCCGATTCAGAAAATTGCATTGGATAGACCACATCAGATTATTAAATATGCTCTTCTGTGGGTGAGCAGATAGCGACTACTAGATGGTATATGCTCTGTATCAGAAACTAGAGCTGTTGTGGTTTATACAATGCAATTTTCCAAATCAGCACCCCAAATAACCAAACCGAATCTAAATTGATTTGTAACCCTTTTGGTACTAATGTTGGGGAATGGTCCCTGGTCAAGTGGTCCACTCTGGTCAAAAAAAGGTTGCGAATCACTGAATTAGACCATACATCTGTGTGGTAGATTTGGATAAATTTGCTACTATGTTGACCATTCCTTTGGATACATTCTGCCCCTTGCTGCTACCAAATCATTGTCCTACGACTTCTGAATTGTTACTTTGCTTTGCCAACCATAAATGTATCTATCTGAACCCTGCCAGAAATGATAGAGAAGTGCTCCTGTTCCCCACCCATCCAATTTCCAGTTTCCAACTGAGTTAAGAAGAGGAAAGCTACAAAATATCACACTGCTAGGTAAAGCTGAGCTCAGGTGAAAATATCAACCTGGCCTTTTGGTTGGATCCAGAGCTGGCCCTAGGTAATTTTCAAGTGTAGGCGAACAGAATTTTGGCGCCCCCCCCCCCTCAAACCAATCACTGAAAAATAAAAGCGTTGGATAAGCAAAAAATGTTGGATAATAAGGAGGGATTAAGGAAAAGCCTATTAAACATCAAATTACATTAAGATTTTACAAATTAAGCACCAAAACATCATGTTTTACAAGAAATCAACAGAAAAAGCAGTCTCGACTGCGCCCCCGTATGTTTTGCGCCCAAAGCGACCGCTTAATTCGCCTCATTGTTGGACCAGCTCTGGTTGGATTCAGGCCTGTAGTGAGGGGGGGGGGGTTTAGGGGTTCAACCCCCCCCCCCCGAAATTTTTCAAGTTATTAAAAAAATCTCGTTTACTCATGAATTTTAACTGGTTAACCAAATCCCCATGCTAAGTCTATGAGATGCAAAACATTAAGAGTCCCTCCAGGCACTATCTCAAGCAGATATCGACAGGTTTGTAGCGGGGAGGGGTATGTGCTAGGGGTTCAACCCCCCCCCCCCGAAATTTTCAAAACCCCTCCCAAAAAAATTTTCTGACTACGGCCCTGGTTGGATCTATTCCTTCTTGGCATTACCAAAGCCAGGGCAACATTTAATCCTGACAGTTGGGTGGTGGCAAGGAGAACTCTAGAAGCTACTTAACTCTTAAGTTGCTTTGAGTCTCCTTGTGGAGAGAAAAAGCGGTGTATAACTAAACATAACAATAGTAAATGTAATAATAATAGAAAACAGCCTGGAGAGACCTTCCTTTCCGACCCAAACTGGGGAAGAAAGAAGGAAGGAAGAAAAGATATCCATCGAATCTTGCCATGCAAGTTGGTCCAGAAGAACCCTTCATTAAGTCCCGTGGCTGGAAGAACCTCCATCTACATCCTTATTTGCCTTCTTCCTGAGGTTTCAATTTGACTTACCTGGTTGAGCAGTGAGAACTTGTAAGCCCAGAGGAGACACAAGCGATCGAGTGAAGAAATGAGAGGTGGCGGAGTGGTTTTATACGGCTTCAGGACTCCTACCCTTAGGAAATGAGGCACTGGAAAAGAACGGGTCACTTCTTGATGACCTTCTCAAACACATGTCCATGTGCCGCGCCATCTTCCAAGCTAAGCCCTTTGATCTTTTTTCCCTCTCTCTCACCTTTCCACATCTTTCATGGTGAGAGAATTTTCCTAAGGTGTATAATTATAGGCCCTTGATGCTCGGCCACGGCATCATGGTTACATCATGAGCACCAGAGGGCACTGGGAAAAATTGTTCCACGAGTTGGAATACGGGGAGAATGGACTGCCCTCCCAATGACCATCCATGTGGCTCAGCATCACAGCCGTTGCTCAACCGCACATGATTTGTTCACATTCTGGTCACCCCTCTAGACGTTTCTTGCTAGAGGTCATGCTTTTTGTTGAGTTGTAATTAGCCACGACGTGAACATTTTTATCACATAATAGGAAAAAATTAAGCCAGCACCCTGGGAAGGTCACCTCAAGTCATCTTTTTCACACCCCTTCCCTCATTTTAACCAATAATTTCATCCAACTTGAGTTTCCTCTCCTTGGGATACCATCTGAACCTGGCTCCCATAATTAATTTCCATAAGAGTCCCCCAAGTCAGAAGGTACCAAGAGCCAGAACATTTTCCAGGCGAATCCCTTGGTTATGCAATTTTCAGTGCCTTTCCCCTTCTCTTCTTGGAGACAGCTTACTTCTGTCTTTCTCCAAAATTTGCTTGTCACTTACCTATTCACCTGCTATCCTTTCTTCATCCTTCATCTATACAAATAAAAATGTCAATTTTTAATATCAATTTGTGAGGCACCTCATATCTCCCAAATTACTTCACCAATTGCTTCGAAATTTGGACACAGTGTAGCATTCAAACTGGCGAGTATTTTAAGGTATTTACGGAGCCCCGGTGGCAAAGTGTGTTAAAGCACTGAGCAGCTGAACTTGCAGACCGAAAGGTCCCAGGTTCAAACCCCAGGAGCGGCGTGAACGGCCGCTGTTAGCTCCAGCTTCTGCCAACCTAGCAGTTCAAAAACATGCCAAAGTGAGTAGATCAATAGGTATTGCTCCGGCGGGAAGGTAATGGCACTCCATGCAGTCATGCCAATGGCCACATGACCTTGGAGGTATCTATGGACAACGCTGACTCTTCAGCTTAGAAATGGAGATGAACACCAACCCCAGAGTCGGTCACGACTGGACTTAACGTAAGGGGAAACCTTTACCTTTACCAACATGCCTACTATTGCATATCAGTCACACCTGAGACAGGTAAAACCATGGTTATGTTCTCAAACAGTGTCATCTTCTGGGCAAACAAGCAACAGCCGCTGTACTACAAATGACTGTTTAAGAAAGGAGGAGAAGGGAGCGTGGTGATAGTGAGGGCTGAGGCAAAACCAGAAGCAGCAAGGAAAAGGAAGGGAGGAAGGCAGCAGAGGTGAATAATAATAATAATAATAATAATAATAATAATAATAATAATAATAATAATTTTATTTTTATACCCCGCTCCATCTCCCCGAAGGGACTCGGGGCGGCTTACATGGGGCTAAGCCCAGACATCAGACCATATAAAAACATAGCAATAAAACAAGTCAATCGACAATAAAACAAATCATAAAACAAGTAAGGTCACATACAATAAATATAATGATAAAATCTTGGGTTGGCTCCAAAAAGAAGGACATTTCCCTCTACCTCAGAGATGGAGTGTCATTCTCCTCAAGAGGAGGGCAGAGAAAGAAAGAGATCTACATCTATCTATCTATCTATCTATCTATCTATCTATCTATTTATCTATCTTTACACTCAGAGGCAATTTTAGAATTCTGTGACCCTCCTAACACTTAAGGAGGGGGTGCATCTTTGGAGCCCCACCCAACCACAAACAAGAACTACAACAGCAATATTAGAGAGGAGGGAGCACTGGGGTCGCTCCTTAGGAGGGGTCTATGGCCTCTCCCAGCAGGAAAATAATGGAACAACCATAAATATTGCCTACTCACAAGCATTGTGAAATCACATATATCTTAAACCTGCTCTTTCTCAATTCTTTTTCCCATTTAACCAGATTAGGCCACAGCAACGCGTGGCCGGGTACAGCTAGTGCCTTATATTTTTTATTGGCATTCTTCTAGGACCATACATTGGTCCATCTGACTCAGGGCAATCTATTCAGACTATTGGCTGTTTTCCAAGGTTTGGTATTCCATGGTGGTCAGGTCAAACCTGTTTCATGTTAGGATTTCCAGAGCATATTTTAAAATCGTTTTTCAATATTTTTGGTATATTCTTTGCATATGCCTATATGGAGTATTAGAATCAGGGCTGCGTGATGAAAGATCTAGGACAGTGGTTCTCAGCCTGTGAGTCCATAGATGTTTTGGTCTTCCACTCCCAGAAATCCTAACAGCTGGTAAACTGGCTGGGATTTCTGGGAGTTGTAGGCCAAAACACCTGGGGACCCACAGGTTGAGAACCACTGATCTAGGACTTCAGACATGATGATGGTGTTATCTCTCCTCTTACATTTACATTGAAGAAGATGAGAATAATGATTTAATCAGAGTCGGACAGTCATCTTAAATTACAGTTTTATGTAAATATTCAAAAACATTTAACCTACTGATGCCTCAATTAATGTAATGTTATTGGCATCTATATTTATTTTTGAAATGTATCGCTTTCAGCTTATACTTGAGTCAATGTTTTCCCAGTTTTTTGTGGTAAAAATAGGTGTCTTGGCTTATACTCGAGTACCCTGTTTCCCTGAAAATAAGACATCCCTGAAAAATAAGACCTAGTAGAAGTTTTGCTCAATTGCTAAATATAAGGCCTCCCCCAAAAGTAAGACCTAGCAAAGTTTTTGTTTGGAAGCATGCCCGCCGAACAGAACACCAGAACATACAGGGTTGGTAAATGCACATACCAGCTGTACATGAAATTCTTGATAGGATTCACAGTTTGTCTGGTTATGCTGGTTTGTGATGACAACTATTGTACAGCATATAATAAATGTTCATTTTTTGTTCAACAATAAATGTGAATTCTTCTTCATGGAAAAATAAGACATCCCCTGAAAGTAAGACCTAGCACATCTTTGGGAGCAAAAATTAATATAAGACACTGTCTTATTTTCGGGGAAACACGGTATATGCGGTATATTTCCTTTCACACCTAGTGAAATTTCATAAAGTGGGGCAAAATATAGATAATAACTCAATATTTGTCCTTATTGTGTTCACCTATGTTTTCAGTCTTAAAATTACAACGTGGTATGGCACATCCAGTTTGGTTAGAACATAACAATAAAGAAACCGAGCTTTCCTAGAGAATAGCCACAGGCAATTCCACGTGATTCAACCATCGTGATAGCAAATTACCAGGTTCAATGCATTTTCCATCCAGGTTCATATGATATCGTCATATGAAGTTAAGGAGACTCATTTATGGAGAACAGAAGTCCTTCTGGCTGTAGAGTCCAAAGTGTATATGTCCATAGAAGTGTGTCAGAAGTCCCGTGGCGATGTTAATGGCCCTCAAATTCCCATTAATGCCTTGACAAGCCAATAGGCTTGTTTGAAGTATAGTCATCTAATCACTTTTCTTGTGAGGATTAGATGTCTGTTATTAGTTCAGGTGGCTTCATGAAATCATGTTCTTATGCTAATTCTTTTCATATTAGTGAGAGAAGAAAGTTGAGTCAGTCAATGATAGTGTAGTGGACACCTACATGCCTTGGTGGTTGGCAGGCATGTCATCATCCATGGTGGTTCATTTTTGATAGGAAGGATCCATAAGATTGGTCCATATGAGCTTACTCAAAGATAGAGTTTCTCAACCTGTGGTCCCAAGATGTTTTTGGCCTTCAACTCCCAGAAACAGCTGGGATTTCTGGGCGTTGTAGGCCAAAAACATCTGGGGACACCAGGTTGAGAACCAAAGCTCTAAGCTCTAAGAATATGGATAAGCTCCTAAGCTAAGATCTTATAGGTTCTTCTCATTAGAAATGATCCACCATGAATGGTGACTTGCATGTTAATCCCCAAAGCATATAGGTATCTATCGTTTTAAAAATATATTTTATTGATATTATCTTATATTTCAACCTGTGGTTCCAAGATGTTTTTGGCCTTCAGCTCCCAGAAATCCTAACAGCTGGGATTTCTGGGAGTTGTAGGCCAAAAACATCTGGGGACACCAGGTTGAGAACCACTGCGCTAAGCTCTAAAAATTTGGATAAGCTCCTAAGCTAAGATCTTATAGATCCTTCCCATTAGAAATGATCCACCATGAATGGTGACTTGCATATTAATCCCCAAAGCATATAGGTATCTATCTTTCTTAAAATATATATTTTTATTGATATTTAATACAAATGTTCATACCTAAACATCATTTATCTCCTATCACATTTCTCCATCCTCTTCCCTTCTATATTGTCTACTCACATATCTAATATATCATCATTCTATTCATTCTTTTTTCCCCTTTTTTCCCCGATACTCCTCCCACCATTGCAGAAATTCCTCCGGATTCTTTAACCCTCCAGCAACCCAGTTCCATCCAAAAGTTACTTCCCTCGCCACAATTAAACTTCAGCTGAAGGCTAAGGAGGTTCCCTTTATAAATGGAGATTTGCAACCTGGAAATCTGCTTGTTGTTTTCCTGCATTCCTCTCCTGCAGTTACGAACCTGGCAGGTTTCAACTCTTTTGCTTTCCCATTAATTGGTTACTAATAATAATAATGTAATAAATTTAAAAAAATTGAATTAATATTGGAGACATTTGGATTCAATCACTGTTACTATTGAATCGGCGATGGATTAGCATTTGGATCAGGTTCCAAAACTTGGAGCTACGAAGTTTCCACATGGTATAAAAATTTTTTAAAATATACTTTTTATTAAGATTTCTTTTATAATACAATAATAATACAATAGTAATAAAGAGGTAAAAAGAAAAGAAGAAAGGAAAAACAAGAGAAAAAGAAGGGTTAATATATAGATATGAAAAAGGGACATAAATAGAGTAGATTTAATACTGCAAATTAGAGTATCTATTTTACTATGTGTATTACCTACACTAAATTGTGTATATTCTGGAAAAAATTAATTAAAATTTTTGTTATTATTGTTATATTTACTTAATTGAAGTAGATAGAAGAATATATATATATATACTAGCTGTGCCAGGCCACGCGTTGCTGTGGCTAGGACTTTATTTTTCTTTTCTTTTTGTTGTATGAACATAGAGGCGTGGATGAGAGGTTGTGCTGTCAATTTTCGAGGTTGTGGGGCGTTTAGTTTAGTTGTTTTGTCCGGTGCCGGGATATCGCGTAGGCGAAGAAGAAATGGAGATATAAACATAGGTTAAAATGATCAGGATAGAGAAACGATGTTACATAGAAAAATGATTGTTTGTTTTGACTTCCTGGTATCTTCCAGAGGTCTATTCCTTTTCTATTTTTCTTTCCTATTCTTGTGCTTTTCTCCCTTTCTTCTTTCTTCCCCTTTGTTTTTGTACATAATTTTGTTTTTACGAATAGTTCTTATTTTTTTATTCTTTGACATGAGATGTTCATTTACTTGTTTCCAGTTGGTTTCCTTTATTTTCATTCCTTTATTCTTAGTCATGAGAAAGGTAAGCCTATCCATATTTCTAATTTCTAAAATTTTTGTAATCCAGGTTTCTTCATCAGGTATATTTTGATTTTTCCATACCTTAGCATAACACCGTCTTGCGGCTGTGGTCAGTAAGAATAACAATGTGTCTGTAGTTTTTTCCATCTTTATTTCATGTATTCCTAGTAGAAATGTTTCCGGTTTCCATGGTATAGCAATTTTTAGAATCTTCTGAAGCTCCTTGTGT
This sequence comes from Anolis carolinensis, assembly GCF_035594765.1. Lineage (NCBI taxonomy): Eukaryota > Metazoa > Chordata > Lepidosauria > Squamata > Anolidae > Anolis > Anolis carolinensis. The sequence continues at coordinate 14,945,629 of NW_026943825.1, read as the reverse complement.
ATTGTTTTCCAGAATTTTTTTTGCCTTTTCACATGTCCACCATAAGTGGAAATATGTTCCTTCTCTCTGCTTGCATTTCCAGCAGCTTGTGTTGGTATTCTTGTAACATTTTCCCAGTTTTTTTTGGTGTCATATACTGTCTGTATGCAGATTTAATCCAATTTTCTTTTAGATCTATTGAGTATGTATATTTTAGTTTCTTTTTCCAGATTTCTTCCCAATCATGTTTTGACCAGGAACCACTTTGATCAGGGACCACTTTGATCAGGGACCACTTTGACCAGAGACCACTCTCCAACATACCAAAAGGGTTACAAATCAGGTTTTAGTCAACTTTAGATTCAGTCTGATTATTTGGGGTGCTGGTTCAGAAAATTGCCTTGGATAGACCACATCAGCTCTAGTTTCTGATACAGAACATATGCCATCCAGTAGTCACCATCTGCTCACACACATAAAACTATTTAATAACCTAGAGCTGATGTGGTCTATCCAATGCAATTTTCTAAACCAGTTCCCCAAAGAACCCCAGAAACAGGCCTCAAAACGAAGGCACCAAGGCAGCCCCGCTTCCAGGTTCCACATAGAACGGCTCTGCTCAGGGGAAGGGAGGAGGAGGAGAAGCAGCAGTCAGGAGGCTTGTTGTTGTGCCTTTCGTGGTTAGTCAGCCTCTCCCCTCCCAACATCCCTGATGCCTCTGCATAATAATAATAATAATAATAATAATAATAATAATAATAATAAACTCAGGACCTCAAGATTGAACTTCAAAGACTCTGGCAGAAACCAGTGCAGGTGGTCCCGGTGGTGATCGGCACATTGGGTGCTGTGACATTTGGAAACATTTGGAAACAATAGACATTGACAAAATCACAATCTGCCAACTGCAAAAGGCCACCTGACTGGGATCTGCACGCATCATCCGAAAATACATCACACAGTCCTAGACACTTGGGAAGTGTTCGACTTGTGATTTTGTGAAACGAAATCCAGCATATCTATCTTGTTTGCTGTGTCATAATAAAATAATAATAATAATAACTTTATTTTTATACCCCGCCCCCATCTCCCCGAAGGGACTCGGGGCGGCTTACATGGGGCCGAGCCCAATCAACAACAATAAAACAAGGCGATAAAACAGATCAAATAACAATAAAAACAAGTCATAAAATCACATACAGGGATAAAAGATAAAATCTTGGATAAAATCTGGAGAAACCTGGGTCAAAAGTGCTAGTTGTCAGATCATCAGGAAGGGGTGGATTATCCAAATTGTTGTCACCTTCAAGGTGCAGGAAGAGGCGTAAATACAAGACTACTATTGGAAATGCAACAGGTCAGACTTACTAGATCAGTTATCGAAGGCCTGCTGGAAGAGCCATGTTTTCAGGCTATAAGAGGGTTTTGTGAGACCAGTCGCTCTTGTTGCAACGATATAATAAATATGAGGCTGTGGACCATATTTTAGTTCTTGGGGACCACTGGTGGTCCATGGCCCACAGGTTGGGAACCACTGGTCTACACTGTAAAATTAATTTGATTTCACACTTTAACCACCATGGCTCCATGCTATGGAATCATTAGAATTGTAATCTGTTTTCTATGTCTGGGAAGACTCCAAACCTTGTAACACTACAGCTCCTATGATTCCATAACATTGAGACATAGCAGTTCAAATGGTGTTAATTAATTCTGCAATTATTTTATTCAAGTTTCATGTCTATGTCATACAGGGGCAGCATTGCCAACCCATTTGTCTAGATAAATGCAGGAGAATATGATTTTGGTTCATTTTGGTAGCCTTTACCTTTTCTTCCCAATAAACTGGAGTCAGTTGTAACAATGGTAGTAAAAAGAGGTACAGCAGTATGAATCAACACAGTAGTATACGGTTGCGTAAAATTGGATTTTTATTGATTCTCAAGCATGTAATAAAAAGATGCAAGTAAGGAAAGAGGTCACTAAGAAGCTGGAATGCACGCATTTGTCCCAGATTCCAGGAAGCTCGTGAAACATAATATCCAGGGAACATGTTTTCTATTCTTGGATAGAGGATATTCATTTAGCATTTTTGAGCTTGTTTTGGACTCACACCAAATTATAACATCATTTGCATTTTGCACTACTTTGCACTTAGCAAACGCGAGTCTTCTTAGGAGGATAGGAAGAGATACGAGTACGGCGGGAATGCGTAGAAAGTCGTACATCTTAAAAGCATTGACATGTATACAGTTTAAATGCATAGACATTGATGTACTTTAAATGCATAGAGAACATTGCAGAGAATTTCAGTATATACTTTCATGTAGGTTTCCCCTCCTCAAAAGCCACAAAGGATCTAGTTTAGGACTGAATACACGGACCACCGACTAGAAACGAATGGATCTATCCAGGATTTCAGTAGGGATTGCATTGCTTAAATCAGTGGTTCTTAACCAATGGGTCCCCAGTGTTTTGGCCTACAACTCCCAGAAATCCCAGTTTACCAGCTGTTCGGATTTCTGGGAGTTGAAGGCCAAAACATCTGGGAAACCACAGGTTGAGAACTACTAGCTTAAAGGAAGAAGAAAGGAGAAGGCGTTTTCCATAATGGAGCTCAGGAGATATCTTGCCCAGTTGAGATGTGGGTTGAAATCCATCCATGAATAATAAGACCATGGTCGTTGTTGTCTGTCTCCAGCGATGGGTCCTGAGGAGCATCTACACTGTCGAATGAATGTAGTTTGATGCCATTTTAACTGCCATGGTTTCGTGTGATGGAATCCAGAGATGTATAATTTGGCGACACATCAAGACTTTGGCAGAGAAACGTCAAGGCCTTTCATAGCACTGAGTCATGACAATTAATATAGTGTCAAGCTGGATTTATTCAACAGTGTAGACCAGGCATGGGCAAACTTGGGCCCTCCAAGTATTTTGGACTTCAGTTCCCACAATTCCTTACAACCTGCTGACTGTTAGGAATTGTGGGAGTTGAAGTCCAAAACACCTGGAGGGCCAACATTTGCCCATGCCTGGTGTAGATTCACCCATCATGGCTTAGTTTGACAGCAGCTTTTCTGAGCCGGAATGCAGGCCTTGACTTGGGCAGGAAGCTGGCAGGACTGCACGCATTGCATGGGAGGCACGCCACATTGCACTGGGGGCATGCAGGGCGGGGGCACTCTGCACGGCGGTTTGCAGCAAAGGACAGTTGTCCTCTCGCATTCGTGTTCACATCCGTGCCGAGATCCACATCCGCATCGTTCGCGGTGGCAGCAACGACAACATCTCCCCATCTTTCTGGAAGTGAAGCTGGAAGGAAAGAGAGAAAGATATAAACCAGGGGTCTCCAAACTAAGGCCCGGGGGCTGGATGTGGCCCTACAAGGTTATTTATCTGGCCCCTGTCTTAAACTTTAGACTAAGTCTAGCTGGTTTTTGGAGGTCTCTTTGCTTACCTTTGGTCTTATGAGATTGTCTAGATGGTCTTTGAAGGTCTCTTTGCTTAGCTACGGCCTTATGAGACCATCTAGTTGGCTTTTGGAGGTCCCTTTCCTTACCTATGGTTTTATGAGATTGTCTAGATGGCCTTTGGGGGTCCCTTTCCTTACCTATGGTCTTATGAAACCATCTGGATGGTCTTTGAGGGTCACTTTCCTTATCTATGGTCTTCTGGTGGCCTGATGACATCATCTAGATGGCCGTTGAGGGCCCCTTTCCTTACCAATGGTCTTTGAAGGTCTCTTTGCTTAGCTACGGCCTTATGAGACCATCTAGATGGCTTTTGGAGGTCCCTTTCCTTACCTATGGTTTTATGAGATTGTCTAGATGGCCTTTGGGGGCACCTTTCCTTACCTATGGTCTTATGAAACCATCTAGGTGGTCTTTGAGGTCCCTTTCCTTATCTATGGTCTTCTGATGGCCCGATGAGATCATCTAGATGGGCTTTGAGGGTCCCTTTCCTTAACGATGGTCTTATGAGACCATCTATATGGTCTTTGGAGGTCTCTTTGCTTACCTTTGGTCTTATGAGATTGTCTAGATGGTCTTTGAAGGTCTCTTTGCTTAGCTACGGCCTTATGAGACCATCTAGTTGGCTTTTGGAGGTCCCTTTCCTTACCTATGGTTTTATGAGATTGTCTAGATGGCCTTTGGGGGTCCCTTTCCTTACCTATGGTCTTATGAAACCATCTGGATGGTCTTTGAGGGTCACTTTCCTTATCTATGGTCTTCTGGTGGCCTGATGACATCATCTAGATGGCCGTTGAGGGCCCCTTTCCTTACCAATGGTCTTTGAAGGTCTCTTTGCTTAGCTACGGCCTTATGAGACCATCTAGATGGCTTTTGGAGGTCCCTTTCCTTACCTATGGTTTTATGAGATTGTCTAGATGGCCTTTGGGGGCACCTTTCCTTACCTATGGTCTTATGAAACCATCTAGGTGGTCTTTGAGGTCCCTTTCCTTATCTATGGTCTTCTGATGGCCCGATGAGATCATCTAGATGGGCTTTGAGGGTCCCTTTCCTTAACGATGGTCTTATGAGACCATCTATATGGTCTTTGGAGGTCTCTTTGCTTACCTATGGTCTTATGAGATCGTCAAGATCAGGGGTTCCCAAACTAAGGCCCATGGGCTGGATGCGGCCCTCCAAGGTCATTGACCTGGCCTCTGTCCTAAACTTTAGACTTAGGGTTGACCTAAGTCTGAAATGTCTTGAAGGCACACAACAAAAACAATCTTAATTTTGGACTATTTCATCCTAGTCCAGCCCCCCAACACTCTGAGGGACTGTGAATCGGCCCTCCACTTAAAAAGTTTGAGGACCCCTGATATAAACCAACAAGGGTGTCCAATTCTACGCCAGAAACAGCCTTAGACACAAGTGAAAGCAAATAAAAAAGGCTTTACTTCAGCCGAAATAAAGATAATACAATTTAGAAAACAGAAAGTACAATCTTGATGATACAGCACGGTCTTCAAACAAACGTAAAACAAAAGTCTTCACAGCAGACAGTAAATAAGGTCTTTGATATACAGGCTAATGAGTTGCAAACAACAGGAGGCTTCAGAGATTCCATGCTGGACAAGTTGCTGGTAACAGACTCTTTCTCGAAAGACGGTTGCAGCCAGCACTGGCCCCTGACCTTGCTGATCATTTATAGCCCTGAGCTTCCCATCACAGCTGACACATTGCTCAATGTTTTCTGTTAGCCTAGCTGACCTTCTGCCTTCTTTCTCCCTTCATCGCTCCAGAAAAGTAGGGATCTCTGCCATATCTGCCATCTCTCCTCCTTCCTCTTCTTCCTCACCAGTTAACCCCAAATCCCCAAGTGCTGCCTCTTCAACCACCTGTCCTCCTTCTCTCTCAGAATCAGAAGAGCAATCCACAACAGGAGACACCGCCTGGATATATGTCCCAAACATAAAAATGAGAAGAAGTGGCACAAATTTTGCTCCAGGCCCAAAGGCTAACACCCCCCCCCCCCACACACACACACCACCTTTCTTGGTTTTGATTACCAGCTTACAGTATATTCTCATGTCTAAGTCTTCCTCATGTACAAGTCTAGGTCAGGTTTTGGGGCCAAAATGATGAATTTTGATATGACACGTGGATATGTTGAGGGTCCTTTTGAAGAGAGGAGAAAGTGCCTGAAGGAAATTAGCTCTGTCCGGAGCTACGTTCTGGAGGTAGAGCTACTGTATTAGCATTCCGCCCTTCTTCTTCATTCCTGTTTGAAACGCTGACCCACGATCCCACCCATTAACAGTATAATTAAATTTGTCACTTTTGTGGCCAGGTAGGAATCCCTCCCTATGTTCTAGGCTTTTTTTTCCCTACCTACCCTATACTGTTTGAAGAAGGCAATCTGGGAAGGTGTGGTTTTAAATAGGCATTCCGGAAAATAGCAAGGGATTTAATTTTGGTGTGAACCCAAGGTACCCCACTTTTGTGTGTAGGCCAGGAATGGAGACCCTCACCTGTGGTTAAAATAGCCAAGGTGAGGGTGAACGGAAATGGTCTAGGAACAGGGGAATCTGGCCTCAATAAATCCTTGGGACAGAATTCTCCACCACGTTCCCCTTAGTGGTTGCCCAGAGGAACTGGGGACCCAGGTGTTTTGCCCAAATTAGCCGAGGGGTAAATTCGAGATGGCCACTACCTCGACTTTATCCACACCAAGTTCATGCCATACTTTATAATTATCTTCAAGTTACAAAGATTAATTAGGTAACATTACTAAAAGTTGCTCATAGTTTAACCTACATCTGTTATGTTGTCTCTTCATTTCTGTGCTTGGGTGGCAAAGGCAGCTTTGAAAGAATACAGATGAGGTTGCTGCTTCATTCAGTTTCTCCTGGGACAGAATAAGTTCTCACCTTTTCCCAATTTACACAAAGAAGAGAATAGTTCCTTTAAAATAAGATTTAAGATGCTCTTTGAACCATGAATAAGTCGATCCAGGTTTTTATAGATTGAGTTTTGGATTCTAGACTTATACACAATACTCTACGTAAAAATGTGCACCTGGTCATTTTGTGCAGAAAAATACTGCTTTCTGTGCAAACATGCCATGTGAGAAATTTACACACAAAAATGGTCAAACTGAATAAATAGTCTTCCAAAACAGCTTTCCAAGACTTTCTGATTGCAAGAATTAAATGGCTAAAATGATGTGTTTCTCCTTTTGGGAAGACAACTGGGGAGAAATTACATCCTGATTCAAATTAGGGATGGATGAACATTTTGCTTCAGTTTCTGTCTGATAAGAATCCCCTCACCACAAAATGCAAATTTTTGGAAATTAGCAAAAATTTAGGAAGTCTTCTAGAAGACTACTTGAATCATCAGTTCCATTGTACATAGGGTGTCATCCTAACATTTAGTTGAAATAACGTCCTACAACTAAAAACTCTGAAAAAACAGCAAATCCTTATCCTCTCCAAGTCATACCTTTCTTGAATGGTCTCAGATCTCCTCTTAACCTTCTATAGATTAAAAAAAATCAGTTCCTTTTCCAGACCAAACATAGCTTATAGAATAAGTTCTCCCTATAATCAAAATTCAACTTACCGATTCAGTGGTGGGAGCTGGTAACTCTGATGGATCCAAGGGTGTGACTAAAGGTCCAACACAGGAGAACCTTATATACTGCTTGGTTCAGTTTCAGTCTTGATCATTAGACACCACCCAGGAATGGCAAATTAATCTGGCACCACCAGGTCACATGATGTTCATCCGCCACCCCGTTTCCGGATGCACTCTATCCGGCATCTAATAAAACATGTTTTCCTGACTGCAATAGCATCTGGCATGATGATGGCATCATTTATAGACCAACTGACCGAGGAGAATCACCATTAAACCCAGATTTATTGAGGTCCATGGAATGTAAGTGGCATAATTATGGCGGGATGTCATGAGTATTGCAAGGTGTTCCGCTTCTACTTGATCGTTCCAAGGGAGGACGTAGCAACATCTTAGAGTTTCCATGACAGTGCTCTATGGTGCCCTCAAAACCTGAACATTTGTAGAAATAGAAAAAACATGTTTAGAAATTGTTTTAAAATGACATTAATTCACATTCCCCCCCCCCAAATTTTCATGGAGAGCTTTGAAAAACTATATCAAGAGAAGAAAGAAATTCTGAAGGCCACAGAAGAAGACATTCTTCCCATTTGCTACCCACAAAGAGAGGATAGTACTATTTTCTGAAGCAACATCCTTTTGTATTAGATTGACTGACATATATTATCAATAATGGCATTGGTTTCTTCTTATTTCTTCATTTCCCCAAGGTTCTCAGGGCACCATGTTTTGTTCCAGGGATGTGACAATGTCTCCAATTTGGTTTCCTTGAGTTTCTCTGATTCCCACATTTCGATCTTCTCTGTGTTGTGTTTAAAGCTGTTTGGCTTCTCCCTAATTCTTGTTGATTAGTTCCAAAGAGAATATACCAACTACATCAAGGAGACTTCCCTATGTGTTGACTTACTATTCACAATTGAATTTACGGTTGTATCTACGTTGTTAAATGTATTCAGTTTGACACCTCTTTAATTGCCACAACTCAGTGCTATGGAATCCTGGGATTTTTAGTTTGATGAGGCATCCACACTCTTTTCCAGAGATAGAGAAATTCATTCTACATTTGAAGATTTGAGAAGCACCAAGAAAAATGGGATGACAAAGGACAAGTTGCTTCATACTGATGGTGACTCTAAGGCACACCTATCTTGAAGTTTTCTTGGCATTATCATATTTAGACAGGGATTCCTAATGGTTGAACTTGTATGACTTGCTCAAACTCACTCAATTGCTTTCCATGGTTTAGACCATTTGGAGCAGGGGCCGCTCTCCAATATTAGTACCAAAAGGATTGCAAATTGGTTTTTCATCAACATTAGTTTTGATTGGATTATTTGGGGTGCTGATTCAGAAAACTGCATTGGATAGACCACATCAGCACTAGTTTCTGATACAGAACATATGCCATCCAGTAGTCGCCATTTGCGCGCCCACAGAAATTTAATAATCTAGAGCTGATGTGGTCTATCCAATGCAATTTTCCAAATCAGCACCCCAAGTATCCACAGGAACAGGCCTAAAAACAAAGGAACCAAGATGCTACCACTTCTAGGCACCACATGGAATGGCTCCACTCAGGGGGAGGGAGGAAGAGAAGCAGCAGCCAGGAGGCTTGTTGTCATGCCTTTTGTGGGTAATTGGCCTCTTCCCTCCCGACATCCCCATTTCCTTGGCACTAGAAAAGGGTTTCACAAGTCCAATCACTCCTGTTGCAATGGTGTCCCCGCTTCCAGGCGCCACATGGAATGGCTCCACTCAGGGGGAGGGAGGAGGAGAAGCAGCAGCCAGGAGGCTTGTTGTCACACCTTTTGTGGGTAATCAGCCTCTCCCCTCCCGACATCCCCATTTCCTTGGCACTAGAAAAGGGTTTCACAAGTCCAATCACTCCCGTTGCAATGGTGTCCTCGCTTCCAGGCACCACATGGAATGGCTCCACTCAGGGAGAGAGAGGAGGAGGAGGAGAAGCAGCAGTCAGGAGGCTTGTTTTCACACCTTTTGTAGATAATCAGCCTCTCTCCTCCCGACATTTCAATTTCATTGGCACTAGAAAAGGGTTTCACAAGTCCAATCACTCTCATTGCAATGGTGTCTCCGCTTCCAGGCACCACATGGAATGGCTCCACTCAGGGAGAGAGAGGAGGAGGAGGAGAAGCAGCAGTCAGGAGGCTTGTTTTCGCACCTTTCATGGGTAGTCAGCCTCTCCTCTCCTGACATCCCTGTTGCCTCAGCACTATAAGAGGGTTTTGCAAGACTTAGTCCCAGAAAGGGTGCTTCCTTAACCCATTGCTAAAATTCAGGCTTCCTTGAAGGAAAGAAAGGAAAGGGTCCCAGGAACAGAAAAGGGAGCTCATAAGTTCCCTCATTGCCACCAATGAGCCAGATCTAGCCATATTTTTCGGCTGTGAAACGAAAACGGCTACCCAGCTACCCACCTGTTTTCAGGAGGCACATGAAAATGGATACAAGGGTCTACCAGAATCTGGCCAGCAGAAACGGATCAAGGTTCAGCCGAAATGCACAAGCCTATTGCCCCTCTCTTAGCTTGGTTTGATTAAATTGTTGAAGTTCCCCATATCCACCAGAGAAAGAATTGAATGAACAAGAGTAAAATTCTCCTTACCTTTTAGAGCAGAAAGGAGTAACTAGCACAGAAAACAAACCCAGAAGACTCAATGGACAAATGAGGCCAAGGACCCTTTTCTCCAGACTATATACCTACTCCACAGAGGAAGTGAAGTGTTGTTTTGGTACCCCTTGATTCAACACCCGTCATCACAAATAATGGCAGGTGTTTTTGCAAATTCTTTCTCAGAGAACATGGTACATTTTTAACCAGAGAGCACATGGGAGAGTCATTGTGAAACCAGAACTGTAGGGTTTCCAATTATTATGTAGGATCATCGCAATGACTCTGGGGCTAACCTTCATACTTATTATTCAGGATTGGTGGATGTTTGACCCATCTGTCTTCTATGGCTTCTTTCCGTAAGTACAGGTAATTAGCAGTAATTGATCCAGTTTGGAAAGGGCAAGGCCATAACTCAGTAGATCACATGTCTCCATGAATGGTCCAAGGATCAAGTCAAGAGTTACCACTCACTATTTTGTAGGACTGTCATGGTTCACCTGAGGGAACTCCTTGCTCAAGATCAGGCTAGGCAAAAAGACGCTGGTATGAAAACATAGCCACTGAGTGTCCATCAATGTCAACTACTGAGCTAGATGGATGTTTTGTGTGTCTTCATGTTGTTTCAGACATATAGTGACTCTAAGGCCACCCGACCATGCCATAATTTTTTATGCCATGGTTTCCTTTTGCCTTCATCTGAGGAGCATAATTTGCCCAAAGTTATCAAGTAGTTTCCATGGCCAAGCAAGGATTCAAGCCCTAGTCTCCAGAATCGTAGTCAAATGCACAAACCACTACACCACCTGGATCTCTTAACTACTGGATCAGATCCAAAATCCAACCAAATACAACTAGATCCTATTTTGGATTTCACATAAATGATTGCATATTAATAAAATTCAAGAGGGCCAAAATGCAAACACACAACTTGACTTGAAAAACGTTCACATTCATTTGGGTCAACTGGTTGCAACCTGAAGTTCCAAGTAGAATTAAATGGAGTTACACTTAGAAAAAATTATATAAATTTCCGAACTATAGTCCTCCCCTCTTTCCTTTTCTTTATATTCCCCCTTCTCTCAGGACTGAGACGTTATGACTACAAAAAAGAAATGCAGTTAAAATACAATGGTCCAAAATCTGTAGGTATCTGAATAGTTGCATTGATTAGTGCCTCCTCCTTTGCTTGCTATGTTTGTTGGTAGTAAGAGTGGAAGGACTTCCCAGCCATTAAAGCGGCAAAAACTCCAACTTCTTAAAACAACTTAAAGTATGATATACTCAATAATCTAAGAAGGATCTACCCTAATCAGATATACCTATCTGGTGAGGTGATCTGTTGAGGTCCTGCTCCAATTAGGTTCAAGAGTACTAAGCCATGGAGAGAACCAGATGTTAGGAACTGTGGGAGCTGAAGTCCAAAAAACCTGGAGGCCCAAAGGCTGGGAACCACTGGGCTAAAGGATTCTAACCATACAATTGGAGATTCCCGAACAGTTGCATTGATCTGTTGAGGTCCTGCTCCAATTAGGTTCAAGAGTACTAAGCCATGAAGACAACCAGATGTTAGGAACTGTGGGAGCTGAAGTCCAAAACATCTCGAGGCCCAAAGCTTGGGAACCACTGGGCTACAGGAGTCTAACCATACAATTGTAGATTCCCGAACAGTTGCATTGATCTGTTGAGGTCCTGCTCCAATGAGGTTCAAGTGCATTAAGCCATGGAGAGAACCAGATGTTAGGAACTGTGGGAGCCAAAGTCCAAACACCTGGAGGCCCAAAGGCTGGGAATAACTGGGCTACAGGATTCTAACCATACAATTGTACATTCCCGAACAGTTGCATTGATCTGTTGAGGTCCTGCTCCAATGAGGTTCAAGTGTACTAAGCCATGGAGAGAACCAGATGTTAGGAACTGTGGGAGCTGAAGTCCAAAACACCTGGAGGCCCAAAGGCTGGGAACCACTGGGCTACAGGATTCTAACCATACAATTGTAGATTCCTCAACAGTTGCATTGATCTGTTGAGGTCCTACTCCAATTAGGTTCAAGAGTACTAAGCCATGAAGAGAACCAGATGTTAGGAACTGTGGGAGCTGAAGTCCAAAACATCTGGAGGCCCAAAGGTTGGGAATAACTGGGCTACAAGTTTCTAACCATACAGTTGTAGATTCTTGAACAGTTGCATTGATCTGTTGAGGTCCTACTCCAATTAGGTTCAAGTGTACAAAGCCATGGCAAGAATAAATTATAGTTTTGTTGGTGATGGATCGAAAAAGAAGGGAAGCTCAGGATATGTGAGCAAATGGATCACTAAAGTGACCTTGCATCAATGAATATGTGAAATCAATGCCAAAAAATCAAGTCAATACCAAAGAGTCAAGTCAACATTAACGAGTCAAGTCAATACTGAAGAATTTGGTCAATACCGAAGAGTCAAGTCAATACTGAAGAATTTGGTCAAAACTGAAGAGTCAAGTGAACATTGAGGAGTCAAGTCAATACTGAAGAATTTGGTCAATACCAAAGAGTCAAGTCAACATTGAGGAGTCAAGTCAATACTGAAGAATTTGGTCAATACCAAAGAGTCAAGTCAATACTGAAGAATTTGGTCAAAACTGAAGAGTCAAGTGAACATTGAGGAGTCAAGTCAATACTGAAGAATTTGGTCAATACCAAAGAGTCAAGTCAACATTGAGGAGTCAAGTCAATACTGAAGAATTTGGTCAATACCGAAGAGTCAAGACAACATCGACGAGTCAAGTCAATACTGAAGAATTTGGTCAATACCAAAGAGTCAAGTCAACATTGACGAGTCAAGTCAATACTGAAGAATTTGGTCAATACCGAAGAGTCAAGTCAACATTGACGAGTCAAGTCAATACTGAAGAATTTGGTCAATACCGAAGAGTCAAGTCAATACCAATAAATCTTGTCAATAATGAGTCATTTCTGGCATGAGAATGAAACTCAGTCTTGGTGTTCCTCTGGCAATAGTGTTTGATATTCATATCCCCTAATTTTCATACATTAAAATGAACCCTTCCTATGGTTTTTCTGGTGGTGGAATTGCAGGGTTGCCATATAAAGGTCACTGTAATAATGCACCAAAAGGAAAATACTGTTTTAATGAGAATGGTGTATTGAGTCAAGGAAGAGCATGAGCTGTATATTGACACAAACAAAGGAAGGGTGATCAACAAATTTGTGATTCTAACGTGGTACATCATCACTTCCTATTGGGAGGGTTGAAGAAGCAGTATAAAAGGGGCTCCGTATCCCAGAGTTCTTCACAAACCTGTTTCGATTCATTCGTGCTACTACAATCCTAGCATCTCCAAAAGGTAAGCTTGGTTTGATCAATATGGTGGGACTGAATGGTTAGACTGGCATCGTTGTTGGGATAGATTTGGAGCTCTTTGTGAAACAAAACAGTCTGTTAAGAAACGTATGGATGACTTGAAGCTTCCTAAAGTCTTCCAGGGGTGCAATAATATCAATCTGTATTTTACTAGGAATGAGAAAGTTCATGGAGGTTGGATGTATTAACATTTACTGTGCAAGGAAACTTCAGGATAATGTCATGGGTACGAGTGGTATTGAAACAAATGCTAGGAGCTAGAGCAATGATGGGCAACCTTTTGCGCTTGGTGTGTCAAAATTCACCAAAAAAAACCAAAAACCTAGCATGACTTGGGTGGTGTGTCACTTTGAGAAAAAAAAACATAATTTCACAATATGTATAGTTTAAATAACAAAAATGTATAATCTATATATATAAAAGGGTAATGATATTTCGGCCTAGGACAAAACAACAAAACTACACATCCCAGAAACACTAAACTTGGCAACACAACCCCTCATCCAAGCCTCTACGTTCATACAACAAAAAGAAAAGAAAAATAAAGTCCTAATTAGAGGGAGAGGAATAATTGTTTTTATCCAATTGCTGCCAGTTAGAAGGCTAAGCTCCGCCTTCTTAGCAACCCACTCAGCCCAGGGGACAGGCAGAGTTAGGCCTCACTTAGGCCTCTTCCACACTGCCTATAAAATACAGATTATCTGATTTTAATTGGATTATATGGCAGTATAGACTCAAGGCCCTTCCACACAGCTATATAACCCATTTATAATGGACTTAATGTCAGGAGAAAACCTTTACCCTTTACCTTAACTACCACCAATTCCTCAATACTTTATTTCCTATACCACCAGACTTCGCCACAGCAACGCGTGGCCGGACACAGCTAGTTGTAATATATAACTGTATTTAATAAATCAAAAACTATTTACTACCCTTATTTCCATGTATAACGATCTATGGTACCTCTTGCAGTTTCCACGCTGACTTCTCTCTATTCTAGTTTCAATGTAGTCATGAATAATGAATAATATAATAATAATATAATAGTAATAATATGATAATATGCTACAATAATAATAGAATAATAATAGAATGATATAATGATAATGTAATGTGCATAATGCCTATGGAGTAAACAACAAAACCACTGGACCAAATCACACCGAATTTGGCCACAAAAGACATAGTCATCCAATCAATCTGCATGCGGCAGCGTGTCAACAAAAATGGCTAGGCGTGTCAGTGCTGACACGCGTGTCATAGGTTGGCCATCACTGAGCTAGAGGAAAAGGAGAAATGCATTATATTCATGTCTTGTCCGGCGATTCCTAGTTGGTGCAAAAAATAGTTTCCGCATCGTATGTCGGATGTATTTCGTAAGATCCGTACATCAAGGAAGCCCCAGGAGCTTCCCCACTTAAGCAAATTACATAACCAAATAGTAACAAATTTTTTTTATATTGTTATAGTTATGATACAGACCCCTTATGATATTTTAGAAATACCGTATATACTCAAGTATAAGCCTACCCAAGTATAAGCCGAGTCACCTAATTTTACCCCCAAAAAACTGGGAAAACATTGACTCAAGTATAAGCCGAGGGTAAAAATAGAGTAAAATAAATGTAATAGTAGCAACAACAATAGAGTAAAATAATAAATGCAATAATAAAAATAATAATAAGATCAGAGTGAAATAATAAATGTATTATTAATAATAATAAAGAAAGAGTAAAATGTCATAGTAGCAACAATAATAGAGAAAAATAATAAATGTAATAATACCAATACTAATAGAGAAAAATAATAAATGTACCATATATTCTCAAGTATAAGCTGACCCAAATATAAGCCAACCAAGACCCTCACCCGAGTATAAGCTGAGGGGGGCTTTTTCAGTCTTAAAAAAAGGGCTGAAAAACTAGGCTTATACTCGAGTATATACAGTACTTTAGAAATGACTAGCTTTGCACAGCCACGTGTTGCTGTGGCTTATGGGAATCCTTTGTTGGCCAGGTGGAATAGCAGTGAATAGCCTTGCAGTCTCAAAGCCTGGCTGTTTTCTGGAGTAGCTGGAGCTTTTTGTTGTATGAACGTAGAGACATGGATGAGGATTTGTGCTGCCAAGTTTAGTGTTTCTGAGATGTATAGTTTTGTTGTTTTGTCCTAGGCCAAAATTTCATTACCCTTTTATATATATAGATTATCTACACTCCCTATTTTAGTAATGAGTTTTGAACCTTTTTTATTGATTGCACAGGCCTACTGGATAGTTCAGGTCTTCTTGGAAGACACATTTTGGTCTAGAATAGGTGTCAAAGTAGGAAAAGGTCAAATTGTGACTCTTCTCTAAAAAATTGTATCTTGTATTTACAAATGGAAACGGACCATAGCTCTGACCTGGAGGACCTAACTATTCGTAGGCTATTGTAGGTCCTCTAGGGTGGTCCTCCAGCAGAAGTTGCCTATGGAATCATGCTGGGAGAGCTGGTGATTCTTGGGAGTTGTAGTTTGGTGAAGCACAAGCTCTCATTGGTAGAGCAGACTAAAGGATAAACACAGATGTCTATTCTAAACAATGTAATGAGCTATATAAAACACAATAATGGTTCAAAACACAATATGTATATTAGAGTATCATATACATATTACATTCACAGAATCAATGCTCAATAGTAAAGCCAAGGTGACAGAGTCAATGCTGATGTAGATTCTGAGTAGCCGGTTATTGATTGGAGTAGGTGGTAATATATCCGTTCATGCCGTTTACAACTGGTTCCTGGGTTTTATCCCAGTTTCAGTAACCTTTCTTCTGGTAAGCGGCAAATGTTTTATTATTTCTTTATTGATGGCTCTGCATCAGGTATTATGTTTGCAGTATCAATATGCTGCTGTGAATTTTGTGGATTTTACCACCTACTCCAATCAATAACCAGCTACTCAGGATCTACATCAGCATTAGATAATCTCATAAGACCATAGGTAAGCAAAGAGATCTCCAAAGACCATCTAGATGGTCTCATAAGACCATAGGCAAGGAAAGGGACCCTCAAAGGCCATCTAGACGGTCTCATAGGACCATAGGTAACAAAGGTAACAAAAGTGAGCTCCAAAAGCCATCTAGATGGTCTCATTAGGCCGTAACTAAGCAATGAGACCTTCAAAGACCAGGTAGACTTAGGTCAACCCTAAGTCTAAGGTTTAGGACAGAGGCCGGGTAAATGATCTTAGAGGGCCTTAGTTTGGGGCCCCCTGGCTCATTACATAGATCAGACTAAAGACCAGGATCCTGTACCATTGGGCCATGGCACTTGAAGTGGTCTCAAATGGCATTCATTCTACAGTGGCACATGCCCTGCAAGACTTGGGATTGGCCAAGTCTACGTAAGCATCTCCATTCCAGCACTGTTAATTTTCTCAATGTTCTTGTTTCACAGCAATGGGAAACTCTGGGTCCTATGGCTGCCAATGCGGGAGTCCTTACGACTGCTGCAGCCCAGCCTGCGACCAATGCTGCCAGTCCTGCTGCGGCCAGTCCTGCTGCGCCCCAGCCTGCCCATCCTGCTGCTCCCCTTGCCAATCGACCTGCCCTTGTTGCACCCCACCTTGCCAGCAATGCTGCAAATGAGTTCGACACAACCTTCTGGGAGCCGCCGCACAAGAAATATTGTGTCCCCTTCATCCCAATGTGTCCATTTCCCCCCCGTTGCTCTTCTGAATTTGTCTTCTCTTTTGCTTCTGTAACCATTCCGTCTTGTCCTCTCTTTCCTGCAATAACACTCCTCTAGTTTAACACCTCATCTATACTTTGTTTCTCCACTTGAACTTGGACACAGTTTGGAGAGTATGGAAGTTTTCCTTACTTCTTCCGAGCTGTGGTCCTTTCTGTCACTAGAGATGATGGAACACACCATGAAATGTTTGCCCAGGTCTCTAGTTTCCCTACAACCCGAAATCTAAATTTCTAAGCTCTAAATTTTGTTGTCATTTTCAAATTCTGCATGAAATTTCTGTTTCCAGAAATTTCATTTTTCAAATTATTTCTCGCATTTTTGCAAGCCTTTCCTTGAATGTGTTTTCGAAGGCTTTCATGACCGGGATCACAGGGTTGTTGTATGTCTTTCGGGCTGTGTGGCCATGTTCCAGAGATATTCTCTCCTGACGTTTCGCCCACATCCTCTCACAACCTCTGAGGAGGCCTGCCATAGATGTGGGCGAAACGTCAGGAGAGAATACTTCTGGAACATGGCCACACAGCCCGAAAGACATACAACAACCCTTTTCTTGAATTCACGTGAGTGATTTATGAGCAAATTCACACAATCAAAGTGTAATTAGTTCTGAGGCAGAACTAATGTCCTGCCTCAAAATTAAGATGTACTAAAATGCAAACCAAACAAAATTTGATTCATCTCCATCCATGTTTATCTCTTTCTCTTGTTAGTCTTTGTTTCTCTCCTTGTCCCACCCCACTACCCGTCTTCTGTGTTTTCTCACCATTAATGGTTCCAAAGACTGGAATCCTCAACATCAAGAACCAGTAGGACATTCC
Organism: Anolis carolinensis; assembly: GCF_035594765.1. Lineage (NCBI taxonomy): Eukaryota > Metazoa > Chordata > Lepidosauria > Squamata > Anolidae > Anolis > Anolis carolinensis. The sequence continues at coordinate 14,928,016 of NW_026943825.1, read as the reverse complement.
GGTGAACATGATGGATTGGGACTTGGGAGACCGTCTTCAGATCCTTAATGATGGATGAAACCTTCGAATGAGACCTTGGACCAGTTGCCTTGTCTTTCTAGATTAGGAAAGGCAGCCTTGAATATCACCTTGAGCTTAATGGAAGGAAGGCAACGAAGGAAGAACATGGATTGCAAATGTGTCTCATTCACCTTCCCAAACCACCAGATGGAAGTCTACTACCACCATCTTCCACATCATCTTCCAGAAACTCATCTTGTTGAGGAATTCATCTCAACCTTTCCACTTGCCTCTCTCTTAGGTTTGATCTACACTGCCCTATATCTCAGAATCTAATCCCAGATGATCTGCTTTAAACTGGTTTATATGAGTCTCCACTGCCATATAGTCTGGGATGAACAGATAATCTGGGATCAGATTTTGGGATATAGGGAAGTGTAGGTGTGGCCTTAGAGGACAGATCTTCCGTCTACTTCCTTTTGTCAAGAAGGAAGTGGGTGATGTCCTCCAATGATTAAGGTGGTTTCTTCTCATAATCCGTCAATTCTGACATAGATTCTACCAGCAACAAAGAACATCTCTATTTTCCACCTTGTCCTCACTATGCTTCAGAACATCATCTGAGATCAGATTCTGGGATATAAGAAAGTGAAGACATGGCCTTAGAGGACAGCTCTTCCGTCTACTTCCTTTCATCAAGAAGGAAGTGGGTGATGTCCTCAAATGATTGAGGTGGTTTCTTCTCATAATCCGTCAATTCTGCCATAGATTCTGCCAACAACAAAGAAAATCTCTATTTCCCCCCTTGTCCTCACTATGATTCAGAACATCATCTGAAATCAGATTCTGGGATATAAGAAAGTGAAGACGTGGCCTTAGAGGACAGATCTTCCGTCTACTTCCTTTCGTCAAGAAGGAAGTGGGTGATGTCCTCAAATGATTGAGGTGGTTTCTTCTCATAATCTGTCAATTCCGTCATGGATTCTATCAACAACAAAGAACATCTGTATTGTCCCCCAGTCCTCACTATGCTTCAGAACATCATCATCATCATCATCATCATCATCATCATCATCATCATAATGTGTGATTCCAAGTTTAAGTCTGGATTTTCCCCATCTCTGTTCTATAAAACCTTGATATCTCAAAAACCTTGCAACTATTTCTGTTTCTCCAATAAAAGTGTTAAACTAATATAGACTTTTGGATTTTTTTACCCCACCTCTTAGGCTGGTTATGTCTTTTCATAAAAGTATTGTAATCAAGAGGTCCATATTGTCACAGACATTTGCGTTAAATATTCTTGGCAGATGTGAGACATAGTGCTGAATCTGTATAGTGAAATAATCAAGAACAGCTAGAACAGTGGTTCTGTCATGATCTCCAATCCTTGACATCTCTGGTCGGCTGACAAGGAACAGATGCCAGCCATAAAACAGGCTGACCATAAAACCTCAATGACCCTCTGGTATGTGGGAGCCCCTATATATGTGGGCCAAAGAGAAGGTTCTGGCATTCGGTACAATAAAAATCTGTTGGAATCTACCAGCGTGTCTGAGTTGGCTGGCATCTGTTCCTTGTCAGCTGACCAGAGATGTCAAGGATTGGAGATCATGACCGGTTCCCAACCATCTTAATGCCACAACCCCTTTACACAGTTCCTCATGTTGTGGTGACCCCCAACCATAACATTATTTTCGTGGCTACTTCATAACTGTCATTTTGCTACTGTTATGAATCGTAATGCAAATATCGGATATGCAGGATGTCTTTTCATTCACTGAACCAAATTTGGCACAAATACCCGTTACGGCCAAATTTGAATACTGGTGGGGTTGGGGAAGGGATTAATCTTGTCATTTGGGAGTTTGTAGTTGCTGGGATTTATAGTTCCACTATGCTCAAAGAGAATTCAGAACTCCACCAAGAATGGAATTGAACCAAACTTGGCACATAGGACTCCCATGACCAACAGAAAATACTGGAAGGATTTGGAGAGCATTGACCTTGAGTTTTGGAGTTGTAGTTCACCTACATCCAGAGAGCACTGTGGACTCAAACAATGATGGATCTGGACTAAACTTGGTATGAAAACTCAATATGCCCAAATTTGAACATTGTTGGAGTTTGGAGATAATAGACCTTGACATTCGGGAGTTGTAGTTGCCAGGATTTATAGTTAACCTACAATGAACCCTACCAATGATAGAAGTGGGCCAAACTTCCCATACAGAACCCCGTGACCAACATAAACTACTGGTCTTTGGTGACCCCTCTGAACCCCCTTCGTGATCCCGACCCCCAGGCTGTGAAATGCTGAGATAAAAAAACAACCAGTCCTACTCATACACATATGTAGGCTAGCAGAACCAAGTTTTCTTGAGGGAAAAGAAATAACAGTATTTTTAATGAGTTGTTGAAGGCTTTCCGTGGCGGGAATCACAAGCTTGTTGTGTGTTTTCTGGGCTGTATGGCCATGTTCCAGAAGTATTCTCTCCTGATGTTTCATCCACATCTATGGCAGGCATCCTCAGAGGTTGTGAGGTATATGTTTATTTGTTTATTTACAGCATGTGTTGTCGAAGGCTTTCATGGCCGGGATCACAGGGTTGTTGCATGTCTTTCGGGCTGTGTGGTCATGTTCCAGAAGTATTCTCTCCTGACGTTTCTCCCACATCTATGGCAGCCTGGCAGGCATCCTCAGAGGTTGTGAGGCATGGATAAACTAGGAAAGGATGTTTATTTGCAAACTACGTAATCAAGCACATGCTCTTTTGGGAGGAGAGAGAAGAAAGAGAGAGAGAAAAAGGTTGCAATATAAAATGACGTAGGCAAAGAGAGGTGTGGCCAAGCAAACAAAAAGGAGGTTAGGATAAATATATGCTGCACTTAAATTTCTTGAGAGCATTATGCAAACTAATAATTTGTAAGTATAGTATCCAAAGGCTTAACAGTGGGTTATATAATTTGCATGCAAGATGTCTCGGGTTCAATTCTCCCTCTCTGGGCAAGACCAGGTAAAGTAAAAGTAATGAAAAGTAATGCTTCCACCTTCGTTACTTGGGTTTGGGTGGGAATATTTGAATAAATCAAATGCATAAATAATCCTTAGAATGTGCTCTTTAACGGCCACTATTCACTTTTCCACATCATCACCAGACAATTGGATACATTTCTGACAACGAGGAACACGTTTTCTGAAGCCGTCACGGAAGTCGACACTCTGTTTCCGCAACCGGCGTCTCACAGGACCCATCATGCACAGATCTTTCGATAGTCAAGCAAAGCAATAATGTGACCCACACATTCTTGTGAAATGCCGGTTATGCTTGAAATTTCTCTTTGAGTGATACAACGATCATCCTGAATCCACGGACCAGCTCCCACTTCTACAAATAGCTATAGTTCCCATTAGAAATGTGCACAATATTTGTCCCATTTATTTAATCTGTGTTTCCGTTTCGTATGGCATGTACGTCCATTCGGATGGCACAAAATGGAAAGGCCCCCCGAAACAAAAATGCAATCCAAATGAAAGGCAGGTATTGGCTCCAAGCCTGTCTTTCAGATCGATCAGCTTTAGTCCCTGCAAGGCTCCAGGCCAAACAAAAAACAGAACAAAAACAAAATAAAACAAATGTCTGACCTCCCAATTTCAGACAAAAATGGATCAGGGCCTCGCCCAAAGCCAGAACATGAAAAGGAACAAGGTAAATCCTGAATGCACATGACTAGTTCCCATTACTCAGGAGACACTGATGGCCCTCCCACCAAAGACATTGCAGGTGATAGTAAATACTAGGTATGTCCTAAAAATCGTTTTGAATCTTATATCGGATTGATATCGGATTGTTCTCGCTTTTTGAGATGCATTCCGATACGTTGTCTCATGGCGCAACCGGCAATGTATTTTGAACCATCGTTGGCCCATTCTCTAATTGTCTCTTAATGTTTTGTTAACCCCCCCCCCCCCACCCCATTTTAGAAACATTTAGAATCATTACGAATTTTCGGAAAATATCCAAATTTTTTGGGTGAAAAAATCGGAAATAGTTTCTATTTTGAAGTGTCGTCGCCCCCTACTTTAGAAACGAGAATTGAAACTTTTTTTTCATCGATCGGACATGCCTAGTAAATACCATGAACATGCCCAAGAGCCAATGCCCTCCACAAACACTATACTGCCCACCACCCAAGTGAAGGCTGTCATTTGGGGACAATTTCATCCTAGATTTTATGTGTTTCATCCACCACAGACATCCCAGTGTTTCTGACTCTCTCAATTGGAGTGGAATTTGCATGACCTAATCCACTGCCTCTCCCTTAACCTTTTCCTACTTTTTTCAACTCTGTTTGCATAACAAATAGAGCAGAACTGGATGGCAAATAAACACATGAAAGCTAGATAATATTTTTTAATAATATGGAAAAAATAACCCTGGAATTCACAGCTCTAAATAGCTGAGCGCTACCCAAAATTAACACACTCACAAGAGAAGGAACCAGCAACAAAACCCTAACCCTTTCTCCAACCCCCTCAAGACACGAGGCTTGCTTGCTCTCTGTTTGAAGACCACCACCCTCTCCATGCAAAACCCAGCCCAGAATGGCTCGCCCGGGCTACACAACGGGCTCACGTGGTCGCAGAGGACCCTAGCCCCCACCTTTTTTGTCCATCGTGGAAGCTTCTGATTGGCCGGGGAGCGGCAGCCGTGTTAGGCTGCGCTAAGCTCCCATTCAAGGTAGGTTTCAGAAGAAGACTCCATTGTACATATTCTACTGTCAAAAAGCTCTTACCGTCTGGAGGTTCTTCCCAATGTTTAGGAAGAACATCTGAATCCATTGCTCCATTGGATCCTAGTTTCCAGAGCAGCAGAAAACAAGCTTCCCCCTTCCTCCTCAATGGGACCTCCTTTCAAATATTTAAACAAACATGGCTCATATGTCCCCTTCTCTCAAGCTAAACATCTCCAGGTCCCTCATAAGGCTTGGCTTCCAAACCTTTGATCATGTTTGGTTGCCCTTCTCTGGACATGTTCTAGCTTGTCACTATCTTGAAGGACCACCATGGTGCCAATGATATGGACACTGTTGTTCTGCAGCAGAGACACAGCTTTGGCTGCACCAGCTGTAACTCAGCTGTAACCCTCACTATCCCAGTATGTTTTTTGGTCTTCTGAGACAACCTGCATTCTTGCCCATGCTCTTGTAATTGTCATTTGAGACGGTGACATTCCAAAAGATAAAGCAACTCAGCCTCTTTTCAAGATCAACATGTAATGAACCAGGTTATGCTTCCAGGGCAGGAGTGCCAACCCCTTCTGGCTTCAAAGGAAGGATGTCCACCTCCTTTGTCCCTCTGGCTGGAGCTTCTTCATTGGTGTCACCACTTTTCCCCTTCCTTGTCTGAGGCCGGATGTGACATTTGGGACCCAAAATTAAAACGAGGAGCATCCCAAATTGGATGGAGATTATCAACAAGTACGACAACATTTCAGGATTTACAATCAATAAAGAGACATCTGTGTTACGCCAGAAAGATTAGCAAAATTTACCAAAGGGAGGGGTGATGGAAAATGCTGGAAATGTGGGAAGCACAAGGGAGACTTCATGCACATGTGGTGGGGATGTAAGAAAATAAAAAAGTATTGGCAGCACATTCACAAAGAAATAGAGAAAGTACTCGGAATTTTTTTTTGAAATAAAACCAGAGTATTTTTTATTAGGAACTAGCTTGGGGACCCGGCGGTGCCCGGGTTATTAGTAGATGGCATTGAGTTGTTTGGGGATGTGAGGCAATATCCCCAAAGTTTGGTCCAGATCCATAGTCGGCTGGGTTCAGTGCTGTCTGTATATGGGTGAACTACAACTCCCAGAACCAAAGGACAATCACCCTGAAACCCTGCCTTTATGCTGAGTTGGACATGATGAGGCAGTGTGCCAAGTTTGGTCCAGATCCGAAGTCGCTGGGTTCAGTGCTATCTATATTTTAGGGTGAACTACAACTCCCAGAGCCAAAGGACAATCACCCCAAAATCCTGCCTGTCTGCTCAGTTGGACATGATGAGGCAGTGTGCCAAGTCTGGTCCAGATCCGAAGTCGGCTGGGTTCAGTGCTGTCTATATAAGGGTGAACTACAACTCCCAGAGCAAGAAGTGAGTGGTGCTACTTGGTCCATCCTCCCCCAATCTGCCCCAGGATGGAAAGGGGTTCATGGGGGGGGTTCTGTGTGCCAAGTTCCGTCCAGTTCCGTCACTGGTGGGCGTCGCAGTGGCCTGTGGGAGCCGTAGCGATCGAAAGTACTACAAATCCCATCACCCATGGGCCATCGTCCCCCAAATGGCACCAGGCCATAAAGTGCATCATGGGGGTTAAGTGTGCCAAATTTGGCCTGTGATAGTGGCGACCAATCGGAAAGCTGGCACATACACAGATACATACATACTCACAAACAAACATACATACAAACATTCATTTTTATTATATACTAGCTTGGGGACCCGGCGGTGCCCAGGTTATTTGAGAAAGGCATTGTTTGGCTGTGTTGTAAGTTTAGTTTATATCCAGTGTCAGTTGGGTTGAGTGGGTGCGGGTGAACTACAACTCCCATATGCCACCTTCTCGGTGGTGGCTCCCCGGCTGTGGAACTCCCTTCCCAGTGACATTCGGCAGGCCCCATCCCTTTTGGGGTTCAGAAAAAAACTGAAGACCTGGCTATGTACACAGGCATTTGAAGAATAAGCGTGTGTTGACTTCGACGCGGTCTGAATTACGGCTCTTGTATAAGGTCTGGTGGATGAATGGCATAAGCACTTTGCATTGTTTTAAACTTTGTATATTGTATTTTATGACTGTTTTAACTGTTTTAATCATTTTAGTTTATTGTATATCAGTGTAACGGCATCAATTGCCACTTGTAAGCCGCCCTGAGTCCCCCCGGGTGAGAAGGACGGGGTATAAATAATTGAAATAAATAAATAAATAAATAAATAAGTACCATGGTCCATGGTGCATTGCCCTGCAAACAGTGGCAGGATGTAGAGTAGGCCATGGGGGCTTGGTCCATTCTCCCGCAAACTGCTGTAGCGTGTAAAGTGTGTCATTTGGGATATGTGTGGCAAGTTTGGTTCAGTTCTGTGATTCGTGGCAGTGGCAGTGGTCTCAAGAAGTTAGTGAAGGTACTGGAAGTCCCATCATCCTTGGTCCATCCTCCCCTAATCTGCCTCAAGACGGAAAGGGGTTCATGGACGTTCTGTGTTCCAAGTTTGGTCCAGTTCTGTCACTGGTGGGCGACGTAGTGTTCTGTGGGAGACGTAGCATTCGAAAGTACTGCAAATCCCATTATGTGTGGCCCAACATCCCCAAACGGCACTAGGACGTACAATGGGTCATAGGGGTTATGTGTGCCAAGTTTTGTCCATGTCAGTGATTCCTGGCGGTTACAGTGGCCTGTGAAAGTGGCGGCCAATCAGAAAGCTGCCACATACAAACATACAAACATTCACTTTTATTATATACTAGCTTAGAGACCCGGCGATGCCCGGGTCATTTGAGAAAGGCCTTGTTTGCCTGTGTTCCAAGTGTAGCCTATATCAAATGTCAGCTGGGTTCAGTGGGTGCGGGTGAGCTCCAACTCCCATATGCAAGTCCCATCGTCCAGTGTCCATCCCCCTCCAAACAGAGCCAGTATGTAGAGTAAGTCATGAGGGCTCCATGTACCATGTTTGGTCTTGATCAGTCATTTGTGTGGGTCGCGGTGCTCTCAGGAAGTGAGTGAAGGTATTGGAAGTCCCATCGTCCATGGTCCATCATGCTCCAAACTGCACCTGGGTGTAGAGTGAGTCATGGGTGTTCTCTGTTTGAAGTTTGGTCTTGATGAGACATTGATGGGGGTGACAGTGGTCTCAGGAAGTGAATGAATATACTGCAAGTCCCATCATCCAAGGTCCAAGCTCTTTCAAATCTCACCAAGATGTAGAGTGGGCCATGGTGGCTCTATGTGCCAAGTTTGGTCTTGATCAGTCATTGGTGGGGGTCACAGTAGTCCCAGGAAGTGAGTGAAGATAGTGCAAGTCCCATCATCCACGGTCCCTCTTCCCCCAAACTGCACCAGGATGTAAAGTGGGCTACCCTGCACCTGCGTGTCAAGTTTGATACAGTTTTGTCATTCATGGGCATCACAGTGGTTTCTGGGAGGTGAATGGGATGAAGGTACTGCAAATCCCATAATCCTTGGTCCACCCTCCGTCAAACTGCTGCAGCATGTGTAGTGTGTCATTTGGGATATGTGTGCCTGGTTTGGTTCAGTCGTGTGATTTGTGGCAGTTGCTGTGGTCTCAAGAAGTGAGGGAAGGTACTGCAAATCCCATCATCCTTGGTCCATCCTGCCCCAATATACATCAGGATGTAAAGGGGTCGACAGGAGTTCTGTGTGCCAAGTTTGGTCCATTTCTATCATTGGTGGGCATTGCAGTAGTCTGTGGGAGTGAAAGTGTTTGAAAGTACTGCAAATCCCATCATCTGTGGTCCATCCTCCCCCAAATGGCAGCAGGTCATAAAGTGCATCGTGGGGATGAAGTGGGCCAAGTTTGGTGCAGATCCGTCATTCCTGTTGGTCTCAGTGGCCTGGGATAGTGGCGGCCAATCAAAACGCGAGCACATATTCCGCCAGGCCAATCAAAACGCTGATACATACTCCAATTTCACTTTTATTATATATATATATATTACTGACTTTCAGATGGACTCTAACACTGATAAGCTCTTTATGTATATGGTAACGGCAGCCAGGATATGTCTAGCGAAACTGTGGAAGACGGATACTGGGACTATTAGACATCAGAAACATAGACTTATTAACACATGCAGTATCACAGAATATGTCAACAAGGCAAAAGACTGATTGGAGAAATCTAAGTGTATATTTAACAAAAGAAAATATCGAACTCTTGTGAAACGTGCTTTAAAAATAATATTAGGCTCAAAGGCGCGAATGGACATTCTCTGGAAAAATGTCCAGAAGAGAAGGAAATTACTCTTGCATTTGAGACATATATATTTCTACATATATATATTTCCTACATCTATTCAAATGCTTACCTACTTTTTATGTGCATCTAAAACGATAAATAATTTTTTTTTTTAAAAAAGAGAAGCATCTGTGTTTTAAACTAAAGACCTATCACAGGCAATATTGATAATCTGGAGAAATTATCAGCATGCAAGGCAGCAATGAGAGTACAATATTTAGAATTATGGCTAGCTGACAAAAACAATATTTTATACCAAAATCATTATGAAAAAAGCTTGGAAGGAGATAAAAAAAGACGGCAGAAAGTTCAATTACTGTATATACTCAAGTATAAGCCTAGTTTTTCAGCATTTTTTTTAAGATTGAAAAAGCCCTCGTCAGCTTATACTCGGGTGAGGGTCCTGGTTGGCTTATATTTGGATCAGCTTATACTCGAGAATATATGGTACATTTATTATTTTTCTCTATTATTATTGGTATTATTACATTTATTATTTTTATCTATTATTGTTGCTACTATTACATTTATTTTACTCTATTATTATTATTATTAATAATAATACATTTATTATTTCACTGATATTATTATTATTGCATTTATTATTTTACTCTATTTATTATTACATGTATTATTTTACTGTATTATTTATTATTATTATTACATGTATTATTTTTCTCTATTATTATTGGTATTATTACATTTATTATTTTTATCTATTATTGTTGCTACTATTACATTTATTTTACTCTATTTTATTATTATTATTATTAATGCATTTATTATTAATACATTTATTATTTCACTGATATTATTATTATTGCATTTATTATTTTACTCTATTTATTATTACATGTATTATTTTACTGTATTATTTATTATTATTACATGTATTATTTTTCTCTATTATTATTGGTATTATTACATTTATTATTTTTATCTATTATTGTTGCTACTATTACATTTATTTTACTCTATTTTATTATTATTATTAATGCATTTATTATTTCACTCTGATCTTATTATTATTATTGCATTTATTATTTTACTCTATTTATTATTACAAGTATTATTTTACTGTATTATTTATTATTATTATTAAATATATTATTTCACTCTATGATTATTAAAAGGATACATAAGCACATTTACATTGAAGAAGATGAGAATAATGATTTGATCAGAGTTGGAGAGTCTTATCTTAAATTTGAGCTTGATGTAAATATTCAAAAACATTTAACCCACTGATGCTTCAATTAATGTAATTTTATTGGTATCTATTTTCATTTCTGAAATTTACCACCCTTGGCTTATCCCAGTTTTTTTGTAGTAAAATTAGGTGCTTCGGCTTATATTTGGGTCGGCTTATTCTCGAGTATATAAAGTAATTTGGGATGGGGAGGTTAGCTGTGATAAAAATGATATTATCTAATATGTAGTTTTTATTCCAAAACTAACTAACTAGGGTACCTGGCTTTGCACAGGTTATTTGGAAATGTCAATTTATTTGAAAGAATCAGAAACACTGGGATGTCTGTGGTGGAGGAAACACAGAAAATCTAGGATGAAATTGTCCCCTTATGAAAGCATTCACTTGGGTGGGGAGCAGTATGGTGTTTGAGGAGGACATTAGCAGGACTCTTGGACATATTCACAGAACAGTCTCTATAACAGCATTTCTCAACCTGGGGGTCACGACCCCTGGAGGAGGGTCAGGAGGGGGGTCAGGAGGGGGTGTCAGAGGGGTTATCAAAGACCATCAGAAAATACACATTTGTGGTGGTCTTAAGAGAACCCTTTTGTCAGAGAACACTGATGTCTCCATCTGTTTGGCCCAATTCTATCGTTGGTGAGGTTCAGGGGGTTCTTTGATTTTAGGTGAACTATAAATCCCAGCAACTATAAATCCCAAATGTTACCCTGTTTCCCCTAAAATAAGAGATCCCCAGAAAATAAGACCTGGTAGAGATTTTGCTGGATTGCTAAATATAAGGCCTCCCCCCGAAACAATGGTAGTAACAAGAAATTCTTGATAGGATTCACAGTTTGTCTGGTTATGCTGGTTTATGATGACAATTGTTCATTTTTTTGTTCAACAATAAATGTGAATTCTTCTTCATGGAAAAATAAGACATCCCCTGAAAATAAGACCTAGAGCATCTTTGGGAGCAAAAATTAATATAAGACACTGTCTTATTTTCGGGGAAACACGGTAGCAATTCCATAGTTAGATTCCATAGAAGTTAGATCTGCCAACATTTCCAAACACAAGCTAGTATCTACACTTGCTAAGCAAGAAAGCTGAGTTTGGACATGTGGATAAGCAAGTCTGAGGTAGCAGAGAAAAGTAGAGGGATATTGGATTCATGGAGAGCCAGCAAGGTTTGAACTAGAAGTTTGGGTTTGTATGGAGACCCATCGGCTTGAAGGGAGAAAACAACCACAAATCGGATCCACATCCTGCTTGTGGACTTCTGAGATGCATTTGGTTGACTGAGATGCAAATTGGATCACATAGCAACTAGACTTAATGTGCACGGATCTGTTTTCCTTTGGTACCTTCAAGAGCACATAACAGGAAGGGCCCTCCTGGTATGAAAACCTGCCCAACATGAAAGCAAGCGGGAGCCAATCTGGTCTCCTCCTCTGCTTTTTGGGAGCTCCACATGCTCTTTGCAAGGGCTTTCCCTGATAGCCTAACTCTGATGCTTTGAATCCAGGTCTTAATGAAGGCTATGAGAACAGCAATGGGATCTGGAAATTAGACATGTCCAAAAAATCGTTTTGAGTCGTATATCGGATTTATTTCGGATTGTTCTCGCTATTTGATACGCATTCAGAGACATTGTCTCACAGTGCAACCGGCAATGTAATTCGAAACATTGTTGGCCCATTCTCTAATTGTCTCTTAATGTTTCATTAATTCCCCCCCCCCCAAAAAAAATTTAATATATTTTTTAAAATATTTTTTTAAAATTTTTTGTTTCTGTAACCTATCTTGAATGGGAGCTTAGCGCAGCCTAACATGGCTGCTGCTCCCCGGCCAATCAGAAGCAAAGGTGGGGGCTAGGGTCCTCTGCGTCCATGTGGAAGATTGCCATAAAAGCCCGTTGTGTAGCCCGGGTGAGCTATTCTGGGCTGGGCTTTGCGCTGAGAGGGTGGTGGTGTGCAAACGGAGAGCAAGCGAACCTCTTGAGGGAGAGAGAGGGTGAAGTGGCCCAGTCTGGTTGTTCCCACAGAGGGGTTTGGAGAAAGGGTTAAGGTTTTGTTGCTGGTTCTTTCTCTTAGCCCTTGGGAATTTCTAGTTTTCAAAGTATCTTTGCACACCTTGCCAGGGGATTGCTTGGCGTGGTGGTCACTGGTCCATTTCTAATTGAAGGCATTGGGTTGAGGCTTGTGGGATCACATAGCCAGAGACACCATTGATTTCCAGTGTCCTCCTTGCTTACAAATATAGCAAGGGAATTTCTAGTTTTCAAAGTATCTTTGCACAACTTGCAAGGGCATTGCAAATGTGATGAGGATAGCTCAAGAAATCAGGGCGGGAGAGCCCTGTAAAAGTACCCCCCCCTCTCGGGTTCCTTTTTTTTTGCTATTGCGCATGCGCATCCACCATTTTAGAAACATTTAGAATCATTACAAATTTTCGGAAATATCCGAAATTTTTGGGTGAAAATAATCGGAAATACTTTCTATATCGAAGCGCCAGTGCCCCCTACTTTAGAAACGAGAATTGAAACCTTTTTTTTCATCTTGGAACCCTAGTGTGAAGCGTTTCCAAATCCAAACTAATTGAGAAGGCAAATAATGTTCTCCCAGCTAGACAATCTCAGCATCTTCTTCTCAAGAGGTCAGAAAAGCATAAGGATCAGGGCCTTCCCTGACATCGACAGGTGGTTTTCCAAGCAAAAACTGGAGCCAGACTGGAATGGAGACAATTGAAGCTACAGTATAATGATCCCCAAGAGGACCTGATTGAAGCCCACAGATCTCCGTGGCCAACTGTGTCCAGTTCGCCAATTTTATGAGCACCAACAGTCATATGAAATCACATAGGATATTGCAACAAGGGCATGGTTTATGGGAATAAAATGGTGTTGATTCTGTGCTTCTTGTTCCAACTCATGGATGACCAAATGGGCTCTTACGATGTTCTTGTTATTCCCAACTATATTAGACCTACTGAGTCAACAGGACACTCACATTTTAGTACATACATATCACAAGTTGGGGTTAACTAACTGATCTGGCCTTGGGATCTTTTGACTCAGATATAAAGTAATTCAAAAAAAATTATGTAATTCTCACATTTTTGTAAAACTAATGTCTACTAGATAATTGTATTTTGGAAAGAGAGAACATGTGAACTTCCATGGGATGGAGGTGATCACCAACCAAGAGATGCATCAACGGAGAGACAGGTCCATTTCAAAGAGTTACATAAAAGAAGAGTCACGTCCAAAATGTGGCCTTAGGAACGGATCTCAATTTTCAGGTCCCTCTGGCAAAAGTTAAATATTCATGCTCCCTAATTTTCATACTTTTAATCAGATGTTTCGAGGGCTTGGGAAGTGCTGGGTTGCTATCTGAAGATTATTTTAATTATGCACCATAGGGAAAATACTCTTCTAATGAGAATTGTGGATTGAGCAGCACGAGCCCCAGAATGGGACGATAGGAGGAAGTGTGCTTTGAGGATGAAGGATGAAGTTATCGTTCCAACCAAATGCATCATTTCCTACTGGGAGGCTTCGTGGGGCACTATAAAAGGCACCCCATCTCCCTAGGTTCTTCACAATCTCACTTCCATTCTCTATTGATACTACACTCCTAACATCTCCAAAAGGTAAGTTGCATTTCACCATTATGGTCAAATATGATATGGTTGGTTACCATTAGATAGAGGCATCTTACTCCAGATAGATTCGGAGCCTCTCATGTTTTTAGGATATATCCTTTTCAGACATGGTTGGATGACTCCAAGTTTATCAAACAGCTTTGGAGAAATGGTGGTTGTGTGTGAATAGAACAGAAAGAGAACCGAGCAATTTCATAGGTGTTAGATTCCATAGAAGTTAGATCTATCAACATCTCCAAACTCCGGCTGTCTACATCTGCTGAGTTTGGACATATGGACAACCACATTTGAGGCAGTAGAGAAAAGTTGGATTCATGGAGATCCAGCAAGTTTTGAGAGCTGAACTAGAAGTCTGCAGATCAGGGTTTAATTCTATCTCCAGCATGGAAAAAACCTATTGAAAGGAACAACACCCACAAATGGGATCCATGTCCCACTTGTGGACTTCTGAGACGTATTTGGTTGACTACTTTTGGAAAGAACATTGGACCAAGTCAACCAACCAAATGGAACAATGGCAGTTTTGGATGCAATTTGGACTCTCTTGTGAGGACTAGAGGGGTGGTTCTAATGGAAAGAACCCAAGGTAGTGCCAACATACTTTCATGCAATTGACTTAATCTTGGAAGAGAAAGATCTGATGATGGGCGTCCATCATTTCACTTTCAGATTTGACTACTATAATGTCTATAGTTGGGCTGTTTTTGAAAATAACTTTGAACGAGACTTAAGAAAAATTACTTCTGTGGACAGTGTCAAAATTTACTGATAGCAACAACAAATTTTTAATTTTTAATTTTGTACCTCCCCGAACTACAAATCCCAGCATTCCATGGGATGTTATTATGGTAATTGTAATGGGGGTAAACTGGAAGATCTGTGTATCTAAGGGCACACTGACATTGTAACATTAATTAGTTTTTGTCCCCATTTTAACCACCATGGATCCATACTCTAGAATTATGGATGTTCTACCAAGATTTAGGCTGAAGAATGCTGGTGCCTCACCAAATGACAATTCCCAAGATTTCATATAATGGAGATATGGTTGTTCAAGTGGGGTCAAACTGCATTAATGTAGCATCCTATGGCTTTACATGCCCCTACCCATTGGTTCCATTGACGTTCTCCATCTTTTTGCTTTGCAGAAATGGGCAACTCCGGTTCAGGTGGTGGCTGTGACTGCTGCGGTGGAGGCGGTGGAGGTGAATCCATGATGATTGTCTCCTGTCCAGGGAACAACAACTGCTGCCCCTCTCCCTGTTGCTGTGCTCCACGGTGCTGCGTCCCGTGTTGCAACCAGTGTTGCACCCAGTGTTGCGCCCCTTGCTGTTGCCAAGGCTGCTGCAAGTGAAAGCCAACTCCACTAGAACCATCTTCTGGATGTGGCCCTTTAACTCTCTTTCCCTCCTGGGTTTGCCATCTTTTCTGTTTCTGCAACCCAATCTGACCTGTTGACTATTTCTATCATGCTTAATATCTTCTTTGACCTATGCTTGAACTTGGTATTTCCTTGGAACATGATTTCTCAAGCTTAAAGGGGAATCTGGGAACTTTAGTTCCTCTCCCCCAAAGACCATGCTCTTTCTTAAAGCTCTGCCCCTTTCTATCCCTAGACTCTATTAAATCTACTTTTGTTCTATTTCATGATTTGTCTCGCCCTCGGCTTTATTGCTTCCCATTCCTTCACAAGCTTGCAGTCGGCCCATCTTGAACGTTGGCTGGAAAATCCATAGACTCTTTTTGCCCCAATTCTCCTGAAATGCATGCAATTTCCTCCACCTATGCAGTTTTGCAAACAATTCCTCACATTTCTCTCTCTGTGTATATGCATTTCCCCTTAATTTATGGTCACGGTTTTGGAGAACTCTGTGATAGCTTTCAAAGAAGTACGAATTGGTTTGTTTATTGGTTCCCAAAGTTCCATTGGAACATTTTTGTGTTAAAATGCAAACTAAACAAGTCCCGTCCTCTCCACAGTTAGGATGGGCCTCGTTTAGTCCTCCTTCTAGCCTAGGTCTACTACTAGTCTCTTTTCTTCTCCTGCTCTGCTATTTGTCTTCTGAGTCTTGCTTCTCATCACTACATGAAAAACCAAGGAGGAGACATAATAACGTTGGGTCGGGACTCAGGAGATCCAAGGACTAACTCTCTCATGTATCCATGCAAGTCACCAGATGAGTTTGAACCACGATGACGTGTCTCTCTTGGTGAGGAAAGAGGAGAACCATTGACTTCACCATGAGCTTATCGGAAGAAAGGAGGATTGACATTTATTAACAACTCACCACTACAATGAAGGATGAACCCATAATGGAAGATACATCTACCACATGGACGGATTGTCAGTTGGGATTAGTATCTTTCCCATCTTCCACACTTTTGTAGTATCCCTTCATAAATCCACCCTGAAGGGGAGGCTGTAGACAATTCCATCCATAGCTCATGCCCACCATCAGGAGCTATGTCAACTGAATATGTGAAAGGACAATGCCTCCTCTTCCTACTCCAACTCAGGACCTCATGGAGATACAGTGATTCCAAGTTCAACTCAGGATTCTCTCTCTCTGCTGCTTGTAATGTCTTGCCATTTCCAAAAACTTGCATGCTTATTCAAATAAAAAAGTATTATACTAAGATCTGTTTTGGGGCTCTCTAATTCCATATTTGGTCAACATTGCTCCATTGTGTTTATGGAGTATATCTTCTCATAGAATTCTAGAAAATTGAAATGCTCAGCACCAAAAGATAACATGGATGCTTAGCAACGACAGCAAAGAGATAAGGGGAGGAGGAATGATTTCTGGTCTGGTTGTGGCTGAACTCCACTGGATCAGTTTCCTTAAAGTTAGAGACTGTGTGTGCCTTCAGGTCACCCATTAAATTCATAGGTTTTTCTTATGCTCAGAGGTGTTTTTGCTTGTTGACATCTCTGAAATATCATCTGGGATCCATTGGAGGTCTCTCATCTAAGTCCTGATCAAGATCAGATGGGATCTGGTGCCTTTAGCTATGTGTTGACTCACTATTCCGCAATTAATTAAATGGGTTCACTCTAGTTGGGGCTAACAGACAGGATGTTATCATTATTATTATTATTACAACATCACGGTACAAATAAAAGAACAATAAAACAGTTTCCTGCCTTCGGGCTTACAACTGAATTGAGACATGATATAAAGGGAAAAGGGAATGATAGTATGGGAGGGCATTAAGTCAAGAAGATACTGCTGGTCTCTCTCTCTCTCTAAGACAGTGGTTCCCAACCTGTGGTCGGTGGGCCACCAGTGGTCCCCAAGAACTAAAATATGGTCTGCGGCCTCACAGTTGCAACAAGAGCAATTGGCCTTGCAAAACCCTTTAATAGTGCTGAGGGAATGGGGAGGGGAGAAGCTGACTATCCACAAAAAGCACGGCAACAAGCCTCCTGACTGCTGCTTCTCCTCCTTCTCCCTCCCTGAGTGGAGCCATTCTATATAATGCCTGGACGCGGGGTCACCTTGGTGTTTTCATTTTTAGGCCTGTTCCTATGGTCATTTGGAGTGCTGATTTGGAAAATTGCATTGGATAGATCACATCAGCTCTAGATTATTAAATATGGCCATCCAGTAGTTCCCATCTGCTCACCAACAGAAATGTTCTGTATCAAAAGCAAGAGCTGATGTGGTCTTTCCAATGCAATTTTCTGAATCAGCACCCCAAATAACCAAACTGAATCTAAAGTTGACCAAAAACTGATTCGTAACCCTTTTGGTACTAATGTAGGAGAGTGGTCCCCGGTTAAATTGATCCCTGGCTCTAAGGCCAGGACAATGGTAGCTGGGGTGGATGGAGAGTCTTTCACCTGTTTGTAGGACACTAGACCTAGAATGAAGCCATGTTCACCTCTTATTCTCCCCCTTTGAGGCCAGGGCAGTGGAAGTTGGGATGGAGAGAAAGGATCAGCTACTTCTGGACCTGGGCATGGTGAATTTATGCCTGCCTCATCTCTCCCTCAAAAGTCAAGGCAGTGGTTGCTAGAATGGAGGGATATGTCTAGCAACTTGTTGACTCTACGCTTAGTCTGAAGTTAAGACAAGTAGCTTCCATATCCACACAATAGTGAATCCACTCTTGGTCTTTTGACCATATTTATAGGCACTTGATTTAAGCTGCTGAAACCTATCCTCCTCATAATAAATTCTGCATAATACTAATAATTCTGGGAGTTGAAGTCTAAAACACCCAGAAGATCTGAAGTTGGAAACCACTGCTCTAGTTGGTTGTCCTGAGTAGAGTAGCCCTTTTAAATCATTCAACAATGGTTATGGACACTCTTCAAAGTCCAATGAAATAACTAGAGTAAAATATTTGACCACCGTTGGAGAACCCACCTGAGATCCCTACTACATTCCTGGTCATAACAGAGGATTTGTATAGCATCCATAAGGAAAGAGGTCTCATCCAAATGTTAGGAACCACGTCATAGTGGAAATAAAAGTTCAGTGGTAAACTGGACTGCTTTGATGGATGATGGTCTCTAAATTGTAATTTAAGATGGACCTTAGGAGCCTGATTAAATCATTGTAACATTATACTTCGAGCAAATAATATTTACTTAGTCTTTGGAGCAACTATAAGCTGTGTACATTTTGGGGGGGGGATATATAGGGAAAGAGACCCATGTCTACCATCTTTGTTGGAGGAAAGAGAAACATTGCAAGCCATCTCCAAGTTGTCCTCAAAACCTCCATCCATGTGTTTATTGGATTTTGGGTCAACACATTGGGGCCAGTCCAACCCAATGATTCATACTATTTATCTAAACGGATAATTATATCCATCAAATGGGGCGTAAATTCAGAAGAAACAGCCAGATGGACTCATTGGGAATTATGAAGCTCAGTCACTTGAGTACATAGCACCCAAGACATCCCAATATCCTCCTTTAAATACCTAGTTGCACAGCACCACAACTCCCTGCTAGTTCTCCTCTAAACACAACCTTGCAACTTCCTTTGGGGCTCGCCAAAGAATTACCCTGTTATTATACCAGCATAGCTTGAATTCCAGCTCTGCAAATAATAATGATAACCATAACAACAAACAAAATTCTTGACCAATGAGACACACATGGAGTCAACAACATGAACCGGAAGTCTGTGCACGGGACTGACCAACCCAAAATGTTGTGACTCAAGGGCAGTTCCAATTGGTTCAGAGATAGTCTCGTAAAGATGCATTCGTCTTATATAGCCTTAGATGTTGCCCGTACCAACCACAGCTCTGGACAGCTCTTGTCCATGAAAGGACAACAAAATCCCAATGCTTCCTACCTTTTTGTGGATTGTTATTTTGACTGATTTTTTAATACTTCGAGATTCATTATCGCACCCAAATGTTGAAGGTGAGTCTGAAGCCAATGGCCTGAGTCCTTTAGTTTGAATGTTGGTTCTCCAGATGTTCTGGACTTCAGCTTCCAGAATTCCTTCCTGCTAACTTAACTGGTTGGGGCATAATACAAATAATTCTGGGAGTTGACGTCCAAAACATCTGGAAGATCTGAAGTTGGGAACCACTGCTCTAGTTGGTTGTCCTGAGTAGAGTAGATCTAAGATCTATTACATCAGTTGGGTTTATCCTTCAACAATGGATATGGTTAACTTTAAGCAAGACTAACCAATCAAAGTCATCACCAAATGTATCATTTTATGAGCTCTTTGCTCATAGATTTTTCACATAAATGGACATTCAGTGCAATCCAACCTCACTGTGGCTATTTTCTTAGAGCCTCTTGCCTGTCTAGGTCAAGAATATTTGTGATTATTCCTTACCACTCCATTTCGTTTCACTGGTATATTCTCAGAATAGAAGATATTCTTCAAGTTATGAGGCCAATATTCCTTTTTATTATCATTTACCAACCCCATAATTAGAATCTCAGACCCAGTAACTTGGACATTATTCAGAATTGGATTTAAAGCCCTATCTCAATCATCCACAAGTCTACCAGGGAGATACTACAGAAGGACCTAGCTCAGTGGTTCTCAACCTGTGGGTCCCCAGATGTTTTGGCCTTCAACTTCCAGAATCCTAACAGCTGGTAAACTGGCTGGAATTTCTGGGAGTTGTAGGCCAAAACACCCGAGAACCACTGGCCTAGCTAGTATCTACACTGTAGAATGAATACAGTTTGACCTCACTTGGAAATGCCCTGGCTCAATGCTACAGAGTTGTGGGAGTTGTAGTTGGGTGAAGTACCAGTACTCTTGGGCAGAGAAGACTAAATTCTAAGGCTCTCAGGATCCCATAGCATTGAAGTATGGCAATTGATGTTGGATCAAACTGCGTTCATTTTACTGTCTTGGGAGACAGAGAGAAAATAAAGGCAACTCTATACCTATCTCCCTCCTTCCACTTATAAAATGAACCTGTGAGAACTTGCACCTTCCATGAATCATCAGCTGGATTTTCTAGTTATCCAACTTCTTTTCCTCCATGCCCTTAGGACAGTTGGGTAACAGGTCTTTATTTCTGTCTTTAAACTCATATGAGAGATTTAGTGTGCGGTGACCAAACTAGTTCGATAACCTTTCCTACTCATTGGACCCAAATTACCAAGACACCTTCAAGACTCCATAAAAACAAAAGAAATGTCCCAAACATCTGGCTCATCTTCAAGCAAGGAAAATGAATCTCAACTAAATGGTACCATAGCCCAGCATACACTAGAAGAGTCGGCTATCTCTTTGTCCCATCAAATGATGATGACAAAAGCCACAGTTTTGTAAGTTTGGATTCGTGAAATCATCCTCGAATGGATCCAAGCTTCTGTTTCATACACAAAATTATTAAAAATACTGTGTATAAAATGACCTTTGTCCTATGTGTCTAAGGCAATGGTTCTCCAAGATTAGTACCAAAAGGATTACGAATCAGTTTTTGATCAACTTTAGATTCGGTTTGGTTATTTGGGGTGCTGAAACTGTATTGGATAGACCACATCAGCTCTAGTTTTCTGATACAGAACATATGCAGTTCAGTAGTCACCATCTTCTCATGCACAGAAAACCGTATTTAATAATCAAGAGCTGATGAGGTCTATCCAATGCAATTTTCTGAATCAGCACTCCAAATAGCCCCGGGAACAGATCTCAAAACAAAGACACCAAGGCGCCCCGCTTCCAGGTGCCAAATGGCATAGTTCTACTCAAGGGGAGGAGGAGGAGAAGCAGCAGTCAGAAGGCTTGTTGTCGTGCCTTTCGTGGGTAGTCAGCCTCTCTACTCCCAACATCCCTGTTATCTCAGCACTAGAAGAGGGTTTTGCAAGACCAGTTGCTCTTCATGCAACGGTGTAATAATGGTGAGGTTGTGGACCACTGGTGCAAGTTCTTGTGGACCACTGGTGGTCCATGGACAAAGGTTGGGAACGACTGGTCTAAGGTTTATATGAAGCATATGAATTTCATGTTTAGACTTCAGTCTCCAAGATATCTCATGATGTAGACACAAGCATCCCAACATCTGAAAAAAAAACCCTTCTGGTCCAGTCATTCTAGATAAAAGACATTCAACTTGTACGTGTATGCTTTTTTGAAATCTATAGAATAAGTAAGACTTTCTGGTGGTTCGATCTACATTGACTTTGTTTCATACACAAAACTATTAAAAATATTGTGTATAAAATCACCTTCAAGTATAAATGTATGTTGTGTTTGGACTTGGGTCCCATTTTTAAAGTATCTCATTATGTATATGCAAATATCCCAAAATAAAACAATCTAAAATCGAGACATGTTGTTTGGGTAAAGGATAGTCTATTATTATTATATTATTATTATTATTATTTCAGGAAAGGGACAAGTCAATATAGGTTAAAGCATAGTACACAACAATGAATGGACACTGCATTTTTATCGCCTCCAGTGGAAGTAATATCCAGGCAATAAACCGATGACACGATGTTGTTGTAGTCCTTTTTAAAAGATAGTCCCAATCTGATTGCTATGCTTTCCTCTAGAATTCTTCACATTTGAAATTTCGGGATCTGGGGTCTTGTCAGGAGAGGTCTTCAGTTGCCCAAGTGAATGCCAATCTTGAGGTTGGTCGGCTAGGATTTGCCTCCTTGGCCACTGCCGGAGCTATATTGTGGCTGAGGAGCACCTTTATATCCTTCGGATTGTCCTCCCGAGCTTCCACCTTTCGAATAGGATGCTCCTCCTTTCGCTCCTCCTTGCATATTCTGCCCATGGCCTTCATAAGTGGGATTTTGGTTGTGGCGCCTGGAGCATCTTCCGCAACAACAGCCCATTGTTCTGCCGCTGAAGTGTCACTGAAAAGAAAGAAATCAATGTTGAATTGATGAGTGGTACATCCCTAGTATCAAATGATTGGAATCAATGTAGTGATACACATTTATGAAAGTTATTGTTGGGGACCTTCAAGTCCTTGCCAACTGAGGGCAACCCTACATGGTTTCCTGGGCTGAAAATGTTGACTCATCCAAGATCATCCATGGGGTTTCCATAGTTGAGCAAGGAATTGAACCCTAGCCTCCTGCATCATGGTCCAATGATAGTCCACCACGTTGGTTCTCAAGTCTAACGTACCCTGCATATGTCATTGATTCAGTTTGGTGGTTGCAGAGGTTGAAATTCTCTGATCTTTTATCTCTAGGGCAGTGGTTCTCAACCTGGGGTTCTCAGATGTTTTTGGTCTTCAAGTCCCAGAAATCCTAACAGCTGGTAAGCTGGCTAGGATTTCTGGGAGTTGTAGACCTCAGGTTGAGAACCACTGCTCTAGAACCATAATGTGGTCAACAGAGATCACAGCTAAGAAGCATCTGCTTGTGTGCGCTAGATCCACAATGATGAAGGTATCATCTGTGACTTCTTGGTTAAATGAGAACCCTGTTCAGTAGAGGTGCCCACAACGGCTACAAGCATGGATGGAGTTCCATGGTGACATGGAATAAGGCATCGTCCATTCAACACAGGGAAAGGATGATGGCAATTCGGACAGTAGAATTGGACCTGACTCAGCTGCCAGGCTGCCTCACAGCCCTGAAATAATCCAGAGTTCCCAGCAAGCTCTGAAATATTCCTGCAACTTTGCAAAGTTGGAGGTAATCAAATAACCTCACAATATTCACTGGAAATCAAGGAACATCTTGTCAAAAATTAGCAGTGGATTAGACGTGAATCCATGTCATCCCTACCAACCACACAACTTATTTAGGCACCACTGTATCATAATTTGAGTGCTGAAATATGATTGCTCATTCCAACATTCTATTCGCTGTAGTATCATGTTTCTGTTTCTATTCGTCAACCTAAATGACTTCGTATGGTCACTGCAACAACACAACGGGAAGTAGAGAGGCTCTGTTTACTGCTCCCTGTTCCTTGGGATAGGAATATGTAACACAAGATGTTTGAAGATCCGTATTGAATCACTAAACTCATGAATTCATTTCTGAATGACTTCAGTTGAATACATTTCTCCACTAACCAGCCTTATTGGTCCTGACAAACAAGTCATTGTCACCCCACTTGAGATGAATACCCAAAGCTTACTGGAAGAAAGTGAGATTAACATACTAGAATGCCAAATGAGGTTCATCGGTTACATGAGAATTCATTTGCAAGTTGACAACGTTTCATGTATTCAACTCTAGTCTCACAAATCATCACTAGAGGTCACTCTTGTTCAACCTAAGCTATCTTCACAAGACCATTCAAGAGGTCCATCAAACTGGCAATTGGATCGTCAGTAAGGACCTTTCCAACTTTAATATTTTTAAAGTACTCATTCTAAAACAGTAGTTCCCAACCTTTGGTCCTTCAGGTGTTTTGGACTTCAACTTCCAGAAATCCCAGTAATTTTACCAGCTGTTAGGAATTGTGGCAGCAGAAGTCCAAAACACCTGGAGGACCAAAGGTTGGGAACCACTGATCTAGCTAGACGTTGTCTAGACCAGATATTGTTCATCTAGTTCCATATTGTCTATATCAAATATAGTTCCATCTTGCTAGACGTTGTCTAGACCAGATATTGTTCATCTAGTTCCATATTGTCTATATCAAATATAGTTCCATCTTGCTAGACGTTGTCTAGACCAGATATTGTTCATCTAGTTCCATATTGTCTATATCAAATATTGTTCCATCTCGTTAGACGTTGTCTAAACCAGATATTGTTCCATCTAGTTCCGTATTGTCTATAGGGTCCCCTTGGGGGAGAAGAGCGGTATATAAATTAAATAAATAAATAAATAAAATATTGTTCCAGCTAGGTGTTGTCTAGACTAGATATTGTTCCATTTAGCCTCGTATTGTCTATATCAAATATTCTTCAATCTAGCTAGGTGTTGTCTAGACTAGATATTGTTCCATCTAGCTTCGTATTGTCTATATCAAATATTGTTCCATCTCATTAGACGTTGTCTAGACCAGATATTGTTCATCTAATTCCATATTGTCTATATCAAATATAGTTCCATCTTGCTAGACATTGTCTAGAACCAGATATTGTTCCATCTAGTTCCGTATTGTCTATAGGGTCCCCTTGGGGGAGAAGAGTGGTATATTAAATAAATAAATAAATAAATAAATAAATAAATAAATAAATAAATAAAATATTGTTCCAGCTAGGTGTTGTCTAGACTAGATATTGTTCCATTTAGCCTTGTATTGTCTATATCTAATATTCTTCAATCTAGCTAGGTGTTGTCTAGACTAGATATTGTTCCATTTAGCCTTGTATTGTCTATACCAAATATTCTTCAATCTAGCTAGGTGTTGTCTAGACTAGATATTGTTCCATTTAGCCATGTATTGTCTATATCAAATATTCTTCAATCTAGCTAGGTGTTGTCTAGACTAGATATTGTTCCATTTAGCCTTGTATTGTCTATATCAAATATTCTTCAATCTAGCTAGGTGTTGTCTAGACTAGATATTGTTCCATTTAGCCTCGTATTGTCTATATCAAATATTCTTCAATCTAGCTAGGTGTTGTCTAGACTAGATATTGTTCCATCTAGCTTCGTATTGTCTATATTAAATATTCTTCAATCTAGCCAAGTGTTGTCTCGACTAGATATTGTTCCATCTAGCTTCGTATTGTCTATATCAAATATTCTTCAATCTAGCTAGGTGTTGTCTAGACTAGATATTGTTCCCATTCAGACATAGTGTCGTCTATACCATTGTTCTAAAGAAAGGTCAATTTAATATTATTTGGTGGGGCATTATGAAACATGTAAAGAAGATCCACTACGTTCCTCATGTTTAAGATTAAAAGATGTATCAACATATCAAAGTTTATCATTGGCAAAAAAAAGTCCATTATCTGACTTCCTTTTCTCCTGCATAGGGATACAAATATTTATTTCTGGGCTTCTCTTATCATAGTCATGTATCTTCATAAAGATCTCATGAACCTGGAACCCAATTCCCATACAAAGTTATCATGCTATACTCTGCTTTGACATCCAAGTCAAAATACTATGGGATGAAAAGTTTGGTGAGAGTCTATATCTCATTGTCTTTCTCAACGCCCTTCAATAACCTATCTCAGGATTCCATGGGAAAACAATTCAAGTCCTATAATAATGTTACTATTCTGTAGTATCATCATCTTTCCATTACTCTAATGAGTCCTCCATTACAGGAAGGAAGTCAAGAAAACACAGCCTCAAGGGTTGCTTTTATGGTCCTCAACTGACCACTTTAGATCACAAAGGGAATATATTTCTAGATATTTTAGGCCCATAAAAATCTTGTTTGACTTCCCTTGGGAGAATAAAGCTCTTCCTGATCTTAAAATACCACCAAAAAGACCAAAACATGAAGAAAGTGTCCCCAAGGAGGACTTCAGGGAGGGAAAATCACCTTTTTGAGGGGCTAGAACTCCCCAAGGCCTGGTCATAAGGGAAATAGAAGGAATCCAGTGGAAATATTACTTTTAATTAAAAAAGAGGATGAGAAAGATAAAAGGGGAAAAAATTTAATAGACATGCTATTAACAGCAGCTAGATTACTAATTGCAAAATATTGGAAAGGAGAAATGAAAATACAATGAATGGTATATAGAAGTTTGGCGAATGGCACTGAATGACAAGCTAGCATCAAATGTAAAAGTAAAGAAGGGATTATGGAAAAAAAATGATTTGGAGAAAATTTCTAGAAAAATTATTGGAAAAATAAGATGGGAATTTACCTCCAAATGAAGAATTGAATTTTTGCAGAAGAAGAGATAGCTCTGGAGAAGGGGAGCACAAGGGTGAATGTAAATAAAAGAGGGGGAAATGTATAGAATCTATATATATATAAGGATAATGGTGTCGCTCCACCGTGCAAAACAACAAAACTAAAGGCCCCCCAACCTAGAAAATTGACAACACAACCCCTCATCCACGTCTCTACGTTCTTACGCTCAACAAAGGATTCCCCCCCATTAAACAGGGAAACATCCACTCTTTGAAGGTCCAAACCCATTCGGTAATCATCACTCTTTCATCTCAAAACACAAAATAAAGAGCAACATTCTGAAAACAAAGGAATTCCATCCAGGAAACAATCAGGCCCACCTAACACCTCCCAACAAAGGATTCCCCCCCTCTAAGACACGGAACCACCTAAAAAAAGCCACAGCAACGCGTGGCCGGGCACAGCTAGTATGTTTATATAATTGTAACTTTTTCTCAAATAATAATAACAATAAAAAATAATTAACAAAAAAAAGAACTCCCCAAGGCCACTGATGTCAATGTCCCCCACCCCTAAACCTTGACAGTTTCCCACCCTTGAGTAAAGGAAGCGGTAGCTCCAAGTCATTGCTTCTTTAAAATGTAAAATAAGAGTAGAAGTCAACAGCAAGATCCGATCACACCTACCTGCTTTAGCAATTGAGGAGCCGGTCAAAGTGTTCTAGCTGAATTCCTCTGCTGGTAGGAGAGACATCCTTTTTATAGTGCACAGGTGTTCCTCTCCAGGATGTGAGCCACAATCACAAAATAGGAATGACATTACGTTCCTGAACCAAAACCACATCTATCTATTGTGCCATCAGTCATTATCTGATCTTCGGCTCATTATTTTAAACACAATGACAACACAGGCTGCTTGATGAGCCAAGGACATGTCAACATGGATCATAACCCGCCTTTCGAAACTGAAGCTAAACAAAACGTGCCTGACTGCCTCGCGGATGTCAATGTAAGTGTGTAAGTCTTTGGACAGCCATAGTATTGGGTTTGGGGACATCCAAGTACAACAGAATACCTGGAAAGACATAATTGCATCTTCCATAGGGATGTGTCCACCAACCCTATTGTATTTCTAACATTTTGGAGAATCATTCTAACCAGAGCCAGCCCTAGGTATTTTTCAAGTGTAGGAGAACAGAATTTTGGCACCCCCCCCCCCCCAAACCAATCACTGAAAAATAAAAGCGTTGGGTAAGCAAAAATGTTGGATAATAAGGAGGGATTAAGGAAAAGCCTATTAAACATCAAATTACATTAAGATTTTACAAACTAAGCACCAAAACATCATGTTTTACAACAAATCAACAGAAAAAGCAGTCTCGACTGCGCCCCTGTATGTTTTGCGCCACAGGCGACTGCCTAATTCACCTCATTGTTGGGCCGCCTCCGATTCCCCCTTTCCCCCATAATCTTGAGAAGTAAGTATTCGTTCATTCAAGTTATGGAGATCTAGGATGTCAACATCAGACCATTTTCCCCACCACAGGACTGCATACAACGTCTGTCTTGTATAGTTTGAATGTCCCATTTCTGAAATTCCAAAATTCAAAATTATCCACGTAAGTGACCGAGAGAGTGATGTCTTTAGTCTCCGGGGGCTCAATGCTCAGTAACTTGGTTCCATGCATAACATTATTTAAAACCAATCTATTGAATATTAATTTGCTTTCAGGCTATATGTGTTAGGTGTCTAGGAAATTGATTTTGTGCTTCGATTTGGGCCCCACCTCCTAGATGTCTCATTCTATATGCAAACATACAGAGAATGAAGTATCTTGGTCATGGGATCCAAGTAATGAACTCCAAAATGCTTAAGAAGACTTTTGGAAGTCCACGGAAATAGGGATGACTAGCTTGGCCCTTTACCGTAGCACAGACAATACTATAAATTGAGTTTCCCTTGACTCAACTTGTAGTATTGTCTGTGCTACGGTGATGGGCCAAGCTAATCCTCTCTACCGCCATGGACCTCCAAAAGTTCTACATTCAAGAAACAGAAGCAATCTTCTGTCACCAATGTTGCTGTTTCTTTTCTTGAGAAGGTTGGACTGAAAGGAATTCTGGACTTGGTGGATCGTTTGGCCAAAGTTATAGTTTGGTGTCCATTTGCATTCCTGTTCAGTTTCAGGCTCGTTCCCAGTTTGGTGTCCTACCTGGAGTTCTACTTGACTACCACCATGTTGTGTTTACCCCAGAAGAGTTGATGGATATTGGATATTGGCCTAATTTAGAAAAAGGCATCTTTGTATGCCCATTGAATAGGACGACTATCATCTTGGCAAACATGGCATTGGAATGGTAACTATGTCTCAGGATTCCTGCCATGGTTCACTTCTGAGCTCTTCTCATCATGTCTTCTACACACCTAGGAAGGCATCTGAACCACTCAAGCAATTATTTCATCTCCAATCTTTTGTATCACACAATACAAGAAATGTTGTGCGGCAGGAATGTGGCGTAAATATTGGTCGACCACAAAGCAAAACGACCAAGAATACTTGGATTCTGCTCATAACTGAAGGGTGAATCATTGCGATATCACACCCAAAATCGTGGGAGGTGGTTTGGAAACGTGTTCCTAAAATAGGATTTCTTATTGTGCTTATCAGATCTGTTCCCATAGAATGGGAAGGGAATAGCCCAGGTTCCTGGCTCATGCTTTATGGTGTTCTAGATTTATGTGGTGGTAGACAGAAGCAGGCAAGTCCTCTGGGGTTACTCTGTGATTTACGTTATCATTAAATCACAATGAAGAATCTAAAGGTTCCTAGAGATAACATGTTCCTAGGAATCTCTAGGGCCATCAGTACAATTCTATGGTCAACATCTGGTGAAAACTGACCACAGTAATTCTGATGGACCTAGAGACTCCTAGGGAGTTAAAAAATTAATGTTTTCTCACTTCAGTGAAGGTCCTGTGCCTCTAACCCTTACCAAAGCAGAAGGTCTACTGTAGCAGATACACCACTATATTTTACCAAAATATTCCAACATATGGTTTCATCCACCATTGATATTCTCAACTTTGTCAGAATCAATGCCTTGCCTGATCATTGACCAAGAATGGTTCTGAAGTTCTATCACTCAATCAAAATCCCTATGTCTAGGAAGAGTATTACCTCCAATGGACATAGTTGACAAGGATGAATGGCAGTTTCCATCATCATATATTGGTGAAGATAATTTGGATAATCAATGCCACATGGAATGGACCCTTGCATCCATCCAATGAGGTTGCTCTTGGGCCATGACTACTGGAATCCTGTTACTGTACTATGTTAGTAGTTGAGTTTCTTCCATGAGCAAGGTTCAACGGTGAAGGAAAGTGATCAAAAACGGTGGGGCCAAGGAGCCTGTTCTTTATTCATATGTTCACCATAAGTCCACGTTGACTTGAGAGCAACCAACAATTCAGAATGCCAGCAAAGAACAATGTCTCACCAGAAAAGAAGTTTCATTCTTCCACCGAACAGAAAAGGTGGCCCAGCAATGAATGGAAATATTCTTAAGACAGTCACTGCATTCCTATTGCAACCAGCTCAACACACGTCAGACCATAGCTAGACAATAATTTTAGCGAGAGTGAGTCATGCAATCTCATAGCTATATCATAGGGAATGGTTGCTTTAGATAATATGGATTGTACAGTCTTTTGTAACAGCTTTGATGGCACCTAGGAAGTGAATTTGCAAGAAGCTTCTTATGATCAAATGGCACAAGTGTTCATAGACAAGTCACAATGAGTTCAGTGCATGAAAGTAATCAACAGACACAGACAATTAAGGGATAGATTAACTCTGGGCTAAACTATGTTGGTAGGTTATAGTATCTCTATAGCTATCAATATCCGGAGGATGTCTTTGTTGACTTGGATTGTTTTCTGGCAATTGAGAGGACATATCTTTCTCTCCTTGGAGGACCACAACCCTGAAAGATTTTTTAAATAGTTTCAAAATGAATTCCATACAATAGATTTACACATGTTTTAGCTTTAAATATGCCTAAAATATATTTATGGATGGATTTTAACTGTTAGGAAACCCCACGTGGAGCTCATTGCAGTATTCTATTGGGATGTAACAAGAGTGTGGACCACTGTGGCCAAATTTGACTTCCCAAGGTACGGGCGCAAATGGCGCACAAGTTTTAATTGTGCAAAAGCTCCCCTGGCCACTGCCGAGACTTTTGGTTCCAGGCTCAACGATGAGTTCAGGAGGACTCCCAAACTATGAACCTAGTGATGATAACCTAGTCCAACACAGGCTGTAACCCTATACCCTGTGTAATGAAGAACGAATTTTTGATTTACAGATGTTGTGTTTAATTGTGTGTTTGTGTTTTAAAAGGGTAAGTATTACAGTTATTGCATCTCAGCACTCAGAGGCTGGTTGTCATGGAGACGTAGGCAAAGCCAACTGCCGTTTAATTGAAGAAGTGCAGAATTTAAAAAAGAGAGGCAGTCTGTGCTCTGATGAGGCACAGGGATGATTGATCCTAGGTTGAGGGGATCAAAGGGACTCAATTGTTCATTTTGAGTCAGTTTAAAATAAGTTTGGTGACTTATTTAATGTAGTCTGTGTCCTGGTAAGGAACAGAGAATCTGTGATCGTATATCACAGGGGTGACTGCGGTTTAAAAGTAGCAGAGAAAGAAGTGACTCTTGAGAGAGTTTGACTCATCTCATTCTAGTATTGTAACTGTTAATAAAAATACCTCTTAGTGAGAAACAACATTGTAACCACTAAGTTCTGTGCTTGAATAAACTTGTTCTTGTTTTTCCAACATTGAAGCCTCTGTCGCATATATTATAAACCAAGTTACGCTACCATCTAAAGTGAATGAGAAGAAGAAGAAAAAAGTAAAAGGTCTCCTCCCTGAGTCTTTGGTGGCTGCATCTTATAAATTGGTGGCAGTCGTGATTAATTCCTTTACATATTGGTGGCAGCGGTGGGATAAAAATATTTCCCCTGCCTGAAAGAATCTTAGACGTTCATATTCCTTTACGCCCCGTTTGGCCTTGAGACTGACCAGGAGAACCTCTGTCTTGTCTGGAATCAGTTTCAATTTGTTCTCTCTCGTCCATCCAGATCATCACAGCTGCCAAGCACTGGTTCAGGACCTGAGCAGCCTCCTTAGCGGCAGGTGGAAAGGAGTAATAGAGCTGAATGTCATCTGCGTACAAATGGCATCGGACTCTAGAACTCTGGATGATCTCTCCCAGCGGCTTCATGTAGATGTTAAGCAACAAGGGGGACAATGTTGAACCCTGTGGAACCCCACAGGACAATGGTTGTGGGGTCGAGCAGGTGTCCCCCAACAACACCTTCTGGAAACTATTCTCCAGGAAGGACCAGAGCCACTGTATGACAGTGCCCCCGAGCCCCACTCCTGTGAGGCATCCCGGAAGGATTTTGTGGTCTACAGTATTGAAGGCTGCTGATAGGTTCAGGAGAACCAACAGGGAAACACTAACCCTGTCAAGCTTCCTACATAGTAGTAGTGGTACTACTACTACTACTAATATGGGGGTTTGGAGTCCCTGCTGAGCAGCTGTACTTGCTGACCGAAAGGTTGGCGGTTCGAATCTAGGGAGTGGGGTGAACTCTGCTGTTAGCCCCAGCTTCTGCCCACCTAGCTGTTCAAAAACATACAAGTGTGAGTAGATCAATAAATACTGCTCTGGAGGGAAGTTAACAGCATTCCATGCAGTCATGCCAGTGGCCACATGACCTTGGAGTCATCTACGGACAATGCCGGCTCTTTGACTTAGAAATGGAGATGTTCACCACCTCCCAGAGCTGGACACAACTAGACTTAATGTCAAGGGGAAACCTTTACCTTTACGTTATGGGGGTTTACACCAAAATTTGGCCTTAATTCAACCAATTTTAGCAACAGGCCAGGGCTGCAAGATTTTTGATATCCACCTGGAGACACTTGAGGTCACAAAGTGGTCCAGAAGGACCAGATATGGTCCATTGACCAGGTTTTGCCTATGTTTGGGCTACAAAATGTGTGTTGTGTGTCTTTCTATTTAACAAGTCAAAAACTCCTACCCAACCCTAGAACAACCCAACCCTACGTGGAACATTGGAGGGGATGGAACGAGGAGAAAAGTCTGGGAATGGAGGCCAAAGAGGGATTTTTTACTGACCATTTCAGACCCGTCCTGATGTCGCCTGTGAAGGTTTGCTTCTCTGGGAAACTTGCAGTGTGGGCAAGGTGGCAATCACCCAATGCGTAGCTGCAGGGCCTCATTCTATAAACATGGAGGCATTTACTATATCATTAAAATGTGCTTTAAAATTCATTATGGTGTTCCATCTGACTCAATAAACAGTTGAATGTGGGATTTCAATGCATTTGCATATGCAAAAGGTTCTGGACGTTCTGAGAACCGGGCAACTCTGTAGACTTTTGCGGAGAAGAGAAAGGGATGAAAGGAGACTTGGAAGACAACCGGCTATAAAATGTGTTTGGTGTTATGATATGCATTTTAAATGATTGGATACTGCCCATAAACAGTATCCAACTGCCACTGCCCTGACCCAGAGGGAGAGAAGAAGAGGGTCAAGAGTACTCCCATGTGCATCAGGCAATTCCCATGTCCATCACACACTTCTGATGTGCACTGTGGACCCTCACTTTGCTCCGGATTTGCTGCGCATAGGGAGTTTTGCAATGCATACCTATGCGCACTTCACATCCGGCAATGCTGAGTAATGGCAGAGTGGCCCATTACTCATTCCACCATTGTGCAGCAGAGGCCCGTACACTGGAAAGTCAGGGCAAACCCTCACAGGGAAGGTCCTTCACGAGTCAATAATATGCATCCATCCCTCTCCAAGAAAGAAAAGATGGTTCGAGGACCTCTGAACGAGATTGCATGCCATCCGAGCATTGTGCATGGCTCACCTCTGCTTTATATCTCTTCTTCCCAGAACTTGCACAGCTCAGAATATATCCCGCATATGTTTCCATGCCATGTGGTGGATCCAAGCCAACGTTTCTCCTTCTCTTCTCCAGTAGACTAAAGTAGCCAAGTCAAGTAACTCTAGCTTGCAAATCTACTTTTTTATGGGCAGACGCCTGGAGACATTGCGGCGTGAAGCAATGTTTCAAAAACCAGGGGAATCAGCAAGCCATCCTAGATCATCCCAGGTTGTTCTCAAGTCCTGTTCTGCAGCTTATCTGGCATCTAAGGCTACTTATTTTCCCCACCAAGGGTGTTGGCTGTCACCATTATTGCTTTAACAGGCAGACTCTTATCATCAGAGGTATCCCACTTTCTACAACTGGAGCCTACAGTTGGACTTGTATGCCTTCCAGACTTACAGTCAGAGGCGGTTTAACCACCAGGCCAACTAGGCAGTTGCCTTTGGTGCCATCTTGTTGGGGGCGCCATCGAGGCAACTCCTGTCTCCTGCGGCCTGCCTCCGCCGCCGCGCCTCCCTCCGCAAGGAAGGAGCCGAGGTTGCCACTTTGGGGAGCAGAGAAGCCGCCGAACGCCTTCCTGACGAGGCCTTCCTAGCATTTGGCGGTTTGGGGAGCAGAGAAACTGCGAACGCCTTCATTCTCGCCAGGAAGGAGTTCGGGGCTTTGGGGAGCAGAGAAGCGGCGCTTCTCTGCTCACCAAACCACTGAACACCTTCCTGCCGAGGCCTTCCTGACGAGGCCTTCCTGGCGAGGCCTTCCTAGCATTTGGCGGTTTGGGGAGCAGAGAGGCTGCGAACGCTTTCATTCTCACCAGGAAGGAGTTTGGGGCTTTGGGGAGCAGAGAAGCGGCGCTTCTCTGCTCCCCAAACCAACGATCGCCTTCCTGGCGAGGCCTCACCAGGAAGGCCTCATCAGGAAGGTGTTTGGGGCTCCCGGTGCCCGCGCTGGGCCCGCCTTTGGGGCCTTCAGAGATTGTGAGGTAAGTGGGGTTTATATATTTGTAGAAGGTCCAGGGTGGGAGAAAGAACTCTAATTAATCACCTCAATTTGCATTTAATGGCCCTGTGGCTTCAAGGCCTGGCTTCTTCTTGCCTAGGAGAAACTTTTTTTGGGAGGTGTTAGCTGTCCCTGATTGTTTACTGTCTGGATTTCTCCTGTTTTCAGAGTGTTGTTCTTTATTTATTGTCCTGATTTTAGAGTTTTTTTTGATACCGTGGTCTATCTGGGTTATCTTAAGTCCACACTGCCCTGTATCCTTGTTCAATGTTTGGTGCTAAATTTGCAAATATAGTAATTCCTACCTAACATTACCATGTATTGAGCTGCTTTTTTTGTTGATTTGTTGTAAAACATGATGTTTTGGTGCTTAATTTGTAAAATCTTAATGTAATTTGATGTTTAATAGGCTTTCCCTTAATCCCTCCTTACTATCCAACATTTTTGCTTATCCAACGCTTTTATTTTTCAATGATTGGTTTGGGGGGGGGGCGCACCAAAATTCTGTTCGCCTACACTTGAAAAATACCTAGGGCCAGCTCTGCTTACAGTAACCCTAAGGTGAGCCTATCATGGGGTTTTCTTGGTAGGCTTTCTTCAGAAGGCGTGCTGTCATTACCATCTGTTGAGACAGAAAGCTGAATTGCCCAAGGCAGTGGTTCTCAACCTGGGGTCCCCAGATGTTTTTGGCCTTCAACTCCCAGAAATCCTAACAGCTGGTAAACTGGCTGGGATTTCTGGGAGTTGTAGGCCAAAAACATCTGGGGACCCTAGGTTGAGAACCACTAGCCCAAGGCCATCCATTTGGTTTCCATGACCAACTGGGTATACGAAACCTGGTCTCTCAAACTCATAGTCCAACACCCAATCTCTGTCTCTGATAGAAACTGCTGCCCTGGAGAATAGGACTTGGAGCAATGGGTTCACATTATAGAAAAGGAGACTCCACCTAAACATAACTTCCCAACCGTATGAGCTGTTCAACAGTGGAGCTTTGTGCCTCTGCGTATGGTTGAAGCGTCTTCCTTGGAGGCTTTTAAATAGAGGCTGGATGGCAATTTGTCAGGGGTACTTTGATTGTGTTTTTCCTGCCTGGCAGGTGGTTGGACTACATGGCCCATGTGGTCCCTTCCAACTCTATGATTCAATGATTCCATGGAACCTTTGGGTTAGTCTCAAATAGATCTAACCCGTTGAACCAATGTTACATGGCGATTCACTAGTCAAGGTTAAGAACACCAGGATTTGGTATCTCAACTTGCATATAGGAACAAACACCTCAATATGCTTCACACGGTTTGAAGCATCCTTCAACATTTAGTTGGAAGCCTTCAGCTAATTCACAAAACCTCCTCGAGACATTGAACCCATCAACTGCCACAATGCAATGAGAGATGGCTCTTCCTTTGAATGCTTGTTTTATTAATTAAGATGCTAACAAGGTCATGTACAAAGTGAGGACAATTACATGGTCACACAGTAGATAATGAATCCTATTTCATTCCTTAGGGCTAGAAGCAAAGCACTGGCAGATAGAAGTCATTTGAAGAACCTCAAGGTGACAGCTCATGTCCAGGTATCTGTGGACACATAACTGTTGCGAAGCCACATTTGAAGAAGTTGAAAGCATTCTTCTTGCAATTTTCAATCTTTTATTTACAATCTGGAGGCAGGAACTGGCTTGGCTGCTTGCATAGCTGTTGAGCACAAGGACCAGGAGAGATGAATGAATGAGGCACTTGAATCTGGGGAGAGGCCTCATTCATGGCTGATCTCAATCTTGGGACTGCAGCTGGAAGATCTACAGTGATGCCAGGAACCTCCCGATCTGTGACAGCAACCCGCACCTCTGTGGCAGGAACTTCTGGAACTGAGGCAGGAACTACCTGATCTATTCTTGCAGTCTCTTGAACTGTGGCAGGAACCTTCAGATTCATGACAGGAACTTCCTGAAGTCTTGGATGAAGCTCTGCAGCATCCTTGCTCTGGTCAGGAACACATTTTTGAGACTGAAGTTGGGAATTCCTGCAAGCAAAAGAAGGAAGATTGATACTTTCAGAGAAAGGACATACATTCTTCTGGTTCAAATTCAAGTGACTGGGCATAGCATTTGAAACCTAAACAAGAGTGCTAGATTTGAAGATATGCCTCTCCCTAAATAATAATAATAATAATAATAATAATAATAATAATAATAATAATAATTGCTTTGATTGAGGTCAAAAATCAGAAACTCCTCAAAGCACAGCAGACAAAACCAGTAGAAGAAAACCGCACTACAAACTAGAGCTGACAGCTGGCACAACAAAACATTGCATGGAAAGTTCCTTGACAAAACTGAAGGAAAAGCTGATAAGGAGAAGACCTGGCTCTGGCTCACGAATGGGACCCTGAAGAAGGAGACAGAAGGCCTGATCCTTGCAGCCCAGGAGCAAGACATCAGAACAAAGGCCATTCAGGCCAAGATCGAAAAATCAGCTGATGACCCAAAATGTAGACTGTGCACGGAAACCCGACGAAACCATGGATCATATCCTCAGCTGCTGTAAGAAAATCACACAGACAGACTACAAACAGAGGCACAACCATGTAGCCCAAATGATTCATTGGAACTTATGCCTCAAGTCCCACCTCCCAGCAGCAAAGAACTGGTGGGATCACAAACCTGCAAAAGTATTGGAGAATGAGCACGCAAAGATACTGTGGGACTTCCGAATCCAGAATGACAAAGTTCTGGAACACAACACACCAGACATCACAGTTGTGGAAAAGAACAAGGTTTGGATCATTGATGTTGCCATCCCAGGTGACAGTCGCATTGACGAAAAACAACAGGAAAAACTCAGGACCTCAAGACTGAACTTCAAAGACTCTGGCAGAAACCAGTGCATGTGGTCCCGGTGGTGATGGGCACACTGGGTGCCATGCCAAAAGATCTCAGCCGGCATTTGGAAACAATAGACATTGACAAAATTACGATCTGCCAACTGCAAAAGGCCACCCGACTGGGATCTGCGCGCATCATCCGAAAATACCTCACACAGTCCTAGACACTTGGGAAGTGTTCGACTTGTGGTTTTGTGATATGAAATCCAGCATATCTATCTTGTTTGCTGTGTCATACAACAACAACAACAACAACAACAACAACAACAACAACAACAACAATATTACCCACCTCTCCTGATGGCTCGAGGCAGGGTACAAGAAATTCAAAAGCAAATGAACAGAAAAATACAATAAATTAGGGGTGTGAAAAATGCCAGAAATCCGTTCTGATTTTTTTTTGAATTTTGCCTCCCTCTCTATTTTTGGGAAGATTATGAGAGATTTTTTTTTGGGGGGGGGGGGGGGAATTCAGATTTTTAATTCAGGATCCAGAAGTTTCATTTCTGTTTCATGAAAAATCTTCCCAAAAGCAGAAAAGGGCGGGGGGGGGGGGTCTCCCAAAATTCAAAACGAAAACAGAATGGATTTCTGTTGTTTGGCATATCCCTACAATAAATTACTAAATTTATTACCAAAATACCAAAATGATCTTATTTCTGAATATACCTATCATTAAAAGGAACCAAAATATTTTAATTTATGGAAAAGGGACAATTTTTAAAAAAATATATTTTTTAAAATATTTTTTTTTTAAAAAAAAAATTGTTTCTGCAACCTACCTTGAATGGGTGAAAAAATACTTTCTATATCGAAGCGCCAGTGCCCCCTACTTTAGAAACGAGAATTAAAACATTTTTTTCATCGATTGGACATGCCTAATGCCTACTAGCTACTATCAGGATAGAGAACAACAAGGTGTATCTGCCCATTCTATAGGAATAAAAAACAAACATGTTAGCTATTATTCACTACTGAAATGAGAGACCTAAAACCTGATATGGAATACTCTAAAGCCTGTAGCCATGTCTTACAAAGTATGTTCTTCTCACCCCTCCATGTGAGCAACCAGCCTAAGGTCAGACACAGTGCTTTGCAGAACTCAGCTTCAAAGGTCCTTTCACATTTACAGCTGTATGATTGCACTTTAAATATCAAGATTCCATCCTATAGAATTCTAGGACTTGCAGTTTAGGGAGGGGCCTTTTGAATTCACAAACCGAAAGCTATAAGTCCTCTCAAAACTACAAGCCCCAAGATTCCATAAGATGCAGACATAGCTTTTAAAGTAATAGTACTAAAACTGTGTAATGTGAAAGATCGTAAATCTTGGCTATTCTAGTCTTACTGGTCTTCCTTCAATTAATCCTCCCCCGTTAAAAAAACAACAACATTGAGTTTGAAGCATTGTCAATGCAAGGGATCATCTAAATCCCACTCAACCAGAGTAGACCTATTACATCAATTTTATTTCTCTACGTGTTGACTAAGAGTTGGGTCAGTGGGTCTACTTTAATCGCGACCAATGAACAGGGTTATGGTTTGAAACCTTTATGTATTTTAAGTAGAGTAGGCCCATTGAATAATGAAAGTTTACATACATATAAAGCTTATCCTCCAACAAGTGATACTATAAGTCTACTTTAGTTGAGATCCCCTGTCTCTATGTCAAGAAAAATAACTAGAGATCAACCCAAGTACAAAGGGTTTAGGCAACATTCCCAAAAGGCTATCGAGGACTGGAAGCACCTCAAAGAAGAAGCTTGTTGGAAGAGTCTAACTAGGGTTGGATCGGATGTGTTTGTTGGAATGTGGTCAAGGAATGCATTGTGTTACAAAGAGATAAGGGAACGGCATCCACTGCAGGAAATTAACGTAAGATCTAATCATAACATTGATGTTAGTCTGACCTAACCAATGAGCATCACGGGACATATATATGAAGAAATAGGTATGACAGCTGTGGACCTTCACTTCTGAATGCTTCAACCTCGAGGTTGACATCTATATATATAAAAGGGTAATGAAATTTCGGCCTAGGACAAAACAACAAAACTACACATCCCAGAAACACTAAACTTGGCAGCACAAGCCCTCATCCATGCCTCTAGGTTCATACAACAAAAAGAAAAGAAAAATAAAGTCCTAATTAGAGGGAGAGGAATAATTGTTTTTAGTCAATTAGAAGGCTAAGCTCCGCCCACTTGGTCTCCTAGCAACCCACTCAGCCCAGGGGACAGGCAGAGTTAGGCCTCACTTAGGCCTCTTCCACACTGCCTATAAAATACAGATTATCTGATTTTAACTGGATTATATCGCAGTGCAGACTCAAGGCCCTTCCACACAGCTATATAACCCATTTATAATCTTATATTATCTGCTTTGCTCTGGATTATCTTGACTCCACACTGCCATATAATCCACTTCAGTGTGCATTTTATACAGCTGTGTAAAAGGGGCCTCGTATAATCCAGTTCTAAGCAGATAATATAAGATACTTTATTTCCCATACCACCATACTTCGCCACAGCAACACGTGGCCGGGCACAGCTAGTTATCCTATAAATCCACACTTCCGTTGTGACCACACCAACTTTCTGCTGGATGCCAACGATGTGCAATGAATTGTGGAGCTTGCCCATGTGATATTGTCTTCTTGTGCAATGGAGAATGCTGGGCGACTTCAACAGTCCTAGGAATGTATAATCACATGCTTGGAATTCCCTTGGTGACTCCTGGTTAGAGAGGAACCACTCGATCCATTGTTGAGCAGTGAGTCAACACACAGGAAAACCCAGCGGATCCAATGACACAACTCTAGTGGGAACCGGCAGTAGGAACGAAGCCCTTCTGAGAGGTCATGCTTGAAAAGAATTACTAATGGGATTTTGACCGTTTTGCACATCTCTAATGGTTCATTCTGCCTAATCTTTAGTGCTTTTCATGCATGTGGATTTATCCGGAATACTGAGTTCTAGACCACTGGTGCTCAACCTGTGGGTCCCCAAATGTTTTGGCGTAATACTCCCAAAAATCCCAGCCACTTTACCAGCTGTTCTGGGAGTTGAAGGCCAAAACATCTGGGACCTACAGGTTGAGAACCACTGTTCTAGACCTATGTTAAAGGCATATCTTTGGGCCGGAAAACTCATTCTCACTGTGAATCCATGTTGGTGGTCTTCATGACACTTAGCAACTTTATGGATCTATGAATTTCTATGGATCTATGAATTTAGTCCCCTGATTTTAATATTGCACGATTCATGCTCATTTTAATGATTGTTTTTATTGATGTTGATGTTTTTATTGGGTTAATTGTCTTATCGCTTTGTGATTGGTTTTTTGATTGTTGTATCGGGCATGGCCCCATGTGAGCCTCCCCAAGTCCCTTCGGGGAGATGGGGCAGGGTATAAAAATAAAGTTATTATTATTATTATTATTAAGTGGATATTCTGGATTTTGGGGGCCTTCATTTCCACTTTGTATCCTGGGGCTTCAGGGAAACTTGGGTCCATTTTTGATGGATTACACAGCCCAACCAAAATAAAATCTCGGTGTCTTTCATTGTTAAACGTGTTCCTGGTGTTATTTGGGGCACCGATTCAGAAAATTGCATTGGATAGACAAGTAGGTCCCCAGATGTTTTGGCCTTCAACTCCCAGAAATTTACCAGCTATTAGGATTTCTGGGAGTTGAAGGCCAAAACATCTGGGGTCTTCATTGTTAAACTTGTTCCTGGTGTTATTTGGGGCACCGATTCAGAAAATTGCATTG
The DNA here is from genome assembly GCF_035594765.1 of Anolis carolinensis. Lineage (NCBI taxonomy): Eukaryota > Metazoa > Chordata > Lepidosauria > Squamata > Anolidae > Anolis > Anolis carolinensis. The sequence goes on along the minus strand of NW_026943825.1, from coordinate 14,887,286 downwards.
AATAGACAAGTAGTTCTCAACCTGTAGGTCCCCAGATGTTTTGGCCTACATCTCCCAGAAGTTTACCAGTTATTAGGATTTCTGGGAGTTGAAGGCCAAAACATCTGGGACCCACAGGTAGAGAACCACTGTTCTAGACCTATGTTAAAGACATATCTTTGGGCCGGAAAACTCATTCTCACTGTGAATCCATGTTGGTGGTCTTCATAACATTTAACAACTTTAAGTGGATATTCTGGATTTTGGGGGCCTTCATTTCCACGTTGTATCCTGGGCTTCAGGGAAACTTGGGTCCATTTTTGATGGATTACACAGGCCAACCAAAATAAAATCTCGGTGTCTTTCATTGTTAAACGTGTTCCTGGTGTTATTTGGGGCACCGATTCAGAAAATTGTATTGGATAGACCAGTGGTTCTCAATCTGTGGGTCCCCAGATGTTTTGGCCTACAACTCGGCTGTGGAACACCCTCCCCAGCAACATACAGCAGATACCAACTCTCCTAGGCTTCAGGAAAGCCTTAAAGACATGGTTGTGCACGCAAGCTTTTAATGAATGAGAACATGGACTTTACATGACCTGTACGAAGACTTGAGGATTCTGGATGAATGGATTTTAATCTTGGACATTCATAAAATTTTATATAATGCGATTTTATTTTGTAATGGTATCTGTTTTATATGAACTGTTGTTTTTACATTGTTTTTAGGCATTGAATCTTTGCCTATTTACTGTAAGCCGCTTTGAGTCTCCTCCGAGAGAAAGGTGGGGTAAAAGTGATGTAAATAAATAAATAAATAAATAAATAAACTCCCAGAAGTTTACCAGCTATTAGGATTTCTGGGAGTTGAAGTCCAAGATGCAGGGCTGAGAGGGGGAGGTGGGCAGGGCCACAAATGGGTGGTTAGGACTGGGATGGGCGGAGTTACGAGCTCTCAGGCAGGGCTGAGCTTCTATCCCTGTCTTGCAGCACCTGCCAGGATACAGGGGGCGGGGCTAGAGGAGGGGGAGGGGCCTCTTCCCAAGTGCCTGATAGGGATGAACCTCTATACCCCGCCCCCGTGTTGTAACAAGCGCCTCAGGGGAGGTATATAGAGGCTCAGCCCTGTCTTGCGCTCTTGTGAAGAGGCCCCGCCCCCACCCCTAGCCCCGCCCTTTAGTCCTAAAAGGCCTCTCAGGAGAGGTATAAAGGCTCAGCCCTGTCTCAGACTCTTGGAAGGAGGCCCCACCCCCACCCCTAGCCCCACCCTTTAGTCCTAAAAGGCCTCTCAGGAGAGGTATAAAGGCTCAGCCCTGTCTCAGACTCTTGGAAGGAGGCCCCACCCCCACCCCTAGCCCCGCCCTTTAGTCCTAAAAGGCCTCTCAGGAGAGGTATAAAGGCTCAGCCCTGTCTCGGGCTCTTGGAAGGAGGCCCCGCCCCCACCCCTAGCCCCACCCTTTAGTCCTAAAAGGCCTCTCAGGAGAGGTATAAAGGCTCAGCCCTGTCTCAGACTCTTGGAAGGAGGCCCCACCCCCACCCCTAGCCCCGCCCTTTAGTCCTAAAAGGCCTCTCAGGAGAGATATAGAGGCTCAGCCCTGTCTCGGGCTCTTGGAAAGAGGCCCCGCCCCCTTCCCTAGCTCCGCCTTCTGTGTTCCAACAAGCGCCTCAGGAGAGGTAGAGATTCTCAGCCCTGTCTCAGGCTCTTGGGAAGAAGCCACGCCCACTCCTCTAGCTCCGCCCCCTTTGTGTCCTAATAGGTGCCATCACTGCCCCCCTGGATTGCTGCAGCGCCCACCGGGGGGTGGTAGCGCCCACTTTGGGAATCACTGGTATAGACTGATGTCAGTTAAAATGGATTAATAATATGATAAATCCTGTATTGTTGTTTTAATTGATATATTGCATTGCTGTTTTATCTGTTTTATATTGTATTGTGTTGCTTATATTTTGTGCTTGTGTTGTTTGGGCCTCGGCCCCATGTAAGCCGCCCCGAGTCCCCATGGGGAGATGGTGGCGGGGTATAAATAAAGTTTTATTATTATTATTATTATTATTATTATTATTATTATTGTGTGAATTGCACACTGCTTCCTCTTCTGCTATTCCGTTGGCTATTCCAGTTTTCAAAATAGAACACACAGGATTGAGGAGTAGATGGAATGGCTTCCGGGTGGGTGGCTTAATCCCCCTTCTCCCCCCCAAAAAAAGGTTCAGCATAAAACTCAAAGAAAATGTAATTTAATAATTCTAGTTGTCCAACAAAGCAACAAAGACGTTCTGTTTTTATCAACCACAGAAAAGGCATCAGAATAGCATATCAGTGCCAAACAGAGAATACCGCCAAAGCGTGCAAAGAGGCATGACCAAAACAACCCAAAAACACATTGGTTTCCCTTCAACCGCTGGGTGCCTTTCTTCTGCATTCGTTTTCTCTACTTGGCGTTCTGCGGAGGCCATTGGGTCGGCTGCTTGACTTGCTGCTTCTCTTGGCACGAAGGTGGGGAAACGGGTGCAGGAGGTTCCTCACTTGGCTTTCTGGAACAACAGCTAGAAGAGGTTTCCCTTTTGCCACAAGAAGACCTTTCTTCCTCCTCCTGGGGGAATGGGTTCTTCTTTTGAGGAGCTGGATCATTGCGAGAGCACATCTTGAGTTGCCGTTGATCTGGGGATTCTGGAAGAAACAAGCACCAAAGTTCCTTCAAAAACGGGCTTACCACAAGAGTCAGTTTCCTTGTCGTCCAAAACATTTTGGACTGTGAGGGAAAACTATCACATGGTTTTCTTGGTAAGATTTGCTCAGATGAATGTTGCCATTAAGTAGGAAGCAGAGCCAGTCCAACAATGAGGCAAATATAATAATAATAATAATAATAATAATAATAATAATAATAATAATAATAATGCCTCAAGTACCACCTCCCTGCAGTAAAGAACTGGTGGGATCACAAACCTGCAAAGGTTGTGGAAAATGAACACGCAAAGATACTGTGGGACTTCCGAATCCAGACTGACAAAGTTCTGGAACACAACACACCAGACATCACAGTTGTAGAAAAGAACAAGGTTTGGATCATTGATGTTGCCATCCCAGGTGACAATCGCATTGATGAAAAACAACAGGAAAAACTCAGCCGCTATCAGGACCTCAAGATTGAACTTCAAAGACTCTGGCAGAAACCAGTGCAGGTGGTCCCGGTGGTGATGGGCACACTGGGTGCCATGCCAAAAGATCTCAGCCGGCATTTGGAAACAATAGACATTGACAAAATTATGATCTGCCCACTGCAAAAGGCCACCCTGCTGGGATCTGCACGCATCATGCGAAAATACATCACACAGTCCTAGACACTTGGGAAGTGTTCGACTTGTGATTTTGTGAAACGAAGTCCAGCATATCTATCTTGTTTGTTGTGTCATACAACGTTGTTGTGTCAATAATAATAATAATAATAATAATAATAATAATAATAATAATAACTTTATTTTTATACCCAGCCCCATCTCCCCGAAGGGACTCGGGGCGGCTTACATGGGGCCTAGCCCGATAAGACAATCAATATCAATAGCACAACTATAAAACAATTATAAAAATTCTGTTCTCCTACACTTGAAAAATACCTAGGGCCAGCTCTGGTAGGAAGTCATAGGCAGACTTCCAAAAATCACCAAATGGTTTTCAGTGGTTCCCAACCTTTCTTTGACCAGGGATTACTTGACCAGGGACCACTTTGACCAGGGACCACTCTCCAACACTGGTGCCAAAAGGGTTAAGAATCGGTTGGAGCCTCCAGTGGCCTAGGAGATAAAAACCTTGTGACTTGAAGGTTGGGTTGCTGACCTGAAAGCTGCCAGGTTTGAATCCCACCCGGGGAGAGTGCGGATGAGCTCCCTCTATCAGCTCCAGCTCCATGCGGGGACACGAGAGAAGCCTCCCACAAGGATGGTAAAACATCAAAACATATGGGCATCCCCTGGGCAATGTCCTTGCAGACGGCCAATTCTCTCACTCCAGAAGCAACTCCGGTTGCTCCTGACATGAAAAAAAAAAACAACGAATCGGTTTTTGGTCAAATTTAGAATTGGGTTTGGTTATTTGGAGTGCTGATTCAGAAAATTGCATTGGATAGACCACATCAGCTCTAGTTTGTGATACAGAACATATGTCATCCAGTAGTCGCCATCTGCTCACCCAGAGAAAACCATATTTAATCATCTAGAGGTGATGTGGTCTATCCAACACAATTTTCTGAATCAGCACCCCAAATAATCTCAGGAACAGGCCTAAAAACTAAGACACCAAGGTGCCCCCAGTTCCAGGCACCAATTAGAACGGCTCCGCTCAGGGGGAGGCAGGAGGAGGAGAAGCAGCAGTCAGGAGGCTTGTTGTCGCGCCTTTCGTGGGTAGTAAGTCTCTCCCCACCCGACATCCCCATTGCCTCGGTATTATATGAGAGTTTTGCAAGACCAGTTACTCTCGTTGCAACAGTGTAGTAACAGTGAGTCCGTGGACCATATTTTAGTTCTTGGGGACCACTGGTGGTACATGGACCACAGGTTGGAAACCACTGGTTTAGATGAACGAATAGAGATTTCAACCATGTTCCTCTAAAGCCCCAATCCACACCCAAAACCCAATTTCAACCTGGATCATTTTCTTGTTTGAAATAATGTGTAATATTTCAGTTTTCTCCTCCGAGAGTCTCCCAACCGAATGAACGATATTTCCCTACAAGGGATCTTAGCATTGTCAAGATGAGCATCATCATGGCCTTCACTGAAATTTAATTCCTGAGATGGTTTGAAAAATTCCTCCTCTTAAGAGTGATAGACATGAGAGTCGTTTCATCGTCCCACAGTTTGCATATCACTGCTAGAAATGAAATTAGAAAATACTGGAGAAATATTTGCAAACTACAATAAGAAATCTCCATGAGAAGAATCCTAGAGGTATGCGAACCATTTTTTGTGTTCAGAAAGCACATTTTCAGAACACAACTAGCATTTTTGTGGAACTGTTTGCTTTTTTAAGTGTATCTTTTGTGCAGGATAAGCATCATATTGTGAAAAGTCCCATCAGCCCATGATTATCCTTGCTGAAGGTTCCCAACACTTCAAGAAGACAATTGAGTCATTTTTGGGTATATTTGATATATTAATTCTCCGCCTAGTATGAAACTTTGGATAGTCAAGCGATCATAGTAAACCATTTGTTCCTCTTTCATCTTTACCTCATCCTGAATCTCAAGAGATCCAGATGAAAGGAATTTCTGATTTTGATGTTGATGCTCCTTCATCTTTTTAACTGGGACCTTCAGCCTTGAGCTCTGGTGGCTTCAAGTCTAGTGTCTTCCCAGTTTGAGAAACATCTTAGCTTTGCCTTACCTTTTGATCAAAGAAACTGATTTTCTAGTAATTGCATAGCCCAGTATCTTAAAAGAACGAGAGTATCTACCAGAAGAAGGAACTTGTTCTCCAAAAGTTATTTCCTTGATGCAGGAGTGAGAAATTTGTTGATTTCCTGCTATTGTTGGATTTGGATTCCATCGTACCTCAAAAATAGCTATCCCAATTATTTTTGAGATATGATGGAATCCAGATCCAACAATAGCTGGAAATCCATACATTTCCCATGATGGGACCTGCAGCATCTGGAAGGTCTCATGTTCTCCATCCCTTGATCCAACAGATGCAAAGATACCGAATTTGGAGCCAATCATCTCCATTATTTTTAGGAGAAATATAATACCCATCAGAACTTAAAACATTTCCGACTTACCCCCAAGTCCTGCCTGAGAAGTGTGCGATTGCAGAGACTGCTGGTGTATGCCTTTGGGTGTGATCTGAGGTCTTTTTATATAGTCTCCTTGCCTTCTTTCTGCAAATAGTATTCTTGCCTCCGGCAATCGCAACCAATATTGCTGATTCCGGTTGATGAGCAAAGTTGGACTGAATGGGCCCCACCCGTGGTAAAAGAGAAATTAGGAAACATTAGATTGGTTTTTGCAATGCAACACCTCGCGTATTGCACTCTTGTTCTGCATAATGCAATTCATTGCCCTTGACAAAGATTCCCGTAGCAACAGACACATAACATTGACCAACCTTTGAGATATGCAAAAGGCCATCTAATAAGACAATCCTTTTGAGGAACATCTTACCGACATTTTTTGAGGACAGATCATGGTGAATGGTTTCAAAAACATACAGAATGGAGACATGTTTTGATGTCTTGCTTGGTGGTTTCCAGAGTCGTAGTACAACAACAACAACAACAACAACAACAACAACAACAACAACAATAATAACTTTATTTTTATACCCCACCTCTATCTCCCCAAAGAGGACTCAGGGCGGCTTACATGGGGCCAAGCCCGAATAAAAACAATCTATATATATAAAAGAGTGATGGAATTCCGGTGACCGACAAAACAACAAAACTAAAGGCCCCCCAACCTCAAAATTTGACAACACAACCCATCATCCACGCCTCCAGGTTGATATAACAAAAAGAAAAGAAAAATAAAGTCCTAATTAGAGGGAGAGGAATAATTGTTTTTATCCAATTGCTGCCAGTTAGAAGGCTAAGCTCTGCCCACTTGGTCTCCTAGCAAGCCACTCAGCCCAGGGGACAGGCAGAGTTAGGCCTTGCTTAGGCAGCTTCTGCCAACCCTAAAGTTAAAAAACATGCAAATGAGAGTACATGAATAGATACTGCTCCGGCAGGAAGGTAACGGCACTCCATGCAGTCATGCCGGTCACATGACCTTGGAGGAGTCTACGGACAACGCCAGCTCTTCGGCTCAGAAATGGAGACCCCCAAAGTCAGACACGACTGAACTTAATGTCAGGGGAAAACCTTTACCCTTTACCTAACTACCACCAATTCCTCAATACTTTATTTCCCATACCACCAGACTTCGCCACAGCAACGTGTGGCCGGGCACAGCTAGTAGCAATATAAAACACAACAATGCTCAAACCACTATGCCATGCTAAACATTCAAAGTAATTTCTTGTTAATAGGAACTATTTGGCAATGGAACCAGTTACCTAGAACATTGGTGGACATCTCCTTCTTTGAACATCTTCCAAATGAGCGGACAACTCTCTGGCGAAGATCTAATTGTATTTTCTGCATTCAGCAGGGAGTGATGGGGCATGGTGACCCCCCCGACTCTATGATAGGTCTTCAAAACTATTGTAAGTTTCCCCCACTATAATAAGTGAATGGAATTCAGAAACATGGCAGCAGGAATTCAATGTCTGAATTAACTGAAACCCTCAATATTTTTCTTCATGGCCTATGCTGGTTATTAGACATGTCCAAAAAATCGTTTTGAATCGTATATCGGAATTATTTCGGATTATTCTCGCTTTTTGATACGCATTCCGAGACATTGTCTCACAGTGCAACCAGCAATGTAATTCGAACCATTGTTGGCCCATTCTCTAATTGTCTCTTAATGCTTCATTAATTCCCCCCCTACCTAAAAAAGTTTTAAATATATTTTTTAAAAATTTTTTTATTTTTTTTATTTCTGCAACCTACCTTGAATGGGAGATTAGCGCAGCCTAACATGGCTGCCACTCCCCCGGCCAATCAGAAGCTTCCACAATGGATGCAAAGGTGGGGGCTAGGGTCCTCTGTGTCCACATGGAAGATTGCCATAAAAGCCCATTGTGTAGCCTGGGCGAGCCATTCTGGGCTGGGCTTTGCGCGGAGAGGGTGGTGGTCTGGTTTCTGTTGCTGTGAACAAAGAGCAAGCAAGACTCTTGAGGGAGAGAGAGGGTGAAGGGGCCCAGTCTGGCTGTTCCCATAGAAGTTTGGAGAAAGGGTTAGGGTTTTGTTGCTGGTTCTTTCTCTTAGCAAGGGAATTTCTAGTTTTCAAAGTATCTTTGCACTCCTTGCCAGGGCATTGCTTGGCGTGGTGGTCACAGGTCCATTTCTAATTGAAGGCATTGGGTTGAGGCTTGTGGGATTACATAGCCAGAGACACCATTGATTTCCAGTGTCCTTCTTGCTTACAAATATAGCAAGGGAATTTCTAGTTTTCAAAGTATCTTTGCACAACTTGCAAGGGCATTGCAAATTTGATGAGGATAGCTCAAGAAATGAGGGCGGGAGAGCCCTGTAAAAGTCCCCCCCCCCGTTTCCTTTTTTTTTTTGGCAATTGCGCATGCGCATCCGCCATTTTAGGAACATTTTAGATTACTTCGGTCCGAAGACCAAAATTTGCTTGAAGTCCCTAACATACGAACTTATCATTTGTCTTCTACTAAGCAGAGAGCCTTCTCGATTGTAGCCCCTCATTTATGGAATGTCTTGCCAGTTGAAACTCGAACTATCCGAGACCTACTTGCCTTTCAGAAAGCCTGTAAAACCTTGCTCTTCCGACAAGCTTTCGATGGGTGAAAAACTCGGGGCTATGTCTGTTTTTATTGTTGTTTTTATTGTTATTTTAAAGCTAAGTGTATTGTTTTAATCTATTTCTGTAAACTGGGAGTAGCGGTATACAAGTCTAATAAATAAATAAATGTAGAATCATTACGAATTTTCAGAAATATCCAAAATTTTTGGATGAAAAAATCGGAAATGCTTTCTATATCGAAGCGCCAGCGCCCCCTACTTTAGAAACGAGAATTGAAACATTTTTTTCATCGATCGGACATGCCTACTGGTTATATATATTTGGAACTATATAAAATGACCCCAGATCACACCCAAAGACATACACCAGCAGTTCCTGCAATCTCACACTTCTCGGGCAAGATTTGTGTGTAAGTCAGAAATATTTTAAGTTCTGATAGATAGGCCAGGGACAGCTGATCATCTTATTTCTCCAACTCTCTAAAATAATGGAGAGGATTGGCTTCAAATTTGGTATCTCTGCTTCTGTTGGATCAAGGGATGGAGAACATGAGATCTTCCAGATGCTGTCAAACTGCAGGTCCCATCATGAGAAATGTATGGATTTCCAGCTATTGTTGGACCTGAATTCCATCATACCTCAAAAATAGTTGCGATAGCTATTTTTTGGGTATGATTGAATCCAAGTCCAACAATAGCTGGAAATCCACAAATTATAACCCAAAAGATCAGGAGAAATTTTAATCTCCATGTTAACCCTTTAGAAGGATTAAATTGCAACATTAATAGGCATTTTGGGGTTGTAGACCTTTCCAAGTCTACAATACTTGATGTTTATGAACTTGGGTGCATTTACATGGCCAAATGAATGCAGTTTGACACCATTTGGATTACCATAGCTCCTTACTATGAAATCCTGGAAGTTGAAGTATGGTGAGGTACAGAGAAGGCTAAGGACTACCCAAAGCTAAATCTTCCAAGATTCCTTAACATTAAGCCTTGGTGGTTAAAGTGGGGTCAAAATGTGTCCATTTATATATAGATGTATTTTTTGTCAAGAGTAGCATCTTGAAGGACTCAAGGTCTGAGATCTTCAAGAAAGGGAGGACTCTTGCCAAATCCTGATGCTTTATTGAAGCATTTTTTGAGTCATGGCTGCCTCTGGATTCTTTTTGAGGTGTGTGTTCCCATCCTTGATAAGATCTCATATTGACTGAGACGTTGTAGGCGGCAGAACAAACAAGCAAGGTGGTTGCTCATATTGTCTATTCTGATTTCTGAAAATATAAAAAATGGTATGGTGTTCTACCAGTTCAAAATATCTCCATGGGCCTGTCACATTCTTGCTGGAGAAAGCGTATCTGGATTTCAGGAAGGACTTCCTTCGACAAGGTCCCCCATGACCTTCTGGGTAGGAAACTAGTCCAATATGGGATAAGCAAAACTATGCTTAGGTGGATCTGGAATTGGTTAAACGAACGAACCCAACGGGTGATTCTCCCCATTGCTTCCTCTTCATCCAGGAAAGAAGTATGGAGTGCCATCAGAAGGGTTCCATCCTGGGCCCGGTTCTTTTTAACACCTTTATTAATGACTAGCTTTGCCCGGCCACGTGTTGCTGTGGCGAAGTCTGGTGGTATGGGAAATAAAGTATTGAGGAATTGGTGGTAGTTAAGGTAAAGGGTAAAGCTTTTCCCCTGACATTAAGTTCATTATGAATGGGTTATATAGCTGTGTGGAAGGGCCTTGAGTCTACACTGCCATATAATCCAGTTCAAATCAGATAATCTGTATTTTATAGGCAGTGTGGAAGAGGCCTAAGTGAGGCCTAACTCTGCCTGTCCTCTGGACAGAGTCGGTTGCTGGGAGACCAAGTGGGCAGAGCTTAGCCTTCTATCTGACAGTAATTGGATAAAAACAATTATTCATCTCCTTCTAACTACCCTGTTTCCCCTAAAATAAGACATCCCCAAAAAATAAGACCTAGTAGAGGTTTTGCTGAATTGCTAAATATAAGGCCTCCCCCTAAAGTAAGATCTAGCAAAGTTTTTGTTTGGAAGCATGCCCGGCGCCCACCAAACAAAACACCAGAGTATGCAGGATTGGTAAATGTACATACCAGTTGTATATGGAAATAATGGTAGTAACAAGAAATTCTTGACAGAAGTCATAGTTTGTCTGGTTTGGTAATGTTGGTTTGTGATGACAACTACTGTACAGTATAGAATAAATGTTCATTTTTTTTTGTTCAACAATAAATGTGAATTCTTCTTCATAGAAAAATAAGACATCCCCTGAAAATAAGACCTAGCACATCTTTGGGAGTAAAAAATAATATAAGACACTGTCTTATTTTCTGGGAAACACGGTAGGACTTTATTTTTCTTTCCTTTTTGTTGTATGAACGTAGAGACATGGATGAGGGGTGCTGCCAAGTTTAGTGTTTCTGGGATGTGCAGTTTTGTTGTTTTGTCCTAGGCCGAAATTTCATTACCCTTTTATAGATGAAGGGTTTAGAAGACATGATCACCAAGTTTGTAGACAAGACTACATTGGGATTCCAGAAGACACGAGCAGAATTCAAAACGATCTTCACAGATTAGAGAGACGATTGTCCAAAATGAACAAAACAAAGTTCAACAGGGACAAATGCAGAAAAAAAATGAAATGCAAAGATCTTGGAGTCCTCATGGGGAGGAAAGTGAACATGAGCCAACAATGTAATGTGGCAGCTAAAAAAGCCAATGGGATTTTGTTCTGCATAAATAGGAGTCTAGTGTCTAGATCAGTGGTTCTCAACCTGTGGGTCCCCAGATGTTTTGGCCTTCAACTCTCAGAAATCCTAACAGCTGGTAAACTGGCTGGGATTTCTGGGAGTTGTAGTTCTGGGCGCTTAATTCACCTCATTGTTGGACTGGCTCCGGGTGACACTAAGGCCAACCTTTTTCTCAGAGAGTGGGACTCACCCAAAGCTAGCTACTCAATGGGTTTCCATGGCCAAACTGCGCCATTCTCGAACCGTTTTTCATACCAAGAACAAGTCGTTTAAATTGCTTACTTCTACCAAGTAGAATTTCACACTTCTTTTTTTAAAAATAATCTTTATTGAGGATTTTCCATACATTTTTTTATAAAATAAGTAGTAGAGAGATAGAAAAGAAAAAAGAGAGGAGCAAAAAAGGAGAAGAGAAAAAAGAAAAAAAGGAAAAGAAAAGAAGAGAAAAGAGATAGGAGTGAGTATTAAAAAAAATAAAAATAAAACTGGATCTTCCCAGCTTCTTCCGGCGAGGTATTTTACGTTTGTTGCTTTCTTCTTTCTCAGTCTTCATTCGTTTCATCTTACTTCTTAGTGTATCTATATATTTCTATCTACCTATTTCTACCTGTCAGCACATCTATCTATATATATAAAAGGGTAATGAAATCACGGCACCGGACAAAACAACTAAACTAAACGCCCACAACCTTGAAAATTGACAGCACAACCTCTCATCCACGCCTCTGCATTCATACACAGCAATGCGTGGCCGGGCACAGCTAGTATTTATATATATCTGTATTTATTTGTATTTCTCTTGGGAGTATGTCTTATTAGTATTTTATTTGATATATTATCTTTTTTCATATTTTTTGTTTTTATTTTTCTCCTTTCTATTTACATAATTCTCAACTTGTTGCCAATTTGTCTCTTTTCTTGGTTTTCCCTGCTGTTTAGCCATTAAAAAGGGTAATCTATCCATATTTTTTTATTTCTGAAACTTTAATTAACCAATCTACTTTGCTGGGTATTTCTTTTTGTCTCCAATATCTTCCATAAATGATTCTGGCAGCTGTTGTTAAATATGTTACTATTTTTTCTTCATTTAAGCCCGGGGGGAAATTTGAAATTCCTAATAAGTATAATTCGGGTAGTTTATTAAATCTTTTTTCTATTATCTTTTGTAGGCTTTCATGGATCATTGACCAGAATTCTTTAGCTTTCCTGCATTTCCACCACATATGGAAATATGTGCCCTCTTCCTCTCCACACTTCCAACATTTTGTATTCATACTTTTATTTATCAGACCTAATTTTTTTGGTGTTACAGTAGAGTCTCACTTATCCAACATAAATGGGCCGGCAGAATGTTGGATAAGCCAATATGTTGGATAATAAGGAGGCATTAAGGAAAAGCCTATTAAACATCAAATTAGGTTATGATTTTACAAATGAAGCACCAAAACATCATGTTAGACAACAAATTTGGCAGAAAAAGTAGTTCAATACGCAGTAATGCTATGTAGTAATTACTGTATTTATGAATTTTACACCAAAATATCATGATATATTGAAAACATTGACTACAAAAATGCGTTGGATAATCCAGAATGTTGGATAAGCGAGTGTTGGATAAGTGAGACTCTACTGTAAGTATAATTCGGGTAGTTTATTAAATCTTTTTTCTATTATCTTTTGCAGGCTTTCATGGATTATTGACCAGAATTCTTTAGCTTTCCTGCATTTCCACCACATATGGAAATATGTGCCCTCTTCCTCTCCACACTTCCAACATTTTGTATTCATGCTTTTATTTATCAGACCTAATTTTTTTGGTGTTATATGCCACCTGTATAGCATCTTCATCCAATTTTCTTTTAAATCATAGGAGTATGTAAATTTTAATTTTCTGTTCCAATTTCAAACTTCTTGAGATGTTTAGTTTAACCCTCAAAACCACAAATTGAATATGGAAGGAGACAATGCACCAAAACACTCAAGTGAAACATATTGTTTAATGATTCCTGTTGTCAACATGGAAGTCAAGTAACAAACAGGTGATTTTTTTCCCCAATCAAACGTCAAGGGACATAAAGAACGCCAATGTAACATTTCAGTACCAAACAGAGAAGACATCTGATTCATAAGAAGGCAAATGGGCATCCAGATAGATTTCTTAGAGCCATAGACAACCTAAAAACCACATGGATCTCCATCTATCTACTAAAGGCTTTTCTTCCATCCTGTTCTTCTCTACTTCTGGTTCTGTGAAGGCCACTGGGTCGGCTGCTTAACCTGTTGCTGTTGTTGGCATGGAGGTGGGACAACCACCCCTGGAGTTTGCTGTTGGCAACTTGGAACAGGCTTTGCGCCACAACTTGGCTGCCTGGAACCACAGCCAGGAGAACTTTCTCTGTTGTGGCAAGATCTTTCCTTCTCCTCGTGGCAAGAACTTCTACCCCGGTGGCATGATGGAGCCTCCTGTTGAGGTGGCTTGTGGCAATCTCTATCCCCGCGGGAGCACATGGCGATTCCTGTCTGCTTGGAAGTGCTGGAAAGAAGAAAGCAGAAATGTTCCTTCAAAGAAGGTCCAATGCCAATGTGACTTTCTCATGGCCGAGTCCTCTTTCAGAGCAATACAGATTCAGTCAACATTTTTCCTTAACTCCATATTTAGGAGAAAAGCATCCCTGGTCTACATGAAGCCAATGATGTGCATGACAGGTTGAATAGAGACAATGGCACACCATCCTGGCCAATTTATCACATCCCCTGCCGTTGTCCCATAATCCTTAAAATTGACTTGTCAACCCATCACCATAACCAAGCACTTCACTCTATTCATTCATGGAAGGAGACTCAAGTCTATGGAAACATATCTTGCCAGCGTTGTGCTCAGTTCATCTCTGTTTCTACAAGACTTTCTTGGTCTTCCTATTTTATTTATATGTCTAAAGTTGTCACAAGTCCAGAGTTGACTTTCATATTCTCGGACCTACCAAGAGGCACAACAGTGCTTATTGTTATGTGCCTTCAAGTCAACCCAATGTTTTGGTTGCCCTATGATAGAGCTTTCATAGCAAGGTTTCTTCAGAGAAAGTTTTCCATGCTTTCTTCTCAAGCTGGGAAGAAGTTATGACATCCTGGAGGGCCTTGAACTTTTCATGCCTGAACAAAAATTTGAACCCTGGTCTCCTAAACACTCAGACCACTACAACCTTGCATATGTTTGTTTGATATCTAACCTGAAAATGGAAGCTTTCTTGTTAGTAATAGAAAATGTGCACATCTCTATATGCAACACATTCTAAAAATACGTTCTATTCTTTTAAAAAATTAATTCCAAGTATTTTCATCAGTCCTAAGCATGCAATAGAAATTCTTTGCAAACTTACCCAAAAGGTCAATGTGTATCAGTCAAGAGCTCAGGTGTGTATCTATCAGAGCGAACAGTGAGGACTTTTATATGGTTTCCTTGCCTTCCTTCTTCCGATGAGACTCACTTCTTGGGAAATATTAGTGAGCAAAACTTGGCTTCCTTGTGAGGAATAGTTTCAGTGAATGGACCTCACCCTCTGGGGAAAAAAGGAATACCATGAAACAATGCAACCACTTTGGCAATACGGCATGACAAAGCCGGGACTGGATTGGCACAAGGTAACATAATTGCCATTGCCAAAGATTCAATCCATTGAGAAATGCATGCGATTGATAAAGAAGTAGATGTCCACTAGGAACAGTCCTTTCTAGGGATGCTTTCCTGGATTCTTTGAAGTCACATCATCAGATAACTAATAATGATTGGCTGAACATCCCTAGTCTGGAAATCCAAAACTGAAAAACCTCCAGAACCTAGATTCTTTGAAGACACATCATCAGACAACTAATACTGATGCAGGCTGAGCATCCCCACTTTGGAAATCCAAAACTGGAAAAGCTCCAGTACCTGAAGGTTCTTTCTTGGTAGCCACCAGTTTTTGCCTTTTTTCCTTCTCTTACACCTAGAGGAAGGAAAGAAGGAAGGAAGGAAGGAAGGAAGGAAGGAAGGAAGGAAGGAAGGAAGGAAGGACGGACAGAGGAATTCCTCAACTCCTTGTTGCTATCCCTTCCTCCGTCTCTGTCCCCCTTTCAACGTATGTGCTGGAATCCCCATGAAGTCAACACACTTGTGAAAGAACGACTATACCACTTGCTTCACGCTCATGACAATAATGTGAAGTGGCGATGTTAATCATGTTGGTGGTCAAAACCAACCACTTGGTGTAAAGAAGATTTATTTAAATATATATATATATATATATATATATATATATATATATATATATATCCGCTGCCACCAAATGTAAAGATGTTTTAATTAAATACTGCCACCAGTTATGAAGTCTTTATAATGTTGCCACCAAAAGGGGATTATTAACACTTGACACCACTTTGGAAAGATGTAGCCACCAACTGTCTTAGAGATGAGACCTTTTAAATTTTGTTTTTATTTCTCTTCTTATTTGCTGTTGATGGTAATATATGTGACAGAAGTTGAGATGTTAGAAAGAACAATAACAAGTCTATTCAGGCACAAAGCTTAATGGTTACAATAACTCTTCTTTTTAGAGGCACTTTAGTTAACAGTTGCAATATTAGAATGTTTGTTTACTTAAAGTATGTAAAACTTCTTTCTCTACTGCTTTTAAACTGCAGTCACCCTGTGAATTACAATCACAGATTATCTGTTCCTCATCAGGAGACAGACTACCTTAAAATAAGTCACCAAACTTATTTTAAACTGACTCAAAATAAGCAATTGAGCCTCCCTGATCCTTTCAACTGAGGATCAGTCTCCTTGTACCTCATCAGGGCACAGACTAACTGCTTCTTTTTAAACCTGCACTTCTCCAACAAAATGACAGTTGGCTCCGCCCACTTCTCCATGGCAACCAACTCCTGAGTGCAAGGATGCAATAACTGAAATATTGACCCTTTTAAACTCAAACACACAATTAAACATAACATCTGTAAACTAAAAATTCGCACTTCATTACACTTGGCTTCCTTTCTTGCTCTACTATCAGGGCTCCTGCCAGATGGAGATGAGTCACCCCCAGCTAGACCCACCAAGGGTCCAGTGATGTAGAGCAGGGGTTCTCAAAGTGTGCTCCATGGAGCCCTTGGGGCTCCGTGAAGCATACTGAGGGGCTCTGCAGTTCCTTCCTCCTCCTCCTTTCTCCCCCTCCAAGCGTCCCCTCCTTTTTCCTGCTTCTCTCTCCTCCCCTGCTCCCCCCGAAAAGCCTTTCCTCCTTTCCTTGCTTGCTTCCAATCCCTATTCCCCCCCCCCCCACTGCTTTTATTATGCTTTTCCATGGTAGAAGGGAGCTAACTTGGATGCTGCTGCTGCTGCTGCTACTACTACTACTACAAAGGCTGGGTGACCATCTGTTGGGTGTTTTGATTGTGCTTTTCCTGCATGATATAATATATAAACATTTCTTGGGGCTCCACAATAAGGGCTCCACAGCTGAAAAAATTGGAGAAACCTTGATGTAGACTATGTGTGGAGATGATGGGATTTGAAATGGTTCAGAAGTAACTCTTACAGAGTTGGAATTTTTCAGGGGAACCTGTAAGGAGCTAATAACGACTGCCACCAATTTGTGAAGATACAACTACCAAAGACTCAGAGAGGAGACCTTTTTTTTTTCTTTCTTCTTCTTATTCACTTTAGATGGTAATGTAACTTGGTTTATAATATATGCGTCAGAGGTTTAGATATTGGAAGAACAATAACAAGTTTATTCAGGCACAGAGCTTAGTGGTTACAATGTTGTTTCTCACTTAGAGGTATTTTTATTAACAGTTACGATACTAGAATGAGATGAGTCAAACTCCCTAAAGTGTCACTTCTTTTACTTAAAGTAGTTAGAACTTCTTTCTCTGCTACTTTTAAACTGCAGTCACCCTTGTGATATACAATCACAGATTCTCTGTTCCTTACCAAGAGACAGACTACATTAAATAAGTCACCAAACTTATTTTAAACCGACTCAAAATGAATAATTGAGTCTCCTTGATCCCCTCAACCTAGGATCAATCTTCCCTGTGCCTCATCAGAGCACAGACTGAATCCCTTTTTTTTAAAACTGCACTTCTTCAACAAAAGGGAAGTTGGCTCCGCCTACTTCTCCATGGCAACCAGCCTCTGAGTGCTGAGATGCAATAACCGTAATACTTACCCTTTTAAAACACAAACACACAATTAAACATAACATCTGTAAACCAAAAATTCGTACTTCATTACAGAACCCTTTTGGGCTCCACTGAAAAATCCTGTTAGCTGCACCATCTGTAGTCCTTTTCTGGGTCGTTCCTTCCTGGAGCCAACTGAACCTTGACCAGTAAAGTTCCAGAGATGACTTCTAGGACATATAGTTTTTCTTTTTCACCCAAAATAACCAAAAGAAGCATTCATCCTCTAGGATCCTTTCCCTTGATCCATGTGACTCCTTCCATGGTGGTCTTTCGTCACTCCTCAGTTGACTATCAATAACGCCAAGCATGGAGCCAGTGGTTTGAGCACAGGACTACAGTTCTGGAGAATTAGCCTTCGATTCCCCATCCAGCAATGGAAACCTACTGCATGACCTTGGGTGAATCACACATCATTCATAGGGTTATGACAAGTCATAGCATTTGATAGACTCCCTTGGATGGCCTAGAACCATGGTTCTCAACTTGTGGGCCCTCAGATGTTTTGGCCTTCAACTTCCAGAAATCCTAACAGGTAGGATTTCTGGGAGTTGTAGGCCAAAATATCTGAGGACCCACAGGTTGAGAACCACTGACCTAGAATATTCCTAGAGTGAATATATTTCATTGGCTGGAATTAGGTGAAACCAGGGGTATTGGGTTGGTGGTGTTAATAAAATGAGCCTGGTAACATTGGGGATACAGTAGAGTCTCACTTATCCAACACTTGCTTATCCAACATTCTGGATTATCCAACGCATTTTTGTAGTCAATGTTTTCAATAAATCGTGATATTTTGGTGCCAAATTCGTAAATACAGTAATTACTACATAGCATTACTGCACATTGAACTACTTTTTCTGTCAAATTTGTTGTATAACATGACGTTTTGGTGCTGAATTTGTAAAATCATAACCTAATTTGATGTTTAATAGGCTTCTCCTTAATCTCTCCTTATTATCCAACATATTCGCTTATCCAACGTTCTGCTGGCCCGTTTATGTTGGATAAGTGAGACTCTACTGTATATTCAAAAGTCACGTTTTGGGTATTTTGGATAAGGGCATTTTTAATGAGAGGAATGAGAGAGAGGAATGGTTAAATAAAGCATGAGAAATAAAGGATATGGATCAGTTAACGTTCCTATTGAAAAAGAACACTGGCAAGGGAGTAAAAAAGACTGATTGGTCAGCATTTGAAGAACATATGAAGACGACGTACAACCCTTAAGAGAAAAAATAAAATCAAAAATTTTATAAACAAAAGGGTGAGAACTGAAAATGAACAGATTTGAAGAACAATGGATAGAAACGAGATGAACAGAAGCTCAATACCTTTTTTTCTCCTTTTCTCTCTCTCTTTTCCTTTTTCCCTCTTTTTCAAACTTTTCTATAAATAATGTTCCCACTCTTTTGTTGTACAAATATTTAGAAAATCTTTAATAAAAAGTATTTTTTTTAAAAAAAGTCACGTTCCAAAAATTATTATATTATTCCTTCCAAAACTATTCACACCCGTGTTTATGTTTCTGAAATATCCTCTGAAGAAACAGAATGACATCATTTGCTACTCAGAACTTTTAATCAGAGATACCAAAGATGGAATGCAAGACTTTCCATATGCAAAGTAGGGAATCTACCCTCGAGCATTGCTCTTTCCAGCTGCCTGGAATATACTTGCGTTGTGTGGTCTGAGTCCTATCTTTGTTACCAACTATTATTCTTAGAGCAATATCATTCTTCAAGAGTTGTAGGACGAACTTTGTGATGTAATCGAGATGAGCAAGGAGGCAATCATCGGTGAGTACAAATGAAGCTCTAAGTTGGGTGTAGAGCAGAAGGTGGAAATTAGACAATTATCCTTATGAAATGAATTGATACGTGTTCTCTCCACCTCCCTTCCTTCCTCAAGACACACATACCCCAACCTTGGAGACAGTTTTCTAGCCCGGGCTTGTCCCAACTGCATCATCGGAGAGGAATGGTGAAGCAACAGAAATGTAGTCTTGGCTCATATCAGGTTTGAGCATTGAGCAAGGTGGGAAGGATAAAAAGAAGTGCCTTCGATCAACTTTCCTGTCATGGTGTCCTCCACAAGTTTGAGTTATGGATGGTGGAAGCTGCAGACACCAAACATCTGGAAGGAACCATCTCCGGAAATATCTTACTTCACTCTTTCTATTTATCTGTGAGAACTTCTTTCTCCCTTTCATCCCCTAACTTCTTTTCTTTTCCCCTTTTGTCTCTCTTTTTCTTCTTCCTTCCTTCCTTCCTTCCTTCCTTCCTTCCTTCCTTCCTTCCTTCCTTCCTTCCTTCCTTCCTTCCTTCCTTCCTTCCTTCCTCTCCTTTTCCTCTTTCTCTCTCTTGTCCTCCTCTTTCTCATTTGCCTTTATTTTTTGTTCATCCCTTTTTCATTCTGTTCCCTTCTTCCTCTTCGTCATTCTTTCTTTCTCTCCTTTTCCTCTCTTCCTTCCTTCCCTCTCTCTTTTTCTCTCCTCCTCCTGTTTTTCTCATTCTTCTTTCTTTCTCGGCTCTCTCTTCCTTCCTTCCCTCTCCACGCTTTATTTCTCTTCTTTCTCTTTTCATTATTTCCCATCCTGTCACTCCCCTTTCTCCCACTCCCCCTCCTTTCGTCCTTCCTTCCTTCCTTCCTTCCTTCCTTCCTTCCTTCCTTCCTTCCTTCCTTCCTTCCTTCCTTCCTTCCTTCCTTTCCCCATTCTTCCTTCCCTTCTTCTTTCTGCTCTCTCTTTCTTTCCTTGTCTTTCACTCAACACATCTCCTTCCTTCCTTCCTTCCTTCCTTCCTTCCTTCCTTCCTTCCTTCCTTCCTTCCTTCCTTCCTTCCTTTCCCCATTCTTCCTTCCCTTCTTCTTTCTGTTCTCTCATTCTTTCATTTTCTTTCACTCAGCCCATCTTCTTCCTTCCTTCCTTCCTTCCTTCCTTCCTTCCTTCCTTCCTTCCTTCCTTCCTTCCTTCCTTCCTTCCTTTCTTTCCCCATTCTTCCTTCCCTTCTTCTTTCCGCTCTCTCTTTCTTTCCTTTTCTTTCACTCAGCCCATCTTCTTCCTTCCTTCCTTCCTTCCTTCCTTCCTTCCTTCCTTCCTTCCTTCCTTCCTTCCTTCCTTCCTTCCTTTCCCCATTCTTCCCTCCCTTCTTCTTTCTGCTCTCTTTCTTTCCTTGTCTTTCGCTCAACACATTTTCCTTCCTTCCTTCCTTCCTTCCTTCCTTCCTTCCTTCCTTCCTTCCTTCCTTCCTTCCTTCCTTCCTTCCTTCCTTTCCCCTTTCTTCCTTCCCTTCTTCTTTCCACTCTCTCTTTCTTTCCTTTTCTTTCATTCAGCCCATCTTCTTCCTTCCTTCCTTCCTTCCTTCCTTCCTTCCTTCCTTCCTTCCTTCCTTCCTTCCTTCCTTCCTTCCTTCCTCTTTTTTACCCTTCTCTGGTCCCTCCTTCCTTCCCTTCCCGTAGTTCTCTGACTTGGGAAGGAGGTTTAGCTGATAGATAACTGTTAGGGATTTTGTTGTGTTGAGGAAAACTACCCAAAATCATAGAGCATCCATAAATATAAACAGCAGGATACTTATAGTTGGGCATTCAGCTCACAGCAAGCAGGATGTGAAGTGCTATGTGGCTGTAAAGAATTTAGAGCTTAGGAGGCAAAGAGCCAGAGTTCAATCTTTATAATCACAAAAGGTTTATTTACAAAAAAAAATAATAGCTGTGTTTAATAATAAAGAACTGGGTCCTAACTACTCTATAACTAATCCGATCTCTCCAGGGTTCAAAAAAGAGGGCAAAATCTCAATGCACACATCTCCCCTTGAAATCGAGTCCTAGCTCAATATCACCCTGACACACAAGCAGAGAGAGATCTCAATACACACTGCATGCACTTAGATGTAAAAGTAGAAGTTGGAAGCAAAAGGCTTGCAGTAGAAAAGTATCTATTCTATACAGCCATTCAGAATAAGAGCAAAAACAGAGAGAAGAAATGAATAAATTCCAACTGTCATACAGGAGACATGGGGGAGTGAATCCTTCAGCCTATTCTAAGCTAACTACTCCTCATTCGTGAGTGCAGACTTGGGCAGTGTGCGGTTGAATTCCAACAATAACAACCAACTCAAGGTTTCAGAGGAATTTTCATAGTCTTCTTCTGTAGCTGGGTTTACCTAGCTCAGGACGTGAAACATACGATTCTGTGCAGAATGTGCACAAAACTTCCGCTCTTGTGGTCAGAGCAAGTACTTGCCATGTTTTGAGTAAAAGAGGCACAAACCTGCAGAGAGTCACAGACATCTAGTTGTTGAAATTAGCAATGAATGACATAACAAATGGATAACGAAAGAGCATCTCTGTTAAAGATGGGATTCTAGCACCCTCCTCAGGTTGGTGAATGAATTATCTACAAAATATTGCAACTCTTCCAGACACTGAGATCATGCTTTACTTCGGTTGCTAGATGGCAGAAGACATTTCATAGTCTTTGTTCTCCTTTGCCAAAACTCCAACTTTCAGGATCCCATAGTGATATCGAGCTAGGATTTGGGGGGATCCCCTTCTTTAAGAGGAAACCCTAGCTCCTACCCCCCGGCCGTAGGTCCAAGAATCCTGGCAAGGGGGGAGTCACTAAAAGTCAGGATTTCTCACTACAAAGATCTCACCCTCAGACATGAAGAAAGAAGACCGAGTTGTTTATTCAGTTCAGCTGAAATGGATGACACCCGCGATCGTTCGTCAGTAAGCCATAACACACAATACAGAACGGTAACTTTTATAATACAGAAAATGGGATTTGAAATTCACGCCATTCATTTCCCCCGCCTACCTGCACGCTGATTGGTCCCTGAGGCAGCGGCGCGAACCCCTGTCCAATCAAGGAGCTCCTACCGTCTCGGTTTTTCCACCAATCAGAGGCGAGGGGACGGGCTGAGCCGAGAACAATGGATTTGCTAGGGATAATGATAGAGTCATTGAGCCAATATGCAAGAAGGAAGTACCGAGCCATCCATTTCAGCTGAACTGAATAAACAACTCGGTCTTCTTTCTTCATGTCTGAGGATGAGATCTTTGTAGCGAGAAATCTTGACTTTTAGCGACTCCCCCCTTTCCAGGATTCTCGGACCTACGGCTGGGGGGTAGGAGCTAGGGTTCCCTCTTAAAGAAGGGGATCCCCCAAATCCTAGCTCGATATCAATAGCACTGAGCCATGACAGTTCAAATGTGGCCAAATTGCACTCACTCAACAGTGTAGATGTGTCCCTGTGATCCAGAAGGTTTGATCATTTGGTTCATTTCACCTCTCGTGTTCCAGAGGTGCTTATGTAGACAGCCCGTCGGTTAGACATATATTACTTGTTATACCTTTCCAGCAAGAAATATGAGATGCGATGAGATGACCCCCAACCTGTGCCTTTTCCATGTATCACTATTTGTTCCATATCCATGGTAAACATTGCCTCTCATCTGTTCCACCTACAGACCAGGTTTTTTCCACTGCCTTATCTTTTTATCACTTTGGCTCCACCTGGCGCTTCATCTCATTATCCCTGTCTTTAGGATGCCTATCTCTAAAGAACAAGGTAGACGTAAGTATTGCGACATGTGCAGAGAAATATGGAAGTTCTGCCCTGTTTCAGATACTGATCTAGGTAGGCATCCAGATTAGGGTTGTGCTTTCAGGGTAGACCTTGACCCATTTTGTGTCCCAGCTTTTAGTGGGGGGCGGGGGTTCCGATCTATTTTTTTTTGGGAGCCTTTTGATTTTTTAATAATGATTTTTATTGAAGTTGGTATATAACACCAAACAAATTGGAATAACGGAGGCAGTGACAGACTTTATATTTCTAGGCGAGAAGATCACTGCAGATGCAGACTGCAGCCAGGAAATCAGAAGACGTCTACTTCTTGGGAGGAAAGCAATGGCCAACCTTGACAAAATAGTGAAAAGCAGAGACATCACACTGGCCACGAAGGTCCACAGAGTCAAAGCAATGGTATTCCCCGTAGTGACCTATGGATGCGAGAGCTGGACCATAAGGAAGGCTGAGAGAAGGAAGATAGATGCTTTTGAACTCTGGTGCTGGAGGAAAATCCTGAGAGTGCCTTGGATCACAAGAAGATCCAACCAGTCCATCCTCCAGGAAATAATGCCCAATGGCTGCTCACTGGAGGGAAGGAGATTAGAGGCAAAGTTGAAGTATTTTGGCTACATCATGAGGAGACAGGAAAGCTTGGAAAAGATCACGATGCTGGGGAAAATGGAAGGAAAAAGGAAGAGAGGCCGACCAAGGACGAGATGGATGGACGGTATCATTGAAGTGACTGGCTTGACATTGAAGGAACTGGGGGCGGTGACGGCCGACAGGGAGCTCTGGCGTGGACTGGTCCATGAGGTCACGAAGAGTCGGAGACGACTAAACGAATGAGCAGCAGCATGGTTGCCTTAGTGGGTGATCTTCATCTTAACACTGACAAGGGATGTGTGTCTCGGTTGGTGCTTTCAGATCTCTCAGCAGCTTTTGATATCATCAACCATGGTATCCTTCTACAAAGCTGGTGTGTGTTTCTGGAATCTGATGCATTGTGTTGTAGTGGTTCTTGTCATATTTCACAGTCAGATTTCAGATGATAGTGCTTCGGGATAGCTGCTCTTCAGAGAAGGAGCTGTTATATAGCATCCCACAGGATGGCATTCTATCTCCACTGGAACCACTGGAATAGATCATCTGGAAGCATGTGATGGGGTGCTATCAGTATGCTGATGGAACCCAAATATATTTCTCCATGTCAGGATGTGATCCCCCAGCATTCACACTAGCTGAACTATTCCCATCCTGCCAAAAGCAATTGGGGTAGAGATAACCTAAATGATGAGGAGCCATCTGGCTAGGAGGACTGATTTATGGCCATGATCTGGTTTCCAAGCTTGGGAAAGGACTATCAACAGATAGGCGTGAATGTGGAAGGGGGGCTGGGGGGAAGTAGTAGTTTGATATGCTAGGGTCCGGGCGGAAGTTGATTAGGAGCAGCTTTGGGGAACACTGTTGGTTTTGATTATTATTATTATTATTATTATTATTATTATTATTATTATTATTACTATTATTATTATTATTACACAGCAAACAAGATAGATATGCTGGATTTCATATCACAAAATCACAAGTCGAACACTTCCCAAGTGTCTAGGACTGTGTGATGTATTTTCGGATGATGCGCACAGATCCCAGTGGGGTGGCCTTTTGCAGCTGGCAGATCGTAACTTTGTCAATACCTATTGTTTCCAAATGCCGGCTGAGATCTTTTGGCATGGCACCACCATGACCACCTGTATTGGTTTCTGCCAGAGTCTTTGAAGTTCAATCTTGAGGTCCTGATAGCGGCTGAGTTTTTCCTGTTGTTTTTCGTCAATGTGACTGTCACCTGGGATGGCAACATCAATGATCCAAACCTTGTTCTTTTCCACAACTGTGATGTCTGGTGTGTTGTGTTCCAGAACTTTGTCAGTCTGGATTCGGAAGTCCCACAGTACCTTTGCGTGCTCATTTTCCTTTACTTTTGCATGTTTGTGATCCCACCAGTTCTTTGCTGCTGGCAGGTGGTACTTGAGGCATATGTTCCAATGAATCATTTGGGCCACATAGTTGTGCCTCTGTTTGTAGTCTGTCTGTGCGATTTTCTTACAGCAGCTGAGGATATGATCCATGGTTTCATCAGCTTCCTTGCATAGTCTGCATTTTGGGTCATCAGCTGATTTTTCGATCTTGGCCTGAATTGCCTTTGTCCTGATGTCTTGCTCCTGGGCTGCAAGGATCAGGTCTTCTGTCTCCTTCTTCAGGGTCCCATTCGTGAGCCAGAGCCAGGTCTTCTCCTTATCAGCTTTTCCTTCAATTTTGTCAAGGAACTTTCCATGCAATGTTTTGTTGTGCCAGCTGTCAGCTCTAGTTTGTAGTGCAGTTTTCTTATACTGATTCTTTGTCTGCTGTGTTTTGAGGAGTTTCTGATTTTTGACTTCAATCAAAGCAGGTTCTTCACTTTGCTTTCCATATTCTGCCAGGGCATGTTCTTCTTCTTTGACTGGTTGTTTTACTTGTAAGAGTCCTCTGCCCCTAATCTTCTAGGCAGATATAGCCGGTCAACATCACATTATTATTATTATTATTATTATTATTATTATTATTATTATTATTATTATTATCTGTTTGTGTGTATATGTGTGTTATTCCTTTCCTTTCCTATGTTGACAAAGATGGATCACAGTTCCTTGGACATTTAAGCACATGCAGTTGAGTGTTGTACACACTTCTGGTTGGTCCGACTCTGAAATTGTATATGCTACACCAATCGATTTCTGAATCTGGGTCAAAGCTGATTCAAAGAGATGCAGACCAATGTGATATCAGGAGACAGATGTTGCTCTTGGCAGCATGATTCAAGAAGGAACAAGAGACATGTTGATATTGAGGTAAGCTTTTATTATCTCCCATGCATTACAATGGAGATGGAAAACAGAGAATTAGCAAGGGATTCTTATTCATTCCCTTCCACCACAAAGACACACAAACCATAACTTATTTTGGAGTAGTCCATTGTGCATTAATTGTGAGAAACATTTAAATCATAAAATGCCATTAAAGAGAAGCATCGGGTAGGTAACATGCAGGAGATCATCCACTGAAAAGGACATTGGAAGAACATGGCAATCAGCTGGTTGAGGTATATCTGCTTTCTCACATGTTACTTGCAGGAAGGGGGCAGTGAGGTAACCTGCTTGGTTTGCCCTAGACAAGGTGGAACAACAAGGGGAACCTTGACCTGGGAAGAGCCACCACCTCCAACGACGACGGAAGTCCCACTAGATGCACCACCACAGCAGCCTCCACTGCTTCCCCCACTCACTACAATGGTTTGCCCACCGGAACCTCCTCCACAAACGGGGGAGACTCTACCTGATCCCCCACCAATAACCTTGACACCCCCACCTGATAGACCACCTCCACAGATGGATCCTCCTCCACCAGACCCTCCACCTACAACCTTAACACCACCACCTGATACACCACCTCCATAAACAGGGGAGATTCGTCCAGATCCCCCACCTACAACCTTAACACCCCCATCGGATAGACCACCTCCACAGATGGATCCTCCTCCACCAGACCCTCCACCTATAACTTTAACACCTCCACCTGATACACCACCTCCACAGATGGATCCTCCTCCACCAGATCCTCCACCGATAACCTTAACACCCCCACCTGATACACCGCCTCCATAAACGGGGGAGACTCTACCAGATCCCCCACCAATAACTTTGACACCTCCACATGATGCACCACCTCCATAAACGGGGGAGACTCTACCAGATCCCCCACCAATAACTTTGACACCTCCACATGATGCACCACCTCCATAAACGGGGGAGACTCTACCAGATCCCCCACCAATAACTTTGACACCTCCACATGATGCACCACCTCCATAAACAGGGGAGACTCTACCAGATCCTCCACCAATAACCTTCACACCTCCACCTGACACACCACCTCCACAAACGGGGGAGACTCTACCAGATCCCCCAATAACCTTCACACCTCCACCTGATACACCACCTCCACAAACTGGGGAGACTCTACCAGATCCACCACCAATAACCTTGACACCACCAACACCAGCATCTCCACTGCAACAGCCAGATGCGCTGCTAATTCCACTTCCAATAACCTGCTGTCCACCACCATAACATCCCCCACTGCCACCACTCCCAGGTACAGGTACAATGATGGATTGTCCACCTAATCCACCTCCACTACCTCCTCCACAGCCAATGCCTCCAGATCCAAAGCCACTATCAATCACTGGAATCTTTTGCTGGCCCATCCCACTGCCGTATCCCCCTCCGACACAGCATCCAGAAGACTGGCCGCCAACACCTGCTGGTATAATGACGGCTCCACCGGAGCTTCCACCGCTGCAGCAGCCAGAGCCTCGGATTTGTTGGATCCCTCCACTGCTGCCACAGCAAGAAGACCCTTGGCCTCCTGAGACAATGACGACACCTTGTCCTGATCCACCTCCACTAGAGCAGCAAGATCCTCCATAACCTCCGGAGACTTGGGCAATTCCAACAGAAGAGCCTCCACAGCATGAACTGCCGCTGCCACGACGGCCACAAGATGAGCCTCCGGAGACTTGGGCGATTCCAACAGAAGAGCCTCCACAGCCTGAACTACCGCTGCCACGACGGCCACAAGATGAACCTCCACCAGAAGAGCCTCCACAGCATGAACTGCCACTGCCGCTGCCACGACGGCCGCAACGAGGTGATCGGTTGGATCCACAGCAGCCACTTTGTCTTTGCTGACTCATCTTTCCAGGAGTTTGGGGTACTTGTCTGGTGAAGGTAAGTTCTGAAAGACAGCAAGAAACAAGTTGTAAGAAATCACAATAGGCACAGCCACATGCATATTTCCTTGAGATCTCATGAAAATGGTGGTATCTGGGCTTTTGAACTTCAGAGGCAGAGAGAAATTCACATGATGGGAATAATGTATGATGTATGCCAAGCAATCTATATATATAAAAGGGTAATGAAATTTCGGCCTAGGACAAAGCAACAAACCTACACATCCCAGAAACACTAAACTTGGCAGCACAACCCCTCATCCATGCCTCTACATTCTTACAACAAAAAGCTCCAGCTACTCCAGAAAATGGCCAGGCTTTGAGACTGCAAGGCTATTCACTGGTATTCCACCTGGCCAACAAAGGATTCCCATAAGCCACAGCAATCCGTGGCCGGGCAAAGCTAGTACTCTATATATAATCATTTTGCACTGCTATTGTGGTCCATATACTAGAGCATGAATTGGTTGATCATAGTGTTCATCCACAGACCAGTAGAATTCCATAGGGGAATCTGGTCCATGAAGTGATAGTGGATGAAAGTGATGATCCATAGACATTAGACAATAGTAGTCCATGAAGTAAAGGGATGAAGCAAAGTGATCTGTAGAGCAGTATAGTCCATGAAGTGATGGTGGACTAAAACATTCGTCCATAGATCAGACCAGGAGTGGTCCATGAACCATTGCGGTGGACCATAGACCAGTGTGGTCCATAAAACGGGTCAAAATGATGGAACATAGACCAAGAGTAGTCCATGAACTATCAGCTGCCAGTCCTAAGAGAGTTTCTAGGAAAGTAAATAACAACTGCAGACAACAATTAAAAACATGGTAACCTTTCCTGTAACACTGGGAAAAGTTGCTGGTCCCTCACACCAGATAACTTGGAGAACATGAATCTAACATACCTGTTAGGAAAGGTTTCACTTAAGCTTCTCTTCTCTGTAGTTCTTTCCTGTGAATGAGTTTATTCCAAAATGGGAGCCTCCCTCTTCCTTTTTGTAGTAGATCCCCCACACCCTATTCATAACTACAACTCAATTGTCTATCCTTTGTACTTGTTTCTATCTAAGGAAGTACAATCTCAATTGGATTCGTGGTTGCAAATTGGCAATGTGAACCCTTGATGTGGTCTAGAGAGATATAGGTCAGATAATGATTTAGAAGGCACCTGGTTCTAGCTAAGCAAGTTTGGCCCGATGTAATATATGAATGTGTGCCCTCACTGACAACAGTTTGGCTGAGGAATGCTTGCCTGTCAGATTTATCCTTTAATTATCCTTAAGGATTAAAAAGTTAAGGGAGTGGTTGACATCATTTGTTTAGCTCTAGCTGTCATTCAGACATGAGGGAGGGAACTCCATCGTTCAGCTCCTATGCTCACATACAACCAGACTCAAACGACCCTGAAAATGTTGGCTCCATACACAACATGGCACACTCCCCGAAGTTGCAAATTGTCAACGAGTTACTTTCCAACAAACGTGAATGGAATAAACTCTACGAAAAACTGCTAACATTTTCTCCACCTGGAACAGGGATCCAGAGAATGTTGGATTATAACTCCCATCATGCTCGAGTGGGGTTGATCAAGATCTGGATGGCCACAGATTTGTGAAAATTTCTCTACCCCTCCCTCTGAAAGAATTCTATACGGCATCAAGAGCTAATCCCAGTGTCCAAATTACGATGTTATCTTGGCAAAGAGGCCGATTGTTCCTCAATGAAAAAAAAAGGAATAAAAGCTATAAGCATCACAGCTTGGTCTTACCTCCTTGAATGGATGTGTCAAGAGAGAAGAAGTCCCAAAGGAGCGAATGTCGAACTGAGAGACCACAATGCTTTTTATACGGCTCTTGGCCTCTCCCACGGGAAATGAGACACCCCTAGGAATGGTAAGTGACATAGTTCGGATCTCTCTAACAACTGGCTTCATGGAACCCGAGATGCCTCATAAGTCATGTGAGATCCCTATCTCTCCCTCCTCTTTTTTTTCCTCGGGTATTGCATGGGACATCATGGAACATAAACATCTTAATGAGGTGCTCCACCTAATAGGTCAATTCCTGTCCTGATGCTTCATTGCGGTGCCTCAGCTGATGGATGGGGATCAATGGAGGAGCTTCCAGTAGGTCTGGAGCAAAAGCTTGTCCCCCTTTGTGTTTCCCATCAAGAGGTTAATCTTCCTCCTCTAGAAAAAAAAGTGCACATTCATAGAAGATGAGGTTAAACATCAGTGGTCATACTCTATTGTTCCCACCTCCCAGGTTTCCGAATTTTCTGTAGCAGTACCATTACAGTGTGGACTGTAGACTCTTTGCTGGTCTAGGAAGTCACAACTGATTTCCTCATTCATGTATTTATAACATTTGGCCCTGAATTTTAGTGTTAATGGGATTCTTTATGGGGCTTAAGTTCTCTCTCTTTTTCTCTCTCTGTCTTGAAAGTTCACCTGACAACAAACGTTTTCTTATATATTGGGACAAAGGCTGAATAAAATCTATTACTATTACTGCTACGACTACTACTACTACTACTACTACTACTGATTTCGATGGGTGAAAAACTCGGGGCTATGTCTGTTCTTATTGTTATTTTAAAGCTAATTGTATTGTTTTAATCTATTTCTGTAAATTGCTCCGAGCCAAATTGGGAGTAGTCTAATAAATAAATAAATAAATAAAATTTATTTATTTACTATATTTATATCCCGCTCCTCTCACCCCGAAGGGGACTCAGAGCAGTTTACAGTATCACAATGTAACAAAATTTGAAACATTTTCTGTTCCTAGTTCGAAAGTGTTATTTCCTGTTTAATTGTGTGGTACTTACTTTGAAAGTAGTTGTTTTACTCCAGACATTTTGTTTTTCTAACGACCACAAACTATGTTGAATTGTCTGAAACTCTATGAGATATTCATTGAAAAACTAGAGCAAAATGCATTGCAGGGTGTCCCGCAAAAACGATTTACAGTGTTGTTGTAAGTTTTCCGGGCTGTATGGCTGTATGTTACCTCACAACCTCTGAGGATGCCTGCCATAGATGTGGGTGAAACGTCAGGAGAGAATACTTCTAGAACATGGCCATACAGCCCGGAAAACATACAATAACCCTGTGATCCCGGCCATGAAAGCCTTCGACAACACATCGATTTACAGTGTTCCCTTACTTATTGCGGGAGTTAAATTCCAGGACCACCCACAATAAGTGAAAATCCACAAAGTAGGGACACTATATTTATTTTAATATTTATACATTATTTTAGTAGTTATACACTATTTTAAGTCTTTATCAACCAATCGTGTGTTGATAAATCGCCTCCTTCTCCTCCTGTTACCACTTGGGCTTCTTTTCTCTCCCTTTGGCTTCTCCTTCCTCCCTTCCTTAGACTGTAATTTGTAATCTTTTATGATTTATAATAGTCTTTTAGAGTTTATTGAAAAACCGCAAAACAGTAAATCCACGAAAAGTGAACCGCGAAGTAGTGAGGGAACACTGTATTTTAATTTTAATTAAAAAATTCATATTTTTATGATAGAACCAATAACATTTATAACCTAGGAACAAAAATCGTGCTACACAGTGCAAATAAGAAATATGCCCCATCCTCCATCCCTCAGGTTCCCAACTCCTAGTCATTCCCACTAAATAAAAAATCTAAAAGATTCAACTGTGATTCCGAATAGGGGAGTAACTCATGATTTTAACATTTTATTTTGTATATTGACTTTTTGTGACTGTTTTTATCGATGTTGATGTTGTATTGTTGGTTGATTTGCTTTGCTGTTTTTGCTCTGATTTTATACTGTTGTGTCCAGGCATGGCCCCATGTAAGCCGCCCCGAGTCCCTTCGGGGAGATGGGGCGGGATATAAGAATAAAGTTATTATTATTATTATTATTATTATTATTATTATTATTATTATTATTATAGGAGCTGAGATTGGTTCCCACTTGCTTTTGTTGCAGGC
This sequence comes from Anolis carolinensis, assembly GCF_035594765.1. Lineage (NCBI taxonomy): Eukaryota > Metazoa > Chordata > Lepidosauria > Squamata > Anolidae > Anolis > Anolis carolinensis. The sequence continues at coordinate 14,855,573 of NW_026943825.1, read as the reverse complement.
GGGTTTTCATACCGGGAGGTACTGAAGGTAACGAAGGAAACTGAATCTTTGCACAAGTCTAATATATATACATCATATATAATATATAAACATTTCTTGGGGATCCACCATCAAGTTTTTCTTCAAAAAGCGGCTGAAAAAGTTTGAGAACTCATGGATCAATGGGTTCCAGCCATAACTCCAACATGTATTTGAAAAATATTCAAAGTAATAATTAAAAAAAAAACCTGGATATCTATCTTTGCCTATGTATATGTTGACCTATGTAAAACTGCACTGAAAAGTCCACTTAATGGATCTCATGTCTGGACTGCCCTGCTTCCATCTAGGGATTCATCTTCCAAGCTATTAAGCCCTCCTCCTTGTTTGGGAATTCATGGATGGTCCATACTAGAGATGGGCATTTGTTTCCATTCGTTTTTGAACATTTATCCAGTTTTCCTTTTAGAACCAAATGTGGAACATCTAAATCCTGGCATGTTTTCAATGTGAGTTAAGAAACAGCAAAGGGACTATAGTCTGGGCATACTTATTGGCACAGCAAGAATTAAATATGACCAATAGAAAATTGAGACATAAATGGGAAGAAGTCTGTCTTTGGAGAAAATATGTCCAAATTATTTTGGTCAAGATGATTGTCAGGTTCTCTTCTCCCAGTTGTGATGTGGGTCAGTCTTTCACCGGAAAAAGCACCAAGACACACGCTGGTAGGTTCCAACAGATTTTATTGTACCGAATACCAGAACCTTCTCTTTGGCCCACTTATATAGGGGCTCTCACATACCAGAGGGTCATTGAGGTTTTATGGCTGGCCCGTTTTATGGCTGGCATCTGTTCTTTGTCAGCCGACCAGAGATGTCAAATATTAGAGATCATGACAATGATTACCATAGAACTCATGGACATCATATCAATCTATCTCTCTATCTTTTGACCTGATATACTTCAGAGGAAGGGAATAGTCAAATATCTCAGAGCGTTCCTTGCTTTAGAAACTACCAGGACATTTATGGAGACACCATAAATTGATTTTGACTTGGAGAAAGAGAAGTTAATCCCCATCATGAATCATTCTTAAAGTTCAGCATTTCTGTGTGGGATCAAATCCAATAAAGACCAGTTTTGGAACCAGTTTCAGGGTGAAAATCCGGTGAGTTCTATAATATGCACATCACTAGATTCATTTATAGCCATTCATTTTGTACATACACACAGATTATAATAATAATAATAATAAAACTTTATTTATAACCCGCCACCATCTCCCCGATGGGGACTCGGGGCGGATTACATTTGGTTATACTAATTTTAATCCTTAATGCTATTTATTTTAAAAATTATTTAAGAAAGTAATGAAAAGTAGCAAACTATGGAGTAACGTATATGCATATCTCAGTCAACAAAGCCTCTGACAAAGGCCCAGGGTCGGTCCAACAATGAGGCGAATTAAGCGGTCGCTTCGGGCGCAAAACATACGGGGGCGCAGTCGAGACTGCTTTTTCTATTGATTTCTTGTAAAACATGATGTTTTGGTGCTTAATTTGTAAAATCTTAATGTAATTTGATGTTTAATAGACTTTTCCTTAATCCCTCCTTATTATCCAACATTTCCGCTTATCCAACGCTTTTATTTTTCAGTGATTGGTTTGGGGGGGGGGGGGGAATGCCAAAATTCTGTTCGCCTACACTTGAAAAATACCTAGGGCCGGCTCTGCAAAGGCCAGATCTACATTGTAGAATCAATGCAGTTTGATGCCACTTTAACTGCTATGGTTCAAGATATGGATTCATGGGAGTTGTAGGCAGACCACTACACAACACTGTAGTTTTGTGATTTAGGAACTATCCTGATACTTCTCATCTTATACCTACCTCTGGTCCCAAATTTCCCATCGATGAAATAATCTTCAGGATGATATCTACTTCATTAACTGAGTTATAACATATAATGGGATGTTTTCCAAACTCTGCAATGAATGTGTGTGACAATTAATTTTTTGGACACGATAATGAGTAGCTAGGTCAAATGTATCTTGAAGTTTGGTTAAACTAGATCTCAATATCCCAGAACACAGACGTAAGATAATGGGGGAGATGCCAACTTGTGGCCCAAGAAAAGTATTGATACTGGTGGACCTATGAAAGAAGATGGTGGGTGAAACTGGAAATGATCACCTGACATCATTGCCTAAGATAACAATATGACCTCTGCATGACACATGTATCTACCTCACTCAGGACTTTGTCATGCAGTCAGATTGATTGATGATAGCCTAAGATGCCATAGGCACGCATCTCCTTCCGATGGGCACATGAACCTGCTAATCCAAACGATGATAACTGGTTGTGTCATGCAGGGAGGGAACATGGGTAGGGTGGCCTCTGGAAGGTCCCCAGCTCAACCATCTCTGGTATTAGAAGACTGTTAGGTTCGGTTCTCTTCTTCCAGTTGTGCTGTAAGTCTTCCCCAGAAGAAAGCACCAAGACACACGCTGGGTAGATTCAAACAGGTTTTATTGTACGGAATACCAGAATCTTCTCTGTAGCCCATTTATATAGGGGCTCTCACATACCAGAGGATAATTGAGGTTTTATGGCTGGCCAGTTTTATGGCTGGCATCTGTTCTTTGTCAGCGCTTGGTCTGTGTCCGGAGATGTCATAGGATCGGAGATCATGACATCGACCTTGTGAAGCAGGTTCTGTGGGAGATGACACTAAACCTAAGACCCTGGGGAACTACTGCCAGGTAGTGCTAACTATGATCACAGCTGCACTAGAAGATTGACTCAGTGTAAATTTAGGGGTGTGCAAAACATTCTGTTTTTGGGAAGGTTCCAGGAGATTAGGAGAGCAACCTAATTCGGGATCCAAAGTTCATAATTTGGGATCTGAAGTTCTGTTTCCATTTTGGGAAGGATCTTCCAGAAAACAGAACTGGGAGGGGGAGGGAGGCACGCGGAATTCAAAATGAAAATTTATTTATTTATTTATTTATTTGCAGCATTTATACCCTGCCCTTCTTACCCGGGGGGACTCAAGGCGGCTTACAACAGTTGGCAACATTTAATGCCAAGAACATAATAATAAAACAAAAACTGTACATATAATCAATTAAAACTATAAAAATACATCATTAAAAGACATTATGACAATTTAAACATATGTAAATTAGATTTAGCATACCCCTAGTAAATTTAGCATACCATTATCAGCTAGGAGGATGTATTAGGCCAAATTGTTATAATAGTTTCATAAGATTGAGGTGGAAAGGTTCCTTGGTTGAAAAACATAATACGGTATCCGAAAAACAATTTGAAGATATCTCTATCAAATGTAATTATTGGTAATGCAGATTTGACTTGGCCTCCGTAGGATAATGCCCTATCTGAATGAGATCCTACACACATTTTTCAAACATGTCTTATGCAAATAATTCTTTTGGGAATAGTTACGAACACCTACACTATCGTCCATAAGCACAACTCCCTTCAGTTTCTACTTCCTTGTTTCTTCCATTCAGGGCTTGTCAACCATTTCGTACACAAATAATTTGTTGATCCAGATATTGCATGCCCGCCGTGGTCTTGGCTGACTTGCTAAAGATATTTCTACTGGATTTAGTGGGACTTATGATGAAGATTTAATTAGGAGGATGAAGCAATAGAATGACCGAGTGAAGACAGATCATGACATTGTTTCTTATTCTTTTCCTCCTACACTCAACAGAGAGTTAAGAAGTTGAGCAGAATGATTCTAGAGTGGCCTTTTTCATTATGAAAACTGTGTTTTTTAATTATCCATGAACAACCATATTCAAAAGTCATCTTTCCTTGTCACATGTCTTAACACTATGAGGTCATTTTTCTGCGTGTATTAGACAGGAGACCAATTCACGAGTTGATTATTACTCTTCAATGAGTTTGATCCGACAGTAGTACTACCTTAGAAACCATTAGGACTGAATTATCATTATCCTAATCATTTCAATGGGTCTGCTCTAAATAGGAGAGATCATAGTTGCTACTAGACCCAGCACCATCACCATGATCTTCAGAGTTTATTTATTATTTATTTATTTACTACATTTATATGCCGCCCTTCTCACCTCGAAGGGGACTCAGAGCATCTTACAAATTAAATTTACATACAATATTATATTATTAGCATAGCACAATACTGGCAATAAATTGCTATATTGTACTATAAAAATATATTGTAATATTATTAGTAATATCTATATATATAAAAGGGTAATGGAATCACGGCACCGGACAAAACAACTAAACTAAATGCCCCACAACCTCAAAAATTAACAGCACAACCTCTCATCTACGCCTCTACGTTCATACAACAAAAAGAAAAGAAAAATAAAGTCCTAGCCATAGCAACCACGTGGCCGGGCACAGCTAGTTACATATAAAATATAATACAGTAGAGTCTCACTTATCCAAGCCTCTGGATAATCCAAGCCATTTTTGAAGTCAATGTTTTCAATACATCGTGATATTTTGGTGATAAATTCGTAAATACAGTAGTTACAACATAACATTACTGCGTATTGAACTACTTTTTCTGTCAAATTTGTTGTATAACATGAAGTTTTGGTGCTTAATTTGTAAAATCATAACCTAATTTGATGTTTAATAGGCTTTTCCTTAATCCCTCCTTATTATCCAAGGTAATAAGGAGGGATTAAGGAAAAGCCTTTTAAACATCAAATTATCCAAGCTTCTGCCGACCCGTTTAGCTTGGATAAGTGAGACTCTACTGTATATAATTAATATTATTATACTGTATTATTAGTATTATTTTATATTATTATCGGTAATCAATGGCCCAATTGCAACATTTCAACAGACGAGAGTTTTTTCTCCCACCCTGGATATTATTCCACAGATATATAAACCCCACTTGCCTCTGAGGATGCCGAAACGTCAGGAGATAATGCTTCTGGAACATGGCCAGACAGCCCGGAAAACTCCCAGCAACCCAATCTCTGTTTCGTCTAATTATAAACTCACTTTTTTCCTTCCTTCCTTCCTTCCTTTCCTCTGGTTGAAAGAGCTCTCCTGCTTCATCAACTGCTTCCCACCTGCAGGAGGATTGCGAAATTATTAAAATGTATTATTATTATTAATTAATTAATTTTCTTATTAATACATATAATTATTGCATATTATTTTTATTAAAATATTATTTAAAAATGATATTTAAAATAATATAATAAATAAAAAATAACAAATGTAATATTTTTGTTAAATTGTTGTTTATTTGTTTAGTTCTTCATGACCTTTGCCTTCTTTGACCTTTAACTCAAGAACACTTTTGATTATATATGCAACATTCTCACATAAAAAGGACTACATGAACAATTCCAAATTTCCCTGGAAAATGTAAGTTTGAGAAGGATGTATAGAAAATAAAGGAAGTGGGCTGATGTTGTTCTTCTCAAAGTTTCAGGAGTAAGGGACAGTCAGCAAGGAGCAATGAGTGGAATCATTTTGGGGATTCACCAGGAGGAGGGGAGGAAATATTGTTATGCATTTTCGATAGTGGGTTTCTGGGTTCCCTCTGTGTTCCTTGCTGTTATGTGGAGGATTAGATTTTCGCAGCAGTGAAGGCATTGTGACCTATCTTGGTCATTATCCAACATTGCTTTGAAATGACCAGTTTCAATTTTTGAGTTTCCACCTTCACGTGGAACAAATGAGAACGCATTTGTAGGGACCATTTACCTTTTGTACAATAAGGTCCTCCTTGGATGCTTAGCTTTGGTCTGCTTTTAGAACGTTCCACTTCCCATCATGAGTGATAAAAATGATTGCATGGTCTTCCTTGTCAAATCTCCGTTTTACCAATTTCCATTCCTATTTTCAGGCAGTAGACTCATCAAGGTGGATACCATCCATATATATTCCTTGTCATAGAAATGAGGATATGGAACAAAAGATTCAGGCTACAGGAAGGGATTCCGCCTTAACATTAGGAAGAACTTCCTGATGATTGGAACTTTTTAAACATTTATTTATTTATTTATTTATTATTTACAGCATTTATATTCCGCCCTTCTCACCCCGAAGGGGACTCAGGGCGGATCACATTACACATATAGGCAAACATTCAATGCCTTTTTAAACATAGAACAAAGACAAGACAAACATAGGCTCCGAGAGGGCCTCGAACTCATGACCTCCTGGTCAGAGTGATTCATTGCAGCTGGTTGCAGCTGGCTTGCTCTCCAGCCTGCGCCACAGCCCCGGGCTGTGATATATGTTATCCGGGAGTGTGGTGGAGTCTCCTTTTCTGGATGTTTTTGAACTATTGAGTGAGAAGCGTGGCTATTGAGTGAGAAGCGTGGATTGCATCTTCCTCTGTGATGGAACTGTGTTGGACTGAATGAACTTCGAAGTCTCTTCCAACCTTGTGATTCTATGAATAGTGTCAGGCCTCTGTGACTTGTGGATGTAGTCTTAGCCTACACTGAACCAACATTTTCATATTAATTACTTGGGAAAGAAAGAATTTAAGATTTCATAAAGAAGAATAGAGAAAAAAATGTTGTAGTTCAGCCTGTGATACTCGTGATAGCATCTGATGTCAATGGGGATGCTAGGTTTTCTGGGCCTGTGTCTGATGCTAATGGGAATGATGGTTTTCCTGACAGGCCTGACTCTAAGAGGCCTGAGGTTTCTCTCAAACATAGTGTGGATGCTCAAGGCCAAATTCCTGAGAGAGGCCCTCAGCAGGCTTTCCCTGAGAATCAGTCTTCTGAAGATGATGTGTCAGATGCAGAATTTAATGAGCTTGTAGATAGAAGACAAGACTTTTATAAACTGAGTCCCCTCGGGTGAGAAGGGCGGGGTAGAAATGATAGAAATCAATAAATACATAAATAAACAAAGGGAGAGTTCACAGGTCCGTCAAAGGTCAGCCCGTCACCGGGAAAAAAAGGGAAAACAAACCTTTATCTAGTGGGAAAGTGAAACAGAATGTGTTCTTTTCATTATATGAGACAGGAAAGGCTTTATAAGAGACAAGGGAATGATTTTCACCTCAGCTTGGTCAATGTTGAATTTTCATGACAGTCTTGCTTTCAAGTGGATTTCTAGTTTCATGGTTCCTGGTTTATCAGATTCCTGTTCTGAGTACAGTGCTCACTCACCTATTGCTGGGGTTAGGTTCCAGGACCACCCACAATAAGTGAAAATCCGTGAAGTAGGGACACTATATTTATTTTAATATTTATACATTATTTTAGTCGTTATACATTATTTTAAGTCTCTATCAACCAGTTGTGTGTTGATAAATCACTTCCTTCTCCTCCCGTTGCTGCTTGGGCTCCTTTTCTCTCCCTTTGACTTCTCCTTCCTCCCTTCCTTAGGCTGTAAATTGTAAATTTTTATGATTTATAATAGTACTAGCTGTGCCCGGCCACGCGTTGCTGTGGCGTTGTCTGGTGGTGTTGGTGAGAACTTGTTGAGGTAGTGGTGGTATTGAATGTCTGTGTATGGTTGTCTTTATGTTTAGTATGCTTTTGGTTGTTTGTGTACTGTGAAAGTGGTGAGGGTAGAGGGGGTCTATGTCCCTGTGTAGTATTGTATAGTATTTATATGTTGTCCATGTGTTGTGAATGCTTGGATTGTGTCCTGCTGCATAGTAGAAAGGGTTGGGCTGGATGGCCCTCAGGGGTCTCTCCAAACTCTTGGATCGTGTCCTCCTGCATGGTAGAAGGAAGTTGATCTGGATGATCCTTAGGGGTCACTCCAAACCTTAGGATTGTATGATGATGTTATTATTATTATTATTATTATTATTATTATTATTATTATTATTAGTATTAGTATTAGTATTGAGAGGCTGGGTGGCCATCTGTTGGGAGTGCTTGGCTTGCGTCCTGCATGGAGAATTGGGTTGGGCTGGATGGCTTTTAGGGGTGTCTCCTAACTGCCTGATGCTATGATTCGATGTGTATTATTATTGTGCAGATATTGGATGGCCATCTGTGAGGCCCCTTCATCACAGCTGTATAAAATGCACACTGAAGTGGATTATATGGCAGATAATCCAGTGCCAAGCAGATAATATAAGATTATAAATGGGTTATATAGCTGTGTGGAAGGGCCTTGAGTCTACACTGCCATATAATCCAGTTCAAATCTGATAATCTGTGGAAGAGGCCTAAGTGAGGCCTAAGTCTGCCTGTCCCCTGGGCTGAGTCGGTTGCTAGGAGACCAAGTGGGCGCAACTTAGCCTTGTAACTGGCAGCAATTGGATAAAAACAATTATTCCTCTCTCTCTAATTAGCACTTTATTTTTCTTTTCTTTTTGTTGTATCAACCTAGAGCCATGGATGATGGGTTGTGTTGTCAAATTTTGAGGTTGGGGGGCCTGTAGTTTTGTTGTTTTGTCCGCTGCCCTGATGCCATCACTCTTTTATATATATAGATTTTAGTGTTTATTGAAAAACCGTGAAACAGCGAATCCGCAAAAAGTGAACCGCGAAGTAGTGAGGGAACACTGTATTGGGATCGTATGCTGCCTTTTTTTTGTGGATTTTGCAACCTTGTTCCTTGTGTTCTATTCTTGTACCTGGGAATTCATGAACTAAGTGTTACATATGGAAGTTACCTTTTTGGACTATATCATTTGCATCATTTTTATTTCATGTATTATTCAGTAAACTGCTTGCTGATTATACTCAACTGGTGTGGTGTCTAAGGTCAGAAGGGTTCCTGCTCTGAAGTACAACACTGGGCATATTTCAGTTCCATCTCTACTTAGAGACATCTACCCAAACCCTGCAGGAAATTGAAGTCGCCACTATGTGGACCTTCCGTCCGATCCAGTAAAGTGTTTCTGTTGTTCTTATAAAGGAGGAAGGAAAACACCAAATGCTTTTTTTCATTCTCAAATAAGCTTTATTTTCTCCCATGCATTAGCGGAGAGACTGAAGCAGGAAACCAACAGAGGAGATTCCCTACCTCCTCCCACCAAACAAAAGATATAAATAATCACATTTTCCCCAGTTTGGATTTCAGCACATTGATCATGCAATTACAAAACAAACACAAAACACAAAGAGAAATTCAAGAAGGGCATTGCAGAAATGGGACAGGCAACATGCAAAGCTGCTCCTCTGAAAAGCAGTATTGAGGACAGGCCTTGGTCTCAATTTTTATTTCGGAATGAAACAATGACCCAGATGCCTTCACCAACTGGAGAACCTTTTACTTCTGGCCAGATGGCCATGTGTTCATTTGCTTCGTTTGGCTAAGGCAAGCTGGGATGGAGAAGGATTGTTTGCTCTGCATAGAGCTTCCACCGGAACTACCTCCCCCTCCTCCACTGCAGCAGCCAGAGCTCTGACCACCACTGTTGCCTCCACCACCACCTCCACTGCTTCCACCACATGGAATTATAATGGTCTGGCCACCTGAGCCACCTCCTCCTCCACCACTGCTGGATCCTCCCCCCATACAGCAGCTAGAACTTTGGCCACCAGAACTCTGACCGCCACCCCCTCCTCCACTACTTCCACCACATGGTACAATGATGGTTTGGCCACCAGAACCACCACCGCCACCACTGGATCCTCCTCCCATGCAACAACCAGAACTTTGACCACCAGAACTTTGGCCACCAGAACTCTGACCTCCGCCACCACTGCTTCCACCACATGACACTATGATGGTCTGGTGGCCAGAATTCTGGCCGCCACCACCACCACCACCACCACTGGACCCTCCTCCCATGCAAGAACTAGAACTTTGGCCACCAGAACTTTGGCCACCACTGCCACTGCTTCCACCACATGGCACTATGATGGTTTGGCCACCACCACCTCCACCTCCACCGGATCCTCCTCCCATGCAACAACCAGAACTCTGGCCACCACCACCTCCACTGGACCCTCCTCCCATGCAGGAACTAGAACTTTGGCCACCAGAACTCTGATGTCGACGAGAACTCTGGCCGCCACCACCACTGCTTCCACCACATGACACTATGATGGTCTGGTGGCCAGAATTCTGGCCACCGCCACCACCACCACCACCACCACCACCACCACCACCACTGGACCCTCCTCCCATGCAAGAACTAGAACTTTGGCCACCAGAACTTTGACCACCACTGCCACTGCTTCCACCACATGGCACTATGATGGTTTGGCCACCACCACCTCCACTTCCACTGGATCCTCCTCCCATGCAGCAGCCAGAACTCTGGCCCCCAGAACTCTGGCCCCCAGAACTCTGGCCCCCAGAACTCTGGCCCCCAGAACTCTGGCCTCCACCACTGCTTCCACCACATATGATGATGGTTTTTCCACCTGATCCTCCACTACTCCCACCTCCACTGGATCCACCACCCATGGATTTCATTCCTCCTGAGCCACCACCTCCTCCTCCACCACCACCACCACTACTAGATCCCCCACCAATGATCTTTACACCACCAGATCCTCCTCCACCACCTGATCCTCCTCCCATACCACAGCTAGATCCTCCACTGGATCCACCACCCATGGATTTCATTCCTCCTGAGCCACCTCCCCCTCCTCCTCCACCACCACCACCACCACTAGATCCCCCACCAATGATTTTAATGCCACCTGATCCTCCTCCACCACCTGATCCTCCTCCACCACCTGATCCTCCTCCCATACCACAGCTAGATCCTCCACTGGATCCACCACCCATGGATTTCATTCCTCCTGAGCCACCTCCCCCTCCTCCTCCTCCACCACCACTAGATCCCCCACCAATGATCTTAACACCACCTGATCCTCCTCCACCACCTGATCCTCCTCCACCACCTGATCCTCCTCCCATACCACAGCTAGATCCTCCACTGGATCCACCACCCATGGATTTCATTCCTCCTGAACCACCTCCCCCTCCTCCTCCTCCTCCACCACCACCACCACTAGATCCCCCACCAATGATTTTAATGCCACCTGATCCACCTCCACCACCCCCTCCACAGCACGGGATCTTTTGCTGCATTCCACCCCCAGATCCCCCACCAGACCCTCCTCCACAGGAACCAGAAGATTGTCCACCGCTGCCTCCGCCTCCAGATGATATAATGATTTGGCCAGATCCACCGCCTGAGCTGCTGCCTCCTCCTCCTCCTCCTCCTCCACAGCAGCACTGTCCACCTCCACTGCTACCACCAGATGATACAATGATGATCTTTTGTCCTCCACTTCCACCACCGCCACTGCCTCCACCTCCACCTCCACCGCAGCACATGGATCCTTGAGATTGTTGGCCAGAGGAGCCTCTGCTAGAAGAGCAGCAACAGGATGATGATGATGATGATGAACTTCCTCCACTTCTTCTACCACAGCATGAACTGCCACCTCCACCGCCACCACCGCCGCCGCCACCACGACCACAACAGCCACTGCTCTGCCTTTGCTGCCCACTCATTTTTTCTATATTGGGTTGAAGAAGCTCTTTTCTTCCTCTTTTGGTGGTTTGGTTCTGAAAAGTAAAAGAGAACAAAGTCATCATTGCTGGTCCAGTGTTGGCTTCAATGTCCTCCAGTTCATTCTTAACGGATGGATTTAAAACCTCTTCTCCGGGTTTATCAAAAAACAACCAACCCTACAAGTCCAGAATAATATTTGAAAATGGTGCCTATTTTGGAAAATTTTCGCATTTGCTTCAATCTCAAAATTACCACAGAATTGTAGCCTTATTTTGGACTAAAGGTCTAAGTATCCCTAAAGATTCGCTAAGCAGCATTGGACTGATGGGAGTTACTGAAGAGTCACACCTATGCTGGATTGTTCTATCACTTGACTGTGTCATAATACCTTCAATTCTTTAGGAAGAATAGTCTTATATTCTTTGCAAATCCTTTGCTTTCCACCTTTTGGTTCACCTTTCCATTTTGTGTTTATATTTATGCAAAATCGATGACCTTTTGTCCTAGTTGCTGGTGATCTCTGACCTTCTATGAATGCTACCTATACATTTGGTGTGTCTACATGAGTTGTTTGTGGTGGAAACTCCTCCACTCACAGACTTTGGAGCACATTCACCTACTTCTATTCCTCCTGAGGAGCACATTCATTTGTCACATCTTAAACAACGGAGATAGAAAACATTGTCAAAATAGGCACCTTTCTTCTGAAAACGGTGGTTCCAGAACCACAAAAAATATTTCATGTTACTTGAGAGAATTAGCATTTTTGATCCATTAGGAAAAGAAACCATAAAGTTATCATCTTCTGTAATGTTCCAATGTTCTACCTGTTCTATTATTCATTAAGCTCAACTGAAGCTGTCATACTTTGGCCATATCACAGGAAGATATGACTCACTAGAAAAAACAATAATGCTTGCTAAGGTAGGAAAATAGGAAGACTCCACATTACAGTTGGAGAGTCTCAACCAAGGAAGCTATCAATTATTTTTCCCAGTAGTTCAGCTGCATATACCATCCACTTGCTGTCTTAGTCATTGTATATTGTCTATCTTGTACTAGAATTATAGAATCATAGAGTTGGAAGAGACCTTGTAGGCCAACTCTACGATTCTATGATTCTATGACAACCAAGGAAGCTATCTGAAGATAGGGTGACTTGGAGGTCTCTCATCCATACAGTTACCATAAGTCAAAGTTGACCTGATGGCAGAACATCAACAAAAACCATGATGAACCATCCACTGAAATATTAAACATTTTCCCAGTAGTTTAGCTGCATATACCATGCACTTGCTATCTTAGTCATTGCATATTGTCTATCTTGTACTGGAATCATAGAATCATAGAGTTGGAAGAGATCTTGTAGGCCAACTCTACGATTCTATGATTCTATGACTAACTCGCAACCTCTCTAACCATGACTCTGGCCAAAGCCTACCAACATCATTGTCCACATTCTTGACCCCGGAGATGTCCAGGGATTGTTTCTGGGGCCTTCTGTAGCAAAGCATGAAATTCGTCCAATGAGATGTGACCTTTCTTTTCTTCCTCCCTCTATTACACTTTATCCAGAATATGTTGGAGGTCTAACTATCCATAATCCACTCCTAATGTTGCAGTATTGACTTCCCAATCATCCCAATGATGAGCAGTTATCAGTCAGAGCTTACTGATTGATAATTACGTTGTCAGCCATATTATGCGCCACTAGGCAAAGGCCTGAATCCCATCTTCCATAAAGTAGAGACCAATATGTACGTTTGGCTTACCTTCTTCAGCAGCTGCAACCAGAGGAGAAGTTGCACATAAGCGGATGAAGAGCTTTTGTCTCCAGAGATCTTTTTATACTGTCTTCAGACCAAACCTACGGGAAATGAGACACCCCCAGGAATTGAGAGTTGCATATTTGCTCCCTCTTTAGCTACTGGACTTGCTAGTCCTAGGTGCATGATGAGATGCAGGAGATCGACATCTATTACTCTAATCGTTCCTTAATTGGTGATGAATAAACATCAAGAATTAATTAGGAGCTCCGCCTAATGGTTTGGGTAGAATCCAACGGGTTGCCAACTTCTGCTTGTAGGTGTGAAAGAGTTGTTGTAAAACGGGCCAAGGATCCAAATCAAACCAGATCTTGGTTGATTTGGAACCTGTCTGTCAATTTGTTTTGGGTTTTGTTAGGAAGGAACAACACAAAAACCTATTTAGGGGAGAAAATACTGTTATAACTTCTGACTAGAGGAGAACCTATTGGAGTTACCAATACATGGCTCATGGTTGAGGAAATGGTTCTTCTCTACATGAGACAACTAAACACAATTCCGGCCCCTGTGTGTATTAGAAATGTCCAAAAAAAAATCATTTTGAATCGTATATCGGATTTATTTCGGATTGTTCTCGCTTTTTGATACGCATTCTGAGACATTGTCTCAGCGCAACCAGCAATGTAATTCGAACCATTGTTGGCCCATTCTCTAGTTGTCTCTTAATGTTTCGTTAATTCCCCCCCCCCCCAAAATTTTTAATATATTTTTTTAATTTTTTTTAAATTTTGTTTCTGCAACCTACCTTGAATGGGAGCTTAGCCCAGCCTAACATGGCAGCTGCTCCCCGGCCAATCGGAAGCTTCCATGATGGATGCAAAGGTGGGGCTAGGGTCCTCTGCGTCCACATGGAAGATTGCCATAAAAGCCTGTTGTGTAGCCCAGGAGAGCCATTCTGGGCTGGACTTTGCATGGAGAGGGTGGTGGTCTGCAAATGGAGAGCAAGCAAGCCTCTTGAGGGAGAGAGAGGGTGAAGGGGCCCGGTCTGGCTGTTCCCACAGAGGGGTTTGGAGAAAGGGTTAGGGTTTTGTTGCTGGTTCTTTCTCTTAGTAAGGGAATTTCTAGTTTTCAAAGTATCTTTGCACAACTTGCAAGGCCATTGCAAATTTGATGAGGATAGCTCAAGAAATGAAAGTGGGATAGCCCTGTAAAAGTCCCCCCCCCCCCCAGGTTCCTTTTTTTTTGGCTATTGTGCATGCGCCTCTAGAAACATTTAGAATCATTATGAATTTTCGGAAATATCCAAAAATTTTGGGTGAAAAAATCGGAAATACTTTCTATATCGAAGCGCCAGCACCCCCTACTTTAGAAACGAGAATTGAAACATTTTTTTCATTGATCAGACATGCCTAGTGTGTATCTATGTGTGTTGTATGTCAGTGCTCCCCTTTAAAGAAGTAGATATGGAAAAAGAAGAAGGGATCTCAGAAGAGGCAATGCGGTGAAGGATCTCGCAGCAGTCAAATGGAGATGGAGGAGATGAAGGTGGAAGACTGTGGAAGACCAGAACGGAGGGAATACCAAAAATGAGATCGCAAGGGATGGTGACCAGACCCCAAAGCTGTGGAAGATCATATCATGTACAGACTTGCTAGAGTGGGGTCCCCAAACTAAGGCCCGGGGGCCGGATGCGGCCCTCCAAGGTCATGTACCTGGCCCCTGTCCTAAACTTTAGACTTAGGGTTGACCTAAGTCTACCTGGTCTTTGGAGGTCTCTTTGCTTACTTATAGCCTTATGAGATCGTCTAGATGGTCTTTGGAGATCTCTTTGCTTACCTATAGTCTAATGAGACCATCTAGATCAGGGGTCCCCAAACTAAGGCCCATGGGCCGGATGCGGCCCCCCAAGGTCATTGACCTGGCCCCTGTCCTAAACTTTACCCTTAGGGTTGACCTAAGTCTGAAACGACTTGAAGGCATACAACAACAACAATCCTAATTTTGGACTATTTCATCATAGTCGGGGCCCCCAACAGTCGGAGGGACTGTGAATCGGCCCTCCACTTAAAAAGTTTGAGGACCCCTGTGCTAGAGTCTTAAAATCCTTGATTTGATGGTTACATCTTGGTCCCACCACCATAAAAAGTCCCATCTGGTGAAGACGTGATAGCTAGCCTTCTCATGGAATTCTTTTCTGCAGAAGGCCGGTCAGAGTCTCCTCTTTGTTCTCTTTTGCTAGGATGAATAACTAGTTTGGATAACTTTCTAATTATGATTAATTGTATTTTTAAATTCTATCATTTTCAAATTAATTGCAACAGTGTTTTTATGTGGTTATTGTTTAATGGTGCTTTCATATTACCAGATGTACCAGGAGCAAAAGTGGCAAATGTGAGCTTCATAGCAAAGGACTCAATCCTGGTTCTTCCTGGGCCTCATCCAATGTGCTAATGAGGGAAGCACACTGACTAATTATCTCTATCTCTGCTCTCATCTGCCTGATACTGATCTATAACTCTCTCTTTCCCTCTCTGTCCATTTGTCTTTGGCAGGAGAGACGGAGATGTGGAAAGAAATAATCCTCCTAAAGGGGAAAGAGAAATACGAACCAGCAGAAGTTCTTCACTAGACCTCAATAGCTGAGGATACTATGCCCATCAGATACGAAGTTCTCTAGTATTACCGGTACTTCTTCATTTAAATCTCTTTTAAAATGGATGGTGCTGTTTTGGGTCTTCAACTCATGGTCTCCTTCATCCCAATGTGTCTCGCCATGTCTCCAAGATCCATGTCTGGAGTCCTGCAAACTCACAGAAAATCTTTTTGTTTACTATGGAAGAATTTACATCAATAACTGGTACTCAGAGCCATCCCTAGGTATTTTTCAAGTGTAGGCGAACAGAATTTTGCCCCCCCCAAACCAATCACTGAAAAATAAAAGCGTTGGATAAGCGAAAATGTTTGATAATAAGGAGGGATTAAGGAAAAGCCTATTAAACATCAAATTAAGATTTTACAAATTAAGCACTAAAACATCATGTTTTACAACAAATCAACAGAAAAAGCAGTTCAATACCTTGCGGAGGCAGGCCGCAGGAGACAGGAGTTGCCTCGATGGCGCCCCCAACAAGATGGCGCCACAGGCAACTGCCTAGTTGGCCTGGTGGTTGAACCGCCTCTGCTGGTACTGATGACAACACAAATCAATCAATAACTGAGAGCCTCATATTCATGTCCTACACTTTTAATCCAAGTTGGACTCAATGGGAACAACGTCTGGGTGGTCACGTGTGGGACAACACAGGCCCCTGCTACACAGCTGAATAAAATCCCAAAATTTATTCTTTGAACTGGAATATATGTCAGTGTGGACTCAGATAACTCCGTTCAAAGCAGATATTGTGGGATTTTCTGCCTTGATATTCTGGATTATATGGCTGTGTGAAAGGGCCCGTAGTCTATATACCAGTGGCCCCCAACCTTTGGTTCTCCAGTTGTTTTGGACTACAGCTTCCAGAAATACCAGCCATTTTACCAGCTGTTCATAGAATCATAGAATCATAGAATAGTCAACTTGGAAGAGACCTCATGGGCCATCCAGTCCAACCCCCTGCCAAGAAGCAGGAAATCGCATTCAGAAGCAGGAAATCGCATGTTAGGAATTGTGGGAGCTGAAGTCCAAAACACCTGGAGGACCAAAGGTTGGGAATTACTGCTATATATGAACAGAAAGCCGAGAGTAAAATATGCCTTAGAACAGTGGTTCTCAACCTGTAGGTCCCCAGATGTTTTGGCCTTCAACTCCCAAAATCCTAACATCTGGTAAACTGTGTTGTTGAAGGCTTTCATGGCCTGGATCATAGGGTTGTTGTATGTTTTCCAGGCTGTATGGCCATAAATACTTCTAGAACATGACCATACAGCCCAGAAAACATACAACAACACCATCTGGTAAACTGGCTGGGATTTCTGGGAGTTGAAAGCTAAAACCCCTGAAGACCTGTAGGTTGAGAACCACTGCCTTAGAAGGTTGTAGATTAGAGTTCTTTGAAGGCCTTCAAGCAATGGTTTGATGAATATATCTCAGGCATGTTTTAACTCTGGGGTGAACTAGCAAGGGGTGGACCAGGATCCTGAAGACCCTTCCATTTGTATGGTTTTGTCCCACTCCCCCCCCCCCTCAATTCTTTCATATCATAGCAAAAATCTGGAAAAAGCATTTGGTCCAAAGGTCAGCCACATACTGTGCGGTGGAATGCAGAAGGAAAAGATCCAAATAGTTCAGGCCAGCTACCCAACATAACAATGAAATGTTAACCAAATAGCAAATCAAGACATTTTAGGTTATAGAGGAATGCAGAAGAACAGAGCAAACCAAATTATTGTCCCAATAGGTCAACCACACAAGACTGTGGTGGAATGTTGAAGGACATACACTCATTTCCTATTCTGCTGTCAGCTTGTAAATGGTATTCATGAAAATGGCCCAACAAAATCAACCTTCCTCTGCTATATAACTGGTTTGATAAGAATCTAAACACAATAGGGTTTTTTTTGTTCTGGATTATGGAGAGTGAGTGAAATTCTGACCTATTGTCTTTTTGGAATGCCGCTTGAGACAACGGGAAGGATCTGAAAAAGGAGGTTGGAAGAGGAGCTAGCTCTCATACAAGACTGAGAAGTTGAGAAACCTTCTCAATGTGTTAATTATCCCCTTTTGTGGTGTATGTTTGGGCTTGGGTTGGGAAAGACAGGCCAAGGCAGTCTTGGGTTTTCAGGTAGGAGGCAGAAATGGTAGACCGAAAAGGTGTTCCTATGCAGCTGTGGGGTGGTGGTCACCCAACAACATGTTGAGAAGTCTTGGTCATGTCAACCATATATTCACTAGAAAAATCTGTGTAGGATAGAGAAGGAGTTGAGTAAAGATAGCAGAACTTAGATTTAACCCATAGTTTCTATCTAGGGGCTCCCGGAAGATTCAACCTCAGATCAGAAGATATAGAACTGTTATCAAAACGTAGGGACCCCAAAGAGACCCCAATACCCATGGCTGAGGAAGTGCCAAGAGGAGCCTCAGCCATAGAATTTATAGGCGACCTTTTCCACAAAAACTCAGCCCAGCTAACCTATGCAGACGACCTCTAGCCTGAATCTACATAGTTGCATAAGCACATATACACACACCAGGGCAACTCCTATCATCCCTTCAGGCAGTGGACATAATCCCCTCACAGTACTCCCATGCACCCAACAATGAATTCAGACCAAGAGGTCACGGATGTTTCCTAATATCCTGCCTTGCTCTTTCCTGGGAACCCATTCAATCATGCCAACACCCACTGCCACCTATTGTTTAGTCAGCCAGACTCATCGTCCCAGCCTAGGTTGGCACCCATCAACTCGGACCCTGCCCACATAACTTCCCCCCAGGCACCCATCTGAGGCAGCCTAAAACATAGCCACAAGTTTCAAACTGAGCAACGACAGTTTATTAAAATTCCCTCCAGACATGGAGTCTGCTGTGGTGGATGGCATGCTTCAGCCAATAAGCAAGTGCTTCTATATGTTTCCATTGCCTTTATGTCTGATTTGAGAACACAGACTCTCCTGACATCCACTTTGGCTGAAATGAATGATGCCTCTGTTCTTTGTTTTCATTCTGCCCTGCCTTTTAGATTGGAGCTCAGGCACACCGGGAACCCGAACCCGTGGTTCTCGTAGATCTGAAACCATATAATAAATTCTTAATTAATTAATATGTAATTATTCTCCCAATATAGGACCTCAGGCAGCCCAGAAACCTAAATTAAAGCAAAATGTGCTCGTTCTCTTAAGGAACATTTATTTATTATTTATTATTTACAGCATTTATATTCCACCCTTCTCACCCTGAAGGGGACTCAGGGCGGATCACATTACATATATAGGCAAACATTCAATGCCTTTTAACATAGAACAAAGACAGACAAACATAGGCTCCGAGCGGGCCTCTACCTCCTGACCTCCTGGCCAGAGTGATTCATTGCAGCCGGTTGCAGCTGGCTTGCTCTCCTGCCTGCGCCACAGCCCGGGCCCGACATTTAGACCAGGCATGGGCAAACTAAGCCCGGGGGCCAGTTGCGGCCCCTTGGGTACTTAGGCCCTCCTCATTTTCCCTGTCCTCTCAGCATAAGGATTTGGTGGCCCACTACATCCTTTTGCGCAAAGGACGGGGAGGAAGACATGTAGCACCTGAGAGCCCTCTGGAGCGCTCTCGGCCACTGTGTGTCTCGCCCTCCTCCTGGTATAAGGACGATGTGAAAATGGCAGCGAGAATGATATATGCAAAAGAATGGAGGACGAAAAACAGACCCGACATAAATTCTTGATTTAATAAAATTCTGGAAATAATGAATATGGATAAACTAACATACTTATTATCAAATACTCAGGGTAAACCAAAAAAACAAACAGATTGGGAATTAATAAAAAATTATTTAAAAACGAGAAATGCAAAGTTGTAATATAAAGAAATATCAGACGAGTAAGAAGGGCAATAGAACTGTCTCAGAATAAAGAATGCTTTGAATGCGATTTCCTGCTTCTTGGCAGTGGGTTGGACTGGATGGCCCATGAGGTCTCTTCCAACTCTACTATTCTATGATTCTATGATTCTAATTAAGAACAGATGCAGAAACAAGATAGGAGACCTAAGGGTACTGGGAGTACCAAGGGAATACTATAGGAAACACCACATAATAGATGAAAGTCAATTTTAAAGATGTGTGTTATGGTCATGTAACTATGTAAAGTTATCTGTTGGATCCGGTTCATGTTTATTTTTAGTATATATATATTTTCTTTCTTTTCTTTCTTTCTCTCCCCTTCTTCCTCTCTCTCTTTTCTCTTACTACTTTCCCTCTCTCCATTTAGGTCCAGTAACAGTTTGGTCTGTTGGGTGTGCTGTACGGTTTTTTCTTTCTTTCTTTCTTTCTTTTTTATGTATTTACTTTTTGTCACTCTTAAATTTTTGTCATCTCATTGTAAATCACACTGTCAGTAAATATTTGCAATAAAAAATTATTTATTTATTTATTTATTTAAAAAGACGATGTGAGCAGCCTGTCCTTATGTCGGAAGGATAGCTCAAGGAAGACACGTAGCATTTGAGAGCCCTCTGGACCGCTCTCAGATGTCACATGTCTCATGTCACATGTCTCATACATAATGCTGAGAGGACAACCCAAAGATCAAGGGAGGAATACTGAGGAGGAGGATCGGGGCAATCACCGCATGTCCTGATTCAGGAGGAAAGTGGGATATAAATAAACAAATAATATCTTGCTTTCCTCCCAGCATAAGTTTGGGTGAACATCCCTGTTCTCATGCCAAGAAGACAACCTGAGGATGACTTGCAACTTAGAAAAAACACAGAGCCCTGCATGTGCAACGACATAATATTGACAACATGGAAAGGCCTTGAATTGAAGCAGGACTAAGCAAGCAATTAAGATTAAGAGAGACATCAACATATCCGCAGCATACCGTAGACAACTACGAGAAGATTCTGAGAATCCCAATAAGAAGTGAATTACCATACATCAAAAGACTGTTTAAGATCTAAAAACAATCACATACAGGCATCTTCCAAGAAATGGAGGACCATCATCCTCAAACTATGAGGGATCGCCTAAGTAAGCCTTTTAGATTGAGGCAGAGGCACACCGGGAACCCGAAACCGTGGTTCTTGTAGATCTGAAACCATATAATAAATTCTTAATTAATTAATATGTAATTATTCTCCCAATATAGGACGTCAGGCAGCCCAGAAACCTAAATTAAAGCAAAATGTGCTCATTCACTTAAGGAACATCTAGACCAGGCATGGGCAAACTAAGGCTATTAAGAAGAAGCAAAAGCAAAAAAGAGACGAATTGAAAAGAGGAGAAAGGAATGCACAAAGCTACAAGACTCAACAAAACTAAATTGCCGGAAGAATGAATGCAGACGCAACATATCATTAGAGTATGGAATTCATAGCCGCAGGGGATGGGGATGGTCAGGGGAGGTTTTAGGGTTTGAAAGGAGGATTAGGATAATGAATGGGCGGCAGGACTAGGGCTCAGTTCCTTTCATTCATTCCCACTTGCCTTTCTCTACAAATGGGATTGAAGGTTGCCCGCATCTAAAGTTAAAACAACTCCCTCCTCTCAAATATCAAATAATCAAACAATTAAACAAGTTATAACACCCATACACCATACTGAAAAGGAATGTCTGTATGTATTTTATAGCATTTATATTCCATTTTTCAATATGGTTTGGACTATTTTATTCTCCAAGAGGATGTGAGTCGGAGGTTGACATCTGGATTGCTTCTTGTTGGAGCTAAAGTCTCCCAATGTAGAGTGTATCATCTACAGTGTTCCCTCGCTACTTCGCGGTTCGCTTTTCGCACCCTCGCGGTTTCGCAGGTTTTTAAGAAACACTAAAATAATAGTATAAATCATAAAATAATATTAGAAATCCCTTAGAAATCCCTCTTTCTACTTCCTTCCTAAGGAAAAGCCTAAAGAAGGGAGAGAAAAGGAGGCTGAAGCAGCTTTGTTTTTGCCTTACAAGGCAGCAGCAGTGGCGGGACCGCGCATGCGCATGATTGAGAGGCGAGGCAGGGACAGAGACGCTACTTGCAAACAACACAAATATATTATTATTATTATTATTATTATTATTATTATTATTATTATTATTATTATTGTATTTTTATACTCCGCCCTATCTCCCCGAAGGGACTCGGGGCGGCTTACATGGGGCCAAGCCCAGACATCAGACAATATAAAAACATAGCAATAAAACAAGTCAATCAACAATAAAACAAATCATAAAACAAATGAGGTCACATACAATAAATATACTGATAAATCCTGGGTTGGCTCCAAAAAGGAACTGGGCCAAAAGTGCAAGTAGTGTCAGTACCATCAGGGAGAGGTAGATACCAGAGATATTGTTCCCATTAAAGTACTGGGGAAGGCGTACACACGTGTCTATATATGTCGTATGTCTAATGGCACTGAATGCTTTGCAATGTGCAAATATAGCATCCCTGCTTTGTGGATTTTCACTTTTCGCGGGTGGTCCTGGAACGTAACCCCCGCAATAAGTGAGGAAACAATGTACACTGTAGAATGAATGAAGTTTGACACGACTTTAACAGCCAGGACTCAAAGCCCCAACATCCTTTGGCTGAGAAGGCTAATATGTTCCATTATATCCTTCAAGCATGTCAATCATCCATACGCCAGAACTTCTGTGAAGTGCTGAGAATGCAGTTATGGGGATGGATTTGTCCCAAACCAATGGAATGAATACTCTTTCAGTGCCTTCTGCCATAGGTTATAGAATCATAGAATAGTAGAGTTGGAAGAGACCTCATGGGGAATCCAGTCCAACCCCATTCTGCCAAGAAGCAGGAAATCACATTCAAAGCACCCCCGACAGATGGCCATCCAGCCTCTGCTTAAAAGCCTCCAAGGAAGGAGCCTCCACCACAGTCCGGGGGAGAGAGTTCCACTGCCGAACAACCCTTCTCACAGTGAGGAAGTTCTTCCTGATGTTCAGGTGGAATCTCCTTCCTTTCCTGTAGTTTGAAGCCATTGTTCCGTGTCCTAGTCTGCAGGGCAGCAGAAAACAAGCTTGCTCCCTCCTCCCTATGACTTCCCTTCACGTATTTGTACATGGCTATCATGTCTCCTCTCAGCCTTCTCTTCTGCAGGCTAAACATGCCTAGTTCTTTAAGCCGCTCCTCATAGGACTTGTTCTCCAGACCTTTGATCATTTTAGTCGCCCTCCTCTGGACGCTTTCCAGCTTCTCAACATCTCCCTTCAACTGCGGTGCCCAAAATTGGACATAGTGTGATTCCAGGTAAAGTGGTCTGACCAAGGCAGAATCGAGGGGGAGCAGGACTTCCCTGGATCTAGACGTTATTCCCCTATTGATGCAGGACAGAATCCCGTTGGCTTTCTTAGCAGCCGCATCACATTGCTGGCTAATGTTTAACTTGTTGTCCACGAGGACTCCAAGGTCTTTTTCGCACACACTGCTGTCAAGCCAGGCGTCCCCCATTCGGTATCTTTGATTTCCATTTTTTCTGCCGAAGTGAAGTATCTTGCATTTGTCCCTGTTGAACTTCATTTTGTTAGTTTCCGCCCATCTCTCTAGTCTGTCAAGATCGTTTTGGTTTCTGCTCCTGTCTTCTGGAGTGTTAGCTATCCCTCCCAGTTTGGTGTCGTCTGCAAACTTGATGATTGTGCCTTCTAACCCTTCGTCTAAGTCGTTAACAAAGACATTGAACAGAACTGGGTCGAGGACGGAGCCCTGCGGCACTCCACTTGTCACTTCTTTCCATGATGAAGATTGGTGAGCACCCTTTGGGTTCGTTTGCTTAGCCAATTACAGATCCACCTAACTGTAGTTTTGTCTAGCCCACATTTTCCTAGTGTGTTTGCCAGAAGGTCGTGGGGGACTTTGTCGAAGGCCTTACTGAAATCCAGGTATGCTACATCCACAGCATTCCCTGTATCGACCCAACTCATAACTCCATTGAAAAAAGAGATCAGATTAGTCTGGCATGACTTGTTTTTGTTGAATCTTTGTTGGCTATTAGCAATGACCGCATTTGTTTCTAAATGTTCACAAACCACTTCCTTAATGATCTTTTCCAGAATCTTGCCTGGTATCGACGTGAGGTTGCTCATTGTTCTTTTATCTATTATTTATTTACTTACAGTATTTATATTCCGCCCTTCTCACCCCGAAAGGGACTCAGGGAGCATTACAATACACATATACATGGCAAACATTCAATGCCATTAGACATACGACATATAGACAGACACAGAGGCAATTTAACATTTTTCCAGCTTCCGGCTTCATGAGGGTATGCTCAATTCCAGCCACAGGGGGAGCTGCCGCTTAATCATCCACTGTGACATTGAATCCTTTTTGGTGGTAGTACTTCCTCATTGTTCTTCACATGTGGTCGACACTTTTGTGGTGTCAAAAATTAAGTTAAATTAGCCTCCTCGCATTAAGCGATACCTAGAATTCTCTACTCATAGATGCAACTGTTTTTGAGCTGCTTAGGTGGGCAGCAAGCTAGGCTATTAACAGTCACGAGCTTAACCTCCACCTGAGCTTCAAACTAATAACCTCTCGGTCAGTAGTGATTTATTGCTGCCAGCTACTAACCAGCTGTGTCACAGCCCGCCCCTTGAGATGACAGATCAAATATAATTTCATACGTAGATGATATCATCAACATGTCTTTTCTCTGTTGCTTTTCAGCAAAGACTTGTGTTAATTCAAGATGAATCAAATATATTGGATGGCAATCACAAGGATGACAATGTTTACACACAATGGAGGAGGCAGACAACTCCATATTGTGGTGCTTGTAATGTTGTGTCAAGGCCACAGGTAGCAAATTTGACCCATCAAGAGAAGAATAGCTCAGAGAGTTCCTTCCCTAACAACATTGCATCAATTCCATCATCACAACAATACATAACTAATCTCAATATATCACTGAGCTACGTTAACCAATCAAAAGTATCTTATTGATGGATGGATGTTATGCCCCACTTAAGTTTTCATAATTAACCCAAATAATAGTCATTAAGACATTCGATGCTATTAAACTTACAAGGCATGCACCTTGAGAAAGTTTTCTGGGTTGACCTTATCCAAGGATACTCAAGGATACTAAGTAACTGGATACTCAAAGACACATGATATAGGATTCAACTTTGGATATTCCACTCTAACTTATTTTTTTTTTTTGTAAACAAAGATTGCATCTACACTGTTGAACGAATGCAATTTGAAACCCCTATAACACAAAGCTATGGAATGCTAGAAGTTGTAGTCTGGAAGCAGGGGCGGTTCAACCGCCAGGCAAACTAGGCACTTGCCTGTGGTGCCATCTTGTAGGGGGCGCCGTTGAGGTGTTCCCGGGTGCTGCCGGCACCTCCTCCTCCTCCTCCTCCTCCTCAGAGGTTGTGAAGTCTGTAGGAAACAATGCAAGTGGGGTTTATTTATCTGTGGAATAATGTCTAGGGTGGGAAAAAGAGCTCTTGTCTGAGGCTAGTGTGAATGTTGCAATTGGTCAGCTTGATTAGCATTTAATGGCCTTGCAGCTTCAAAGCCTGGCTGCTTCCTCTCTGGGGGCATCCTTGGTTGGGAGATGTTAGTTGGCCCTGATTGCTTCCTGTCTGGATTTACCCTGTTTTCAGAGTGTTGTTCTTTATTTAGGCTTTTCCTTAATCTCTCCTTATTATCTAACATTTTTGCTTATCCAACGCTTTTATTTTTCAGTGATTGGTTTTGGGGGGGGGGTGCCAAAATTTCTGTTCGCCTACACTTGAAAATGACCTTGGACCTGCCCTGTCTGGAAGGACACCAGGACTCTTCTGCGATGAAGGCGAAAGACTATGGAAAATGACAATCCCAGAATTCCATCACATCAAGCCATGGCAATTAGAGTCAAACTATGTTAACTTGACAGTGTAGACCAGTGGTTCCCAACCAGATATTTTGGCCATCAACTCCCAGTAATCCTAACAGCTGGTAAACTGGCTGGGATTTCTGAGAGTTGTAGGCCAAAACATCTGGGGACTCACAGGTTGAGAACCACTGGTGTCGATGCACTGAACAAGAAAGTTGACACTTTCTATATGGGTTCAATAGGTCCCACTTACGGAGAAGTTACTTCCTGAAAGATCTCTTCTGGTCCTTATTGATGGGTAGACTAGGTTAAGCCGGTTTACCCCAGAGTAAGAAATTTGGAAAATATCCCAGATTTTGAGAGAAGCTTTTAAATGAAAACATCAGTAAATCAAATAGTGAATGCGGTGACAGAAGGGATGCTCATCAGCAGTCAACAAAAGAAATTTCAAGCACTGTGTTAGAAAACTGTCCAACAGCTGATGCTGGGCTCAGCGTGAAATCTCCTGTTGAATTGGAAAATGGAGATGGTGGTGAGTTTGGGGACTTTGGTTCAGTAACAAAAAAGTTTCCGGACTCTGATGACTTTTCAGACTTCAGTTCTGCTGGTTGTGACCAAGGTGCAGAGTGAAATGCTTTTGAAGCAGAGCAAAAAGATAGCTGCTTATGGGCTGCATTTGAAGATGAACAGGGGGCGGATTCTCATACTGGAAAAGATGAGTGGCCTTCGCATAGAAAAGGGTCAACATCTGATGTTGAACATCCAATGAGTCAGATGACCGACAGTGTTTCTACAACATCTTTGCACGGAAGTGGCAGTGAGCAATTGCAGGAATTGTCAACGTCATCTCAGGTAATTACCATCATTTGCTTCTGATGATAAAGTTTTTCACAATTTACTTTTTCGGGGAAAATTTAAATAGTTCATTCTACGGTATTCAAGTTGTTGCTTTTGTAATCCAGTATGAATGTTTGGAGCTCCTCCTGCAATGCAGTTTCTCCTTATACATGGACCTTCTAAATGCACATGTATTAAGTATCCACAAATTATGTACTGTACAGTTTTAGTAATGAAAAATATTTCTTTTTAGTTAGCAATAATATAGTGAAAGTGCCACTAAATACAGAGAGAGCTTTTAACTGTTTTAACTGTTTAACGTTTTAGTTCATTGTATAACGATGTAACGGCATCAATTGCCACTTGTAAGCCATCCTGAGTCCCCTCGGGTGAGAAGGGCGGGGTATAAATAATTGAAATAATAATAATAATAATAATAATAATAATAATAATAATAATAATATACAGTTGTCTAGTTTGGGCAGAGTGTGGACAGTGTGACTGAATCTGATATAGACCAGTCTACTGCCCACATAGGTCACCACCACCATCTCCTTCTACTTGACCTATCTTTATCCGCTCCCAATACATCTGTGCTGTATATCAATAACAAATGTATGAAGCTGTCAAGAGAGCATCAGATAGAGAAAAGATGTGAATAGATGAAGGTGTCTCTGGTTTGATTTCAATTGCAAGAACAATCCAGTCATATTTGTTATTATTATCTGGAATGTGGGACGTAATCCTTGATCGAACTGGAATGTCACCCGAGTTCAATTATCTCTGCTCTACAATGCTCCAAATAACTGAGATGCTATTGAGTGTTTATGCAATTAACTACCTACAGGTATAAGGAAATAGCAAAGGCATGCGAGGACTGAAGGTATCTGGTATTTTTATTGATCAGCATCACCAATTGAATATGTACATTAAAGCAATTGATTGATACCAAGATCGGGATATCTCTAATTTAATCTCAATTAGAACAAAGTAGAAATAATAATCAGCAATGGGCTATGTTTCCTGGCCATTAAAGAATGGAAATGGGGAATTACGTTGTGCTGGTACGGCTGTACCAGAAGCTCCAACGTTATTTTCTTTCTGCTAATATTTGCAGTCATAGGGCAGACCGCCTGTCCATCATCATTAAGTTTGGTTCCGCCCCTTGTTCAGGGCTCTGGAAGGGAAGGAGCCATTTTTAAGTCAGTCGCACTTAAGGAAGCTAAGCTATAGGACGTAGACCAGCTCGTCCCGTAGAAAAGCTTCATATCTCAAGAACATCTGGAGATATAGAACATCCGAGGAATCAGAAACAGAAATTCCAGGGGAAAGGTCCCAAAGGTTCTGGCTAAGAGCTCACAGCCCCTCAGCCTCATAGCTCCTGAGGGAAACAGCCCTAAAGCTTTCAAAGAAACCTCAGAGAGGGAATAGCACCACAGATCCACGGAACCCCAGCTGAAACACCTGCAAGCCTTGGTTGTTAGGTCCACTTGATACCCAGACACATTTGGAATCAGTAGAGGGACCCACATCAGCTAGGCCCATATAATAGACAGCCTGGGAGAGGTTATAAGAGGGTTTTCTTCTTATAGAGAAAGCACAGTTATCCAAAGCCAATTGCCTGTCCCCTGGGGACAAGACTGAAAAGGCCAACAGTTTATTAAGGAAACCTTGAAGTGTTATTTGACTCCTTGAAGATTTATTATTTGTTCAATAATAAAGACTTTGTTATCTCATTAAAGACTCAATCCTTTTCAGGAAAATCCTCAAGAACCTCTCTTTGAGGCGCCCTGGCTTCCCACTGGGCATAAAGTATACGTCCTACCCTGTTTCTCCGAAAATAAGACATCCCCCAAAAATAAGAGGTTTTGCTGAATTGCTAAATATAAGGCCTCCCCCAAAAGTAAGACCTAGCAAAGTTTTTGTTTGGAAGCATGCCCTGCGCCCGCCAAATAAAACACCAGAACTTGCAGGATCGGTAAATGTACATACCAGTTGTACATGGAAATAATGGTAATAATATATTAAAATGTCATATTATTTATATTTATACAGTAGTAACAAGAAATTCTTGACAGGAGTCATAGTTTGTCTTGTTTGGTTATGTTGGTTTGTGATGACAACTTCTGTACAGTATATAATAAATGCTCATTTTTTTGTTCAACAATAAATGTGAATTCTTCTTCATGGAAAAATAAGACATCCCCTGAAAATAAGACCTAGCACATCTTTGGGAGCAAAAAATAATATAAGACACTGTCTTATTTTCGGGGAAACACGGTATACAAAGACAATAGCTACAGGCCCAGCGCGTGACAGAACATACGTCTTTCCAGATGTTCTGGTGGGCAATCCCACCAGTCCTGGCCAGTATAGCTGCTGGTCAAGAATTGTGGAAACTATGAATGTAAGACATCTAGAAGGTCAAGGTTTTCCATGATTCATCTAGAATTTAGGGTTTATCTACACCAGTGGTTCTCAACCTTTTTTGACCAGGGACCACTTTGACCAGGGACCACTCTCCAAAATTAGTGCCGAAAGGGTTCTGAATCAGTTTTTGTTCAACTTTAGATTCAGTTTGGTTATTTGGGGTGTTGATTCAGAAAATTGCATTGGATAGACCACATCAGCTCTAGTTTCTGATACAGAACATACGCCTTCCAGTAATCGCCATCTACTCGCCCACAGAAAACTATATTTAATCATCTAGAGCTGATGTGGTCTATCCAATGCAATGGTCAGCTTTGCAGAAAAGAGCGGAAATAAAATAACTAAAATAAATAAATAAAGAGGAAGGAGGTTCATGGATCGGATTTTCATTCTCGAGGCCCACTGCTGGATCGCAGCCCATAGGTGAGAACCACTGGTCTACACTGTAGAGTGAATTTAGTTGGACACCACTTGAACATCCATGGCTCAATGAGATGGCATTTTGGAAGCTGTAGTTTTCCGAGACCTTTTCTGCCTAAGATTGATGGGGCCTCACCAAACTATGAAACCCAGGATTCCATAACATTGAGTCATGGAAATCAAAGCAGCTTCAAATTTCATCCATTCTACAATGTAGATGCACCTCTATAGAGTCTGTGGCCACAATAGAAGTTTCATGCTAAGGATAATGACTTATCAGCAATGAATTTCCTGCATCAACAGGAAATTAGACTGGTTGATTTATGAAGTTATTAATTAAAGTCCTACTCCATACTCCTCCTTCTCCTCTGCCTCCGCCTCCTCTTCTTTTCTCCTTCTCCTTCTTCCCACTTTCCTGTTCCTCTGCCAAAATCTGTGCCTGATGTGGCACAGGAAGTGGATTCAGAAAAAAAAAGGTTGTCTACCACTGGTGAGATCATTCCTACTAGTGTCTTAAAAACAGATGGAAGTATTTCAAAATATGTTCTTCTGGAAATTATTATTATTATTTATTATGACACAGCAAACAAGATAGATATGCTGGATTTCGTATCACAAAATCACAAGTCGAACACTTCTCAAGTGTCTAGGACTGTGTGATGTATTTTCGGATGATGCGTGCAGATCTTCAATTTTGTCAAGGAACTTTCCATGCAATGTTTTGTTGTGCCAGCTGTCAGCTCTAGTTTGTAGTGCGGTTTTCTTGTACTGATTTTTGTCTGTTGTTGTTGTTATTATTATTATTATTATTACTATTATTACTATTTTATTGTATGACACAGCAAACAAGATAGACATGCTGGATTTCATATCTCAAAATCACAAGTCAAACACTTCCCAAGTGTCTAGGACTGTGTGATGCATTTTCGGATGATGCGCGCAGATCCCAGTAGGGTGGCCTTTTGCAGTTGTTGTTATTATTATTATTATTATTATTATTATTATTATTATTATTATTATTAGGTTTGTGTATACCCCACTTTTTCCCTCCACAAGAAGACTCAGCACATCACCATTCTCACACCTGTTCAACCTTAGCAACGAACAGGCATCTAAATATTGAGTCATCCAACCCACTGGTCCAGGTGTAACTGGGTAGTTGTTCCTCCACCTGATCCATCACACCTACTTCCTGAGACATCTCCCTATGTTTACCTGTCCCTATCTCTTCCCATCAGACTCACCTTGGTTGGGCAAACCCAGTTAAAGAAGCCAGGTTACTCAACCTTTGTGGTAGGATTCATTTTGCTGTGTGCTCATTGCCTCTCCTGATCAACCACCTCTTTGAACTCCTACCCTTCTGACATTAAAAATACAATTTTTAGTTCTCTATATAATTATGGCTTCAGAGGGCTTTAGGTGAAGAGGGAG
Organism: Anolis carolinensis; assembly: GCF_035594765.1. Taxonomy (NCBI): domain Eukaryota; kingdom Metazoa; phylum Chordata; class Lepidosauria; order Squamata; family Anolidae; genus Anolis; species Anolis carolinensis. Next base: position 14,824,770 of record NW_026943825.1, on the reverse strand, counting down.
CCACCAAAACCTCTTTTTAATCCCTTCAAATTTGAGAAAATTTCTGCCCGAAGGATGCAATCCAGATCTTCTCATACTCTCCCTGTGTTGGTGGATTATAAGGTCCTTTTGAGGGAAAGGAAAGCAGACTCACTGATGTTGGATGGGGGCAGTGGCAGTTTTCTTTGAGTTTCAAAAGGAAATAATTTTGGTCAGTAGTCAGGGCTGAACCTGTGAGCCTCAGGTTGTTCTCACAACCAAAATGTAATCCTTTGTCCCATGAGCCACTGATGTAACTTCTCTTCCATAAGCTCTATAGCAGTGGTTCCCAATGTTTGGGCCTCCAGGTGTTTTGGACTTCAGCTCCCAGAATTCCTAACAGCTGGTAACCTGGCTGGGATTTCTGGGAGTTGAAGTCTAAAACACCTGGAGGCCCAAAGGTTGGGAACCACTGCTCTATAGGAGCTTGGCTTGAATCTCCCTATAAAATATAACTGGTCTTTCATGATAACCATGGCTTGAGTGCTCACCTAGAACATTGATGTGTTCCACTTACATCTTCTCCCAACTGCTTTTTCCTCCTTTTTTGGGAAGCAACGTTGATATGGAACTGACCAATGGAACGGCCCGGACTTTGCTCTTGGATCTCGTGATTTACTCTGTTGTCAGAGTCAAATGTTAATGGTTTTAATTAGGTTTTAATTGTATTTTAATGACTTCTTTTGTATTTCGTTTTAAAAGTTATTGAATTATTGCCACATTGTCAAGCCACCCTGAGTCCCCTCTGGGGTGAGAAAGGCAGGGTAAAAGTATAGCAAATAAATAAATAAATAAATTTCAGGAGATCTTCTGCTTTCTGCTCTTGCTGGTGGACATCCCATTGGTTGTAAGACCAGAATGGACATACTGGTTGTGCTATGGTGGCATTTTGAGATCTTTTGAAGTCCTTCCAGCAGTAGTCTTGCCAAGAAAGTCCTACGATAGGTCACCATACATGGATACCTCTTTACCAATGGTTCTTCACATCTTCTTTCCTAGTCACAGTGTTGACTAACTATGATTCAATGGGTTTATTATAGTTCTGAATGGCTAACATGGTCCAGCTCATATAGTAGAAGGAGAAGGAGAAGGAGAAGGAGAAGAGAAAGAGAAAGAGAAGGAGAAAGAGAAAGAGAAGGAGAAGGAGAAGGAGAAGGAGAAGGAGAAGGAGAAGGAGAAGGAGAAAGAGAAAGAGAAGGAGAAGGAGAAGGAGAAGGAGAAGCAGAGGGAGAAAGTTAAGTGGGAAAGAAGTGATAAGTCCATGGCTTCTTTACTTTCTACCCCAATTGGGAGGGAAATCTAACTATTTTTGTACCTAAAAGTAACTTTTTCCCAACCCTTTAATTGCAGGCACGGTTTACATATCTCACAGGAACTCGCCCAGGATGGCTAATAATAACGTTGCATACCTGCCTTCTTCTGAAAGCTATAGGAATGAGGCAAGCTCTTATAAATCTCAGCACCTCCCTGCTGCTATGGCCCCATGGCATGTTGTAATTACATCCAACCCTCAATTTGAACCTTCCCTCTGTCTTTACACCTTCTCACACCCAGAGTCGGTCCTCCTGAGACAAAATAACAATGTGAGTCATTCTCCAAACATGTAAAACATTCTGGAAAAACCACATGAAAATAAAGAAGGCTAAGTAAATTGTCCTTTGATGTCAACACAACGGTAAATCCGCCAATGCCCAATGAGATTTAGGCTCAGGGAAGTAAGTATAGGCCTTTTTTTTTTTGCTGGTCATGGACCGTAATAAAGTGTTGATGTTGTATAGACATTTTCACTCACATGTCTAACCATATATGTCTACTCAGAAGTAAGTCCTCTTGAGTTGATGTCATTGGTCTTGCTCCCATGGTTGTATGCATTGGATTAGGCAGGCATGGGCAAACCCAGGCCCGTGGGTCCAGGCCCGGTTCAACATGGAGGCCGTTGAAGCGGCCGCGTCAGGCGCATGTCAGGGGGCTGCTGTCAAGGCCTCGACAGCGCCCCATGTAAATTTACCGAGGAGGGAGGCGGGGCGGGGACCATCGCCTCCCTCCTCGGCGAAGAGCTAGGCCTCAGATGAGGCCTTCGCCGAGGAGGGAGGCTATGATCCCTGCCACCGCCTCCCTCCTTGGCAAATGGAGAAGGCCTAGCTATTCTCGCGAGGTCTCGCGAGGACTCACGAGACCTCGCGAGAAAAGCTAGGTCTCAGTAGGCCTTCCGCGTTTGCCAAGGAGGGAGGCGATGGTCCCTGCCGCTGCCTCCGCCCCCGGAAAACACGGAAGGCCTCATCTGAGGTCTAGCTCTTCTTGCAAAGTCTCACGAGGACTTGCGAGGTCTCGCGAGGACTCACGAGACCTCGCGAAGTCTCGCAAGGACTCACGAAGTCTCGCAAGGACTCACGAAGTCTCGCAAGGACTCACGAGACCTTGCGAGAAAAGCTAAGCTTCAGATAGGCCTTCTGCATTCACTGAGGGCGGAGGCAGCGACCATCACCTCCCTCCACGACGAACGTGGAAGGTCTTGTGAGAAGAGCTAGGCCTCAGTTGAGGCCTTCGCCTGGGAGGTGATAGTCCTACCCCTGCCACCGAAGGAGGTATGTGCGGGCCCTTGGGGGTGGGGGGCGCAATTTTGGGGGGGGGCGCGGCCACTTTCGCTTACAAGGCGAAATTACCTGCGTGGGTCAGATACAGCCCCTTGGGCTCTTTCCTCCAGTTCACATCCCCAGGCTGAGCGGAGGGCCAAGGCAGAGATACACAGCTGGCAAGAGCTCTCCAGAGTCACATGCCTCCTTCTCCTCACAGCCTGGGGCTGTGGTTGGCCATGCGTCCCCAGGCTGAGAGGAGAGCTGTGGGAGAGATACATGGCTAGTGAGAGCCCTCTATAGCTCTCACTATCCACGTGTCTCATTCTACTTTCAGCTTGGGGACACGGAGGGATGCCATGTTCCCAGGCTGAGAGGAGGAACCTTCTTTCCATCCAAGGAGGACCTCCAGCAGCCACTCCACCAAGGCCAGGAACAATGTAAATCATGAACATGTGGTGTAGCTATGTTCTGCAAAGTCACCCTTGGATTTTTTTTTCATTGTTGGCCAAAGCAACTACGAGCTCATGTTGGTTTCTAAAGAACGCAACTCTCCGTCTGCACACTAGATGGTGGTATTTCCCAGGATGCCCTTGCTTGACATGATGTGAAATGTTTGCAACCTCACAACATGCTCAACCTGTTGTCTTGGATTGGGTAATATAGGTCTCTAGAAAAGCAATTCACTTCTGACCTCTGGTGGAAACTTTCAAAACTAACCCAAAGAGTGTGTTTACACAGTACAGGTGAATGCAGTTTAGCATCACTTTAATGACCATGACTTGCTACTTCAGAACTCTGGGAGTTGTTCTTTGGCAAAGCACTGGCGCTCTTTGGCAGACAAGGTGAAAGACCTTCTAGAACTACAGCTCCAAGGAGTCCATAGCATTGAGCCATTGCAGTTAAAGTGGGGTCAAACTGCATTCATTCAACAATGTAGATACACCCATAGACATGTAATGTCTATTGCTCTTGATAGACCAAGCAGGCAGAGGCGGTCCAACGGTGAGGCTAAGTAGGCGGCCGACAGGGGGCGCACTCAAGGCACCCCCGTGAAAATGTGGTGCCACTGCGGCACCGCCGTTACTCACCGCCACCTCTCATTTTTTTTCCGGGGCAGAATTCCTGCGCATGCGCAGAGGAGGCCCAAAATGGCCGATGGGACCTTTCTGTGCATGTGAAAAGAGTCACTCACGTGGTGACGTAAGGCACACAGTGTGCCTTACGTCACTGTGCAAGCGAGTGAGCGAATGCACAGAAGGGTCCCATCGGCCATTTTGGGTGATGGGACCCTTCTGCGCATGCGCAAAAGGTCACTTGCTTGCGAGTCATGAGTAAGGCAATGGAAGCCTGCCACCGCCACCTTCAGGTCAGCAACCCTTGGCTGTTCGAATTTGGGGAGCAGGGTGAGCTCCTGCTGTTAGCCCCAGCTTCTGCCAACCTAGTAGTTTAGTGATTGGATTTTTGGGGGGGGGGTGCGAAAATTTCTGTTCACCTACGCTTGAAAATTACCTTGGACCGGCTCTGACAGCAGGTGTTGATGCTTGTTACAAAATGTTATAATAATAATAATATCCAACATAGATAAAATCCAGCACATAGATCTCATTTGCTGTATCATACTGTGTTTTTGTGTCATTAAAATAATAATAATTTCTTACCTGCCTCTCCTTGAGACTAGAAGCAAGGCAATGTTATGAATTGATATGGTTGTTTGGTCTCTGTTTCTCCATTTATTAATTTATATATTTTAATAATATACAGTGGGGTCATTATTTGCTGTTTTAAGTTGACTTTATTGCCATCTAAGATGCTTGTATAAAAGCAAGGATCTCCTCACCACTACCACTATAACCATAAAATAATTGCAGAGTTAAAAAAACTGTTAGAACTGAGGTTTACCACAAGGGGGCGCTGCTAAACTTTAAATAAGTCCTTTTGAGAGTTGGAGGGTTTTAAATGGCTTTTTAAGAGAATGCTGTATTATATGAATTGCATTGTAGATTGCTCTTATATTTTTATTTATATGATTTATATTGTCTTAATGCAATTAAGTTTAATTCTATGTCGATATTGGCTTTTTGCATGTTTTAAACTGGATGTGGTTACTCAATGATTGGTAGAGACTAGGCTTGTGCTTTTGGGGAAAACCTTGTCCTGTTTTGTATCCTAACTTTCGTTGGGGGCTCCAATTCATTTTTTGGGAGCTTCCCGAAATTGGGAAGGTAGATATTTGTTTTCAGTTTGGGGCCCCAAAAATCAGCCCATTATTGGGGGGGGCGTTCAACCCATTGGCTGTCCTTCCCCACATGTTTTATGGACGCGTCCGTTTTTCCTACGTGGCTCCTACTGTTTCTACTCTCAAGTGAGAAGCGCTTGGCTGCAGGAACTGGCAGGTGCCTCTGTTTTCCGGGCCTGCCGCCACGTCAGGCCACACACGCACTGGAAAGCATGCTTGCCTGCCAGTGCCTGCAAACAAGAGTAAGAAGCACTCTGCTGCAAGCGCTCTCTGTTCCTGCCTAACTCCCTGCCACACATGCACTCTCTTTCCAAGGAGGCAAGTTTGGCTGCAGATGAAAGCCTGCTTTCGTATCGAGCAGGTTTTCGTGTCGGGAGGGGGCTTCCTGTTTCGTGCTCCCAAAGAAATGGAAAACATGAAATAAATGGTAGAAATGGTAGGAACGAATCCCGTACACATGTCTAGTAGAGAGTGGAAAGAATTGGAGAAGAGTTTTGCTATATCTCTGTCTTCTTCTTCTTTTTCTTCTTAGGCGATCCCTCGTCGTTCGAGGATGATGGTCCTCCATTTCTTGGAAGACGCCTGTGCGTGATTTTTTTTAATGTGTGGAGGTCGGTGCACGGCCGGTCAACACACAGTCTTCACAGATTGAGGTCCCAGCAATGGTGTGGTTAACACAACAAGAGTGGCTTCTCAGTCTGTTGCAGCCTTCTTCCGCCTTCACAGGCGTTGTAACATGTACCATGTTATCCTCCGCCTGCTCCACCGTTGAGGTCTTTGGGTCTTCGGATCGTTCTTAGTCTGAATCCTCCCCTGTGACCACTCCTGGGGTGCGTGACTCCAGTGGTTGTGCCCTCAGGTTCATTGGAACACGCAAGCCCCCCCACCACGTCAAGGTGACAATCCATCGAGGGGGATATATCTCTGTATCCAAGCACAGACTGATGGCATCATCTGTTGAGACCTCCAGAGGACCTTGGAAGATCATTGGCTACCCTTGTACCAAGTTCCGAAAATCCAACTTGTTCAAAATATGGCAGCCAGTTTCTAGGAGTGAGCATCTCACACCTAAAGTCACTCCACTGGCTGCCAATTAGTTTCTGGGCAAAGTACAAGGTGATGGTTTTGACCATTAAAGCCCTACATCAGTGGTTCTCAACCAGTGGATCCCCAGGTGTTTTGACCTACAACTCCCAGAAATCCCAGCCAGTTTACCAGCTGTTTCGATTTCTGGGAGTTGAATTTCCAAAACATCTTGTGACCCACAGGTTGAGAACCACTGCCCTACATGGTTTGAGCCCAGGTTACCAGGTTGCCTTCTCTCCTACAATCTGAATTCCCAGCCAGTTTACCAGCTGTTAGGTTTTCTGGGAGTTGAAGGACAAAAACATCTGGGGACCCACAGGTTGAGAATCACTGCTCTACATGGTTCGAGCCCAGGTTGCCTTCTCTCCTACAATCTGCCCCACACACTTCGGTCTTCTGGAGGGGATGGGGTCTGCTCCAAGCAGCCCAAACCCAACTGGCAACCACCACCTAGAGGACCTTTTCCTTGACCACCCCAAGACTTGCGGGTAGAACTCTGACAGTTAAAACAGTCTTTAAAATTTAATGCTTTTTCTTTTGTTTAATCTCTGTTTGGTCTGTTTTAATATGTATTTCATAGAGATATGTTTTGGCATGTAATTTTTATGATGGTACATTTTAGTGTGTGTATTTGTAGTGTTTTTGCTGTGTTTATGTATTTAATTGTTTTGTAACCCATCTCAAGCCATGAGGAAAGGCAGGTAAGAAAATTGTTGTTGTTGTTGTTGTTGTTGTTGTTGTTGTTGTTGTTATCTCAATGGATGATCCTGTTGATTTGGAACAGAACTAAACTTTTCCCCATCACCTCTCTCCACCAGCCACTCAATAGCCAAGGAGACCACCATAGCTAAATTGTAGGCTTGATCGATCCATGAAAAATTTGATTCTAAACTCGTTTCAATACTAGAGGGGGCAGTTTTTTCGTTTTTGTTGCTAATAACGAATTTGGCCCCCAAAATTTTTCGAAATTAACGAAAATTCGTTATTTTCTAAATTAATTCGTTAATGGCGGATGCGCATGCGCGGTGGCCCAAAAACAGCCCGAAGGGGGGGGGACTTAGGGGGCTCTCCCGCCCTTATTTTTTGAGTGATCTTCTTCAAACTTGGTACAGTGGTAGAACACATTTAACACTGATAGCTCACCAAAATGTGGAACGTTTCCCTTATCCTCTGATTTTTGGCAAATTTTCATAGCTTTTATAATAAACCTTTTTTTAATAATTGCAGTAATCTGTTCCTGGTTTGAAAGTCTTATTTCCTGTTAAATTGGGTTGTCTTTACTGTGAAAGTCATTGTTCTACTTCAGAAACTTTGTTTTTGTGGCTGAAACTTTGTTAAATTGGTGTGTGTGTGATATATATTGTGTATATATATATATATAGTCCCTGCTTGTGTGTGTGTGTGTGTGTGTGTGTGTGTGTATAGGTAAAGGTAAAGGTTTCCCTTGACGTTAAGTTCAGTCATGTCTGACTCTGGGGGTTGGTGCTCATCTCCATTTCTAAGCCCAAGAGCCAGTGTTGTCCATAGACACCTCCAAGGTCATGTGGCCGGCATGACTACATGGAGTGCCATTACCTTCCCAGAAACACCCAGAAAATGGGAATTCCAGACAGGAAACAATCAGGGCCAGCTAATACCTCCCAACAAAGGATTCCCCCAGGTAGGAAGCAGCCAGGCTTTGAAGCTGCAAGGTTATTCAATGCTAATCAAGGTGACCAATTGCAACATTCACACTTGCCTCCCACAGACAAGAGTTCTTTCTCCCACCCTGGACCTTCCACAGATATATAAACCCCACTTGCCTAGCTTCGCACAGACGTCAAAACCTCTATGTCTGCCACAGATGTGGGTGAAACGTCAGAAGAGAATGCTTCTGGCACATGGCCATAGAGCCCGGAATACATACCACAACAGTGTGATCCCGGCCATGAAAGCTTTCGACAACACAACCACAGTATCCATTCAAGTTCATGTAGCGTAGTATGGACTGGAGACCTGTATTGGGGGGAGGGAGGGTGCGAATCTGGGCCCCTGGGAGCAGCCGAGGACGGGCCTGGCCCACACCCCCTCGCATCCCGGGCCTCTTCCTTCCTCTTCCTTTTGTTATTTAAACTATATATTGTGAAATTATGGTGTGTTTTTTTTCATGCGTGTTCTGTGTTCAAGATAGGGAGACCAAAGAGGAAAAGCAAGGGAGGGACGGAGGCCCCAACACTTCCGGCTCCCATGCGAACTCCCCCCTTGTGTGCCTTGGAGGGTGGAGCATGCGCACTGGCTCTCCCTTTCTCTATGGCTCTTTTCAGGTCGCTTGGGAACCCGAAGTGCCTCCTCCCTTTGCCTTTGTGTCCAAGAAGGAGAGAAGGACGTTGCAAGGTTTGCATTGAGGGTGTTTCTCTGGTGGGTTTGGCTTGGAAGGGGGCTCATTAAGGCCCAATTAATTAATGCACTGAGCTGAGGCGAGGCGGCGGCGGCGGCCATTTCCCCCCTCCGTCTTCCTCCTCCTCCTCGGCCTCCTTCCCCCTCGCCCCCTCCCATTGGCTGAGCCTCCCATTGGCTGAGGGGCAAAAGGAAAGGAGTTTGGGTGCTTTGCAAAAGCTTTTTTTTCTTTTCGAAAAAAACGAAGAAATAAGAAAAAACGGCCTCTCGCGATTCGAAACCGCGATATCCACACGTGTGGACAACCAAGGTTCGATATTGCTTCAAAACAATCGAAAAAAACGAATCAATAACGGTAAACGGGGAAAACGAATTATTTGAGCAAGCCTACTAAATTGTCAATCTGGGGAAAGCTTTCAGGAGAAAAGATATAACATAGTCCTATAGCACACTACACCATCCAGGATCTTGTCGTGAGAGGGAAACATCACCAGAGGTTATGATTTGGTCAAGCAACATTTATAGAGTTGAGATATGTGTCAAAAATGGAGAGGAACCATCCCAATGGCTCTTTAACCCGCATCTTGGTTTTGTGGCAAAGAATACGAGAAAGAGAAAGAGAGATTCAAGTGTTGGAAATGTTGACAAAATATGAGGTCAACAACAAATGGTGGTGTCATTGAACCAAGGATGTACTTTTCCATTTTTATGCACTGGGAATGATTCAGCTTTGTGGCTTGGTGGAAACCATCCATGCCTTCCAAAAGACATGCTGGAGAGGATGAAGAAATCTTTGGGCAGAGCCAACATCGGGAATTTTCTGAGGAGGCCTCATCTCCAGAGCTTTGGGCGGTGGTGGGGGCGAGGCATCTCCATAAGAATTTGGGATAAGCACACTTGAAAGGAAACAATGTAGGTTGAGATTTGCAAGCCGAGAAGGAAGGCTTGAATACAAAGGGGTGGTGGATCAACCATCCTTAGGGCTTTCCTTACAATAATTGCCTTAATATCAGCTCTCAGCGGTTTCCTCCCTTGTGGATCATCTCAGCCGATACCTGCCCAGCTGCCTACTCCTTCTAAAGATTGTTTTTTTATGACCCAGATGAGCCTGAAGAAAAGATGCCTGTAACATGGAGGGAAAGCACACATACAAGAACCCCAAGAACTCTTTGGAAGAGAAACGGGATTACAGATAAGTGGTATCATATCATCTGCAAACATGTTGTCCCTCAAGGGGTGCATCTATACTGTGGAATGAATGCAGCTTGACATCCATTTTCATTATAATGACTCAATGTGATGGACACCTGGGAGCTGTAATTTTACAAGTCTGTCTCTGCCAAAGAGTGCTGGTGCCTCAGTAAACTACAACTCCTAGGATCCCATAGCCTTGAAAGTATGGTCAAACTATGGTAACTCTACAGTGCAGATGTTTTGATGACTGCTTTTTAACACCTATGATGCCATCAGGAGGAACTCCAGGATTTTTCACTCCATGCAGGAACTAGAGTTCTTTCCCACAGACCTGTACTGCCTCCCCAAATTACAAATCTCAGGATTTCATAAGTCACAGTGAAGATGCACCCCATAGCAGAATAACAGTAAATGCATTTCAAGTTTTCTTTAAAGGGTCCAAAAGAGCTTCCTACTCTTTGAACAGAAAAGTGGACAACTATTAGTGTAGAGAATAGGTCATATTTAGACCGTTTGCCTTCATTCACAAGCTTTCCATTTGCAAGGATTTTGTCATAAGCCAGCCAAAAGGGAATGTTCCCAAATCCCACATACAACCCAAATTGTTATGATTGACTCGAACCCTGCAAGGTTTTTCCAAATCATTTTATTTCAAGATCGTCTTCTTTTCTGGTTCCAACTTCTACTTAGCGTAGCACGACTTGAAGGTCTTGGAGGTGGTGTACTGGTACATATTGCGAGGTGGAAAGCACTGGGAAGAGCTGGGGAATCCATGTGGCCTCCCCATGCTTGGACCACATGACGGAGAGCATAAAGACATACCCGGCATGGAGGGACAGGGGGGGCGTTGGGAGCTACACCTATCGGTGGGCTGCGATGAATTTTTCATGGTGCAAGATTCGTGGCTCAAGGTGTCACATGAAGATGCGTGTTTCTCAGTGCTCTTGGCATCACTGGACTCAACGTATTTGCTATCACAAGGGGCTGGGCCACATGGGGCGCATGGCATGCTGCCCTGTATGTTGCAAAAATTCATTTTGTAGGGTTCCGGGAAGTTGGCGGGTTGGTTCATGTTCATGAATGGTGGCTGGTTCATGTTCATGAACGATGCTGAGGGCTTCATCATACCATACTGGGGACCTGGGCCACACTGGGGACCTGGACCACACTGGGGACCTGGACCACACTGGGGACCTGGGCCACACTGGAGACCTGGGCCACATTGGGGACCTGGGCCAAACTGAGGTCCTTGAGGTGGGAAATTCTGAGGCCAGCATTGATAGTTGCAATTGGTCATTGCCATGGGAGCAGGAAGTCCTGGAACAGAAGAATGAGGAGTACAGAAACACCATTTTCATCATTTATAAGGCTGGAAATCAAATTTGGGAATCCTCAACAATGTGTCAAGCATTGAAAATAGTCCTCACGTGAAGGAATACATTTCTAGACATGGTAGACAATAGCACAGTCAGTCTGTTAATTATATGAATTTTTCCAAACAGGGGTACTTAAACTTTTTCTACTTGCAACCGCTTTCCACCCCAGAAATGTTTATGCGACCCCATGCATGTGGATATATAAAAAAGATATAAAATCAAATATAATAAATCAACATTTGCAAGGCTTGCTAAACAGTCTGATTTTTATGAAATACAAGAAGAGCGTTTTCTGCAGAGTCTACTGTAAACACTAGAGTTGTGCGCAAAATTCGTTCCTACAGTTCCTACCATTTATTTTGTGTTTTTCATTTCTTCAAGAGCATGAAACGGGAAGACCCCTCCCCACACAAAAATCTGGTTGACACGAAAGTCAGCTTTTGTCTGCAGCCGAGCGCCTCCCAGAACTTGCCTCCTTGCCTTGGAAAGAGAGTGCAGGCAGGCCTGGAAAGCATGCGCACCTGCAGCTGAGCGCCTTTTACTGTAGAATAAGAGGCGCTTGGTTGCAGGTGTGCTCCGGTCTTGCCTGCATGCTACACCACACACACACACTCTTTCCAAGGAGAATGCACGTGTGGTATGGTGTGGTGTGGTGTGCAGGCAGGCCTGGAGCACACCTGCAGCTGAGCGCCTCTTACTGTAGACTCTACTGTAATAATAATGTATATATTTGAGTATAAACCTAATTTTTCAGCCCTTTTTTAGGACTGAAAAAGCCCCCCTCGGCTTATACTCGGGTGAGGGTCCTGGTGGGCTTATATTCAGGTCGGCTTATACTCAAGTATATATGGTATATTTATTATTTTTCTCTATTATTATTGGTATTGATACCTTTATTATTTTACTCTATTAATTATTATTATTACATTTATTATTTTACTCTATTTTTATTATTATTAATACATTTATTATTTTACACTATTAATTATGATTATTACACTTAGTATTTTACTCTATTCATTATTATTAAAATTATTATTTTACTCTATTCATTATTATTATTACATTTATTATTTTACTCTATTCATTATTATTATTACATTTATTATTTTACTCTATTATTGTTGATACTTTTACATTTATTTTACTCTATTTATTATTACATTTATTATTTTACTGCATTTATTATTATTATTACATTTATTATTTCACTCTATGATTATTAAAAGGATACATAAGCACATTGACATTGAAGAAGAGGAAAATAATGGTTTAATCAGAGTTGAACCGTCATATCTTAAGTTACAGTTTGATGTAAAGATTCAAAAACATTTAAACGACTGAGGCCTCAATTAATGTAATTTTATTGGTATCTCAGCTAGGTATTTTTCAAGTGTAGGCGAACAGAATTTTGGCGCCCCTCTCCAAACCAATCACTGAAAAATAAAAGCGTTGGATAAGCAAAAATGTTGGATAATAAGGAGGGATTAAGGGAAAGCCTATTAAACATCAAATTACATTAAGATTTTAAAAACTAAGCACCAAAACATCATGTTTTACAACAAATCAACAGAAAAAGCAGTCTCGACTGCACCACAGGCGACTGCCTAATTCGCCTCACTGTTGAACCGCCTCTGATCTCGGCTTATACTGGAGTCAATGTTTTCCCAGTTTTTTTGTGGTAAAATTAGATACCTCGGCTTATATTCGGGTCGGCTTATACTCAAGTATCTACGGTATGTATTGGGTACCCCTCAACATTGAAAATTTACCCCATTATTCACCTCGAGGGCCAAAGTTTGCCCATGCCTGCTCTAGATACAGCCTAGAGCTGTATTGGCTTTTTCAGTTGCCACATCACACTCTTGGTTCGTGTTCAGCTTGTGGTCTACTAAGACTCCAAGATCCTGAATCACATGTCACCCTTCTATATTTCATCATTTTATTTCATTTCCTCATTGAAAGTAATGTTGTTATTTTTGACTCAACTCTCCAATCTGTTAAGGTAATTTTGAGTTCTGATCCTAATTTCCAATTGAGGATCCTTACGCATTAGGTGAAGTTTTTCCTCATATAGAGAAGATCTGAATCTTTCCAAGCTTTCCAACCTCTTACCTTATTGTTAATAGAAGCCTTCTCGAGCGGATCTGCCAGAACAATGCCAAGGAGGGGGGAAGTTTTTTTATATATATATGCTTTCTTGCCCATCTCAGGCACCAACGGGAGGCAACCCGGGAGAAGTGGAGGCAATAATTAGGAAAGGACCCGGAGCATCATTTCTTTTTTTGGGTCGCTGTCAATGGCTTGGGTTTCATTTCGGATCTTGCACACACCTGCTATAAAAGTTAAACACCTGCTTTGCCATCCCCAGAAAGGCGCCTTTGATTTCGGAAGGAGGAAAAAGTCATTTTATAGGACGCCGTCAACTGCTTCCAAAGCTTTGAAGACAAGTCTGGGCATGGCTGTTGGCTTGATTTCCTTTGCAAGAATTCTTGCAACTTCTCTTTGGAAGGAAAGCAAGTACAGAGAAGTATTCCAAAAACACCTGGAGGTCCAAAGTTTGGGAGTCATTTGGACAAAGGCGGGATACAAGTGAAATCAAGGGATACAATAAGGAATCATTATCATCTTTTATAAGGTTCTACATCTGGCAAGGTTTGGGAAGCACTGACAGAGGGTGATGGGGGTTGTAGTCCACCCACATGTGAATCCAACTGATGATGGATCTTGACCAAACTTGGAACACAGACTCATCATGACCAACTCAAAATACTGGTGGGAATTTGGGTGGGGGGGATTACAGAGGATCATGGGAGTTGAAGACCTGTGTGAATGCCACCAATGATGGATCTTGTCCCAACTTGGCACACATACCCATCGTTAAGAACTTAGAATACTGGCAAACTTTCAGAGGGGATTGACAAAGGATAATGGGAGCTGTAGTCCACCTACAGATGAAAATTCATGTGTATCCTACACAGGGCTGTAGCCAGAAAAATTTTTGGGAGGGGTTTTGAAAATTTGGGGGGGGGGGGGTTGAACCCCTAGCACACACCTCTCCCCGCTACAAACCTGTCAATATCTGCTTGAAATAGTGCCTGGAGGGACTCTTAATGTTTTGCCTCTCATAGACTTAGTATGGGGATTTGGTTAACCAGTTAAAATTCATGAGTAAACCAGGTTTTTTTTATAACCTGAAAAATTTCGGGGGGGGGGGGGTTGAACCCCTAAAACCGCCCCCTCGCTACATGCCTGATCCTACATCTGGAGAGCCATGCGTATTTTTAATGGGACCATTCATAAAATCCAAAACCAAACAATGACTATTTCTAAACAACACCATTACAAAATAACTAATCTGAGCTAGGTGCCTAAGATAGTTTACTATAAATGTGCAAAATCTTTTTATGAAAGAGACCCACCAACTCCATCTCATGACTTGTGTCAAGGAGCAAAATGCCGAGCTTACCACACAATGAAGGATCTACCGATCCATCTTGGTGACCTACTTTAGCAGATGATTGTGTGATGCAATCCAACCAACATCTTAAATCCTTATGGAAGCAATACTCAGCAGTAGCCTATAAATCCCTAGCCATGGTCATAATGCAGGGAGTAAGCACTTTTTACTAGGGGGTTGGGTGTGCTTTAAAACCCTGTTGAAATCCAGAAATGCTGAAGCCGCACAGGTAAAAAAAAATGGAGTGTCACATGGAAGGCTTGATAAATGCTTGGTTGGCACGTGGGCATATAGCTATGGATTTATGGGCACCCAAGAACGATAGAGTTGGAAGAAACCCAAAAGATCATCCAATCCAATCTCCTGCTAGTGTTGTTGAGTATTATTGGAAGGTGACTAACTAAGCACTGTCTTATTTTAAAAAATGAAATAAATGTGGAACTGGTCAGATAAAAAGATTATACACAAATCTGGGAAGATCCTTAAACTTTCCCCGCAGAATTTGCCCCCGAATATTAGAGTCATTAAGTTAGAAGAGTTTCAAAAATTCTGTGGCTTGTGGTTATTGGTTGCTGGCCACACTGCTATAGATCTAGCACTATGGAGGGGGAAAGGAGATTCATTGGTGCAATGCAAAGTTTGGGGTAGAAATTAGACTTGTGCACAGATCTGTTTTTCTTCGGTATCTTTGGTTTTTTTGGTATCTTTGTTTGCCCCTGAATATTAGAGACATTAAGTTAGAAGAGTTTAAAAAATTTTGTGGCTTGTGGGTATTGGTTGCTGGCCACATTGCTATAGACTGAGCACTATGGAGGGGAAAGGAGATGCATTGGTGCAATGCAAAGTTTGGGGTAGAAATTAGACTTGTGCACTGATCTGTTTTTCTTCGGTATCTTTGGTTTTTTTGGTATCTTTGTTTGCCCCTGAATATTAGAGACATTAAGTTAGAAGAGTTTAAAAAATTTTGTGGCTTGTGGGTATTGGTTGCTGGCCACATTGCTATAGACTGAGCACTATGGAGGGGAAAGGAGATGCATTGGTGCAATGCAAAGTTTGGGGTAGAAATTAGACTTGTGCACTGATCTGTTTTTCTTCGGTATCTTTGGTTTTTTTGGTATCTTTGTTTGCCCCTGAATATTAGAGACATTAAGTTAGAAGAGTTTAAAAAATTTTGTGGCTTGTGGGTATTGGTTGCTGGCCACATTGCTATAGACTGAGCACTATGGAGGGGAAAGGAGATGCATTGGTGCAATGCAAACTTTGGGGTAGAAATTAGACTTGTGCACTGATCTGTTTTTCTTCGGTATCTTTGTTTCCTTCGGTATGTTTGGGGGCACATAACGGGAAGTGCCCTCCCAGCACAAAAACCCGCCTGACAGAAAAGCAGCTTCTCCTCCCCTATTTGGCATCACAATTTAATATTTTTTCATTAATTCCAGCAAATAAAAAGTAAACCCTTATTTCTTATTTAACCTTAAATGGTCCAGGACCTGTCTATCTCCGCGATCGCCTCCTCCCCTATGAACCTGCGTGGGCCCTAAGATCTTCCGAGGAGGTCTTCTTTCGCTCCCACCTCTGTCCTAAGCACGACTGCTGGGGCCTTCTCAGTGGTGGCCCCCCAGCTCTGGAACTCTCTCCCCAGGGAGATTAGGTTGGCTCCTTCATTGCCCATCTTCCACTGGGAATTGAAAACGTGGATGTTCTGGTGTGCGTTTGAGTGAAGTTAGCTCATCAGACATGCAATCTGTTTACAAATATGTACGGCACTTTATCACTGCTCCTCACACTATATGTTTTAGCACTTTAATGGAACTGTTCACTTGTTCTTTCCCTATTTGCCCTGATTTTACCTATGGATCTTTCGGAGCTAACTAACTAACCACCCTCTGCTGTATGTAGCAATTGACGCTCAGGCTTTTAAAGTAACGGTTATGTTATGTTGTTTATACATTTGTTATATTGTTTTAAATTACTGTTTTAATTACTGTTGTATGTAATGCTATGTTGTTGTTTGTGGGCTAGTCCCTAAGTAAGCCGCCTCGAGTCCCTTTGGGGAGATGGAGATGGGATACAAGAATAAAGTTATTATTATTATTATTTTATTGTATGACACAGCAAACAAGATAGATATGCTGGATTTCGTTTCACAAAATCACAAGTCGAACACTTCCCAAGTGTCTAGGACTGTGTGATGTATTTTCAGATGATGCATGCAGATCCCAGTTGACAGATCGTAATTTTGTCAATGTCTATTGTTTCCAAATGCTGGCTGAGATCTTTTGGCACAACACCCAGTGTGCCCATCACCACTGGGACCACCTGTTGTTGTTGTTGTTGTTGTTATTATCATTATTATTATTATTATTTCCTGATAACTATTACCACTTAGTTACCTTTTCTCTACTAGAAAGTAGAATCTGCTCTCAGGAATCTTCCTTATCTGAAAATGGAAAGCCTCCTTAAAATGCCCTGGAAAGAGTGTGTGGCACCTGGAAGAGAAAGCACATGCATCTGCCTGCAGTGCCTCTCTTCTCCTCCTCTTAGAGTAGGAAACAGCTTAAATGCCTAAAATGATGGGAAGGGAAGCCTGGGAAGCCCCCCTAGAATGGGCTGTATAGAAAACAAAACTTCTGGCTCCCCAGAGCAAAAACAGAAGTCTGCCGTCCCGAATTCAGGAGACTTCCGAAAAAACAGATCTGGGCCCCAACGAAACCCGGGAAAGAAATGGATTGCAGTTTACCCAGATTGCACAAGCCTAGTGAAAATGGCCAAACCAATAAGATGGCTGCAAAGTACTACCTCCTTACTCATGACTCTCGAAGTCTGGTACCTGAAGATGATACATAATAGTGGATCTGGTCTAAGGTTCCACATGCCACTACAGAGATAGATCTCTTTCATACCATACTGTTATTAAACTCTGATACTGCTTTAACAGTTATGGCACCGTTCGGTGGATTCGTAGGATTGCTAACATGCAGTATCTTCCAGGGAAATCGAATGTCTCCCCAAACTACAATCCCAGGATCCCACAAATTGTAGTCACACCTGTTAAAGTCGAACCAGAGGTCTAGGGTTATGCAATGTGAAGAAGACCAATACCAGAGTATTTTTTCAAATGGGTCAGTTTCCCTCATCTGCCCAAAGGTGGCAGTGTTGTATGTTCGCAGAGAGATTCTAGCCATTTGCTCTCTCTCTTCATTGTAAAATTGTAGGGTGACGTTATCCTCCTCCTTTCCGCCTAGATCCCATGATAGATATGCACCTGGAGAGGTTTCATGATCAAAGAGAAAGCCGAGCCTGGTATGAACAAGTTTGGCTGGTCACCATTGTAACCATAATAGTGGGCCGATTTAATCTAGCGCCCACTTTTCTGCATTCAAAAGAAAATAACTACACAGTAGCTTAAGATCTTTGATGCCCTTGTTCCATAATCATTTGGATTTTTTTTACCAAGTCAACCTGTAGCTTTTAAAAAAATCAAAATACTTGTAGAGCAAGGGCATCAAGCTCCTCACTATCACCCTCAGAGCCTCCACGGAGCACAGTTTGAGAACCCCTGATCTATACTAATAGAACTTTTATTTGTTTATCGTGTCAGAAGCAAATTGAGGGTACAGTTGTAATGTATTTTAAAAATACAAACAAAGTTAAAAACTTGACATTTTATTAGATTTCCTTTGACCAGAAGCTGGTCCACTTGGAGTGCCTCTGGTGTCTCTGTAAGCAGGTCGTCCATTGTGCATATGGCAGGGCTCAGGCCGCATTGTAGTAAGTGATCTGTGGTTTGCTCTACTCCACACTCGCATGTTGTGGACTCCACTTTGAAGCCTCATTTCTTAAGATTGGCTCTGCATCTCGTGGTGCCTTCCACGTTGCTCAGACTTCGGTGTACCTAGGAAGTAGTTTCTCATTCGGTATCACTGAACTGCAGCATGCAACTATAGAACTGATGTAGTTTGATATCCTTTTAACTCCAATGCTAGGAAGTCCTGGGAGCTGTAGGTTTACAAACACGTTAGCCTTCACTGTCAAAGAGTGCTGGTACCTTACCAAACTGCAACTTCCAGGATTCCCTAGCATTGAGCCATTGTAGTTAAAGTGGGGTCAAGCTGCATTAATTCAACAGTGTATTTGCACCCAAAGACAGCTACAATCACAATTCTGTAAGACTGGAAAAAAAGACAAAAGGTGCCATAAAAATGGAAGAATGGAAGGCAACCAATTTGAGAAGCCAGGCAAAACTGGGGATTGTGCTGAAGAGTGAATTGTAGCATGTGTTACTGGTGCGAAAGGTGTACAAATCTTCTCATAGTTTGGGACAAGTATTTTGAGCCATTTTCCTTCTACTGCAGGCACAGCTTCAAAAACTATGGAGGTTTCAAAAGCCATTTGCAATTTGAGAGTCATTCTGCGCAAAAATTCTCACAGGGTGGTTTTGCGCAGAAAACTGCATTTTCTCTGCAGAAAAAAAGCATTTGACATAGGGAACCATTTTTTCAGCACAGAAATATGGATTCTTGCATGGAAAAGGATCACAATAAGATATAAAAAATATAGGAGGAATTTCAAGAAATTTCAGCAAAATCAAATATTTTGGGGGCATTGGATAACGAGTCTGTGGATAAAGTGTGTTTATTTACTGTACTAAACTAAGAGTATTACTGCATGGAAATGTTTGTTTTCTCCTAGATCAGATAGACAGTGATGGAAATGAATCCTTCATGAAGATAAAACTGTTCTTGGGACCCACCAAGGGATCTCTAAAACCTTATAGACCATCTCCTCTTGGTCTACCTCTTCTGAATTTTGCCATCTTTGAAGTCTTTAAGTGTCCCAGTGTCCTCCACATTTCCTTAAGAGACGTTGCCAAAGGATTTCCAAGTCATACCTCTTGGGGGCAGTCAAGGACCATCTTGGAACTTCCACCTTGGACTAGGCCAAAGTAGCCACTCTATGATAGTCAAGGAGAATGCTGACTCCTCCAAATTAATGCTCAGAAGACATGTCATTGTGCAATTATTAGGGTTTATATGATTTAGTTTATGCCTTCAAGCCAATGATTGACTTTTGTGGTGGCCCTCTGAATTTCATAGGGCTTTCTTGAGTACTTTAGGGTGGTTTGTCTTCTTCTTAAAATAGTCGATAGCATCTTGCGTTCTCTGGCAATCAGCCATACCAATACAAAATACAGGAGAGTTCTGGTTGACCAACTTCTGGTTAACCAACATATTATCCGACGTGCTTGCCAGAGTTATGAGACTCTTCCCTTCGGCGAGCACCTGGTTTAGGGAAGCCTGGTGTGTGTTGCTGCCTAGGGCTCCCCTAAACTGGGTAATTGCCAAAGGGAAGTGTTGCATCCCAAGGCAGCTTGAACACTGGAAACCAAACAGAGCCCAATAATCATATTATATCTTTATTAAAACAATAATCAATTCAGGAAAGAATAAGTGGAAAGGATGAGTGAGCAACAGTCCTTTAAGGAATGGTATAAATTAGTCCAAAGAGTTGAAGAGATATTTCCAATATTATTGTCCAAAGTCCAGAAACCGAAACACGCTCAAAACTGTCGAGAAGTTCTTGAGCGGGGAAAACAACAAGAAAGCAGGAGTGAATAACAAGGTCCAAAGTCACTAGGAAGTCTTGGATTTCAAGGCAGGCAGAAGACAAAGCTAAAAGCAATCTGGATTCAGGAATAAAGCAAGGACGTGAATTCACTCCGGATTAAACCAGGAGTCGCGGCTCGGCTTGGCCGCCAGGAACAGGAGACTCGGCTTGGAAATCAGGGAACTGGAAATGGTGAAGTCGCTACGTTGACACCACAACTTGTTCACAGTGCAAGACACTTTCATAGAAGTTAGATCTAATAACAGCGAAGGGAAACTAATTCCCCAAAGGTTCCCAAGGCAATCTGCTATCCAGTATCCCCTCTAGATGCCAATTGTTGACTCCTTCAAAACTGCTGTGTCTGAGATCTCTGTTGCTGCAAAAACTGCCTTCTGTTAAAGGATACATTCCCTGGGGAGCTCGGAATATCTGGTTCTTCCACGGGAGTAATGTCAACAATATCTCTCCCAATTAAGGATGCCTCGGAGCTATCCACAGCTGGGGTCTATAATTGGAAGGAACTCGGAGGAGAACTGGGTAAAAAATCAATGTAAGCTTCATCCTGGTCAAAGTTCATTTCTGAACCAGGTTCAGAACCCAAAGGTGGCTGGGATACAACAGGAAGAGGCTTTTCCCTCCGGCAAGCACCCGCACTTTGGAGAAGCCCGGTGCATGTTGCTAGTCAGCAACACGGCCCGGGCTTCCCTAAACTGGGCACTTGTGAAAGGGAGAAGGCTCTTCCCTTCCGCAAGTGCCTGGCACTTTGGAGAAGGCTGGGCCATGTTGCTAGGCAGCAGTACAGCTCGGGCTTCTATAAACCAGGTGCTTGCTGAAGGGAGGAGGCTCTTCCCTTTCGCAAGCGCCTGGCACTTTGGAGAAGCCCGGGCCATGTTGCTAGGCAGTAGCATGGCCCGGGCTTCCCTAAACCGGGTGCTTGCCGAAGGGAAGAGGCTCTTCCCTTCTGCAAGCTTCTGCCACTTTGGAGAAGCCCATGCTGTGTTGCTAGTCAGTAGCATGGCCCGGGCTTCTCTAAACTGGGCACTTGCCGAAGGGAGGAGGCTCTTCCCTTCCGCAAGCACCCAGCTTGCTGGGAGGGATAATAGGACCTCCCTTTTATCCAACAGTTCTGGTTATCCGACATTCGGCTCGCCTGTTTATCTTGGATAACCGGAACTCTATTGTAAGGGTTTGTTCATGCTATGTAATAACAATAAAATTTCATAACAGTCTTGGTTGTATCCTATGGCTTCCTGGAATTTGTAGTTAGAAGAGACATTATCTGGTTGATCATTTGCGGTGGTGCAATGGATGAACTGCTTGTGAACTGCTGACCTGAAGGTTGGGTTGCTGATCTGCTGTTTATTGGCACCGAGCTGGGTTCAGCACCATCGTATGGTCAGGACTCCCTCCCACCTCCAAAGCAATGGTCAAAACCATCCCAAGGCAGATCTGACATTTATCACTGCAGTTACCATGGAATAAAAGGTCCATATTGACTCATTCTTCATGTCCTCTTCAGGTTCTCACACTTTGGCAGACATACAATAAACCCATAGAATAAACAAGTGGACATGCAAACATAGTTGAAAAGTAATGGGGTTTTATTAAAGGACTCAGCTGAAAGAGGTACCAATAAATGTTGTACATGGGGGGGGGTATATTTTCCATGAAACGATATTTCTGCAATTATACAGTTGCCATGTTGTGTTATTGCAAGGATTCCGTATTGAACAAAGACGTGGTTAAATCAGATTTGGCTCATCATCAAGACCTCAACCCATACAGATCCTGTGTTGTTTGACATAGTTACGAGTTGGATAGGATCTCATCTGGATGTCTTGTCAATACTGATGAGATGGGGGGAATGATGCTGAGAAAGGGGTCAAATATGCTGAGAAGAAAAAGCAAAAATGGAGGGGCGTTTCAGCTGGAAATGCATGCTGGGACATGCCTGGTCTAGTGCCCAATCCTCGATTGGTTGGAATGTATATGTGTGTGTGTGTGTGTGTGTGTGTGTGTGTGTGTGTGTATATATATATATATATATATATATATATATATATATATATATATACTAGCTGTGCCCGGCCAGGCATTGCTGTGGCTAGGACTTTATTTTTCTTTTCTTTTTGTTGTATCAACCTAGAGGCGTGGATGATGGGTTGTGTTGTTAAATTTCGAGGTTGGGGGGCATGTAGTTTTGTTGTTTTGTCCGCTGCCCTGATGCCATCACATATATATATATATATATATATATATATATATATATATATATCTTTGATCCCTGTTTGGTTGGAATGTATATAATTTTGAACCCTGATTGGTTGGAATTTATGTAAGTCCGATCCCTGATTGGTTGGAATGCATATAATTTTGATCCTTGATTGGTTGGAATTTATATAAGTCCCATTCTCAATTAGTTGGAATTTATATAACTTTGATCCCTGATAGGTTGGAATGCATATAACTGAAATCCCTGATTGGATGGAATGTATATAACTTATTCTGATTGATTGGAATTTATGTAAGTCCAATCCCTGATTGGTTGGAATTTAAATAACTTCGATCCCTGATTGGTTGGAATTTATATAAGTCCGATTCTCAGCTGGAGTTTATGTAACTTTGATCCCCGATTGGTTGGAATGCATATAAATGCAATTCCTGATTGGATGGAATGTATATAACTTATTCTGACTGATTGGAACTTATGTAAGTCCAATCCCTGATTGGTTGGAATTTATATAAGACCGATCCCTGATTGGTTGGAATTTAAATAACTTCAATCCCTGATTGGTTGGAATTTAAATAACTTCAATCCCTGATTGGTTGGAATTTATATAACTTCGATATTTGTTTAGTTGGAATTCATATATGTGTGGTTCTGACTAGTTGTCTCATAACACAACACTGGCAAGCTGGTGCAGAGGCTGTCCATTTCATTTTCTATTGGCTTCATAGGTTATGCATTTCAATATGGTCTAGGGTCCAGGGGTTGTGGTGGTGAAGACTTGGCATTTACGCACATTGTTATAAAGAGCGGATCCCGGGAAAGTCAATTCCCATTGTTTCAGTTGTATTCCTACTTCCGTCCCATGACTGATTGAGGCTATGTTTCTTCCACAGGATCTGGGACACGACGGGTAAACACAACAGCTTTGCGACTGGCAAGATTTCAGAGGAGATGGGCTATAGCAGCCATCTTCTTTCTAAAAAATTGAGTTAAAAAAAGAGAAAAATAATACATCAATTTTACCCTGATTGATTGGGATTTCTGTAAGCTTGATCTCTGGGACATACTGAGCTTCATTCTTAATTGGTTGAGAGATATGTAAGCGTAACACCTTATTGGCTGGGATTTATATAAATCGGATCCCTTGTTGGTTGGGATTTCTGTACGCTTGATCCCCAATTGGGTGGAACTAATGGAAGTTTGATCCCCGATTGGTTGAGATGCAAGTAAGATTTTGAAAAAGATCTTGGAGTCCTCATGGACAACAAAATAACATGAGTCCACAGTGTAAGGCAGCAGCTTAAAAAGCCAATGGGATTTTGGCCTGCTTATATAGGACTATAGTGTCTAGATCCAGGGAAGTCATGCTACCCTTCTATTCATTTCTGCCCTGGTCAGACCACACCTGGAATCACTCTGTGTCCAATTCTGGGCACCTAAATTCAAGGGAGATGTTGACAAGCTGGAATGTGTTCAGAGGAGGGTAACTCAAATGGTCAAGGGTCTGAAGAACAAGCCCTATGAGGAGCGGCTTCAAGAGCTGGGCTTGTTTAGCTTGCAGAAGAGAAGGCTGAGAGGAGGCAAGATGAGGTCCATGGATCAAGAAGTGAGGGGAAGTCACAGGGAGGAGGGAGCAAGCTTGTTTTCTGCTGTCCTGGAGACTAGGACGTGTAACAGCGGCTTCAAACTACAAGAAAGAAAGGAGATTCCACCTGACCATGAGGAAGAACTTCCTCACTGTGAAAGCTGTTCAGCAGTGGAACCTTCTGCCCTGGAGTGTGGTGGAGGCTCCTTCTTTGGAGGCTTTTAAGCAGAGGCTGGATGGCCATCTGTTGGAGATGCTTTGAATGCGAATGCCCTACTTCTTGGCAGAATGGGGTTGGACTGGATGGCTCATGAGATCTCTTTCAACTCTACTATTCTATGATTCTATGATGTCCAGTTGGGTGGGATTAATGGAAGCTTGATCATTGATTGGTTGGGATTCCTGTAATCTTGATCCTGATTGGTTGGGATTAATGGAAGTGTGTTCCCTGATTGATTGGGATTCCTGTAATCTTGATCCTGATTGGTTGGGATTAATGGAAGCGTGATCCCTGATTGGTTGGGATGTCTATAAACTTACTACCTGAGGGAGAACAAAATCACCTGACCCCTAAAGTGGAATGAATTTAACCATAATTGCAGCGATTTAGCCAGACCATCTCCCCATTCCCCACCCCCAAACAACGTACAATGTGGCATGATATTCTGAAGGGCTGGTTGGTGGTCTTGGCAGAGGGTGGGGGGATTAGAAGGGAACTCCTTCCTGGGGAGACCCTCACTACTTTGTCAGAAGTCCAGCCAACGAGCACCGCTCCGTCATCGCTGTTGCTACCGAAGCCACCACCGTGGGAAGTACACGATGACATGCAGCATGCCATCTTGTGGGATGAACCAGATCCTGTGAGATATGGGGGGGGGGGGGGAGAGAGAGAGAGAGAGAGAGAGAGAGAGAGAGAGAGAGAGCAATTAAATAGAGAAAATATATGTGCTAATTAATGGATTGATTCAGTTTCACCCAACTTTAACTGTCATGGATCCTGGGATTTGGTGAAGCTGAAAGCATTTAGTCATCTAAACACATAATAAAAGTGAAAATATGTATGTGGCTGGGGTGTCCACTTCCACAGACAGGCTCCCACTTCCACAAATAGCTATAGCTCCCACTACTCAGGAGACACCGATGGCCATCCATCCAATGACATTGCAGGTTATGGCGAGTGCCGTGAACACGTCCAAGAGCCATGCCAATGTCCTCCACAAACACCATCCTGCCCACCACCCAAGTGAACGCTTTCAAACAAGGACAATTTCCTCTTAGAATTTCTGTGCTTCCTCTACCACAGACATCCCAGTGTTTCTTATTTTCTCCATTAGTATGGAATTTGCATGACCCCACCCACTGTAGCATCTGGGATGTATAGTTCACCTGCAATCCAAGAGCATTCTGAACCCCACCAATGATGGATCTAGAACTAACATGGCACATAGAATCCCCATAGAATCCCATATATATATATATATATATATATATATATATATATAGAGAGAGAGAGAGAGAGAGAGAGAGAGAGAGAGCGTAGGCGAAGAGGAAATGGAGATATAAACATAGGTTAAAATTATCAGGATAGAGAAAAGATGGACAACACATTATTAATAATATTACATGTAATATATAATATATAATGAATATTATTATATTGTATTATTAGTATTATATTGTATTACAAAATAATATTATTAATATTATATGCATATACAATATATTATAATCTATATATATAAAAGAGTGATGGCATCACGGCAGTGGACAAAACAACAAAAGTAAACACCCCACAACCTCGAAAATTGACAGCACAACCCCTCATCCATGCCTCTAGCTTGATACAACAAAAAGAAAAGAAAAATAAAGTCCTAATTAGAGGGAGAGGAATAATTGTTTTTATCCAATTGTTGCCAGTTAGAAGGCTAAGCTCTGCTCACTTGGTCTCCTAGCAACCCACTCAGCCCAGGGGACCCTTTACCTTAACTACCACCAATTCCTCAATACTTTATTTCCCATACCACTATACTTCGCCACAGCAATACGTGGCCGGGCACAGCTAGTATTATATATTATTGTAAATTATATTGTATATATGTATATATGCATGTGTATATACATATATACATAGACACACACACACACACACACGCACACATATATATATATAATTAGCAAAGCATGAAGTTATGAAGTAGCAACAAAAATACTTTTATGGTTGGGGGTCACCACAACAAGAGGCACTGTCTTAAGGGTTTGCGCCGCAATAGGAAGGTTGAGGACCGCTGTGGTAGATGGTACAGGATGACAAAGACAAGGACAAACAGACTGAAGGATAGTTTATCCTAGAGTTGTGACTATGTTGAACTCTGTAGTTTTGCACTGATGTGGCATTGGGGGATGTGTGGTGTTGGTGAGGATATGGAGGGATGGATGTGTTGCTTTGTAGTGTGTGTGGTGGAAGGCATGTAATTTCATTGTGCAATAGCACAGTGACAAATAAAGCTATTTTAATCTCAAGAGGAAGACATCAACAAAATCCTTCCCACCCCAAACCATGCAAGAAAACCCTATGATCTTAGGATCACCATAAGTCAAAAATGACTTGAGGGCACACAGTGACAATGAAAGTGACACCTGTCCAAGGATGCTATTAACATACTCTACTTTTAAGATGGGTTCTCTATGGGATCAACTAGGCAGCTGGCCATTTTCCTTTGCCTATTGCCAAACAAAACGAACAAAGTAAAGCTTACCTGAGTCTACTGGCTGTGGATGGAGATGGACATCAACGGCGACACTGGAAGAACTGCTGGGTTTTAAAAACACTTTTATACAGAGCTTCCATGCAGCTCAGTGTTTTAATTATAGGTGGAGGACAACCCAGCAATGTCATTGGTTTCCAGGCTATAACAGAAAAAAAATGTGATTCATTGCTTGTGAAAATGTCCCATAGAAGGAAGCGTGGAGACTCCAACAAACCAGAGTGAGGGCAAAGGGCACGTCATGAGATCTGGATGCTTCTCGTTGACTCATGGCTGTAGATGAAAAATGCATGGGTCTCCACTGGGGGGCATGGTATGAGCATCTCTGAGATGGTTCTCTTCAGATTGCAATAGCTGGGGCTAGAGAAGAAGACACTTGTGTAAATATAGACAGGGTTATACAGTAGGTGCATTGCAAATTGTGCTGGTACGGCTGTACCAGAAGCTCCAACCTTATTTTCTTTCTGCTAATGTTTGCAGTCATAGGGCAGGCTGCCTGTCCATCATCATGAAGTTTGGTTCCACCCCTTGTTCAGGGCTCTGGGAGGGAAGGAGCCATTTTTAAGTCAGTCTCACTAAGGAAGCGAAGCTATAGGACGTAGACCAGCTCGTCCCATAGAAAAGCTTCATATTTCAAGAACATCCGGGGATATAGAACATCTGAGGAAACAGAAACAGAAATTCCAGAGGGAAAGTCCCAAAAGCTCTGGCTGAGAGCTTACAGCCTCTCAGCCTCACAGCTCCTGAGGGAAACAGCCCTAAGTTTCTAAAGACTCAAAGAGAGAACAACATCACAGATCCACGGAACCCCAGCTGAAACATCTGCAAGCCTTGGCTGGTAGGTCCACTCGATACCCAGACGCATTTGGAATCGGTAGTGTGCCCCACAACAGCTAAGCCCATATTGATAGACAGCCTGGGAGAGGTTATAAGAGAGTTTTCACAGTTATCCAAAGCCAATCGCCTGTCCCTTGGGGACAAGACTGAAAGGGCCAACAGTCTATTAAGGAAACCTCACAGATCCACGGAACCCCAGCTGAAACATCTGCAAGCCTTGGTTGGTAGGTCCACTCGATACCCAGACGCACTTGGAATCGGTAGTGGGTCCCACATCAGCTAGGCCCATATAATAAACAGCCTGGGAGAGGTTATAAGGGGTTTTCTTCTTATAGAGAAAGCACAGTTATCCAAAGCCAATTGCCTGTCCCCTGGGGACAAGACTGAAAAGGCCAACAGTCTATTAAGGAAACCTTGAAGTGTTATTTGACTCCTTGAAGATTTGTTATTTGTTCAACAATAAAGACTTTGTTATCTCATTAAAGACTCAAAGGACTATCCTTTTCAGGAAAATCCTCAAGAACCTTTCACTGAGGCGCCCTGGCTTCCCGCTGGGCATAAAGTATACGTCCTATACAAAGACAATAGTTACAGGCCCAGCGCGTGACAGAACACAAACCTAAACAGTAGCAAAATTACAGTTGTGAAGTAGCAACGAAAATAATTTTATGGTTGGGGGGTCACCACAACATGAGGAATTGTATTAAGGGGTCATGGCATTAGGAAGGTTAAGAACCACTGCCCTAGATCTATTCCTGGACACTTTATTGCACTTAAAATAGTTGTATTTATTGCCGTAAAGCTGCCTGAGATGGATAGTTATTATCTTCGACATTGGTGCACTAATAATACCTTTTATTGTAGCTTGGCTTCAGAGGTCAACCCATAATAAGTGTGCTTCTACATAACTTGTAAAGAAGCCAACTGGACCCAGTGGTGTCACAAAACCATCCTTGGCTATATTAAGAGAGGGGTCAAATTGGTGCCTTCGTGTTGTTTTAACAATGTTATTAATGGATCTGTTTATATTGTTTTGTTTTTATGATTGCATTTTGGGTATTAAATTTTGCCAATTTTTGTAAGCCACCCTGAGTCCCCTCGGGTGAGAAGGGCGGGGTATAAATGTTGTAAATAAATAATAAATAAATATCTTCAAATACTCTTTCATTCCCTAATATGCCTCTGTATGAGAGCCAGTGTTGTGTAGTGGACTGCCTCACTAAAATACATCTCCTAGGATTCCATAATTCATGTCACGACTTTTGTTGGGGGCGTTGATCCATTATTTGGGAGCATTCCAAAATGTGATGTTTGTTTTCGGTTTGGGGGCCCAAAAATTGGATTAATATTGAGAGGGGGCTTTCCACCCACTGGCTCCCCTTCCTGGCATGGAGGCTTCCGTTCTTCTTACCTGGCACCTGCTGTTTCTACTCTAGAGTAAGAGGTGCTCGGCTGCAGTCCCTGGCAGGCGTGTGCACTTTCCGGGCACTAAAATGTGTTAGCCATGTGGACCTGGTGCAGGCAGGCCCAGAAAATGTGCATGCCTGCCAGGGCCTGCAGCTGAGTGCCTCTTACTCTAAGAGGTGCTCAGCTGCAGGTGCACTCTGGGCCTGTCTGCACACCCCACCTGTTGTGACTCAGCCACAGTATAGCCAGAGTCAGGATGAAGAAGGGGATTCTGGGTTTCAGATAGAAGAGCCAGAAGATGATGGCATGAGAATGCAAGCTGAATCAGAGGCTGGAGAATTGCAGTTTGAGCAGAATGAACTGTTGACCCCAGAAGCCATAGATAACAGCCAGGATGACATTCCCATGGGAATTAATGAGCAAGAGAGCACTCAAGTCCCGGTTCAGGTGCAAGATAATGAAGACCTTGATCTATCTAGGGCGGACCGTCTGTTATGGAGAGGTTCTCAGGTCTGTAGGAGTGAGAGGCTAGCGGGAAAGAAAGAGGCCAGTTCTGGGAAACGAAATGCCTTTCTTGGGTGCTTTTAAAAGTGTGTGTTTGCAGATAGCTCGTTGTCAAAGCAAATCCTCGCTTCATCTGTATGGAAGTTCTTGTTTCATGCTTAGGAAAAGTCTTCCTGGATCTTTGTACTTTTGGGCCTTGTTTTTGGGATCTACTGACTACTGCCTTTGCCTTATGGATTATTAGACTGCTATGGTTTATGGACTAATGGATTTTCATGACTTATAAACTATTTGGATTCCTATTGACTCTTTTACGGCAACTTTGAAAAACCTTTCAACTCCCTGCTTTGATTTATATATTTGCTTTTGCTCAATAAAACTTCAAAAGACTGTCTTCTGTGTCTGACTGAGTGTCTATAGCAAGGTAAACTATTCTGAGGTGCGACACAGACAAAACCCTGAATTCATCTCGAGCAGTTTTTCATGCTTGACATGCTCAGGAGGGGGCTTCCCATTTCGTGCTCCCGAAGAAATGGGTGACGCGAAAGTAACTGTAGAAATGGTAGGAATGGTAGGAACAAATTCTGTGCACATGTCTATTATGGATGCACCAATAGTTATGCGGATATAACAAAATAGTGGATATATTATACTTACATATGTTTCTCCCACAACCGTCTTTGCTCCATCGTGGTTTTACTTAAACTTTTATATTTTTGAATGGCACTGCCTCTCATGACGAACTACACTTGGTTGTTGGTAACTTTCCAAGTTGAATTTAACTTGCTGGCTGTCACTCTTAATGTCTGGAATGGCTTAGTACTCTACTCACCACAAAAGTGTGATTTTGCCAGGCATCTAGACTTTATGTGATAAAATAGTAAACCACATCGTACGCATGAATCAACAAATGATGCTTGCTTTTCCTATGACTGTACTTGAAATAAAGGCATGCAAACTCTACAATGGCTTCCTCGTCCCCATAAATATATAAAAAGAAAGCAATTTACAGTGTCGAATCTGGACGCCTTGTTATATCATGCCCAGAATAGGGCACGAGTGGTTATTAAATGATTGTGGGAGTGAGGCTTCCTGGGAGGAGGGGAATGCAATTTGTAGATCTTTGCTAATGAGAAGCCACAACTAGTGTCTCACTCTCCATGTGACACCCTAAAACTGTATATAAGTCCTCGTCCTCTCACAACTTTTCCAATCAATCTCCAGTTGAGTCTCCAAACGTTGCATTCCACGAAGAAGTCGGTAAGTGTCATTTGAATCTATTGACTTTTCTATCTTCTAAGGGTTGTGCATTTTTTCCAAGTACAGTGGAAATAGTCAAGGAGATGGGGTACATGTGGCCAACAGATATTAATAGACTGAAACACTGACTATCCCATAGTAATGGCATTATGAAGTGGTAGTGATGAGTGGTAGTGGACCATGCACTTCATACAATGGGACATCCATTATCTTCATGATTTACCTGTGGTCTTCCTGTAGAAACCTAGACCGCATTGGTCAGGAACCTAGACTGCATTGACTTTTGTTGTGATCCAAAATTGATCGTATAGAAACATTGAGACAGTTTGGTTAATTCAGACCCAAAATTCATCTAAATGGGGCAGTGAACCCACACCCAAATCACCATACTTTGAAAAAGCTATCTAAACTCCAAGCAAACCAACTAACCGTAGGAGAAAGTGCCAGTTAGTCAAGAGGAAGGTCAAAATGTCTTGGAAGATTTCGATCTTGAAATCTCTAATTGCATAATAATGGTAGTTCCATAAATGTCTCTTGAAGATGGAGAAAACCATAGATTTGGAACAAAGCCGGTCCAACAATGAGGCGAATAAAGGGGTCGCTTCAGGTGCCAAACATACAGGGGCGCAGTCGAGACTGCTTTTTCTGTTGATTTGTTGTAAAACATGATGTTTTGGTGCTTAATTTGTAAAATCTTAATGTAATTTGATGTTTAATAGGCTTTTCCTTAATCCCTCCTTATTATCTAACATTTTCACTTATCCAACGCTTTTATTTTTCAGTGATTTTTTTTTGGGGGGGTGGTGCCAAAATTCTGTTCGCCTACACTTGAAAAATACCTAGAGCTGGCTCTGATTTGGAAAGAAGCCCATAGGCCATCGAGTCCAATCCCCTGCTCAATGTAACATCTCCAGCTACAGCATCCCAGTAGGTAGCTGCCCAGTCTCTTAGCAAGTGGTTGCATTGTCACATTGCTCGTAGTGCCAAGATGTTCCTTCTCATAATTAATTTAAATCTACTGTCCTGTAACGTAATACCCATCACTCTTCTTCTTGATCAGGCTGAACATGGTCAACTCCTTCAACTTTTCCTCATAGGTTTAGTTCTCCATCCTTGTCTCCAGCTCTTTTTGTTCATGGTCTGCTTGGACTCGCCAAGCTTTGTTGACTCAATATCTTCCTGCAAAGCCCCTTGACTCTTCTCTTTTTTGTCTGTGTTTCAGATTTCCTCCTCGTCCACAAGATGTCCTGTTGTGGTGGTGGTTGTTGTGGTGGCTGCTGTGGCGGCAGCTATGGTGGCGGCTATGGCGGCGGCCATGGTGGTGCCGGTGGAGGTGGTGGATCCTTTGTTGGCTACACCTTAGGCAGAGATATCCACGTCACCCCTGGCGAGTGCTACATGATCACCCCTGGACCATACCTGAGAGACTGCTGTGGGGTCTCAGTGTGTTGCCATTGTGTGTGCGTTCCTGACTGCTGTCCTTGCGGCTCTGGAGGCTACGGTGGCTACGGAGGCTATGGCGGAGGCTGTGGCGGTGGAGGCCTGGAGGTCGACATCATTGGCGAAAGCCGCAACATTACCATGCCAGCTACCTACCTCTGCAGCAGAGTTCATTGTGCCGAGTCCTGCTGCACGTGCTGCGAGCCATGCTGCTGTACATGCTAAACTCACCACCGAAAGCCAAGAATCCAAGGAATTGCCGAAGACATGAACAAACATTCAAGCTCCTGGGCATGATCTCCAAAAGGAATGCTTGTGTGCCAGTCCAACGAGGAGTGGCTTGCAAGCAGGACTTATGGAGATACATCTCCCAAGGCTCTTTCTTCATATCCTACCTATCGTTGCTTTCCTCACCCATCTCCATGACTTAATACACTCTCTACTTCCTTATTTATTCCCATGTTTCTTTATTTGTATTTTTGAGACCATATTTACTTTTTTTTTGCAACAACCTAGGAAAGGCATGCTTTTCCATATGTCTAGAGGTATCTAATGTTCTTCTAAGACAGTAGTTCTCAACCTGTGGGTCCCGTCCACAGGTGTTTTAGCCTTCAACTCCCAGAAATCCCAGCCATCTATGAGAATTTCTAAGAGTTGAAAGCCAAAACATTTGGGGACCCAGAGGTTGAGAACCATTGCTCTAGAACAAAAGCTTGGTGCTTTGGAGGTCCATAAGTGCCACCTTAAACTAAAACAAGCAAGCAAACAAAAACCCAACTAGAAGTCACTTCTGGTTGTCCAATGCACCAACTGATCTATTAATGAATTCAGGAAAGTCTTTCAAATGACTTAAAATTTTTTGCTCTTGGAGCAAGAATTCAATCTTACTTTTTCTACCCATGTTCTAGAACAAGCTGAATTTTCTCCTAGATATCTGGCCTAAACGGAAAATGGAGGTCGACAAAAGTGTGTTAGTTCCTTTAACTGGTGTTTAAATAACAAAAGCTAAAGGAGACACAAAGAGTTTGAGAGAAGGGGATGTATTGTTGTGGTTAGATGAAATGGTTGATGACGGTATGAAGGATACGGTGTCCCAGAGACCTCATGTTACGGCCGCTTCTTGGAGAAGGATCGTGTGCTTCCTCCATTGCCAACTTTGTCAACTTTGCTTCTTTCGTTCATTAAAGTTTCACACAGCATTGCAATTTTCAGTCTCAGTGTCTCCTTGGTTTTGTCTGTCCATTTTTTTTTAATTACTCCATTTGGTTTGGGGTTGTTGTGTGTTTTCCGGTCTATAGGGCCATGTTCCAGAAGCATTCCAGAATGCTTCTGGAACATGGTCATACAGCCTGTAAAACACACAACAACGCTGTGATTCCAGCCATGAAAGCCTTCAACAATCCATTTGGTTTCATCCATTTCACTGGCTGCATTTATTATTTGTCTGATTTATACTATGCAGTCATTTTGGGTAAAACTTATTAAAATAGTGCTTCACGTAAACACACACTGAACAATATTTCACAATTCTTGGAAGAGAGCAAGACTTTGGTACAATACGAATGAGGATGATAGCAATGAAGGGCAAATTAAAGCAACAGTACCTCAAAACACCAATAAGCAAGAAATACAACTTTAAATAAAAAATAATCAACACACACATTTACTCGAAGATGCCGAGTTTTTCAGCCCTTATTTATGAGCCGAAAAAGCCTCCCCCCCCCTTATAATCGGGTCAAGGTCAAGGCCAGAAACAGAGCCTGCAGGCTGTTGCTTGCAATATGTGATCTATTTATCTCTTCTTCTCCCTTATCAGTGTGTTTTCTTTTGCAAAGCCTCCCTCGCTCTTAATCAAGGGAATGTATTGAAAAGTGAAAGCACCCTTGCAAGTCAGGAACAAAAATATATATTCATTAATCTTATGAAAGCATTTTCTCCTGAAATTTTTGTTAAACTCTCCTACAGATATATAGGCATTAACCCCTTGTAAGCTTTTGCAATCTCTATGTACCTTTATATGTGTATCTATCTATATACATTAATTTTATATATGAATTTCCCTTCATATGTTTGGAGGTCTTTGCAAATCCTTTATACATATAGATCCATGTACCTGTGTATATGTAGCCATACATATACATTATTTTTATATATGAATTTACCCTCATATGTTTGCAAGTCTCTGCAAATATCTATATAAAGAGAGATATCTGGATAGATATGAATATATTCTTACCGACCTACCTTGCACACAAATATATATAGACATGTCTAGATAGATATGAATATATATATATATATATATATATATATATATATATATATATATATGTCTTGCAAATATTGCCAATCTCCTCCACAAACACCACACTGCCCATCATCCAAGTGAAGGCTTTCATACGGGGACAATGTCCTCCTAGATGTTATGTGTTTCCACAAACATCCCAGTGTTTCTGACTCCCCATGTTGATGTGGAATTTGCATGACTCCGTCCACTGCCTCTCCCTTAACCCTTTCCTATTATTTTCTATGACACACAGCAAACAGAGGAAGTGATCCGCAACTGAACATACTAGAGAGGTTTGGGGAGAATTCACCATGATTTATAGGAGTTGTAGGGACTGGGATGTATAGTTCACCTGGAATTAAGGAGCACTCTGAACTCCACCAATGGAACTAACTTGGCACACAGAACCCCCATGACAAAGAAAAAATACTAGGGGTCTTTGGAGGGATTTAGAGGAGTTGTAGTTCACCTACATCCAGAGCGCACTAGGAACCCAAACAATGATGGATCTGGACCAAACTTGGCAAGCATACCTGACATGCCCATATTGGAATACTGGTGGGTTTTGAGGGGAATTGGCCTGGACATTTTGGAGTTGTAGGTACTGGGATGTATAGTTCACCTGCAATCAATGAGCACTCTGAACTCCACCAGAGATGAATTGGACCAAACTTGGCACACAGAGATCCCATGATCAACAGAAAATATGGGGGGTCTTTAGGGGGAATTCACCTTGATTTGGGGGAGTTGTAGTTCACCTGCATCCAGAGAACAATATGAAGCCAAACACTGATGGACCTGGAGCAAACTTGGCACACAGACCTGATATGTTGAAATATAATTACTGGAGGGATTTGGTGGAACTGACCTTCCTGTGACCTCCACTGATGATGGACTTGGTCCAAACTTGGCACACAGAACCCCCATGACTAACTGAATCTACTGGAGGGGTTCGAGGGGACTGACTCAACATAGTTGCAGTTGTAGTTTATTCTACATGGTTTTTCTAAACAATATAATTAAGCAGACGTCCACCATGGATATGATCCAGCATCAGCTTGCCATGTAAAAATAAGTGGTTCCCGGCATTACTGGTTTCACGGTTTGATTGGAAACAAAATGATTCAGTGTCTTTTTTGTTTGTTTGGTGGTCATCATTACACTGTTCAAGACCGCATCTAGGTCAGGGAGGTGATTTTGGTGTAAATCCGACCTGGATCCAGCATGTATGTGGTGTAGTACTCAATGAATGGGTTGGAGTCCTGAGGAACCTAGGTTGGAATCCCAGCTCCACCATGAAAATCATCTAGGTGACCTTGGAGAAGTTACACTATCTACCTGATCTTTTAGTAGTAATTTTAGTGTTGAATTAGGACTCTGAAAAACCAAGGTTCTACACATCTACGTCAGGGAGGTGATTTTGGTGTAAATCCGACCTGGATCCAGCATGTATGTGGTGTAGTACTCAATGAATGGGTTGGAGTCCTGAGGAACCTAGGTTTGAATCCCAGCTCCACCATGAAAATCATCACCTTTGAGAAGTTACACTATCTACCTGATCTTTTAGTAGTAAGTTTAGTGTTAATTTAGGACTCTGAGAGACCAAGGTTCAAATTCTTATTTGGCCATGTAAACCCAATATATAAGGACTATATTTTACGCTGATGTTCCACCTTAAATGCGTGTATGTATATGTATATATATGTATATATGTACATATGTATATATGTGTGTGTGTGTGTGTATGTGTATATATATATATATATATATATATACACACACACACACACACACACACACACACACACACACACATTCTGCTTCAATAAACAGCTTGTGTGTCATATTGGCTCCTGTCTGGTTTTTGGGTGCTCACGCTGCCTTGGGGTGCAATACACTACCACATTCCAAGGCCACATACACAACCATTCAACAGCTTTTATGACCCGGACGTTCTTCCTAATAGGAATCTTTTTTTGAGGAGTTTGAATCCATTGTTCCATAGTGTCCTAGAACAGCAGAAACCAAGCCAGTCCCATCTTCAATATGGCATCCTTTTCTATTTTTTTTTTATTGAACGTGTTTATACATACAAAAGAGTGAGGACAATATCAGGTATAGGAAAGATATGGAAATGAAGAAAGAGAAAAAAGAATTTAAAAAGAATGGTGAATTGTGAGCGTAAAAAGAAAAAAAGAAAAATGATAAAATTGGGAAAAAATGGGAAAATGTAAAGAAAAAAAATAAAAATGTGAAGAATAGAGAAAAAAAATCAAAGATTAAAATTAAAAGGTTGGTTGTACTTCCTGTCTTTTCTTCAGGGTAGCAAAATCTGCTGTTTATCTATATATATAAAAGGGTAATGAAATTTCGGCCTAGGACAAAATAACAAAACTACATATCCCAGAAACATGAAACTTGGCAGCACAACCCCTCATCCATGCCTCTACGTTCATACAACAAAAAGAAAAGAAAAATAAAGTCCTAATTAGAGGGAGAGGAATAATTGCTTTCATCCAATTGCTGCCAGTTAGAAGGCTAAGCTCCATCTACTTGGTCTCCTAGCAACCCACTCAGCCCAGGGGACAAGCAGAGTTAGGCCTCACTTAGGCCTCTTCCACACTGCCTATAAAATACAGATTATCTGATTTCCCATACCACCACAGCAACGCGTGGCCGGGTACAGCTAGTATTATATAGGTTATTGTCTCTTTATCTCTAAGTTGTTGTGAAAATATTTTCTTATTTAATAAAATATGTCAATAAAGTCCAGTCTATTCTTTCTTTTGGTTTACAATGGTGGGTCTTCAAGCGGTAAGTTAAATTGTCCATATTCTTTATGTCCATAATTTTTAATATCCATTCCTCCTTAGTTGGTGTCTCTGTTGTCTTCCATTTCCTTGCATACACTATTCTTGCTGCCGTTACAAAGTAATTAAACAGGATCTCTTGATTCTTGTTGAAGTTCATAGCTGTCATACCTAGTAAAAAATACTCCGGTTTCATCTGAAAATTGTTTTTAAAGATTTTTTGTATTGTCCCATGGATTGTTTTCCAATAATCTTTTGCAATTTTGCATCCCCACCACATGTGGTAGAAAGTGCCCACTTGTTTGTCGCGCTTCCAACAGTGGACTTTTATATTTTTGTAACACTTTGCAAATTTTCGATTCTCCATGATAAACATCTACGGATGCCTAAGTTGCTCCTCAGATGGATTCATGGTTTCCAGACCTTTGACAATTTTGGCTTCCTTCCTCTGAACATGATCATGCTGGACAATGGGATGTTGGATGTTGCAAACTTAAAAAAGCAACTTTTCTCATCTCACCCCATTTTTGTTTCCTTAGGAATAAAAAGAAATACACACCTTCTGTTGCTCTCCTTCCCCTCCTTCCCTCCCTATTGGCTCAAACATTCTTGCAATAATAGTAATAATAATAATAAATCCTGCAAATTTGCAAGAGTCTCTCTTTTTCTTCCCCTTACACCCAAGCAATCTTATTTCTTCTTCCTGACTTGCAAGAGTCTCTCTTTTTCTTCCCCTTACACCCATGCAATCTTTTTCTTCTTCCTGACTTGCAAGAGTCTCTCTTTTTCTTCCCCTTACACCCATGCAATATTTTTCTTCTTCTTGGCTTGCAAGAGGCTCTCTTTTTCTTCCCCTTACACCCATGCAATCTTTTTCTTCTTCCTGGCTTGCAAGAGGCTCTCTTTTTCTTCCCCTTACACCCATGCAATCTTTTTCTTCTTCCTGGCTTGCAAGACACTCTCACTCACTCTCATTTCGCTTTTGAAAATATTTCCTTGTCTCTCTCTCTCTCTTAAAAAAATAAGATAACTCCAGCCTGGGAGGAGAAGCAGAGAAGGGAGGTTTTGGAAAAGAAAACATACTGTGGCCTCCAGGCTCCGCTGCCTGGCTTGACCTTGACCCGATTATAAGCCAGGGGAGGCTTTTTCAGCCCCCAAAAAGAGATTAAAAAACTCAGCTTATCTTCGAGCATATATGGTAAATTGGAGTCCAAAATATGGGTCTGACCTTTTCGGCCTTCGAAGGTAGTTCCTGCAGAATCAGATCTAATTTTATTTTAATACGATGTTGTTCTTCAAGTTGGTTCATTTAGTGGCAAGTGTGGTTGTTTTGAGGGTGGAACCCCCATAAAACCCAAAGCTGAATGATGTGATATTACTTTCGATGTCATCACAATGTGACAATATGGCCCATGGGAAGGAAGCAGGGGTAAATGGATCCTTCCCCCTCTGCTATTGCCTAACCACCGCAAATGTTACATTTTTGGATTGTTATCAATGGGGTGGAGAACCTGTAACTGGTCTCCAGGGTAAGCATCTACAGATGCCTAAGTTGCTCCTCAGAGGGATTCATGGCTTCCAGACCTTTGACGATTTTGGCTTCCTTCCTCTGAACATGTTCCAACTTGATCACGCTGGACAATGGGATGTTGGACGTTGCAAACTTTAAAAAGCAACTTTTCTGATGTATTGCTTCCAACTATGAAGCTACCAAATTCTATTAAACGTAGAAGTGTGAGCCTCTACACGTACACATTATTGCCAACTCAAGCTGATTCTAGATTTTTGGGTCTACACAAAACCCAAGGATTAAACAAACCGTGAAACATTCGACTGTGTTGTCCTATAAATTTTAATAGGAGCTACTTTGGCAATTATATACAGAGAAGGACGCAGTTCCTATGTTGTCAGAGCTTCTAACAACCATGTGGCATCACGTTCCTAGTGGGAAAAGCCGAGAAAATCAATGAATAATGTCTGATAATGATGAGAGATGCAACCGTGGTATGTCATAAATGGTGTATTTATTTTCTAAATAGATATTATGGTACTATTCTGGGTTTCAGATGCCAATGACTCAACAGACTCCCAACAGAGAAAGAAAGGGACTAAAATAATACTAAGAATTTGCACCCTAGAGATGTTGGCTTGCTAATCCCAATTGGCCCAATCCATCTTGAATTGGAGAACTTTCAAATCCTGATGTCAAGTATCTCCAAGGCTTCCCACTGATCAATTCATCTTGTAGTAACAACACAGGTTAGTAACTAGGAAAGCCAGGAGTAGTTTTCCAACACTGTTGTGGACGTAATGTTCAACACTGTAAAAATCTTTGATGGTTGAGTTTTGGCTTAGTTCATTCACTAAGCAACACATGTCAAAAGTAGAATGAGATTTTCATCCATCATTTCTTGTAATGATCTTGTGTGTTGTCGGAGATGGACATTATTAGGTAGCCCATTATCCACGGCCTTCTCAATCTATTGGCCCAACAATGAGTCTGCTGACCTCATTGTTGTACTCACAGCCCATAATACATTCTTACCCACATATATTATGTTGTTACTATAACTATATTTTAATATGTTTACGAGGAACTCTACATTTTAGTCAACTGTGTTGGGGCTGGCTTTCAAGCTTTTCCCTTTGAAGGAACTTGGACCTATAAATATATTTTTGTGGTTTTTCTAAAGGGTATAATTAAGTAGACGTCCGCCATGGGCATGATCCAGAATCGGCTTGCCGTGTAAAAATAGAGCACCCATAAGTGGTGGCCGGCATTATTGGTTATTAAACCCAGGTTCCCATTTTGGGCTTTCATGGTGAGTAAGGATTAATATGGCGTCATGGTGTGGTTGGGAACAAAATGATTCAGTGTCTTTATGTCTTTTTCTTTGGTGGTCATCATTACACTGTTCAAGGCCGCATCTACACCAGATAGGTTATTCTGGTGTCAATCTGGCTCATATCCAGCACGTATGTGGTGTAGCACTCGATGAATGGACTGGAGTCCTGAGGTTTGAGGACTTGGTTTGAATCCCAGTTCCACCATGAAAATCAACTAGGTGGCCTTGGAGAAGTTGCACCATCTAGCTGATCTTTTAGTAGTAATTTTAGTGTTGAATTAGGACTCTAAGAGACTAAGATTCAAATTCCTATTTGGCCATGTAAACCCACCGAACGGTGTTGGTCAAGCCACATTGTCTTAGCTTCTGATAGAAGCAATCTTGCTGAGAAAAGCACTCAGTAGGGACATGGTAAGGTCACCGTAATTCAGAAATATCTTGAATGTACCCTACAACAACTCCAAAGTCATAATATTTGTATGTGGTTCAAATATTTCTATTTTCTTTCCCTTGTGGCCTTCTTTGCCTTGAATGATCATTGCCTGATGAAGGAACACCTGGTCTCCAAACACTGCAAAAAAAAAAAACATTTGGAGACTTCGTGAAGGTACGACCTCAATGTGGACCATGAAATATTCGGTGTGCTGTTCTTTTGCTTTCTTTTTCTTGTGACTCCATTGATTTTTTGGTTTTTTAGAGTCTTAACTCAGAATTAAACAAAACTACTTAAAAGAAGAAATGTCATGTCCTGGTCAACCCAACTCCCCTCGCCTTCATTGGATGGCATTAACCAAAGTGAATGCAGTCCAGTTCATTTCCCAGCTCCACAGCTGACCATAAAAGTATAAAAAGAAAGGCATCCATGGGGTGCAAACGAGATGCCTTGTTAAATGGCTTTAGAAGGAGACCACAATTAGCAAGCAGTTTTGTAGAGTCACACAAGGAGAACCAAGCACGATGGTGTTAATAATTGGCAGCTGATGTGGGACTGTGTCATCTTTACTCACCAACCGAGGAGTGTATAAAAGCACCGGCAGGTCAGCTACCTTCCATAACTTCAGTGAACGTCCATACAACTGTTTCTTCTCCAGACATCTTTTTGAAGGACTAGGTAAGCCATTGCCTTTGATCTACAGTGGTCAATGCTGGTCCCATGTCAAGGTTTTGGGTTACATTTGAAGGGAGCCGTCCAAGGAAGGTGGTGGGTTCTTTGTCCTGACTTCCAAGAGGCATCCAACTATATTGGGTCATAATTTCATGTTGGTTCTTTGTTTGAATGAAGATTGATTGATATTTGTAGCATATCTTCCATATCTTCTACAAGACCCAGAAGCTATCAAGCTGTTGTATGTCTTTCGGGCTGTGTGGCCATGTTCCAGAAGTAGTCTCTCCTGACGTTTCGCCCACATCTATGTCAGGCATCCTCAGAGGATCCTCACAACCTCTGAGGATGCCTGCCATAGATGTGGGCAAAACATCAGGAGAGTATGCTTCTGGAACATGGCCACACAGCCCGAAAGACATACAACAACCCTGTGATCCCAGCCATGAAAGCCTTCGACAACACATTGAGCTATCAAGCTGCTACTGTTGACCCAATGGGGATAGAAAGAACCTCATTCCATGAATGAGCAGCTGCTTTGAACTCAATGAGGGAAGGTAGGGAGAAGAGCTCAAAAATGGAGTGCACACTCTCTGCTTACTTCCCTCTGAGTTCAGACCAGCCCCATCTTCATAGTCCAACTAATTGTCAGAATGGAGTGGGGCCATAGATACTTGAAACCGCCCTGAGTCCCATCCGGGAGATAGGGTGGTATATAAATAAAGTATTATTATTATTATTATTATTATTATTATTATTATACCCAAACTGGTTCTGTTTTTCTTTATGGTTTGCATGGACGTATCTGTCATGATCTCCAATCCTTGACATTTCTGGTCGGCTGACAAGGAACAGATGCCAGCCATAAAACAGGCCAGCCATAAAACCTCAATGACCCTCTGGTATGTGGGAGCCCCTATATATGTGGGCCAAAGAGAAGGTTCTGGCATTCGGTACAATAAAATCTGTTGGAATCTACCAGCGTGTCTTGGTGCTTTTTTCCTTTGGAAGATTGACCCACAGCACAACTGGGAGAAGAGAATCCGACAGTTTCCAAGCTTTGTTGACTGCATGTTCTCCCCCAAAGCACGTTGTCTCTTCTCTTCCTCTGTGTTTCAGATTTCCTTCACTTCCTCAAGATGGCCTGTTGTGGCTCTGGTTGTTGTGGTGACTGTTGTGGTGGCGGCTATGGAGGCTACGGCGGCTACGGTGGAGGCTACGGAGGAGATGGCGGTGGAGTGCTGGCTGCCGTTGGCGTTAACAAAAACGTCCACGTCCGAGATCATGGTTGCACCATGGTCTTCCCCACTCCTTACATTACGAACAACGGCGATTTCCGAATGTGCTGCCGCGAAGTGTGTGCCCACGAATGTTGCAAACCCTGCTGCGGTGGTGGTGGCTATGGGGGCTACGGAGGCGGAGATGGGGGCTATGGAGGCCAAGGCCCTGGCCTGAGAGTTGACATGCGTCAAGCCGGCTCGACCGTCCATGTGCCAGGCTCGTACCTGTTCAGCTGTTACCCATGTGCTAGTTCATGCACTGAATGCTGCGACCCATGCTGTTGTGGGTCATGCTGTGGGCCATGCTAAGATGTGATGAACAATACTCCGGATTAAGAAAAACCAAGGAACATAACCCAAAGCGTCTGAACAAAGCAGTGCTAAGACCCTGCTGCCCCCCATCATGATTAATATGATGGGGTGTGCAGGTCTTTAGTCTCTTTCCATTCTTCTGTGTTTCTCTACTTCTCTTAAACACACACATATGTAGATGGTAGTAGTTACTTGATTTTTTCATTCTTTTGATAATCACTCTATTTAATATTTCATAGTCAGTCAATTTATTGGTTTGGGAGGCGCTCGACCAAATGTACTAATGCTCTTCCAGTGCCCGCGAGGAGGCGTTGTACCTTGCCTTGCTTTCCGATTGTATGCAACCTTTGTCTTCTACCATTAAAATCTCAAGTGCATTGCAACCTTGGATTTGTCTCGTTCCTTTATTCCTACATCTCCTTCCGATCAAGCAATGGGTGGAGAGGATTCCATGACTATTTGTGCTGGTACAGCTGTACCAGAAGCTCCGACTTTACTTTCTTGCTGCAAATGTTTGCAATCTTAGGACAGGCTGTCTGTCAATCATCATTAAGTTTGGTTCTGCCCCTTGTTCAGGGCTCTGGGAGGGAAGGAGCCATTTTTAAGTCAATCTCACTTAAGGAAGCTAAGCTATAGGACATAGACCAGCTCGTCTCGTAGAAAAGCTTCATATTTCAAGAACATCCGGGGATATAGAACATCTGGGGATATAGAACATCTGAGGAAACAGAAACAGAAATTCCAGAGGGAAAGTCCCAAAAGCTCTGGCTGAGAGCTTACAGCCTCTCAGCCTCACAGCTCCTGAGGGAAACAGCCCTAAGTTTCTAAAGACTCAAAGAGAGAACAACATCACAGATCCACGGAACCCCAGCTGAAACATCTGCAAGCCTTGGCTGGTAGGTCCACTCGATACCCAGACGCATTTGGAATCGGTAGTGTGTCCCACAACAGCTAAGCCCATATTGATAGACAGCCTGGGAGAGGTTATAAGAGGGTTTTCACAGTTATCCAAAGCCAATCGCCTGTCCCTTGGGAACAAGACTGAAAGGGCCAACAGTCTATTAAGGAAACCTTAAAGTGTTATTTGACTCCTTGAAGATTTATTATTTGTTCATCAATAAATACTTTGTTAATTCATTAAAGACTCAAAAGGCCATCCTTTCAGGGAAATCCTCAAGAACTTCTTTTTAGGTGCCCTGGCTTCCCACTGGGCATAAAGTATACGTCCTATACAAAAGACCATCAGTTACAGGCCCAGCGTGTGACAGAACACTGTTCTCTTGGGTAGCATTTCCACTAAAAACATCTCCAAATACCAAGAGATCATCTGAATTGAAAATCAAGGAGATCCAATTCACAGAATCATTTAAGAGGGAGGAGATGATGATATGGGAGATCTCAGTTTTTTTTATCAACCAAGGATGAATAAATTGGAGTCCACAATATGTGTCTGATCTTTGGAGCCCTCAAAGACAGTTCCTGCAGAATCCGATCTAATTTTGGGTTGTTGTATGTTTTCCAGGCTGTATGGCCATGTTCCAGAAGGCCATACAGCCTGGAAAACATACAACAACCCTGTGATCTCGGCCATGAAAGCCTTCGACAACACAGATCTAATTTTATTTCAATACGAAGTTGTTCTTCAGGTTGGTTTATTTAGTGGAAAATGGGGTTGGTTTGGGTGTGAAGACCCCATAAAACCCAAAGCTGAATGATGTGATATCACTTTATATATATATTGAAGTTTTATCTTATAAGATAAATTAAAATTGAAAGAGTGAGAACATTTGATTGTATAGAAAGTAGGAAAATTGAGATTTAAAAAGGATCAAAAAGGGAGAGAGAGAAAAAAAAACCCAAAAACCAAAAACAAAGCTAAAATGTCCATATTTATATAAAAAAGAAAAAAAATCTGAACAAATGGCGATATAAAAATGCAAAAGTACTTGACAAAGAAACACACCAAAAAGCAAAAGCAAAAAAGCATTAGCACTGGCATTAAACACTTTGAGTAAATCGCTAGGTTAGAAGCAGCTGACATTGGTAATGTTCTAACAAAGAACTGCCAAAGACTGTTAAAGTTAAACTAAACAATCATTGTTTTTCCAGTACAACAGTTGGAAAATAAAATAATAATAGTAGTAGTAGTAGTACTAATAATCAGGATTTCCAAGCAGTATGTCATCATTTGGTATAGAAGAATAATATAACGTGCATTTATGATAAGTCTCTATTTCATTAAGGCTAGTAATAAATCATGTTCTTACTCCTAGAATAGTATATTTTTTGCTTTTTAGTACATTAAGAATATTTTTAATGTATTTCCTTAGATGGTAGAATATAAATGC
Organism: Anolis carolinensis; assembly: GCF_035594765.1. Taxonomy (NCBI): domain Eukaryota; kingdom Metazoa; phylum Chordata; class Lepidosauria; order Squamata; family Anolidae; genus Anolis; species Anolis carolinensis. The sequence continues at coordinate 14,779,828 of NW_026943825.1, read as the reverse complement.
ACTCCCTAGGGGAGTGGCGGCATATAAGTTTAATAAATAAATAAATAAATAAATAATAAATTTCAGGCAGAATTATCCTATGGTCCGTTGTATCACTTTTTTATTTTAGGAATGTTCTTTTATTAAATAAAATAAAGCATAATAAATTATAATATGCAGGCAGTGAGTCGGAGCATTTCTACAAATATATAAGTTGTTCTTCAGGTTGGTTTATTTAGTGGCAAGTGGGGTTGGTTTGGGTGTGAAGACCCCATAAAACCCAAAGCTGAATGATGTGATATCACTTTCGATGTCATCACGATGTGACAATATCGCCCATGGGAAGGAAACAGGGGTAAATGGATCCTACCCCCTCTTCCGCAAAGTGTGTGTCCACAAATGTTGCAAACCCTGTTGTGGTGGTAGTTATGGGGGCTACAGAGGTGGAGATGGGAGTTATGGAGGCCGAACCACCCCAAAATGTTACATCAACAGGGTGGAGAACCTGTAACTGGTTTCTCTCTGTCTCCTGGAATTCCCACTCTCTGGTATGTAAACTCTGTCAAGGTTGGCTAGGACATGGAACCCACTGGATAATCTTTGGTGAGACACACTCTTTCAGTTTCTGAAATTCCCATGAAAGAGTCAGCAGAAGTTGGGAATAACTTGAAGGCACACAAGGGAAACTAAGTATACAGTTAACTTCCAAAGCAGCTGGAACTGAGAGATACCATAGAATCATAGAAACATAGAATCCAAGCTAGTAGTATATATATAAAACAATTGTATGTCCTCAGTTGAGCTTTAGGACATGACTTCAAAGGAGTCATTTTACTAAGTCTTGCACCAGGTTCAGTTGACTTCTATTGTGTGGGTTGAAGATGGTGGACTTTTAAACTGAGATGTTCAACATGCAAACCATATTCTCCACCATCAAAATGTAACCAATTTCTTGATGTATAACTCCCTGGTGCCTCAAGGTGGAGCCAAATGAATGAGAACAGAGGTAGACCTAATAACTCAACTTCAGGAGGAGATAACTTGTAAAAGAGAGTGAACAAGGTAGTGAAAATGAAGGAGATGAGTACACATAAATGTTGCTTTCTCTCTCTAGAGAAAATCTATTTCTTATTTCCTTGGAAACCAGCTTATTGTGCCAGTCTCCTCGCAATTTTTTTTTTCGTGTCAGGAACGACTTGAGAAACTTCAGGTTGCTTCTGGTATGAGGGAATTGGCCATCTGCAAGGATGTTGCCCAGGGGACATTGCCTGGATGTTTTGATGTTTTTACCATCCTTGTGGTAGGCTTCTCTCATGTCCAGCATGGAGCTGGAGCTGATAGAGGGAGCTCATCCGCGCTCTCCACGGGCTGTTTTCGAATCAACAACCTTCAGGTCAGCAACCCAACCTTCAAGTCCTTTTTTTTCATGTTAGGAGCAAGCGGAGTTGCTTCTGGAGTGAGAGAATTGGCTGTCTGCAAGGACGTTGCCCAGGGGACATTGCCCGGATGTTTTGATGTTTTACCATCCTTGTGGGAGGCTTCTCTTATGTCCCCGCATGGAGCTGGAGCTGATGGAGGGAGCTCATCCACGCTCTCCCCGGGTGGGATTCGAACCTGGCAGCCTTGAGGTCAGCAACCCAACCTTCACGTCACGAGGCTTTTATCCCCTTGGCCACCGGAGGCTCCTATCAGTCCTGCTAACAAAAGGCTTTAACCCACTGCGCCACCGGGGTCTCCTTGTAATAATTAGAAAAAGAGAAATATAGCCTGAACTATTGGTTCCAGTAAAAGCTTCATTGTAATTCAAACAATAACTTAACAGTGGTCTCCGAATTTGTGGATTTTTCAGCCTTGGTGGAGCAATTGTACAGTAGAGTTCCGGTTATCCAACCTACCGTATTATCCAACATGGAGGGACGAGACTCTTCCCTTCGGCAAGCACCCAGTTTAGGGAAGCCTGGTGCGTGTTGCCGCCTAGCAACACTCACCGGACTTCCCTAAACTGGGCGCTCACCAAGGGACGAGCCTCGTCCCTCCAGCGAGCGCAGCACTGGGCTTCTCCAAAGTGTGGGTGCTTGACGGAGGGACGAGACTCTTCCCTTCAGCAAGCACCCAGTTTAGGTAAGCCCGGTGTGTGTTGCCACCTAGCAACACGCACCGGGCTTCCCTAAACTGGGCGCTCGCCAAGGGACGAGCCTCGTCCCTCCAGCGAGCGCCCGCACCGGGCTTCTCCAAAGTGCGGGTGCTTGCCGGAGGGACAAGACTCTTCCCTTTGGCAAGCAGCCGGCTTGCCAGGAGGGATAATAGGGCCTCCCTATTATCCAAAAGTTCCGGTTATCTGACATTCCACCCAACGTTTATGTCGGATAACCGGAACTCTACTGTATATGCATTTGTTATAGATTTCCTACCACCTTATGTCCAGAATGGTGAATTGTATTGTTTGATTTATCATTAAAAAAATATTTAAAACACACAGCATAATCGACTGCACCATATGTAATTATGTGTGCAACTTAAAATTTTGTAACAATGATGAATATGTAATTTTAAAAAGTGTATAAATGCCATTTTAAACTAGAGACCAATGATGAACTCGAACAAGAGTACAGTATACAGTTGAGTCCAAAAAGTTTTGGCTTAATGTTTTTATGGATGTAGGAGAGAAACCATGATCCAAAGATAAAATTTATTTTGTGCAAAAATATACAAGCAAACCTGCAAAAGATTTTATATATATACCAGCTCATTGTGTGTTTTCTGGGCTGAACATATTAAACTATTCCAAACATGCATAAAAGTATCGTATATACTCGAGTATAAGCCGACCCGAATATAAGCCAAGGCACCGAATTTTACCACAAAAAAACCTAGGAAAACATTGACTCAAGTATAAGCTGAGAGTGGTAAATTTCAGAAACAAAAATGGACAATAATAAAATTACATTAATTGAGGCATCAGTAGGTTAAACATTTTTTAATATTTACATAAAACTGTAATTTAAGATAAGACTGTCCAACTCTGATTAAATCATTATTCTCATCTTCAATGTAAATGTGCTTATGTATCCTTTTAATAATAATAGAGGAAAATAATAAATGTAATAATACTAATTAAATAGAGTAAATTAATAAATGTAACAATAATCATATCATAGTGAAATAATAAATGTTTTTAATGATAATAAAAATGGAGTAAAATAATAAATGTAATAATAATAATAATAATTAGAGTAAAATAATACATGTAATAATACCAAATAAATAATAAATGTACCATATATAATAAATAATAAATGTATCATATATACTGTAGTATAAGCTGACCCGAATATTAGCCAACCATGACCCTCACCCAAGTATAAGCCAAGGGGGGCTTTTTCAGTCCTAAAAGGGATGAAAAACTTGGCTCATACTCAAGTATATACAGTACTTGTTTTCCAGGCTTTCTCATTGAAGAAGCAGTCCAAAATATCTATGCAGTTATTCTAAACAGGATTTATTTTTTGAGAAACTTGCAATTTTACAACAGCAATTTTTTATAAAAGAGAAATAAATGTCAGAGACATGCACATTATTTATGTTAAATTTTATTTAAATTGTGATAAACTTTATTCTTAAATATCTAAAATGTTAATACTGTACAGTTGTAGGGTGTCACGTTCTCAGTTTCCCCTCCCATTCCTTCCGAAGAATGATGAAATCATTGAAATTCTTTTGTAGGAAAGCTGCACAGAAAAATACTATTTTCTGTGCAGAAAACATCTTTATGTTTGTTTTTCTGCACGGTATTTTTTGTGTGCAGAAAACTCTTTTTGCGTGCAGAATCATTTTGCCGCAACTTCTTGGGATGTTTGAACACTCAGAGAAAGTCTTCCAAATTTCTCACCGGTCTGTTGTGTTTCCCAACCATTGGGGAACCTGCTGTTCAACCTTGAAATAAACCAATATGAATATTCCTCCCAGCATTCATGATAAATGTTCCTTTTCATTTCACAGTAGACTATAGGAGGATTTAACATAACAGAAGATTAAATTAGGACCAGGCCATAACTGGAATTGTTTGTCCTAATTTCCGATCCTTTTCCAAACTAGAATCAATGATATTTACCTGTATGTCTACTTCCCGTTTACTGAATGGATCTACTCTAGTTGGATCTAGTCACCAGAATTCCATTAATTCTATTTATTAAGAAATCTTTATTTTCAGTTCAAGAGTAGTTATCCACCACCATCAGAGACTTTCCATGGTATCCCCTCAATATATTTCTACCCCATTCCCACTCTTGTACACACATCTAAACACACACACATCGCACACTCTCCCTCCCAAATTGATTTAATTTGGTCCAATCTTTTCAGGGCTGATCAGAATATATATTTCACTCGCAGAATCATAGAATTGGAACAAACCACAAGGCTATCTGGTCAACCCTCTGCCAAATGGTTGGCTTAGACTCAACTAAGCAATATCTCAAAATACTTGTTTGTCTACCCTTAGACTCAACTAAGTCCTGGTGATCTTGTAGTTGGTACAACAAGTAAGAAAACAGTGGTCTTAACACACTCAAGTCATGGGCTTAGAAAGATCCAAGTAACCCTTGTTCAGATACACAGCCCAGGCTGTTTTGAGAATGGAATGATATTTTGGTCAGTTCCTGATACAGTTTGAGAGAAGCCATGGTGGACAAAGTACAGTCATCCCTTGAGATTTTCAGCTTTGGCTTTTGCTGATTTGATTAGGTGGATTAGGAATACCGCATCTCCCTCTATGAACCCACACGTTCTCTTCGCTCGTCGGGGGAGGCCCTTCTCTCGCTCCCACCACCCTCGCAGTCGCGGTTGGTGGGGACGAGAGAGAGGGCCTTCTCCGTCGTGGCCCCCCGGCTTTGGAACTCTCTACCTAGAGAGATCAGGCAGGCCCCTACCCTCCTCTCCTTCCGGAAGAGCTTAAAAACCTGGCTTTCCCAAAAGGCCTTCGATGTTTAGTTGTTGCTGGATTGATCTATCTGTCCATTCCATAATAGTCCCATTGTTGTTGTCTTGCAATTTTATACCGCACTTTATTGTCCATTCAACTGTGAAATTTCCTTTTCCCATTTTGTAACACTCTGCACTTTGCCTGGGATCTACGAATTTGTCTCCTGTTTTTAACACTGTATCCTGCTTGTTGATTTTAATGATTGTTTTTATTGATGTTGATGTTTTTTTACTGGGATAATTGTTTTATTGCTTTGTTACTGTTATTTGTTTGTTTTATCGGGCCATGCCCCATGTAAGCCGCCCCGAGTCCCTTCGGGGAGATGGGATGGGGTATAAAAATAAAGTTATTATTATATTATTATAATACCTAGGTCCTTCTCTGTGAATCTGTGGTCAGCTTTTGCTGGAGGACCTGGAAATTCCTAGAAATATCACTTCTCTAGGAACCTCTAGGTCCCCCAATACTAAACTATGGTTGACTTCTGGTGGACATTGAACACAATCATGGAGTGATTCCTTGAGAAGTATTCTCCTGGGTTTTTCATTTTCACAGGGACCCAGTGCCCAAAGGCTATGGAATATGGAGGGCTTATTGCCTTTTCAAGCTAGTGTAAACATGTTGACAACCAAAGATGGTTTTCTACTACTTGCTTCCTGGATGTGTGCATTTTCAGTATGCCTTACTAAGTGAAACAAAAGACAATAGGTAAAGGTAAAGATAATGCAAAGTTACATATAAATGGTTGACATATCAGGTCTAAAATAGAAGTGGGAATTGTACAGATCTCCGGATGATGTTGGACTAACAATGGAAGATACTGGAAATTGCACTTCAAAACATCTGTAGGATCAAAAAGTCTCCACTGCGAACCTAAAATCTATTGTTGGTCCCAACCAGGGATGTCTAGTGTATTCGACATTCTAGGGGTGCCATATCCATGTTGAATTTCATTGCTGTTCTTCCCATAGTTATTCTGAGTTGTACAGGAGCTCTATAAGTGCATACCTGTAATTGTAAATCTATTTTCAACCTTGTTTAAATTAATAAGGCAACCTTCTGCTCTATAAATTCTGAGGACTATTAGTTTACATATAATCTTATAATGTGTCACGTTTATTAGTCTTCAGAGCTCAAAAAGGAAACAAGCTTGTAAATGTTAATTTGCATGGCTTCTCTCTGAACTATATTAGGAAGAATTTACGGCATTCCTGAATTAGTCTTACAAGCTGCTCCTGGGCCCAACAATGATAGACTCATCGAAGCAATGAGATTTACGTGGATGTTGAATCCCAATTCAGCAATAAGTCAATGGGTAATAGCAGTTAGTACTAACAATTGGATTGAGGCCTAGGATCTTAACCAGTTGAGCTTTGATAGCAATTCAACCCAAGTATTTCAGAAAACATACATTTTGGCATTGAGTCCCACCACACTGACAAAGTTCTGATTTTTTTTAATGTCCAAGTGGCTAGAAGGAGTTAAATGAAGGTTCATGCATATCAGTTAACCCATGTGTGCCATTTTTTTCTTCTGACCATCCCTGGTGCCCCCATCTTCTCGGGAAGTTTAGTATGATGGCCGGTAACTCATAGAGCTCGTATTGCTCGTAGAGCTGAAGCCATTGTGGTATTTTGAGTAACGAGATAACTGATTTATGGTGTTTCTTGACAAGACGGACCTGCCGTATATCTCACCCCAGGGACGAGAGGGCCTTCTGAGATCCGGCAGAGGATGTTTCGTGGCACACAGAGAGCTCCTTCTGGTGGCCAGGGCTCTTGAGGGTGTCATCTCATTGCTGCACAGTGCATAAGGCTTACTGCTGTCCAAGGCTGGGGTCTCAGAGCCGCCTGAATTCAGGACTTCCACTTTGCATGTTTCAGGAAAAACTTGAAGGATTGGCCCAGGCATGTCTACTTCTATTGGCGGTGGCTTGACGACAATTCTCAGCTCTGGCCCCTCCGAGACACATGAAGAAGCACCTAATAGTGCACAGATTGTAGCAGAGTCCTTTACACGTGTGGCCAGGGCTTTGCTTTCACCCGTGTCTTCATCCCCACTAGTGATGGCGCATTGTTCCTCGCCTGTTATTGCTTCACACGGGTTGTAGACTTCCACTGCACACTCCGCGGCCATAATTTCAACAATAGGGCCAGGCAAGCAAATTTCAATCTCTGGGGGGTGTATTATCACTTTAGAGCCTGGACCTTGTGTTACGCATGGATTATCACTTGGAAGCCCACATGGAACTGAGGTGGAGCGAGTTGTGCGTTGTGGGATAACAGAGCAGTCAGAAATGGAAGATGAGCGGGTTAAGGCAAGTGGGTGGGTCTCACTGGGGACGCAGGGGATTGAGCTTTCGATGAGGCATTCATTGGGATGGCTGCTGAGCATTGCCCCAGGTATCATAATGCAAACCGGTGGGGGATAGATCACCAGTTGTGAGTCTGAACATGCGGTGGTGGAACATGGAGTATCTCCCCCAGAAATTGCACGGAGACCAGAGGATTTCGTGACGACAGCCTTGCAGGATCCTTCTTCGCCATTGATGGGACACGACGTCTGGGTTTCCACCAGGCACTTACCAGGATTTGTGGTGAGACGGAGACCCGGTAAAGTGATAGCCAGCGGTGGAGGGTGGATCACCATTTTTGCATCCGGACATTTGGTAACACATGGCTCCGTCAAACACTTTACAGGCGTGCCAGACATTCTGTTGGGAGGGTGGTCAGCCTGGGATGAAAAAGAAGATACGTCAAAGAGCAGCTTTATTACATTGACCTTTAGTCAGTGGAAATAAAGTCTTGTCCCTTTGATGGTTGTCTACAAGAGGAAATTTCAGTAGTTGAGTAACATTTGTTCAAATTCCCGCTTGTATGAAAACATTTAAACAGTGGTTCCCAACCTTTTTTTAATCAGTGACAACTTGACCAGGGACCACTTTGACCAACATTAGTACCAAAAGATACCTCACAACCTCTGAGGATGCCTGCCATAGATGTGGGCGAAACGTCAGGAGAGAATACTTCTGGAACATGGCCACACAGCCCGAAAGACATACAACAACCCAGTTACAAATCAATTTTTGGTCAACTTTAGATTCAGTTTGCTTATCTGGTGTGCTGATTCAGAAAACTGCATTGTCTAGACCACATCAGCTCTAGTTTCTAATACAGAACATACGCCATCCAATCATCGTCATCTGCTCACCCACAGAAAACAATATTTAATAATCTAGAGCTGATGTGATCTATCCAATGCAATTTTCTGAATTAGCACTCCAAAAGGGAAGAGGAGGAGAAGCAGCAGTCAGGAGGCCTGTTGTCACGCCTTTTGTGGGTAGTCAGCCACTCCCCTCCTGACATCTCCATTGCCTTGGCATTATAAGAGGGTTTCACAAGGCCAGTCATTCTCATTGCAATAGTGTAGTAACGGTGAGGTCATGGGCCATATTTTAGTTCTTGGGGACCACTGGAGGTCCATGGACCACAGGATGGGAACCACTACATTAAAGCTTGCAAGTCTTGTATCTTGTTTCACCTGGAAGCTAGGCGATTCACTACTAGAATATTTGCAAATGTTTAAATGATAAACAAGGAGTTTCTCAAGAGCCAGGAAACCCAACCAGGAGAATCCTGAACCAAATCAGAATCATTGCAGTTCAAGTCTTCTTCTGGGCCAACTACAAAACCAAACCAAAAACACAGTGTGAGGCCTTTTTGTTTCCTTGTTTTTAGGTGATGGGCACAACATGTGATAATCTGCACAAGGAGGAGTTATTGATGACTCACGTAATGAGAACGTTCATGAGATGATTCCTTCTCACCAATGAAGTTAATGACAAAGTGCATAAGAAATTAGACCTTCACCTTCTGATAAATTTCACTTATTCTATAACAGTGGTTCTCAACCTGTGGGTCCCCAGGCTTGCAACTCCAGAAATCCCAGCCAGTTTACAAGCTGTTAGGATTTCTGGGAGTTGAAGGCCAAAACATCTGGGGATCCACAGGTTGAGGACCACTGGTCTACACCATCCACAGATTGTTCCCCTCTTGATCTACATGACCCACAGATTGCCCATCTTGTGCTATGCAATCTACAGGCTGTCCACTCTTGGTCTACACTCCAAAGATGGTCTACAGCCTGTTCATCCTTTGGTCTACACCAGTGGTTCTCAACCTGTGGGTCCCTAGATGTGTTCACCTTCAACTCCCAGAAGTCCTAACAGCTGGTAAACTGACAGGGATTTCTGGGAGTTGTAGGCCAAAACACCTGGAGAACCACAGGTTGGGAACCACTGTTCTATAATGATGTTTCAACTTTCCTCTGGAGCCTCCGGTGGCCTAGGGGATAAAAGCCTTGTGACTTGAAGGTTGGGTTGCTGACCTGAAGGCTGCCAGGTTCGAATCCCACCTTGGGAGAGCGCAGATGAGCTCCCTCTATCAGCTACAGCTCCATGCAGGGACATGAAAGAAGCCTCCCACAAGGATAGTAAAAACATCAAAACATCCGGGCGTCCCCTGGGCAACGTCCTTGCAGACAGCTAATTCTCTTACTCCAGAAGCAACTCCGGTTGCTCCTGACACGAAAAAAACAAAACTTTCCTCCTATCCCATTGGAACTTTTGTGCTCAAGTAACCACGGCAATCTATATATATAAAAGGGCAATGAAATTTTGGCCTAGGACAAAACAACAAAATTACACATCCCAGAAACACTAAACTTGGCAGCACAACCCCTCATCCATGCCTCTACGTTCATACAACAAAAAGCTCCAGCTACTCCGGAAAATGGCCAGGCTTTGAGACTGCAAGGCTATTCACTGGTATTCCACCTGGCCAACAAAGGATTCCCATAAGCCACAGCAATGTGTGGCCGGGCAAAGCTAGTATATACTAAAAGCTCACACTCTAGATACCTTCCCTCAAATCTGGTAAATGAGGTTGAGATTGTAACCTGATCAAAACTCATCCTTTCCACCCCTTTCTTTAGAATATCTCAGATATCTGGACTCAGATTTTCCAAATTCACTGGTATGGATTTGCATTTATTCAAACTATCAGTCTAACCCCATAATTTGTACTCATGGAAGAATCCAGAAAAGGTGTAACAAACGCTCCTGACTCACTCAATCCAACTGTATTTACTCCAAGTGCCAACTGTATTGAGTCACAAATGCCCTGCTTGCCTTGGATGTTCCTTCTTTACATTCTTTATGTCCTTCCTATAATGATTTAATGGCCTCTCTGTGTGGCCTACATCTTGCAGAGCACAGCCTACAGATGTTCTGCAACAAGCCCTTCCGAGTTCCATTCCTGGCCATCCCTCCTTTCATAAAAAAGCACCACCCATCCCATGGCTCTCCTCCCGGTCATATATTCTCCTCCCTTCTCCAAGTTGGTTCCGCTTCCCTTCTCTCCGCCCGCCCCGCTCCAATCCAGCTTAGCCAGAACCTTCACGATTTTGGAAACACGAACCCAGTTACATACCTGCTTTGCTTTGGCTTGTCACTAAGAAATCTCACACCACCCATGTGGAGTATACACACAGCTATTTCCCCAGCTTTATAGCTTGCAAGACTCTGGCACTCCCTTTTTTTTAATTCCTTCCTCTCGGCATTGCTAATTAGGAACTCTAGAAGCTCCAGAAAGCTTGGGATTTGCTCTGAGACATCTGCTTGGGAAAGGAAGGCCATACTCATCCCATAAATTGATGTTTTCCCAAGACGAAATTAAGTAGTACAATGAAAATAAGCATTTGCAGTTTCCAGCTTAGCATCTGAGTAAGGAAGACGGGCAAAGAGCAATTCGGGAGTGGGGAACCTGTGGTCTCCAAGTACTTTGGGGCTCCAACTTTGATGGATTTATTTAACTTGCCATTCCCAAACTCCAATCCAACTATTCTAAGGCATTCTCCACACCCTCTTTCAGGAAGCAGTTGAAAAATTGTGGGAGAGTTATGGGTCCCAAAGGGTCCAAAATAGGAAAAGACTCCATCACTGGCCATGGAGATGTGGTGGTCCGGCCAAATTGTGGCTCTTTCTGGAGTTCAATTAATCGTATGCAAACATAGAGAGGATTGTTGTTTGAGCTTTTCCCAAACCCTTTGTCATGCTCTCCCACCTAACAGTTTGTCAATATCATATTCTCAGTCCCAAAAAATTTACATTAAACCCCTGACTGGTATCACACTAGGGCTCAAAGAGGAAGCATCCCATCTGAAATCCTGTGGCTGTCTCCTGCAGAATTCTGGACCTTGTAGTTTAGTGAGACCTAGGGCCTCTCTGGCTGAGCTTTGTAAATGCTCCTCCCCTAAACTACAAGTTCCAGAATTCTGCAGGAGGCAGACAGGATTTTAGATGGGATGCATACTCTTTGCTTAATCTTTGAGCTTTAGTGTGATAATACACAAGGTTTATGTATCAGAAAGAATAAAACAGGCTCCCAAGTCCCAATCCAACATTCTAATCAATGGATAACACTGTATTTCAGGTTGTACCTTCATGCTGACTCTGGCTTATGGAGCTCCTATCAAATTTACTCAACTGAGGTCTTGCGATTGCCTTTCTAATCCAACAAACAAACATGCAATAAGACTGACATAAAATCCCCATCACAAGAAAGTCAGGATAGAATCTTTTGAGAGGTTCTCCACAAGTCAAGAGAAAACTCAAGATGAGGAAGAACCTCGGCTTCTGAAGGCCTCCCATTCTTTCTTTTCTGAAGTTCTCCACACTTCAAGAGACATCTCATGAGATGAAAGAACCAGATTCTGGAGAATGTCTGTTTTCTCTCTCTTGAGGTTCTCCACAATTCAGGAGAAACCTCAAAAGAAGAAAGAACCAGAGTTTGGAGAATTTCTGTTTTTTCTCTCTTGAGGTCCTTCACAGTTATGGTGAAATCACCAAATTCTGAAGAATTTCCATTTTCTCCTTGAGCAAGAACGCCACTGGCAACCAGAACCTACCTTCTGAAACTTACCAGATCCTAACTGTCTTGAGCTAAAAGAAAGAGCAAAAGAACAAACACTACCAAGGAATATTCATTAAGAAAGGGAGAGAGGTGGCTTGAAAAACTGCTTCCTGGGTGCACCTCATGCACCTGAGTCATCTCACGCTTCAGGGGAAGGAGGAAATCCAAACTAAAGATGCCCACACAAGCTCTGGAGAAGCCAAAAAAATAAATCTCTATACTCTGCCAGCATGAGCATCATATTACAACCATGTAGCCTAAGGTTCAAAACCCTAACAGACCTTGGAAACCGACTGGATGACCTTCATCAGGTCACAATCTCTCATCCACAGAGGAAGGCTAAGGCAAAATCCAACTGAAGAAATCCTGACAAGAAAACCCCATAATAGGTTCACCTTATGCTTATTGTTAAGTTAGAAATGACTTGTAGGCCCACAACACAATCAACAACACTTTCGATAGAACTGAGAATGCAAAAACTCTCTATTCAGATATCTGTAAAATACGAGGGCTATCCACAAAGTAGGTTACATTTTGGATTTTAAAAAGAACAAAGTATAGGAGAAATCATTTACCATATGCAGCTGAAAGACACATCCCAATAGTATAATCTCATGTAATCCCCATTGAAATGTAGGCACGTCTCATATAGATAAATGAGTTTGAAAAGTACTGCTCCAGTAAATTCCCCGCTTGTGTCCTCAGCTCTTCCCCCTTCTCCCTTCCTGCAGCATAGCCAAAACGCGGTGCTGCCAGCCATGCCCCCATTGTTGGAAACAGAGGAGAGAGGCGGCAAATCCAAAACGTAACATACTTTGTGGATAGCCCTCGTACATGAGGTCAGGTGTTTAATTGGGGACATATTTTAGAGCAATGGTTCCCAACCTGTGGTCCATGGACCACCAGTGGTCCATAAGAACTAAAATATGGTCTACGGCCTCACTGTTACTACACTCTTGCAATGAGGGCGATTGGTCTCGCAAAACCTTCTTATAGTACAGAGGCTTATTAAATATGGTTTTCTGTGGGTGAGCAGATGGTGACTAGTGGATGACATATGTTCTGTACCAGTAACTAGAGCTGATGTGGTCTATCCAATGCAATTTTCTGAATCAGCACCCCCAAATAACCAAACCAAATCTAAAGATTTATTCATAACCTTTTTTGGTACTAATGTTGGAGAGTGGTCCCTGGTCAAAGTGGTCCCTGGTCAAAAAAAGGTTGGGAACCATTGTTTTAGAGCAAGGTGAAATATTTATTCAACTCACAATTCATTTGTTTATTTAAGACTGGATCAACACTTCTCTGTATTCCAAGATCTGATCCCAGATTATCTAATCCAGTTTAAATTTGATAATCTAGAATCAGATCCTGGGATATAGTGTAGTGTAGATCCAGCCTAAGAGAGCATCTACACTGTCAAATTAACGCAGTTTGCCTACACTTGCACTGTCATGGTTATTATGCTATGGAATTTTGTGAGTTGTACTTTGGCAAAACAAAATATGTTGTAAAAGGTGGAAACAAAACAAGTATGCAAGAAAGAGGAAAAGGGGAAAAACACCTCTGAATCATGCCGGAATGATTGCTCTGTTGAAAAGCACGCTGCTTTGTCAGAGATGCAGGGCATTTTACAAAGCATTTTGTGAAATTATAGCACATAAAACAGGGTGGGGTGGCATTCCAAACTTGTTCACATTTTTTGATGCCAACATTTAAACACAACCGGTTGGGGAAGCTTGTGGGGAAACGGTGCTTTGGTTTCTACTGCCCGTATGGTGACATTAGTGGAAAAACTGGTTGGTCTGGAACAGTCATAGATGGAATGAATCCTGAATTTAGGATGCAGCTGTTGCGTTTCTTGGCCTTGATACAGAGCAGGGATGGGCATAATGCAACCCCAAGACTTCATATGCCCCCCATAAGTTTGTTCTTGTGATTCTTGACTGCTCCAGACTGCCTCTGGTTGGCTTTCTGGAGTATGGATCTGATTTGTAAATAGATTTTAGGTTAAACCAGCATTTGATGCATTGGTTTCCATCTATGTACTAGAATGTCTGGTTGGAGGAATATTGATCCTCTAGACCAGTGGTTCTCAAACTTGTTTGACCAGGAACCACTTGACCAGGAACCTCTTTAACCAGGAACCACTCTCCAACATTAGTACCAAAAGGATAACGAATCAGTTTTTGGCCAACTTTAGATTCAGTTTGGTTACTAAGGGTGCTGATTCAGAAAATTGCATTGGACAGACCACATCAGAACATATGCCATCTGCTCACCCACAGAAAGCCATATTTAATAATTTAGAGCTGATGTGGTCTATCCAATGCAAGTTTCTGAATCAGCATCCCAAATAACCCAGGAACAGACCTAAAAATGAAGACACCAAGAAAAAAATTGATTGGGCTGTGTTATTATCCGTTGTAGCAACAGTGAGGCCGTGGACCATATCTTAGTTCTGGTAGACCACTGGTGGTCCATGGACCACAGATTGGCAACTACTGCCCTAGACTCATTGTAAATGCCCATCCTAGACACATAGCATCTTTCCCGAATCTTGTCTCATGCAGATGTGTTTGATGGAAACTCCCATTGTCCACAACCAACAAGCTCTTATCTATAGTGGCTGTGGTGTCAACCAACACACAACCATGTTGGCAGAAGATGATGGGAACTCCTTTCCAAAACAATGTCCATATACAACAATGGGTACCTCTATCTTGTTAAAAATTATTCCTTAGAACTCCCTCAAAATGCCCTGCATGCTTAATTACAACCTTCTTGTGAGTTCTAGACTAATAAAAGCAAATTACACATTTTGTCTAATTAAAAAAGCCACCACACAACAGGATCAAAGAAACATGGTATAGAAATCTCTTAATCTTGGGATTCCTTAGATCACAAGATCGGCTTCAAAATACCCTAAGCTATTTTCGAAACAAGGGGACATTTCAAGCCAAGTTAGAATTTTTTGTCAACCCATTTCCCTATTCTAAGTTTTCCAAGATATTCATAATATGTCCTCCAATTGCATTTTATGAACAGGAAACAGCACTTTCCACACCCAAAACACAAACATCAGTGTTATTCACACCAAAAATAATGATTTGATACAAAAAATGCAGTTTTTCATCACAAAATAACCCCACGTAAATTTTGCGCAGAATAAATCCCAAATTGTGGAATTTTTCATCCGTCCAGAAATTTTCTCATCAGAGCCTCTCATAGAATCATAGAATCATAGAATAGTAGAGTTGGAAGAGACCTCATGGGCCATCTACTCCAACCCCCCGCTAAGAAGCAGGAAATCGCATTCAAAGCACCCCCGACAGATGGCCATCCAGCCTCTGCTTAAAAGCTTCCAAAGAAGGAGCCTCCACCACAGTCTGGGGGAGAGAGTTCCACTGCCGAACAGCCCTCACGGTGAGGAAGTTCTTCTCTCAAACTCAAATAACACATATTTTCTTATTTTCTTCCCAACCACTCCCCGACATTGAACCATCAATATCTCCATCCCAAAATATCCCCCTTATTCCCTAAGTCCTCGACTCCTTTAAGAAAGTTGTGGCCAGAAGAATGACAAAATGAGGATGGACCATCCAGTAGAAAAGACTCATGAGTTTGAGTAACAGTGGTTCTCCAGATCTTGGAAACTTCTAAGATCTTGGAGACTTCAAAAACTGCTCCAAATCTTGGAGATCTCAAATCCCAGAATTCCTAGCAGTTGCTCATGTTAGCTGAGGCTCCTGAGAGTTGAGGACATAAACATCTGGAGAACCCAACTTTGAGATCATTTTAATCCAGGTTGGTCTCAATAAAAGTTAATGGGACATCTCACAAATTTGTAAGCGGAGCCAGTTTTGTTGTGGATTTTCTTATTTCGTTGGGATGGGTGTGTGGCTAGAGAGAACGCATTGGTAGAAACCATCCCCAAAGCTTCATACCCATTGTTGGTGACTTACCTGCTTCTCTCAGCAGCTGAATTCAAAGAAGTTGGTTCAGAGAGTCTCGGGAGCTTTTATAAAGATTCCTCAGCCTCAAGGGGATGAGACAGCCTTTGAAGGCCGAGGACATAATTAGATCCTAACCAAAATTTGCTACACGCGCTCCATTTGTTCTAATTGCAAAGCTTGCATCGTTTGCTTTATTTTCTGACCCAGTCTGGGACATGTGTTTGGAGTGCACATACGTGTCTTTTTGAGGAACATCACCTTAAAACCAACTCTTGGGCTGAGTTGCAGTGGGTCTTATAGAAGAACGGTGGAGGTGGAAATTTCTGCTGATAAGAGCTTTCCCTGTTTTGCTTCATTCAGAACAAAGCCATGCATGGAGTTGGATCCCAGCACCACCCTGGGCTGGCCTGATGTTGTGCCAACCACATCAGAGAGACTATTGTTGTAATGTCCTTACTTGAGACCCATGTATGGCTTGTTATCGTTCATACTGTGCCTCGGGGTGCTCCTTTGGGTTGAACAGGTGCAGGATTTCATAAAGATTACAAGTCCAGAAGTTACGAGATTGTAAAATGGAATCATAGTCTCATAACTGCTGGAGGTTCATCCTTTTAGTCTTGAACACTTGAACTTGAACCTCCCACAATGTACCTACTTCACCTGGACTGGAATGTTTCTGAGGTGGAGAGCAATGACGTCTGTGATGTTTTCTCGGTAATGAACTGCATTGAGGTACAGTAGAGTCTCACTTATCCAACATGAACGGGCCGGCAGAACGTTGGATAAGCGAATATGTTGGATAATAAAGAGAGATTAAGGAGAAGCCTATTAAACATCAAATTAGGTTATGATTTTACAAATTAAGCACCAAAACATCATGTTATACAACAAATTTGACAGAAAAGGAAGTTCAATATGCAGTAATGCTGTGTAGTAATTACTGTATTTACGAATTTAGCACCTAGATATCACGATATATTGAAAAAATTGACTACAAAAATGCATTGGATAATCCAGAATGTTGGATAAGCAAATGTTGGATAAGTGAGACTCTACTGTACTTGTAGCTGGACTCTAAGGGATCTTTCTAGATGCCTGTTGAAGCATCTCATAACTAGAAGTTATCTACACTAGTAAAAAAAAACCCACCATGCTTTCCCTAAGTCTGGTGATGCAGTCTTCACAATCTCTGGTAAGTATCTGGAGTTTGTAGGCCATAACCTAACTTTGCATCACAGTAAGCAAAGTTGGAGGAATACTCTGGAGTTTGCAGGAAATTTAGGAGTATCTATAGGCTTTATGGGCATCTCAACAGGATCCCTTTTGGCCCAATCTGTTTTCCATGCACACACTACCACTATCATAGAATCATAGAATCATAGAATCATAGAATCATAGAATCATAGAATCATAGAATCATAGAATCATAGAATCATAGAATCATAGAATCATAGAATCATAGAATCATGGAATAGTAGAGTTGGAAGAGACCTCATGGGCCATCCAGTCCAACCTCCTGCCAAGTAGCAGGAAATCACGTTCAAAGCACCCCCGACAGATGGCCATCCAGCCTCTGCTTAAAAGCCTCCAAAGAAGGAGCCTCCACCACTACCAATCTTTCTCTGCAGAGCAATGGGTCATCCACATGTCATCACCTGGTATGTCAAGGCTGGAAATAAAGTGAGGTGAAAGAGAACCATTGGATGATGAGTGGATCTTGTATGTCTAATAAATCAATAAGCTATAGACGATGGTTAGTTAAGGACAAAAGTAGTCAAAAATATGAACTAGTACATTATATGGGAATTGTACAGTAGAAGCTTGGTATCTGTTGAGTTTTGGTTCCAGGATCCTCAATGGCAGTGGTTCCCAACCTGTGGTCCATGGACCACCAGTGGTCCTCAAAAACTAAAATATGGTCCGTGGCCTCACCATTACTACACCATTGCAAGGAGAGCAAAACCCTCCTATAGTGCGAAGACTGTGGATGAGCAGATGGTGACTACTGAATGGAATGTGTTCTGTATCAGAAAGTAGAGCTGATGTGGTCTATCCAATGCAATTTTCTGAATCAGCACCCCAAATTACCAAACCAAATCTAAAGTTGACCAAAAACCGATTCATAACTCTTTTGGTACTAAGGTTGGAGAGTGGTCCCTGGCAGAGCCGGCCCTAGGTATTCTTCAAGTGTAGGCGAACAGAATTTTGGCGCCCCCCCCCCCCCCAAACCAATCACTGAAAAATAAAAGTGTTGGATAAGCGAATATGTTGGATACTAAGGAGGAATTAAGGAGAAGCCTATTGAACATCAAATTACATTAAGATTTTACAAATTAAGCACCAAAACATCATGTTTTACAACAAATCAACAGAAAAAGGAGTCTCGACTGCGCCCCTGTATGTTTTGCGCCCGAAGCAACCACTTAATTTGCCTCATTGTTAGACCGGCTCTGGTCCCTGGTCAAAGTGGTGCCCGGCCAAGTTGTCCCTGGCCAATAAAAGGCTGGGAACCACTGCTCTATGGACACCAAAATCCACACATGTCCAAGTCCCACTATATAGAATGGTGTCTTCAAATAGGTTTCCTGATATCAAATGTCAAAACCAAAGTTTGCTTTTGGGGATTTTTTTTCAAGCTGTGGATGGTGGCCTCTATGGATGCCAAATCTGTGGGTATAGACTGTACAAAGTATGTTAAACTCTGTATTACTTACTTCTTTTGAACCTCAACATATGTTTTATTTTAATTTAGTGAGTGGGTGGATCATAACTGAGGCAAGTGTAGTAAGACGACTCGATGAGGCAAGTTGTACTTGCTAATATCCGAAGATAATTACAGGCCGCTTCCCGCTTTGTGGGTAGTCATCTACAAAAGCCCCTCCAGAGTCATCAGACGCACCTTAACACTAATGTGTGACAATGGCCCATGGAATAGGCAATAGGTATAATCCTAAACAAGCAATGATCGTGGTCGTCAACATTGGATGTTTTGTTTGTACATATGTGAGACTAAAGGAAAATTTGACTAGCCTGTTACTATAGGTTGAGCATCCTTGATTCAAAAATCCCAAATTTTCCCTATGGCTGTCAATGAGAGTGACACCTTTACTTTATGGGTGTTCAATGTATACAAATTTTGTTTCATTATTAAAATAGTGTACACTACACAACTCTTCCTTCAGGCAATGTGTATAAGAAGTATCTAAAATACAAATGAATTTATATCCCACTCCCCACAATACCATAAGTTTTTCTAAATATGGAAAAATCCAAAATATGGACACTTCCAGTCCCAAAAACTTTGGAGAAAGGATTTCCAACTTGTACTGGAAAAGAAACAAGTGGGTTAAACACACAACATGGCAGATAGGAAGTCACCAGAGAAGGCCAATTGCTTATTTCTCTTCTTATTTTTCTACAGTAGTGGTTCCCAACCTGTAGTGCATGGACCACCAGTGGTCCCCAAGACTTAAAACATGGTCCACCATTATTATAGAATCATAGAATAGTAGAGTTGGAAGAGACCTCATGGGCCATCCAGTCCAACCCCCTGCTAAGAAGCAGGAAATCTCATTCAAATCACCCCCGACAGATGGCCATCCAGCCTCTGCTTAAAAGCTTCCAAAGAAGGAGCCTCCACCACAGTCCGGGGCAGAGAGTTCCACTGCTGAACAGCCCTTCTCACAGTCAGGAAGTTCTTCCTGATGTTCAGGTGGAATCTCCTTTCCTGTAGTTTGAAGCCATTGCTCCATTGCAACCTAGTCTGCAGGGCAGCAGAAAACAAGCTTGCTCCCTCCTCCCTATGACTTCCCTTCACGTATTTGTACATGGCTATCATGTCTCCTCTCAGCCTTATCTTCTGCAGGCTAAACATGCCTAGTTCTTTAAGTTGCTCCTCATAGGGCTTGTTCTCCAGACCTTTGATCCTTTGAGTCTCCCTCCTCTGGACGCTTTCCAGCTTGTCAACATCTCCCTTCAACTGCGGTGCCCAGAATTGGACACAGTGTGATTCCAGGTGTGGTCTGACCAAGGCAGAATAGAATAAGGGGGAGCAGGACTTCCCTGGATCTAGACGCTATTCCCCTATTGATGCAGGCCAGAATCCCGTTGGCTTTTTTAGCAGCCGCATCACATTGCTGGCTCATGTCCAACTTGTTGTCCACGAGGACTCCAAGATCTTTTTCGCATGTCCTGCTGTCGAGCTAGGTATCGTCCCCCATTCTGTATCTTTGATTTCCATTTTTTCTGCCGAAGTGAAGTATCTTGCATTTGTCCCTGTTGAACTTCATTTTGTTAGTTTCGGCCCATCTCTCTAGTCTGTCAAGATCGTTTTGAATTCTGCTCCTGTCTTCTGGAGTGTTGGCTCTCCCTCCCAGTTTGGTGTCGTCTGCAGACTTGATGATCGTGCCTTCTAACCCTTCATCTAAGTCGTTAATAAAGATGTTGAACAAAACCGGATCCAGGACAGAACCCTGTGGCACTCCACTTGTCACTTCTTTCCAAGATGAAGACGACGCATTGGTGAGCACCCTTTGGGTTCGTTCGCTTAGCCAGTTACAGATCCACCTAACTGTAGTTTTGTCTAGCCCACATTTTACTAGTTTGTTTGCCAGAAGGTCGTGGGGGACTTTGTCGAAGGCCTTACTGAAATCCAGGTACGCTACATCCACAGCATTCCCTGTATCGACCCAACTCGTAACTCTATCAAAAAAAGAGATCAGATTAGTCTGGCATGACTTGGTTTTGGTAAATCCGTGTTGGCTATTAGCAATGACTGCATCTGATTCTAAGTGTTTGCAGACCACTTCCTTAATGATCTTTTCCAGGATCTTGCCTGGTATTGATGTGAGGCTAACCAGACGGTAATTGTTTGGATCATTCTTTTTTCCCTTCTTGAAGATTACACCATTGCAACAAGAGCGACTGGTCTTGCGAAACCCTCTTATAGTGATAAGGCCACAGGGATGTCAAGAGGGGAGAGATTGACCACTCATAAAAGGTGCAACAACAAGGCTCCTGACTGCTGCTTCTCCTCCTCCTCCTCCCTCCCCCTGAGTGAAGCTGTTGCATGTGGCGCCTGCAAGTGGAGGCACCCTGTGTCTTCGTGTTTAGGTCTGTTCCTAGGGTTATTTGGGGTGCTGATTCAGAAAATTGCATTGGATAGACCACATCAGCTCTAAATTAATAAATATGGTTTTCTGTGGGTGAGGAGATGGCGACTATCGGATGGCATATGTTCTGTATCAGAAATTAGAGCTGATGTGGTCTATCCAGTGCAATTTTCTTTTTCTTTTTTTTACTTTTTATTTATAAGTTTTTGTGATACATATAAAATACAGTAAAAAAATAAATGTGAAAAGAAAAAAAATGTGGGAAACATATAGGTGATTTCATGCATATGTGGTGGAGGTGTAAGAAGGTCAAAAGATATTGGCAGACAATACACAAAGAAATGGAGAAAATAATCAAAAAGAAATTTGGTTTTAAGCCGGAGTATTTTCTACTAGGAATAACGGACTTTCAAATGGACTATAATACAGAAAAGCTATTTACATATATGGTGACTGCAGGCAGGATATGTCTGGCAAAAATGTGGAAGACACAAGAAACACCATCAAAAGAAAACTGGTTTTTGAGACTTTTGGACATTCAAAATATGTACTCATTAACTCAAATTTTAAAATGAACTGAATACAAATTACTACAAGAAAATACCTTAGGACTCAAATGTTCCCAAGGGTGCCGCAAAAAATGGACAATACTTTGAGTGAAAACTTGTTGTCATGTAAAAGATCTGGAAGGAAAATGGGTGGGGGGAGTTTTTTGTTTTGTTTTGTTTTTTTCTTTCTTTTTTTTTGCATACGGATTGCTTTGCATTCCTCTATTAAGAATGCAAGCTTAGCGGACATTAGTTTGGGAAAGATGAAGTTTGCAGGCAATCTAGAAGTGTTTTTTTTTTAATCCAGTGCAATTTTCTGAATCAGCACCCCAAATAACCAAAGCGAATCTGAAGTTGACCAAAACCTGATTCGTTATCCTTTTGGTATTATTGTCGGAGAGTGGTCCCTGGTCAGAGTGGTCTGGTTACGGCAGCCAGAATAGTTTACGCCAGAAACTGGAGACAAACAGATGTACCGAAAAAAAATAGATTGGTTGTACAAAGTGTTAGAGATTATGAACATGGATAGACTTACATACTGGTTGACGCCCAACTATGGATTACCTAAGAAAGAAACAAATTGGGACCTTGTAAAAGACTCCTTGAAACAAATGAAGATAGACCTCATTTGCTGAAAGTATACAATCTCAAGGATAAGAAGAAGACGGAGGAGAAGTATAATTAAAATAAGAAAGTATGGACTGGAAATTGACTATAGGGCTATCAAAGTAAGAAGGAAGTCAAAAACTTTTTTCTCTCTCTTCTTTTTTTCTCCCCTAGATATACATATATTATTCAATTTTTTGCCATTCTCTTCCACTTTTTCTTCTTCTCACTTTCCTACTTTCTATTAAAACAAATGTTCTCACTCTTTCGATGTTAATTTATTCTACTTTACAAGATTAAAAGCTCAATAATTTTTTTAAGAGTGGTCCTGGTCAAAATGGTTCCTGGTCAAGTGGTCTCTGGTAAAAAAAAAAGTTAGGAACCACTGGTCTACAACATGGGGTGGAAATAGTATGGCCATCCAAGATATTGTTGAACATCACCTCCACCATCCAACATGGTGAGGAACACTGGGGAATGAAACCCAAGAACATCAGGAGAACCATGTTATTATTACCATGTAGTCAACCTTAATTTAATGGAACAATTGAATTTAATGGGCCAATGGAATTTCCCCCAAAAAATAACACCTGTTATGGTTCCAGAAGTAGAATTACTACCCCATATAAGAGAGTGGGAATATTTCCAGGAAACCTCATAATGTTCCTACTTTGGGATCTGGAAGGCTTTGGCAATGGGTGAACTAAACACTTGTTTCACATGTTTTGATATGGTCGAAATTGACTAATCAATAAAGAGTTGTTGTTGTTGTAAACTAAACACTTGGTTTGCTAAAAATATTAAACTCTTTTTTTCTCTTCCTCATTCCCTATTTCTTGTATGTCCAATAGCTTGGAAGAGCAGCTATGAAGGAACAAGACAAGATCTTCAAACATCAAGATATATCATTGACTACTGAAGTCAGGGTTGCCCATTTCTATGTACAGATGTCAAAGGTGGACAGTGATACAAAGAAAAGCAACTCATTTGGAATATGGGGCTGGATAAGAAAAGTCCCATTCCAAAATAAAGAAACAAATAACTAGATAAATATTCACAAATGCCCTGAGAGCATCTTCACCATGTCATTAGATCTTCCAAGAACATTGTAGCATCAGGAAAGGCATTTTTTAAAACAACAGGAAATGAGTTCAAGCCAACATTTGTTAATTTCCTGTTTTTAAAAATTGCCTTGGGGAGACAAAAGTGTAGTGGTGGAATGTCCAGATGCTCTCCTAGAGGGCATTTTGGGACATTTGAGAGAGGGATCGGCTTGAGTTTGGTTCCAGGACTGTCCGTGGATACCAAAATCTATGCATATTCATCCCATTATATATGACTGGATACCTGGCGTTGTCCGAGTTATTTGAAAAAAGTCAATTTTTTAATTGTAAAAATGTATAAGGTTGTGTATTAACTGGCAGCCACCTCTCCACAAAATTCAACATTGACACTGAAATACAACATGATCTGAGCTCTGCAAGTGCAGCATTCTTCCGAAAGGAGCAGAGAGTGATTGAGGATCGGGACATCCGTGGGGGGACCAAGGAGCTTGTTTATAAAACTACTAGCTGTGCCCGGCCACGCGTTGCTGTGGCTGATGGGAATCCTTTGTTGGCCAGGTGGAATAGCAGTGAATAGCCTTGCAGTCTCAAAGCCTGGTGTTGTATGAACATAGAGGCATGGATGAGGGGTTGTGCTCCCAAGTTTAGTGTTTCTGGGATGTGTAGTTTTGTTGTTTTGTCCTAGGCCAAACGTCACTACCCTTTTATATATATAGATTGTCGTCTCAACTCTGTTATACGCCTGCTAAACGTGGACGGTCTATATTTTATTTATTTATTTCCACCATTTCTATGCCGCCCTTCTCACCCGAAGGGACTCAGGGCGGCTCCTGAGACATCACACCCAACTCCTGGAAGGATTCCACCTATGTTGCCTCCAAAAAATCCTGCAAATTTATTTATTTATTTATTTGCTACATTTATATGCCGCTTTTCTCACCCCGAAGGGGACTCAGAGTGGCTTACAAATTAAATTTACACACAATATATTATTAGCCTAGTACAATACTGGTAATAAATTACTATATTGTACTGTATCAACATATGGTAATATTATTAGTAATATTACTTGTAAAATATAATATATAATTAATATTATTATATTGTATTATTAGTATTATATCGTATTACAATATAATATTATGAATATTATATGTACAGTAGAGTCTCACTTATCCAACATTCCGGATTATCCAACGCATTTTTGTAGTCAATGTTTTCAATATATCATGATATTTTGGTGCTAAATTCGTAAATACAGTAATTACTACATAGCATTAATGTGTAATGAACTACCTTTTCTGTCAAATTTGTTGTATAACATGATGTTTTGGTGCTTAATTTATAAAATCATAACCTAATTTGATGTTTAATAGGCATTTTCTTAATCTCTTCTTATTATCCAACATATTCACTTATCCAAGCTTCACATGTATTTATACATATACATACACACACAGACACACACACACACACACATTTATATATAAATATATATCTATATAAATATACTAGCTGTGCCCAACCACGCGTTGCTGTGGCATTTTCTGGTGGTGTTGGTGAGAAATTGTTGAGGTAGTGGTGATATTGAATGTCTGTTGTATGGTTGTCTTTATGTTTAGTATGCACACTGAAGTGGATTATATGGCAGTGTGGAGTCAAGATAATCCAGTTCAAAGCAGATAATATAAGATTCTAAATGGGTTATATAGCTGTTTGGAAGGGCCTTGAGTCTACACCGCCATATAATCCAGTTAAAATCTGATAATCTGTGGAAGAGGCCTAAGTGAGGCCTAACTGTGCCTGTCCCCTGGGCTGGGTGAGTTGGTAGGAGACCAAGTGGGTGGAGCTTAGCCTTCAAACTGGCAGCAATTGGATAAAAACTATTATTCCTCTCCCTGTAATTAGGACTTTATTTTTCTTTTCTTTTGTGGTATCAACCTAGAGCCTTGAATGATGGGTTGTGTTGTCAAATTTAGAGGTTGGGGGGGCCTGTAGTTTTGTTGTTTTGTCCGCTGCCCTGATGCCATCACTCTTTTATATATATAGATATCTATATATATATAAAAGGGTAATGGAATCACGGCACCGGACAAAACAACTAAACTAAATGCCCCACAACCTTGAAAATTGACAGCACAACCTCTCATCCACGCCTCTAGGTTCATACAATAAAAAGAAAAGAAAAATAGTCCTAGCCACAGCAACACGTGGCCGGGCACAGCTAGTAATATATATATGATTATACTATATAAATCTCTTGGGAAGACAGACAGACAGATATCAGAGTGCTGGAAGAAGCAAAGACCACCAGCATTGAAGCAATGCTCCTACGTCATCAACTCCGCTGGACTGGTGGTCACGTTGCCCAAATGCCCGATCACTGTCTCCCAAAGCAGTTACTCTACTCCCAACTCAAGAACGGAAAATGGAATGTTGATGGACAGGAAAAGAGACTGAAAGATGGTCTTAAAGCAAATCTCAAAAACTGTGGCATAGACACCGAGAACTTGGAAGCCCTGACCCTTGAGTGCTCTAACTGGAGGTCAATTGTGGAATTTGAAGAGTCACGAATGGAGGGCGAAAGGGAGAAATTTGCCAAGAGGAAGGCACATCAAGCCAACCCTGACCAGGACTGCCTTCCATCTGGAATCTGATGTCCTCACTGTGGAAGAACATGCCGGTCAGGAATAGGACTCCACAGTCACCTACGTACCCACCACCAAGACACTACACTTGGAGGACCATCATCCTCAGACAACGAGGGATCGCCTAAGTGAAGAGTGAAGAAGTTCACCCAAGGCTGCCTCACATGATTGTAATGAATACTCTTCCAGTAAAGACAATGTTTGTGCAAAGCAAGTGATGAGAGGAGAGACCTTCACGTCTTTGAGAAAGAGCTGGATTGAAATTTAATTAAATATAATAACTTTGATGGCTTCCGATGCACTGCTGGGTTTTGATGTCGAAAGCACAACTTTCTCATTAGATCACTTTCCGGAGGTTTTGTTTAGTAAAGACAACAATGTAGAAAAAGTGTCTGGTTTCTGACCGCAATGTAGGAGTCGCCCTTGTGAAGAAGACATACCGGTTAGTTGAGGATTGGAGAATGAAAGATGTTCACATCAAGGGATGGCTGGAGTCTCCATCCAAAGGAAATTATAGGACATGGAGGAGAGCAACAAATTGATGACAGCTTCTGCATTTTTTTGCTGTCATCAGATATCTTTTTATTGCTCTGGAGAAATTGAAGGGTTGAAGGCATCTCAGTCAAGGAATGAGTTTATTTTATTTATCGTGTCAGAAACAAATTGAGAATACAGATATAATGTATAAAAAAACCCACAAAGTTAAAAACTTGGCATTATACTAAATGTCCTTGTGATGTTCTCTTCTTCCAGTTGTGCTGTTGGTTAAGTCCTCCAGAAGAAAGCACCAAGACACATGCTGGGTAGATTCAAACAAGTTTATTGTACGGAATACCAGAATCTTCTCTGTAGCCCATTTATATAGGGGCTCTCACATACCAGAGAGTAATTGAGGTTTTTATAGGGGCTCTCACATACCAGAGGGTAATTGAGGTTTTTATAGGGGCTCTCACATACCAGAGGGTAATTGAGGTTAACAGATGCCAGTTTTCTTTGTCAGAGCTTGCTCTGTGTCCGGAGATGTCATAAGATTGGAGATCATGACAGTCCTTTGACCAGAAGCTGGCCACTTGGAGTGCCTTTGGTGTCGCAGTGAGAAAGTCCTCCATTGTGCAAGTGGCAGGGCTCAGGCCGCATTGTGGTCAGTGGTTTGCTCTTCTCCACACTCACATGTTGTCATGAACTTCACTTTGTAGGTTGGCTCTGTATCTCGTTGAGCCAGAGCATATTCTGTTCAGCGTCTTCCAAATCGCCCAGCCTTCCATGTACCCAGGAGGGAGTTTCTCATCCTGTATTAGCCACGGATTGAAGTTCCAAGTTATAGCCTACCACTTTTGGACTCTCGCTTGCTGAGGTGTTCCTGCGAGTATCTCTTAGGAAGCTATTTCTTGATTTAAGGCATTTGCTTGCTGGCTGATATCCGAACAGAGGATGGGCTGGAGTTGTCAATGCTTTGGTCCTTTCATTACTGGCTGCTAAACGGTATAAATTCTCCAACAGTGTTGGGCAAAGACATCCTGTGATAATGTGTCATGACTCATTAAGAGCCACATCCACTGTTGTAAAGTGGGGAGATGTATTCCATACTGGGCATGTGCACTCAGCAAAAGAGTAGCAAAGCACAAGGGCAGATATTTTCACTGTATCTGGTTGTGATCCCCAGGTTGTTCCAGTCAGCTTTTGTACGATATTATTTCCAGCCCCTAATTTTTGCTTGATAGTCAAGCAGTGCTTCTTGAGTTTCTCCCAGGTATGTTGGTGTGCTGCAATGCTCCAGTGGGATTCCTCCCCAGACGATCCCCAGAGCTCGAATTTCTTGTCTGTTCTTAAGATGAAAAGCACACGTCTGTGTTTTAGATGGATTAGGAATCAGCTGGTTTTCCCTGTAATAGACAACAAGAGCACCTAAAGCTTCAGAGAGCTTCTGTTCAACCATTTCAAAGCTCCCTGCTTGAGCAGTGATGACATGATCATCAGCATAGATGAAACTCTCTATGAAACAATTTTATATATATATATATTAAAAAAAACATTTTTGGGAAAAAATAATGAAACATTAAGAGACAATTAGAGAATGGGCCAACAATGGTTCAAAATACATTGTCCTATGGAGATTAGACTTGAGAACCACTGTAGGTTGATCAATGGAATGAAAACTGGGAAAAGGTCTTCCAACTTTTTGTGTAGAAGAGGGAATTTCATCATGTGTTTCTGCTAAGTAGGATTAAACTAAGAACTCAATAGTATTTATTTATTTGCAGTATTTATATTCCGCCCTTCTTTCTCACCCCGAAGGGGATTCAGGGCGGATCACAATGCACATATATATGGAGAACGTTCAATGCCATTAGACATACGACATATATAGACAGACACAGAGGCAATTTAACATTTTCCAGCTTCATGAGGGTTGCTTGATTCCGACCACAAGGGGGAGCTGCCGCTTCATCGTCCACTTGTGACATTGAATCCTTGATGAAGTACTTCCCCATTCTTTCTGCACGCTGCTGGAGAATTTTTATGGTGTCGTAAATCAGCTAAATTAGCCTCCCCGCATAAAGTGGTACCTAAATTTTCTACTCAACAGAAGCAACTATCTTTCAAGCTGCATAGGTCAACAGTGAGCTGGCTATTAATTATTATTAATAATATTTTTATTATCGGTTTCTGTTTTTGTCCTTTGATGTTTCATATTTTATAATTGCTTTTGATTTTGCTGTAAGCCGCCACGAGTCCCCTTCGGGGGAGATGGAGGCAGGATATAAATAAAATTATTATTATTATTATTATTATTATTATTATTATTATTATTATTATTATTATATTATGACACAGCAAACAAGATAGATATGCTGGATTTCGTATCACAAAATCACAAGTCGAACACTTCCCAAGTGTCTAGGACTGTGTGATGTATTATTATTATTATTATTATTATTATTATTATTATTATTATTATTATTATTAATGGTCGGGAGCTCAATCCAACCTGGGCTGGCTTTGAACTCATGACCTCTCAGTCAGTAGTTTTATTGCAGCTGGCTACTAACCAGCTGTGCCACAGCCCGGCCACCAGGTATCCTCCAGGTGTGACATGGAGGAGAAACGAGCCCTGAAACTGAGGTAGGAGTCAGACAAGAAACAATAATTTTTGCCAAAGAAACAATCCAACCAAGCATGTATTTCAGTCCAACCTACTCACAGCACTACTCAGGATAAAGGAGAGGCCAATAGGGCAAGTATTTCAGTCCTACCCAACTAGAAGACCTGAAGATATTCCCTCTTCTATCCACCAACCTCTTGTTTTCACTCCATTGACCACATTTTCCATGATCTTACCTAAAAAAAAATATGTGCAAAAAATCCCTAATTTACACATACTTACCAGAAGTCCTTCTGAAGACTGCCAGTGTAGGTTTCAAGGTGAGTGTAGGTTATTTTACGGGTGTAGACCAGCCCATAAACCAGGGGTCCCCAAACTAAGGCCCGGGGGCCGGATGCGGCCCTCCAAGGTCATTTACCTGGCCCCCGACCTCAGTTTTATAATATAATATTTTTATATCAGTTTTAATAATATAATATATTGTAAATACATATAATATTGATAATAATCTTATGTTATACAATATAATACTAATAGTAATACCATATAATAATATTAATTGTATGTTATATATTACATATTATATAATAGTATAGTGGTATAGTTCAATATAGTAATATATAATGCTAATATTGTGTTATGCTAATAATATAATATATTGTATGTACATACAGCTGCTCTGAGTCCCCTTCGGGGTGAGAAGGGTGGGATATAAATGTAGTAAATAAATGCAGTAAATAAATAATTAATTTTAGACTTAGGCTCGCCCAAAGTCTGACATGACTTGAAGGCACACAACAACAACAACAATCCTAATTAACTTGACTATCTCATTGGCCAGAAGCAGGCCCACACTTCCCATTGAAATCCTAATAGGTTTATGTTGGTTAAAATTGTTTTCATTTTTAAATATTGTATTGTTCTTTCGTTGTTGTTGTTGTTGTTGCACTACAAATAAGACATGTGCAGTATGCATAGGAATTTTTTTTTTCAAATGATAATTCGGCCCCTCCACAGTCTGAAAAATTGTGGACCGGCCCTCTGCTTAAAAAGTTTGGGGACCCCTGCCATAAACTAACAGGTACTTTCCTTCATTGCAGTCCCTCTCATTGATGATATTATGCATTGCCTTTCAATCTTTCTTCCACACCTTAGAAGCCATTTTTAGTTGTGCTCAGCAAGTTTGCCGTTGCAGTAATCATTTCCCAGCCTCCAGCGAATGTGGATGCAAACAAAAGACATTCTCAAAGATAATAAGGCATCATTAAAAATTAACAATACTCTCTTTCCATTGTATGTTTGGTTCCTCGTGAGCATATAGCACCCTCTAAAGGGAGTAGTACAAAAGACACCCTAAATCTAAGTGTAAAGTTATTGAGCAGGTTTGTTTGGTTAATTTTAGCAAATGCATGACTTTCTTGCTGGATGGACTTCAGCTCTATTGGTAAACCACAAAGTAGAGAAGGAGGGGACCACAAGAATGGATAACTCTGGTGTATCTAATAGATATGTCCAAAATATCGTTTTGAATCTTATATCGGATTGATTTCGGATTGTTCTCGCTTTTTGAGACACATTCCGATACGTTGTCTCACGGCGCGACCGGCAATGTATTTTGAACCATCGTTGGCCCATTCTCTAATGGTCTCTTAATGTTTCATTAATTTTTTCCCCAATTTTTTTTTAAAATATATTTTTTAAAAGAATTTTGTTTCTGCAACCTATCTTGAATGGGAGCTTAGCGCAGCCTGACATGGCTGCCGCTCCCCGGCCAATCAGAAGCTTCCACGATGGATGCAAAGGTGGGGGCTAGGGTCCTCTGCGTCCACGTGGAAGATTGCCATAAAAACCCGTTGAGTAGCCCGGGCGAGCTATTCTGGGCATGGAGAGGGTGGTGGTCTGCAAACAGAGAGCAAGCAAGCCTCTTGAGGGAGAGAGAGGGTGAAGGGGCCCAGTCTGGCTGTTCCCATAGAGGCGTTTGGAGAAAGGGTTAGGGCAGGGGTCCCCAAACTAAGGCCCGGGGGCCGGATGCGGCCCTTCAAGGTCATTTACCTGGCCCCCACCCTCAGTTTTATAATATAATATATTTATATCAGTTTTAATAATATAATATATTGTATATGCATATAATATTGATAATAATCTTATGTTATACAATATAATATAATACTAATAGTAATACCATATAATAATATTAATTATATGTTATATATTACATATCATATAATAGTATAGTGGTATAGTTCAATATAGTAATATATAATGCTAATATTGTGTTATGCTAATAATATAATATATTGTATGTACATACAGCTGCTCTGAGTCCCCTTCGGGGTGAGAAGGGTGGGATATAAATGTAGTAAATAAATGCAGTAAATAAATAATTAATTTTAGACTTGAAGGCACACAACAACAACAACAATCCTAAATAACTTGACTATCTCATTGGCCAGTAGCAGGCCCACACTTTCCATTGAAATCCTAATAGGTTTATGTTGGTTAAAATTGCTTTCATTTTAAAATATTGTATTATTCTTTCATTGTTGTTGTTGTTGTTGTTTCACTACAAATAAGACATGTGCAGTATGCATAGGAATTTGTTTGTATTTTTTTTCCCAAATGATAATTCGGCCCCTCAACAGTCTGAAAGATTGTGGACCGGCCCTCTGCTTAAAAAGTTTGGGGACCCCTGGGTTAGGGTTTTGTTGCTGGTTCTTTCTCTTAGCAAGGGAATTTCTAGTTTTCAAAGTATCTTTGCACAGCTTGCTAGGGCATTGCTTGGCGTGGTGGTCACTGGTCCATTTCTAATTGAAGGCATTGGGTTGAGGCTTGTGGGATTACATAGCCAGAGACACCATTGATTTCCAGTGTCCTTCTTGCTTACAAATATAGCAAGGGAATTTCTAGTTTTCAAAGTATCTTTGCTCAACTTGCAAGGGCATTGCAAATATGATGAGGATAGCTCAAGAAATGAGGGCGGGAGAGCCCTGTAAAAGTCCCCCCCCCCGGTTCCTTTATATACTCGAGTATAAGCCTACTTTTTCAGCCCTTTTTTTAGGACTAAAAAAGCCCCCCTCGGCTTATACTCGGGTGAGGATCCTGGTTGACTTATATTTGGGTCAGCTTATACTCGAGAATATATGATACATTTATTATTTTTCTCCATTATTATTGGTATTGTTACATTTATTATTGTACTCTATTATTGTTGCTACTATTACATTTATTTTACTCTATTATTATTATTATTATTATTATTATTATTATTATTATTATTACATTTATTATTTCACTCTGATCTTATTATTATTATTACATTTATTATTCTACTCTATTTATTATTATTTATTTATTTACAGCATTTATATTCCGCCCTTTTCACCCCGAAGGGGACTCAAGGGTGGATCACATGACACATATAGGCAAACATTCAATACCTTTTATAGAACAAAGACAAGACAAACATAGGCTCCGAGCGGGCCTCGAACTCATGACTTCCTGGTCAGAGTGATTCATTGCAGCTGGTTGCAGCTGGCTTGCTCTCCCACCTGCGCCACAGCGTATTATTACGTGTATTATTTTCCTGTATTTTTTATTATTATTATTACATGTATTATTTTACTCTATCATTATTAAAAAGGATACATAAGCACATTTACATTAAAGATGAGAATAATGATTTAATCAGAGTTAGACAATCTTATCTTAAATTAGAGCTTGATATAAATATTCAAAAACATTTAACCTACCGATGCCTCACTTAATGTAATTTTTTTGGTATCTATTTTTATTTCTGAAATTTCCCACCCTCGGCTTATACTTGAGTCAATGATTTCCCAGTTTTTTTGTGGTAAAATTAGATGCCTCGGCTTATATTCGGGTTGGCTTATATTCGAGTATATATGGTATTTATTTATTTAAAAAACCTTTTATTTCAGTATGGGTTTATGCAAAGAAACTCAGTTTGAATCCCTCTGTGGGGAAACGCCTTAGCTAATCTCCATTCGGTAATTATCATTTACTTGGAATTGACTCCCCATCTTACTCATGCATTAATGGTGTTGAAATGGTTTTAATTTCTTGGTTTTGGATGGAAGGCCTAGAAACTTGTCCCAACCTGAACCGTTTGATTTGGGCCTCCACCCTTCCTTCCATCCTTCCTTTCCTCTTCCTTCCCCTCCTCCTTTCCTTCTTTCCCCTTCTTTCCTTTTTCTCTTCTTCCTCTCAGTGTCTTGATTTACATAAGACAATGCAAATGATAGAGACATTTAAGATGAAAATTATCTCCTGTACAAGTCTTAACCACATTTCAACCAGACATGATTATGATCAATTCTACTCCTACTGTTAATCCTAATGAAATTAATCACGTTCAGAAGACATTCCAAAACTTCTGAGCAACCAATGTGAGCAACCCCTATGAATACTATTATCATATCAAGATTTGTGCACTGAATTCATTGGAGGGAGGGAAAAACCTTGGTCAGAAAAGCCACCTGGTAGGGACTGTGCTGGTACGGCTGTACCAGAAGTTCCAACTTTATTTTCTTGTTGCTAATGTTTGCAATCATAGGACAGGCCGCCTGTCAATCATCAAGTTTGGTTCCGCCCCTTGTTCAGGGCTCTGGGAGGGAAGTAGCCATTTTTAAGTCTATCTCATTTAAGGAAGCTAAGCTATAGGACGTAGACCAGCTCATCCCGTAGAAAAGCTTTATATCTCAATAACATCCAGGGATATAGAACATCCGAGAAAACAGAAATGGAAATTCCAGGGGAAAGGTCCCAAAGGCTCTGGCTGAGAGCTTACAGCCTCTCAGCCTCACAGCTCCTGAGGGAAACAACCCTAAAGTTTCCAAAGAAACCTCGGAGAGGGAAGAGCACCACAGATCCACGGAACCCCAGCTGAAACATCCACAAGCCTTGGTTGGTAGGTCCACTCGATACGCATTTGGAATCGGTAGTGGGTCCCACATCAGCTAGGCCCATATAATAGACAGCCTGGGAGAGGTTATAAGAGGGTTTTCACAGTTATCCAAAGCCTATTGTCTGTCCCCTGGGGACAAGACTGAAAGGGCCAACAGTTTATTAAAGAAACCTTGAAGTGTTATTTGACTCCTTGAAAACTTATTATTTGTTCAACAATAAAGACTTTGTTATCTCATTAAAGACTCAAAGGACTATCCTTTTCAGGAAAATCCTCAAGAACCTCTCTTTGAGGCGCCCTGGCTTCCCGCTGGGCATAAAGTATACGTCCTATGCAAAGACAATAGTTACAGGCCCAGCACGTGACAGAACAGGGACATATCTGATTCTTCTCCACCATATTTGATAGGACAACATGGGGTGGCATTGCCTCCATGGTAAAGAATGCAGGAGAATTTGGGAAAAGGTGGATGTTCATGATGTCCATGTACAGACCAAAGGAAGTTTAGTGAGCCTCACTATAACTTCAAATGCCCTATAACCTCAGCTTCTGGCTTGGCTGGATGTCTGAAGAATGGACATTGACTCCCAAACTTTTTTTAACGAGGGACCACTTGGATCAGGGACCACTCTCTGACATTAGTGCCAAAAGGATAACAAATTGGTTTTTGGTCAATTTTAGATTTGTTTTGGTTATCTGAGGTGCTGACTCAGAAAATTGCATTGGATAGACCACATCAGCTCTAGTTTCTGATACAGAACATATGCCATCCAGGCGTCACCATCTGCTTGCCCACAGAAAGCTATATTTAATAATCTAGAGCTAATGTAGTCTATCCAATGCAATTTTCTGAATTGATATCCCAAATAACCCCAAAGGTCTCAATACGAAAACACCAAGGTGCCCCTGCTTCCAGACGCCACATGGAATGGCTCTGCTCAGGTGGAGGGAGAAGGAGAAGCAGCAGTCAGGAGGCTTGTTGTCATGCCTTTTGTTGGTAGTCAGTCTCTCCCCTCCCCACATCCCTGTTGCCTCGGCACTAAAGGAGGATTTTGCGATATCAGTCGCTCTTGTTGCAACAGTGTA
The DNA here is from genome assembly GCF_035594765.1 of Anolis carolinensis. Taxonomy (NCBI): domain Eukaryota; kingdom Metazoa; phylum Chordata; class Lepidosauria; order Squamata; family Anolidae; genus Anolis; species Anolis carolinensis. The sequence goes on along the minus strand of NW_026943825.1, from coordinate 14,744,851 downwards.
ATAACAGTGAGGCTGCGGACCATATTTTAGTTCTTAGGGACCACTTATGGTCCATGGACCACTGGTTGGGAACCACTCCTTTAGAGTCATCCTTGATATTCCAGGAGGTTCTCGAATGTATTCTTTGAGATATCCAATATAGGCAACATTCCAGTATATAAGAATAGTGTGAAAGGGGGTACAAGTACTTTGCGTTTCCAGGTAGACATGCTTTTGGGTCTTTCATGTTATTCACATTTTCCTTATGAACATCCAACAGGATGACTTTGGATGCATCTACGCTACAGAAGCTACACTACTTTCACTGCCATGGCTCAAGATTGTTCTTCTTTGCCAAAATTGCTGGCTCCTCACCAAACTACAACTGTCCATAGCATTGAACAAAAGTGGTTCAATAAATAATGGTTTTAATGTTAAAATAACAAATTTTAGTGTTTATGTATATTTATGGTTTATTTTATGTTCTGGCATTGAATGTTTGCCATATATATGTTGTGTTTCACCATGAGTCCCCTTTGGGGTGAGATGGGCAGAATATAAATATTTAATAAATAAGTGGCAGATGAACTCCTATATGCATTCTCAGCCACATAGCCTCCATGTGCTTTTCTGCTGCCTGAAGAGTGGAAGACCCCCAGATACTTAAAACATGGAACCTGCTCAATTTTTTTTCCATCTATATTCCAACGGTGGAGCTTAGGTCTTTTGGCAAACACCATTATTTTCGTTTTGTGATAATTGAGATGTAACTGATCCTCCCTACAATATTGTGCCAGTGCTTTCAAAGCTCTTTTGAGGCCTATTGGCGTTCTTGAAATCAGTGCTGCATCATCAGCATAGAGTAGGATGGAGATATGTCTCCCCGCGAGTTTTGGAGGATGAAAGTCCATGTTGTGCAATTGCTCCACCATAGAGTTAATGTAGAGGTTGAATAATAAATAAGTGGGATCAAACTGGATTAACTCTGCAGTGTAGTAGTATCTTACTTAGCATCACAGCTTGCATTTCTTAGCCATTGCCCTACACAACAGAAACAACGGGAGGCATATGATGGTTTGCAAGATTTAATATAGAGTGAAGTTGAAAGGAGAACATTGTATAGGCCTTCAAAACAAAGCTGAGAAGAGATCAAGTGGGATGAAAGAACAACAGTATAATTTCGTAGTGGAGCAAAGTGGAACAATATGTCAACAACAACATATGAACTTCTAATTCTTCATCTTCTTCCTCGTCTTTCCATTTTCCCTCTTTGCTTCTCCTCCTGCTTATCACATAGTTACAGGTTATAACAGTGTTCAACAAATCTTTAAGCTCCAAAATTCGGAATCTATAATGGACACGATGAATGGCAAGATATACCAGGGGGAAAGACTGTTCATTCCAAACTATAGCAGAAGGAAGAGTTGACTTTTCCAAAAGTGACTTTCAGAACTTCTATCCAGTCACAGTTCTTCATAGTGTAAGTCAGGGATGGGGGAGAATTGGTGAAAGTTTACTTGAAAGAGGTCGTCCGTGCATCATTCTGTCTTGTCTTCGTTTTCTTATGTCTTTGCCGTTGGTCAGTTATAAGAGTGGGTAGTTGCTAGGCAGATTTAACCTGGAACGGTACAGGGTTGCAATGCCTGAACCATATCCTGATTCTGATTCTGGATAGGAAGGTTCTTCATAGAAGTATTCCAGAGGTGCGGGATTGTCACAGCAAGAGGAGGCATCATCATCATAGAAAAAGAATTTGCCTTTTCCTCCTCCTCTTCCTCCTCCGCCTCCACCACCACTACCACCACAACTACCACCTCCTCTTCCTCCTCTTCCTCCTTTTCCTCCTCCTCCACCACCACCACCACTGCCTCCTCCCATTCCTCCTCCCATTCCTCCACCCATTCCTCCTCCCATTCCTCCTCCCATTCCTCCACCCATTCCTCCTCCCATTCCTCCTCCCATTCCTCCTCCCATTCCTCCACCCATTCCGCCTCCCATTCCGCCTCCACCACCAAGCATACGATGACTTTGTTGAGTTATGCAAAACGGCTTAGTGGGGCAGTACAGGGAGGGTCCTGGAATGGTCAGAACAAATGGCGGTGGTTGTATCATCACTGTAGATGAGGGACATGTTGCGTAGCAGCCTCGCCCTTGGCCAGACATCCTTTGTGGTGGCTTACGCTGGCACTGGAATGAGAAATCAAGGAAATGAGTCAAACATGAACCATATATTGGATTGGGGCAATTGAAGGTATTTGTCATTGCACCACTCAAATGTCCCTGAGTTGAGAATTCATGCTTACTGCTGCAGTGAATTGTAAATGTGTAAATACAACTCCCTTGCCCTAGAAGCTGATGGACATAAAAATTAGAGTCTGGAGAAGTTATTACTGGACAAATATTCCCAGGAGGGTTTTTAATAATCTATCATGTTTTCATTACGATTTTACCATTTATGTGTTTTAAATGCAATTTTTTATCCCGTATTTTTGTTTTAATGGATATATTGTATTACTGTTTTATCTCTTTATAGTGTGATTTGTATTATGTTGCCTATGTTTTGTTCTATGTTGTTTGGGCCTCTGCCCCATGTAAGCCGCCCCGAGTCCCCACGGGGAGATGGTGGTGGGGTATAAATAAAGTATTATTATTATTATTATTATTATTATTATTATTATTATTATTATTATTATTATTAGGATCCCACAGTATGGCCATTAGTTATGGCAACCAAAGGATTCTGGCAGTTACAGTCCAAAGAGATAAACTTCCTAGCTAGTAGAGTTGTGCACAAATTCAGTTTCCTTCGGTACCTTCGGTACTTCTAAGATCTCGTATTTTTTTAAAACTGTTACATTATTTTATTCTTTCATGTAAAATGTGTGGGGTGGGGTGGGGGGAGTCTAGGTGTTTCATGATTTAGCTGCAGTTTCTTCTACTTCAGGCAGTGTATCCCAAACAGGTGTCTGAATATGTTCAGGAAGTCTTTCTAATCTGGTCTTTTTTATTTCCATGGCGACTCCTTCAGGTAAATTTCGTTGAATGTATTCCAAATAAACATTGACTGTGCTGCCAGTTAAATGCTTTAACTCCACATATCGATAATGTGTCCTCATTTCATACTGAACTCTGTGCTTCTTATAAATATGCACTGATTTCAGAAGGGTGAATCGCACTATTTTTTCCCGAGGTTCTTCTACTTTCTCGTAATTTTAAGGGCCCTTCCAGTACAAAAACTCACCCTCAATGAAAGCAAGTGGGAGCCAATCTTGGCTCCTCCTCCCCTATTCAGCACCACAGTTGACTCTTTTTGATGTTCCTTTATTTGGGGGCTTTTGCTCTTTTAGCTTCCCCCCCCCTTCCCTTCCTCTCCTTCAGGAAATCCTTCTAAAAGATTATTATTAATAGTAGTAATTTCAGCAAACAAAAAGAGAAACCTACTTCTCTTCTAGACTTGAAAGTAGAAACAGCTTTAAGGAAGCAAAATCCCAAGCAGAAAGGAGATTGCAGCCTTGCAAGCAAGAGATGGGATTTTTAAGGTAGTCCAGGGAGGATAGATCAACTCCAGGTCATTGCTCTTTCTTCCCTGGGCTGAAAACAACAATTTTTTTCAGATGTGGAATGGAAACACCCATTTGGCAACAGAGCTGTTTTTGGGAGACGCTGGAAAATGGACATGAGGGGCTTCCAGTTTCTGGCAAGCAGAAACGGATAGCGATACACCCGAAATGCACAAGCCTACTAACTACCACATATAAAAATCTTAAGGTAGCTTTTCATATGAACACATTGATATATCTCTAGGACATTTGTCAATATAATATGTTAAAGTGCTCATTTTAAAATAATAAAAAGGGGGAAATGAACTGCTTTGAGTCCCCTTCGGGACAGATAAAGCAGGATATAAAATAAATATAATAATACTAATAATAACAGTTTACAGTTTTATTACAGTCCACAAACCCACCAGTAAACAGTCGTTAATAAACTCTCCCATGCCAGGAGAAATATATTTTCCAAGATCAAAATACATGATTTCAAGTAATACCCCAACCCGAGGTAAGTTTCTTTCTCAGCCCTGTTGCCACTGTGAAGACTTTTGCCACTATAAAAATCAGCCTGTGACACTTGTCCTCTAAAAGATATCTAACAATCTCCTGTATATGGGGGATGGCTGGTCATGCGGGACACAATTGGATATAAAAGTTGGCTACGTAGCACAGTGTAATAGCGACCCTGCAATAAAATGTGTTCTATTGTTTCTATTTCATTTCCCTCACAGGGGCCTAGTCTTTGGGAGTAAGGAATTCCAGACAGTCGGCCTCTTAGCAGCTCTGAGGGAAATACATTTAATTATTAATTCTATTAATACTAAAATAATAATAATAATAATAATAATAATAATAATAATAATAATAATAATAATTGCAAGAAATTAGGAAAACTTGCAAGTAGTGTTCACTCAAGAAATCAATATCTTCTTCAACCAACTATTTATAAAAATATATCAATATGGCTTTATCAATGCGTACATCATTCCATAATAACGAGCCCAGATTCCACCACATTGAACAATGCTGCATTTATTCTAGAATGGGGATGGACCCATGGACATCTGTCTGTATTGCTAATTTTTGGACATGGTTGGGGTTACCATATTACTCTTTGTAGTTGTCACACCATACTGATCAAATTTGAGGAAAGCCAAGTTCTTCTCATGCACCCAATCTCCTACTTTCCCAGATGTTCCAATTATGGTATTATTTTTAGGAATTCTGAGTTAAGCTAGAGTTTTGCAAGACAGGGTTGGTGGACAGGATAGAAGAACCTGCGATACTCCAGATTGGAATGGAGAAGAGGACTCAAAACTTGACCTTCTGAAACGTAAATTGAAAACTATTTGTGCATCAACTTCGATATCCAATACATAATTCACACAACAAACATCGACAAAACAAACACATAGTATCTCCCTGGCTACCTTCCTTTTTTTGGGTGCAACACAAGTTGGGAATTAGTCCTCTATTGAAATAAAAGTGCAACCAAAGTATCATTTCAGAAACGGGTCTCACCTGCATCCTGTGGTGCATCTGAGACAACCTCCAAGTTGGCAAGGCAAGAAGATGCTGTTGCCTTGGGATGTTCACCTTTTTATAAGACTTTGGGGGCAGGATCTGGGAAATGAGACATTTCTCTTCCCCCCACACAAGGAGGACACAAATTCATGCTCAACCACAATTTAATGTCATATTTGCTCTACCGGTTACATTTTAATTGTTTGTGAGGTGAGTTCTGTTGCAATAAATGATAAGAATGCCATCATTCGTGTTTCTTCGATGTTAAAAAGGTGATAATTGAACCCTGCTCCAGCTGTTTTGAGAAGGCTGAAGCACAATGTCATATTTTGGACAATAATCAGGGCAGGAATCCTGTTGGTGTATCACATTGGCATAACCACCAACCCTTAACTTGGCGTAGTTGACGTTCTTTTGAGATGGTGCAGCAGTGGAAGGAAGGAGGCATATTGTCTCATCATCTGAAGGTCAAGTTGTCTCTTCTGAAGAATTTGGTTCCTAATTGGGTCCTCCAACCTAAAGGCATTGTGGAAAGGTTGCATTTTGTCTTGTCTATTTCTATCCAACTTTCCAAGGCAACTTTTCAGAAGACCTTTAGCTCTGAGGGCCCACCTGGGAGCCAAGCAATATATAGAGGAGCTATTGGGAACCTGCAGGTGATGATGATGATGATGATGATGATGATGATGATGGTAATAATGATTTTCAATCACAACCTTTTTACAGGCCTGAGCTTACACAGCACCCAAAACAAAACAAAGAAAGCAAAACTGAATTATATTCACAAGTCTGTGATAGCAAAAAAGCTTTTTGACATAATAATAATATGTCATTAGGTGCTGTGCCAAAAGATCTCAGAGCCATACCTGTCATAAGATATCCTGCTGGCATTATAAATTGGACACAGGTGGAACTGGACAATTTGGACAGAAAAACAAGAAAACTCATGACCATTCATCATTCACTGCAACCTTGCAGTGATGTTGACCGGCCATATCTGCCTAGAAGATAAGGGGGCAGAGGACTCTTACAAGTAAAACAAGCAGTCAAAAAAGAAGAACATGCCCTGGCAGAATATGTAAAGCAAAGTGAAGAACCTGCTTTAATTGAAGTTAAAAATCAGAAACTCCTCAAAGCACTGCAGACAAAAAGTGCTTTTTTTGAGTTTTCTTGTTTTTCTGTCCAAGTTGTCCATTTCTGCCTGTATCCAACTAATAATGCCAACAGTATATCTTATGACAGGTATTTTTTATTATTATTATTATTATTATTATTATTATTATTATTATTATTATTATTATTATTATTATTATTATTATACCATTGGCCATGACATCATTCTGGGTCATCTTGTTGGGATGGGACTGGAAGGCACTGTCCTACAATATCTCTGATCTGTCCCAGTGGGCCATACCCAGGTGGTGCTGGGAACTCCTGTTCAAACCAAGGGGAGAGCAAGCGGCTTATGTCATTACCGTGGCAACATGGGACACTTCCTGTGTTGCCTTCTGGACGATAGGCAATGTGGTGTGGGACATGGAGCGATGGGTTCTCTACGTCCCCCACTGTGACCCCATGAATCCCAAAGATAATGTGATGAGATGTAATGTCACATTGGTCTGTCCTCATCAACGGTCAATTCTCAAACATCTGTTGAGGAAAAACAGTTTTTGCTGAAGGGAGGATACCATTTAGAGTTGTATATATGGGGAGAGGAGGCCAATAAGGACACATGTTCACACTTATCTCTCCATAGATGCCAAACTAAACATAGAAGACAAACTCTTAGATCCATCCTAGACTATTTTTTTAAAAAAATTCCTGAGTGGATGTGATGCCATAATGTAGAACATCCCGTGTCTTTCCAAGTGTATTGTCTATGGGGAAAACCAGAGCATGTGTGGCCAAGAAACCTTTGAGAGTGATCAATAAGGCAAAAGTTCAGTCCCAGAAAGCATGGGAAGTAATAGCAAACTATGAGACCTGCAATCTAAAAACATCTGAAAAGCAATGTAGTCTTCATCTCTGTCTTGAACAATAAGGAATCATACTTGGAGAACTTAATTTATTCCTAAGTAAGATATATTTTCACTAAATACAATTGCAATATCATGGAATCATAGGGTTTGCGGTTCAGGAAGCAACCAGAACCCTCTGGTGGACATTTGTGAATACTCCGCCTTGAAAATGGCAGACATTTTCTAGCGTCTTTCCATGTCCATCATCCATTTTTCAAAGGGGCATCATGTCAGTTTGTTTGTTCATTTCACCTTCTAACCATACATCTGGAGAGATGCTTTAGTGCAGTGCTTCCCAACCTGTGGTCCATGGACCACCAGTGGTCCCCAAGAACTACAATATGGTTCATGGCCTCACCGTTACTACACTGTTGCAACAAGAGTGACAGTCTCGTGAAATCCTCTTATAAGTGCTGAGACAATGGGGATGTTGGGAGGGGAGAGGCTGACTAACCACGAAAGGTGCAACAACAAGCCTCCTGACTGCTGCTTCTCCTCCTCCTCCCTCCCGCTGAGCAGAGCTGTTCCATGTGTTGCCTGGAAGCAGGGTGCCTTGGTATCTTCATTTTGAAGCCTGTTTCTGAGTTTTTTTCGATTCAGAAAATTGCATTGGATAGACCATATCAGCTCTAGATTATTAAATATGGTTTTCTGTGGACGGGCAGATGATGACTACTGGATGGTATATGTTCTGCATTGGATACTAGAGCTGATGTGGTTTATCCAATGCAATTTTCTGAATCAGCACTCCAAATGACCAAAGTGAATCTAAAGTTGACCAAAACCTGATTTGTCGTAACTCTTTTGATACTAATGTTGGAGAGTGGTTCCTGATCAAAGTGTTCTCTGGTCAAAGTGGTCCCTGGCCAAGTGATCTCTGGTCAAAGTGGTCCCTGATCAAGTGGTTCCTAGTCAAAATGGTCCCTGGTCAAAGTCATCCCTGGTCAATTGGTCCTTGGTCAAGTGGTTCCTGGTCAAGTGGTCCCTAGTCAAAGTTGTCCCTGATCAAGTGGTTCCTAGTCAAAATGGTTCCTGGTCAAAGTCATCCCTGGTCAATTGGTCCTTGGTCAAGTGGTTCCTGGTCAAGTGGTCCCTAGTCAAAGTTGTCCCTGATCAAGTGGTTCCTAGTCAAAATGGTCCCTGGTCAAAGTCATCCCTGGTCAATTGGTCCTTGGTCAAGTGGTTCCTGGTCAAGTGGTCCCTAGTCAAAGTTGTCCCTGATCAAGTGGTTCCTAGTCAAAATGGTTCCTGGTCAAAGTCATCCCTGGTCAATTGATCCTTGGTCAAGTGGTTCCTGGTAAAGTGGTCCCTAGTCAAAGTCGTCCCTAGTCAAAGTCGTCCCTAGTCAAAGTTGTCCCTGGTCAATTGGTCAAGTGGTCCCTGGTCAAGTGGTCCCTAGTCAAAAAAAGGTTAGAAACCACTGCTTTAGTGCAATGTAGTATCTTTTAGTGGAGGAACCATATCTAGATTCATCTTGCTTTGAGTAAAGGACTGAGGTTTTATTTTTTGTTGTTTTTATCCCAGAGACCAAATTCAGTTCCCCAGAAATTCTGGAGCGGGTTCATTCCAACAGTGCATAAGAGTGAAGATGAAAGACATCAATAATAATATTGTGTGTGCGCTGCTGGTGTGCCTTCAACTTCTTGTCAACCTATGGTGAACCTATGAATTGAACAGTGAGTTTCTTGATTTCTTTTGCATCCGTTTTATCCTTAGTTATTTGTTTTCCTATCATTGTGTGTGTGTTTTTGAAAAAAACTTTTATTTCAACATAAGAGACGAATAGTTTTGCTGTTTGAAGCTGCAGTCAGGAGGCCTGTTGTCACACCTTTGTGGGTAATCAACTTCTCCTCTCCTGTTGCCATAGCAGTATAAGAGGGTTTCGAGAGACCAGTCGCTCTTGTTGCAACAGTGTAGTAACGTTGAGGCCACAGACCATATTTTAGTCCTTGGGACCACTGGTGGTCCACGGACCACAGGTTGGGAACCACTGAAAGGAATAAACAATTTTAGAGTCATCTTTGATGTCACAGAAGGGTCTGGTTTATAGTCTTTGAAGTATCTGAGATACTTAATATTAGAGTTATTTGGAATAGTGTGAAAGGGGACAATAGTATTTTGTGTCTGTAGCTGACCATACTTCTGGATCTTCCACATTATTCTCAGTGTGTTTATTCATTATATGCAACGTTGCAATATCTTAACCGTTATACTACACACCGAAAACAACAAGGAGGCATGTGATGGATTGCAAGATTTAATACAGAGTGAAATTTAAAGTACAGCATTGCATAGACCTTCAAAACAATGCTGAGAAGAGATCAAACAGAGCAACAGTTTACAACTTTAGCAGCCAAGATTAATAATATACTGTGAGTAAACAGTAGGAGAAATACTACACTATGGCAATGACTACAAGAACAAGTGGACTTCTTTTCTTCTTCGTCTTCTTTTGCTCTACTGTATTTCTTAGATATTACACAACAACAATGACTACTTTCCCTCTTGTGTATTGTTGCTAATTACGTTGTTATACATTATAACAGTATTCTATCAATTTTCTGGCTCTGAAGTTAAAAACATATAAGGCACAGGAAAAAAGGTAAGAAAGTTCAGGAGGAAAGCACCTTCATTCCAAAATATAGTAGTAAGAAGACTTCTCTAAGAGTGACTCTCAAAACTTCTAACCATGTTGTAAGCCAGGGTGTATAGGAAAATGTCCGACAATTTGCTTGGAAGAGGTTGCCCATGCATCTTTCCGTCTTCTCTTAGTCTTCTTGTGTCTTCACCGTTGATTGGTTAGATCCATGAGTAAGGCAGAACTACCCTGGAATGGTGCAGGGCCGCAATGCCTGAGCCGTGTCCTGATTCCGATTACCATTCTGGATAGGAAGGTTCTTCACAGAAATATTCTAGAGGTAGTACCTCATCATAGAAATATTCCAGAGAGGGGTCAGAACAGCAAGATGGGCCATTATCATATAGAAAGAATTTTCCTTGACCTTGTCTTTGACCTTTTCCTCCACCACCACCACCACCACCACTGCCTCCTCCCATTCCACCTCCCATTCCTCCTCCCATTCCACCTCCCATTCCACCTCCCATTCCTCCGCCCATTCCTCCACCCATTCCGCCTCCAATCATTCCTCTGCCCATAGAAGACATGGTTTGCTTAATGCAAAGAGGCTTAGTGGGGCAGTAAAGGGAGGGTCCTGGGATGACCATCATAAATGGTGGTGGTTGTATCATCACTGTGGATGAGGGACATGATGCATAGCAGCCTCGTCCGGACATCCCCTGGGATGGACTCCGCTGGCACTGGAATGAGATATCAAGAAAATGAGTGAAAGATGGAGGAACCATATATGGGACTGGGGAAAATGACAGTCTTAGTAAATGCAACACTCAAGTGTTTAGAAGATTTAGAAGAGTTAGTACATCCTGAAAGACTCACAACAACCCACTGTTTGGAAGCTGATCAACACTAAAATAAGAGTTTGGGGTGATTACTGGGTGAACATTCTTAGAATCGTGTTGTCGAAGGCTTTCATGGCCAGAATCACAGGGTTGTTGTATGTCTTTCGGGCTGTGTGGCCATGTTCCAGAAGCATTCTCTCCTGACGTTTCGCCCACATCTATGGCAGGCATCCTCAGAGGTTGTGAGGCAACCTCTGAGGATGCCTGCCATAGATGTGGGCGAAACGTCAGGAGAGAATGCTTCTGGAACATGGCCACACAGCCCGAAAGACATACAACAACCCATTCTTAGAATCCTCCAGCCAGTATGGTCAGCAGTTGAGGTTCTCTGAAGTTTAGCTCAACACCTAAGACTCTGATTAAGAATTATGGATCATACTTGACGATGACAGGAGTGAGAGGAGGGCTGTGCTGGTATGGCTGTACTAGAAGCTCCAACTTTATTTTCTTTCTGCTAATGTTTGCAGTCATAGGGCAAGCTGCCTGTCCATCATCATTAAGTTTGGTTCCGCCCCTTGTTCAGGGCTCTGGGAGGGAAGGAGCCATTTTTAAGTCAGTCTCACTAAGGAAGCTAAGCTATAGGACGTAGACCAGCTCGTCCCGTAGAAAAGCTTCATATCTCAAGAACATCCGGGGATATAGAACATCCGAGGAATCAGAAACAGAAATTCCAGGGGAAAGGTCCCAAGGGTTCTTACTAAGAGCTCACAGCCCTGCAGCCTCACAGCTCCTGAGGGAAACAACCCTAAAGTTTCCAAAGAAACCTCAGAGAGAGAACAGCACCACAGATCCACGGAACCCCAGCTGAAACATCTGCAAGCCTTGGTTGTTAGGTCCACTCGATACCAGATGAATTTGGAATCGGTAGTGGGTCCCACATCAGCTAGACCCATATGATAGACAGCCTGGGAGAGGTTATAAGGGTGTTTTCTTCTTATAGAGAAAGCACAGTTATCCAAAGCCTATTGTCTGTCCCCTGGGGACAAGACTGAAAAGGCCAACAATTTATTAAGGAAACCTTGAAGTGTTATTTGACTCCTTGAAGATTTATTATTTGTTCAGTAATAAAGACTTTGTTATCTCATTAAAGACTCAAAGGACTATCCTTTTCAGGAAAATCCTCAAGAATCTCTCTTTGAGGCGCCCTGGCTTCCTGCTGGGCATACGTCCTATACAAAGACAATAGCTACAGGCCCAGCGCATGACAGATCAAGGGCCCTGGCAGATCTTAGAGCCTGTGCCAGTTCGTAAGGGGAGATGCGATCACAACGACAGGCAGGGTCTGAGAAGACATTTCTAAAAACCCTCTCCTGACTGCAGAACTCATGGCTCCTTGAGATGTTGCCATAACCTAGTACAATGAAAAGTCTTCTGGTAGAGAAGAAGAAAAAGAAAGGTGAAATGGCTTCAAAGCTTGACCAATAGAAAACTAGTTGTGTGCCAACTTCTAAATTCAACGTTATAGGTCATTGGCAGAACAAAATTCACACAGTCGTCCACAGGTAACCATAGTATCAACCTGGTCTACTATCTTTCATCTTTTGGTTGCAATAAAAAAGTGCTACCTGAACACCAAATTTCAGAAGTTGGTCTCACCTGCATTCTTTGACGCATCTCAGACAACCTCAAAGTTGGCAAAGCAAGAAGATGTTGGAGCCTTGGATTGTTCACCCTTTTTATAGGACTTTGGGGGCAGGATCTGGGAGATGAGCCATTTCTCGTTCCCCCACACAAGGAGGACACAAATTCATGCTCAACCACAATTTAATGTCACATATGCTCTACCGGTTAGATTTTAATTGTTTGGTTCCCAGTTTGTGAGGGTGAGTTCTGTTGCAATAAATGATAAGAATGCCATCATTCGTGTTTCTTTCATGCAAAAAACAGGTGTTAATTGAACCCTTCTCCAGCTGGCTTGAGAAGGTTGAAGCATGAGCCCATATTTTGGTTAATAATCAGAATAAATATGATTCAGAATTAAATATGGAATTTGGAAGTATGCCATTGTTGCTGTACCACATTGGCATAATTAATAACCTGACTGACATAGTTGATTTTCTTATGAGTTGGCATAGTAATGGAAGGAAGGAAGTCTACCATCTTATCACCATCTGAAGAGACGGTTGTCCCCTCTATTAGCATCCTTGGCATGAGCCTCCATTGCAATATCCTTCATTATAGAGACCATATCTGAGTACTGCTTGTCTTGAGTGAGTGAACCCAGCCAACTTCGAATTTGGACCAAACTTGGCACACAGCCCTATCATGCCGAACTGTGCATACAGGCAGGTTTTGGGGTGATTGACCTTTGGCTCTGGGAGTTGTAGTACACCCTTATACAGACAGTACTGAACCCAGCTGATGACGGATCTGGACCAAACTTAAGTGATATTTCCTCACATCCCCAAACAACTCAATGCCGTCTACTAATAACCCGGGCACCGCCGGGTCCCCAAGCTAGTATATAATAAAAGTCAGTGTTTGTATGTATGTTTGTATGTATGTATGTATGTATGCGAGTATGTGACAGCTTTCTGATTGGCCGCCACTATCACAGGCCACTGTGACCACCAGGAACGATGGACCTGGCCCAAACTTGACACGCTTAACCCCCATGATGCACTTTACATCCTGGTGCCGTTTGTGGAACAATGGACCATGGGTGATGGGATTTGTAGTAATTTCAATCGTTACGATTCCCACAAGCCACTCCGAAGCCCGGCAGTCACAGAACTTGACCAAACTTGGTAGACAGAACCACCATGAACCCCTTTCCATCCTGGGGCAGATTGGGGGAGGATGAACCAAGTAGCTTCACTCATTTCTTACTCTGGGAGTTGTCCTTCATTCCAGGAGCCAAATGCAGCTCCAAAAGTACTAGAGTATGTTCATTCCAATGGTGCATTAGGTTGAAGATGAGAATGTCACACCAAGGGTAGCACTGTGTTTGTGTTTATATGCTTTCAAATAGACTTATGGTGGCCCCATGGATTTCATAGGTTTTTCCTTAGGTGATAACCCCACAGAGTTGGAGAGTTTCCTTCTCTGAAGGAACCTGTTATTCACTGGCCATCTCCAATTCAAATACCAACCAAGCCTGACAGGATATGGTGCTTTTAATTCTAATAATAGAATAGTGCTGTTTATACTAGTGTATAAGCTAAGCCAAACTGATATATGTTGAGGGCAGGTTTTGGGAGCAAAACTATAGATTTAGAATCATAAGGTCCATCTAGTCCAATCTCCTGCGTTTTGATGTGACCTATGGATAACTCAAAGATTATTCTGTTAATAATATCAGCACATATCAGCTGTCATGGGGAAGCTTTCAGACACAGCTTAGGGGACCAGAGTAACTATTGTTATTAATATTAATATTATTATGAACACCCATTGTTACACATCAGCTGTCATGGGGAAGCAGACCTCTCTCATACTCAGCTTAGGGTCCCAGAGTAACTATTGTTATTAATATTAATATTATTATGAACACCCATTGTTACACATCAGCTGTCATGGGGAAGCAGACCTCTCTCATACTCAGCTTAGGGTCCCAGAGTAACTATTGTTATTAATATTAATATTATTATGAACACCCATTGTTACACATCAGCTGTCATGGGGAAGCAGACCTCTCTCATACTCAGCTTAGGGTCCCAGAGGAACTATTGTTATTAATATTAATATTATTATGAACACCCATTGTTACACATCAGCTGTCATGGGGAAGCAGACCTCTCTCATACTCAGCTTAGGGTCCCAGAGGAACTATTGTTATTAATATTAATATTATTATGAACACCCATTGTTACACATCAGCTGTCATGGGGAAGCAGACCTCTCTCAGACTCAGCTTAGGGTCCCAGAGTAACTGTTGGTATTAATATTAATATTATTATTAACACAAATTGGCACACCTCAGCTGTAATGGGAAAGCATCCCTCTGTCAGTACCTGCTTATTGTTACGCAGCCGAAACGAAAGGAAAACGAAAGCAAGTACGATGACTGTGCAGCTTTCATTTTCATGTCGCTTCTAGTTTCCTACAAAAATGTTGTTATTCGTTTCACATAGATGAACGGTCAACATGGAACAAATGCATGAAGGAAACGAAGGAAACATATATCACACACAACCCTACTGTTAATAGGCGAGAGGGTGAGTCAGCTTGAAGACCTAGAATGAGCTTGAAGAGTTGGATTGCTACCTATGTAGATCCACCTCCAGAAAGTAATTCCATACGGAACTACTTTCTTTGGTCTTGTCTTTGGTGGAGGAGGCAAAGCACTTCCTATTCCCAGCTACATGGGGGGAGGGAAGTCAATAATCCTAAGTAAAACGAAGTAGAACTATCAATTACTTGATGCATAAGTCCATTGTCTCTTTGTGTCTATGGATGTTCAGAACAGTTTTTTTTTCGTGTCAGGAGCAACTTGAGTCGCTTCTGGAGTGAGAGAATTGGCCGTCTGCAAGGACGTTGCCCAGGGGACGCCCGGATGTTTTGATGTTTTACCATCCTTGTGGGAGGCTTCTCTCATGTCCCCACATGGAGCTGGAGCTGATAGAGGGATCTCATCTGCGATCTCCCCGAGTGGGATTCGAACCTGGAAGCCTTCAGGTCAGCAACCCAAACTTCAAGTCACGAGGCTTTAGTCCACTACGCCACCAGAGGCTCCTTCAGAACAGTAACTGTATGCAATACTGACAAAACAAAAAAATGGGACCAAAACCACTGACCTATCTGATCCTGAAATTCCTACTGTCTTGTTACAAAACTTTTTATCTTTTCAAAATAGAACAAAACATGGAAAAGGAAGCTACTAACAGATGCTACCATATGGAAATGGAACTAGCTCTTTGGACCATGAGGTTGGACCCAAAATGGGTCAAATTTAATAATAATAATAATAATAATAATAATAATAATAATAATAATAATAATAATAAGTTTATTTATATCCTGCCTCCATCTCCCCCGAAGGGGACTCGGGGCGACTTACAGCAAAATCAAAATACAAGCAATGATAAAATATAAAACATCAAAGGACAAAAACAATAGGTGAAAAAACACAACACAGAATTAAAACATCAAATAAAAAACAATGAGGTTGCAATAGTGGATAAGCAAGGTGCTTCAGTGTTTTATCTTAATCATAGAAGGGATGCCTAATGCCAGAGCCGGTCCTAGGTAATTTTCAAGTGTAGGCGAACAGAATTTTGCCCCCCCCCCCCCCAAACCAATCACTGAAAAATAAAAATGTCGGATAAGCTAAAATGTTGAATAATAAGGAGGGATTAAGGAAAAGCCTATTAAACATCAAATTACATTAAGATTTTACAAAGTAAGCACCAAAACATCATGTTTTACAACAAATCAACAGAAAAAGCAGTCTCGACTGCGCCCCCATATGTTTTGCGCTCAAAGCGACCGGTTAATTCACCTCATTGTTGGACCGGCTTTGCCTAATGCCAATGTCTTGTATAAGTTGGACCAACATATGGATGTGCTACCCAGCAATTGATTTAATGACTCTATTACAGGTGGGTTTAACAATAGGATCCAGGCCAATATTCAAACAAGTTTGTTGCTTTAGGGAAACCAGAAATTGCCGTCTGCACTCATTAGTCTGGGTCAGGTCACAAAGAGAAGGGTGTCTCTTCTATATGGGAGGCACATATATTTCATATATTTAACTGCCAGGTGTACCATTGGGATGACTGCAAGAAGGGCAAGCAAGACAGGTCTTAGCAGACTTCTGATATGTAGAAGACACTGGATGAAACTGAAGATTCAGGATGACACATCAGAAATGGTTTTGCTCAATGTATTGTTGACCCACAGAAATCCCTAAAAAAGCATGTGTAGGCGGTCATTAGGTGTAGAGCATTCAAAGGAGATGAGACATGGAGGAGGAGATGAGATGCATCAGGGTTATCAGGAACTTAAATGGAACTCCCCAACATTGTTTATTCCTTTGATGTGTGCCCCTCCTTCCCTCATTAGAGCTCCGGGACACTGGGAATTTGCATAAAAGCACATATAACAATTAGAGAGATAATTTTTTTGATTAATTTCCCACAAACACCCTCTGGAAGTGAGCAACCCATAATTTTAGCAGCGTTCTACCCACTGCGAGAAAACCTTTAAAAAGTGCAGACAATTCGCAGTCCGAGATTTATTGTAGAAACAAATTCATGGGTCCTGTCTGCAGAAAAGAAGGCCATTTTTTTCAGGGCTGGAAACAGCGTTTTCTATGCAGAAAATAATGTTTCTGTGCATGTTCATAGAAACTGTTGCATCTGGCACAGGACATGCTCTTTTGTATGAAAAATAGCCATGCTCGAATTTTGTGTGCAGAAAGTTGAAAATTGCGAAGGCTCCCATTAGTCCAGGATTGGTCTTGTCAGTAGGCTTGTGCAATCTGGGTAGATCCATTTCGGTGTCTCGGATGTCTGTCGGAGCACTGAAAGCAAGGGCTTAAGATTCTCCCCTTCCTCGCTATCCTTTCTCTTCTCCCTTTAGAGGAGATCCAAGTTTAAGGCAAGGGCTTAAGAAACCCTCTTCCTGCGATCCTGTCTGGGATCCTTTCCTTTCTAGCATCTGCCTCTCTCCCAGCACTCCAAAGAAACCGAAAACAGCCGGGTTTCGACAGCCACTGTTCTGTCGTGGCAGAAAATAAATTTATAGCGAAGCCCATGCCATTACGGGCCTCCGAACCAACCGAACCAACCAGAGACTTTTCTTGAAAAGGGATCCATGCACAAGCCTACTTGTCAACTTTTCTAGCACTTGCATTTTATACATATTTTAAAAAAATTAATTCATAAATATCATATATTATAACCTGAATGTCAAGACAGAGTCACCGATTACACAGCCTCTTTATGGACCACCTAAATGTTCCTTGCTTTGCTTCTATGGCAAGCTGGATTTAAAATTTAGTCTTTGGTCTGAGCTTTTTCTTTTAAGTTTCTTAGGTATCCATATTCAGGGAATTGGGTAAATTTCAGTTGGAATCCTACCTAGAGAACAGTGAATGGTGTAGGAAGGCATGGAATTTCTGAATGTATACTTGGAGGCAACCATTTATATTTTCCCTTCATCACTCTACCTGGAAGAGACTGCATCACACCGGGAGGAGTAAAGAAGGCAATGGATTCTTAACCTCTGTATGTTGAAAATTTGGCAATTTGATTGATCGGATGGATATAAATACCCAGAAAGAGCTTTAAAGCTGTGGGAGGCTAAGTAAGTATCTATCTAGTATCTCATTTCTTTCCACCAGTGGCCAAACAGAGGTCTGTGAGAAAAACACCAGCAGGACATATAAACAACTTCTGACATAAAATCTGTTGGGAATCACCCTGGACTACTCAAGTCTAAATGTAGTTAGATAGATGATAAGAGTTAGATTGAGGGAATCCTTTCCCTGTTTCCAAAGCATGCCTAGACAGGCTTTACTGTGTTTCACTCTATCCTGTGTACATCACACCCCTTTCTTTGAAGTTAGTAAAAATGTGAATCTTTAGGGACACGAACTTCCCATTGGTCAGAATTTCTTTTATGGCCCCAATAAACTGGACCATGAGGTCGGAACCATTTTGGTTCAGTCTCTTCTCCCTTTGTTATTCTAGTTAACAAACAGCATCTTGCTGACCCTCCTGGCAAGATGTAACTATTTAGATGTTTGTTATTTTTCCTTTCTTATTTTTCCTTAGAAACCAGTCTAGAGTAGACTAGACAGCTCCCAAGCCTTTCTATCTACAATGGAGTTCTTTTTACCTGAATAAATACTTTTTGAACTTTTACTGAGACTCTGCAGTCCATTGCAATCCTAAATAGACAAAGGCTTCTCTTTGCTCACCCCGTGTAAGTAACTGTTGCATTTGAAAGCTTTTCCTTTTGCTACTCTGCTGCATTTTGGTGGAATCTCCCCCAGAGAGGGTTAAATTGAGTCTAACCACTCAGAGATTACCACAACAAAATCATAGAGTTGGAAGAGACCTCATCGGCCATCCAGTCCAACCCCATTCTGCCAAGAAGCAGGAAAATCGCATTCAAAGCAGCCTCTGTTTCAAAGTCTCCAAAGAAGGAGCCTCCACCACACGCCAGGGCAGAGAGTTCCACTGCCGAGCAGCCCTCACAGTTAGGAAGTTCTTCCTAATGTTCAAGAGGAATCTCCTTTCCTGTAGTTTAAAGCCATTGTTCCATGTCCTAGTCTCCAGAGCAGCAGAAAACAAGCTTGCTTCCTCTTCCCTATGTCCCCAAGTGACTCCAATTGAGAGACAACTCTTTTCTTATGATAGAGAACATATAACCTTAACAAGAGAATTCATTGTCATCCTTCTCTGTCATGGCAATGATCATCATTTAGATCAAATACAGAAATCATATCCATATTCCAACATATCCAGATGTTGTTGGAATGAAGCTCCCATATTCATCATTGTTAACTATGTTGTGTAGAGCTTTGGGAGTCATCATCTAAGAACACCTGGAATGTTGTACAATTCCCTTCTCTGCTCTTCTTCTTCCTCGTCTTCCTCTTCTTTCTTCTCCTTTTTTGATAGAGACCTTGGTGTCCTTGAGGAGACACAGAGAACCTCACGGAACACTTCTCTTTGTGTTCCCAATGTGGATGAAATAAGGTATCACTAGAAGGGAATAGGAGAACACCCATTTGTCAAGAGAGCTTTCCAAATGGATGGTGTTCCTGCTCATGGCATACAGTCAGGTGTCATTTTCCTAGTTGGTTAACCCTAATCAGGAAACACTTAAGAGGTGATCGACATTTTAATGAGAGCTTGTGTATATCTCTCATCTCAATCTCATCTCTTCGGGAGTTAGCCAAACCACGAGGTGAAGAGACTCTCATTCTCTTGGCGGATAAACAATGGCATTACGTCTGGGTTCAGGCTTAAAGGACGGGGAAAACCTGAAAGTTTGCCTTTTTTCCCAATCATTCCGTGCCTCATGTTTGAATTTTTTGAATGATGAAAATTCATAAATATTCATGGATGATTCAAAAATGGAATTTTTACTTACTGGGATCAACCAAGACCAAGTTGTAGGAATGTTTCCGTGTCTACTTGATACAGAAGGAGGAGGATATTTTACTGACTTCATTCAAAAGAGAAGAGGCCATAGTTTGAATTTGGAACAATGGGAAAAAATTTGGAAAGAGAAACTAAAATATACAGCTGCAACGGATATTAAAGAAAACTGGTACAAGATGCAATACAGATGGTATTACACCCCAGAAAAAATATCAAAATTTAATAAAAAGAAATCTAATATGTGTTGGAAATGTGGGGAAAAAATTGGAACATTTTTTCATCAATGGTGGACCTGTGAGCAATTAAAAGAATTTCGGAAGACAATACATCAAATAACACAGGAAATCATTTTTCTTTTTCTTTTCTTTCTTTCTTTTTTCCCCCTCCGGTTTTCTCTTTTCACCTATTTCCAGAACCCTTTCACCTCCCTCACTTTCCTATCAATATATTGTTCCACCACT
Source organism: Anolis carolinensis (assembly GCF_035594765.1). Lineage (NCBI taxonomy): Eukaryota > Metazoa > Chordata > Lepidosauria > Squamata > Anolidae > Anolis > Anolis carolinensis. Next base: position 14,724,785 of record NW_026943825.1, on the reverse strand, counting down.
TTTGATGTATTATGTTTCTTTACAAAATAAAAAATAATAATGAAAAAAAAAGTTTCAAATTATATCTGAATTAACCACAATATAGGTGAATATGTTCCAGTTCTTATGTATATGGGAACCCTATTAAAATAGTGGTCCCTATTCAAGAATGAATTTACATTTATTAATTAGGTTTGAAAGTAAATTGTAACTAATACATTAAGGAGTTAACAATGTAATTATTTTAATTGTTTTTATTAGAGTAGAATGCTGATTTGTGTACATAAAATACAAACATACACACATTTTGTATAGCATGGTCCCAAATTGGTGAGGATTCCCATGAGTACAGGATGAATCAAATTTGCAGACAGCGTTCTGTTGATCTACTTGAGTAGGCAAAAATTGATCATAGATAGATAGCAGAAAAATAGATGCGTAATTTTTGATTCCACTCATTTGGTGAACCCGGGTCCATAACCTTCAGGTTGGCTTACATTTTTGGCTCTTAGAAGGATATAATGAGGAAGCCCACATATGTGTCATTCCTTGGATGAAGGAAGACTAGAAACATACTAAATGGGAAGCCTGGAGACATCAAATCCAGTCTGGTGTTCAAAGCTAAGTGAGGCCAAACCACACAAAACTCCAGTAGATGTAGGTGATGTATCAGAGCAGTGGTTCTCAACCTGTGGGTCCCCAGATATTTTGGCCTAAAACTCCCAGAAATCCCAGCCAGTTTACCAGCTGTTAGGACTTCCGGGAGTTGAAGTCCAAAACATCTGGGGACCCACAGGTTGAGAACCAGTGTAACAAAGGAGGGCAATGGCAAGCCACTTCTAATCATTGCTTGCCTTTGAACGTCCTATGAAATCCATGGAACCACTAGAAATCAACAGGCAACTTGGAGACATGTACACACAGAGCCGGTCCAACAATGAGGTGAATAAAGCGGTTGTTTGGGGCGCAAAACATACAGGGGCGCCGTCAAGGCTGCTTTTTCTGTTGATTTCTTGTAAAACATGATGTTTTGGTGCTTAATTTGTAAACTCTTAATGTAATTTAATGTTTAATAGGTTTTTCCTTAATCCCTCCTTATTATCCAACATTTTCGCTTATCCAACACTTTTATTTTTCAGTGATTGGTTTGGGGGGGGGGTGCCAAAATTCTGTTCGCCTACACTTGAAAAATACCTAGGGGCAGCTCTGTGTACACATATACCCACAGAAGCGGGAATAGCATTCAATTGGGTCATCTAATGTAATTCTTCCATCCCTTTATCAGGTCAAATCACCATCAGAATATGATTCATACATTGAACTAAAAAATCCGAGGGAAGGTGTGCCCATAAGTTTGTTCCTAATTGGCAAAAGCTGTGATTAGATGTTGACTTGTTCCAACTCTGGAGCTGTAAATCTGGATTTGTATCAGCCATCTAGGCCAGGACCCATTTCTTAGCATCGGGATACATCTTGGGAAACTAGCAGGCCACATAGTCCATCTGGTTAGAAGATACGGTGGAGAGCCAATGCCACCTGTATTAGCTAATACTATTGCTAATGTTTCTACGAATTAGATGAGGCGGCCCTATCTTGGTGTTTATCTCCCCAGCATTCCAATCCTCCTCAGTTCCAAAAATAGCCCGATTTTAAAAACACACCTTGGGATGGAAGCCATGAGTTATGTTTTGCCATGAGAAGAGAAGACTGGAAGAAATAAGGACATAAGGTCATCAGTAATTAGTAAGAACATGAAGGCACATCACAACCAGTTTCCAAAACCACTGTGGCTTACATCGTCTTGCTCTCAGACTCAACTATACTCAGTTGAAGTCATGTCATGTTAACTGGTAATTGTTGCAATAAATATGTTGTGGTCAGGACTCTCCAACTGGATATCAACCTCTCTTTGAAATTGAGGAGATGTCAAGGTGCATAGCTTAATCCAAGTGTAGACAACCCTGTAACTTCTGGAGGATTTGGACTCCAGTTCCTTTCAGTTCTCAGTCAGCATCACAATTTCTAAAGGAGGATGGGAGTGGTGATGCAAAACATCTGGTAGGCCCAAAGTTGGGTACACCTACACTGAACTTAAGTAAATTATTTGTTTTGAGTTTATAGGGATTCCCAGTTGAGCAATAGGAAAACAAACAAAACATAAACAGATTTGCCTAAGCCTGTCCAACCACAATTCCTAAGGCTATAGAACTTACACTTTTCTTGTCTTCTTCCTCTCTGGTTTCAGATAAGTGGTTTCTTGCTGAGGCCAGACACATGTCGTTTGTCTAGATCAGGGGTCCTCAAACTTTTTAAGTGGAGGGCCAGTTCATGGTTCCTCAGACTGTTGGGAGGGCGGACAATGATGAAATAGTCCAAAATAAGGATTTTTGTTGTTGTGTGCCTTCAATTCGTTTCAGACTTAGGCCAACCCTAAGTCTAAAGTTTAGGACAGGGGCCAGGTAAATGACCTTGGAGGGCCGCATCTGGCCCATGGGCCTTAGTTTGGGGACCCCTGGTCTAGATCCAGGGAAGACATGGTCCCCATCTTTTCTGCCTTGGTCAGACACACCCGGAATCCCACTGTGCCCAATTCTGGGCACCACAATTCAAGGGAGATGTTGACAAGCTGGAACGTGTCCAGAAAAGAGTAACTAAAATGATCAAGACTCTGGAGAACAAGCCCTCTGAGGAGCAGCTTAAAGAGGGTGATGTAGAAAGATGTAGAAAGATGGTGCACGCTTGTTTTCTGCTGCCCTGGAGACTAGGACGCAAAGGAGCAATGGCTTCAAACTACAGGAAAGGAGATTCCACCTGAACACGTAGAAGAACTTCCTCACTGTGAGAGCTGTTCGGCAGTGGATCTCTCTCTCTGGTCCGGAGTGTGGTTGAGGCTGCTTCTTTGAAGGCTTTGAAACAGAGGTTGAATGGCCATCTGTCGGGGGGTGGGGTTTGAAGACAATTTTCTTGCTTCTTGGCAGAATGAGGTTGGACTGGATGGCCCACAAGGTCTCTTCCAACTCTATGATTCTATGATTTTGTGATTCTGTGATTCTATGATTCTGTGATTCTATGATTCTGTGATTCTGTGATTCTGTGATTCTATGATTCTGTGATTCTGTGATTCTGTGATTCTATGATTCTGTGACTCTATGATTCTGTGATTCTATGATTCTGTGATTCTGTGATTCTATTATTCTATGATTCTATGATTCTGTGATTCTGTTATTCTGTGATTCTGTGATTCTGTGATTCTGATTCCGTGATTCTGTGATTCTATGATTCTGTGATTCTATGATTCTGTGATTATGTGATTCTGTGATTCTGTGATTCTATGATTCTGTGATTCTGTGATTCTATGATTCTATGATTCTATGATTCTGTGATTCTGTGATTCTGTGATTCTATGATTCTATGGTTCTGTGATTCTGTGATTCTGTGATTCTATGATTCTATGATTCTATGATTCTGTGATTCTGTGATTCTGTGATTCTATGATTCTATGATTCTATGATTCTGTGATTCTGTGATTCTGTGATTCGATGATTCTGTGATTCTGTGATTCTGTGATTCTGTGATTCTGTGATTCTGTGATTCTGTGATTCTGTGATTCTGTGATTCTGTGATTCCGAGATTCTATGATTCTATGAGTCAAAGTTTGTTGACTTCTTTGCCAAAGAGTGATGTGACTCACCAAACTCCAACTCCAGGATCCCATAGCATTGAGTCTTGGCAGTTGAAGTAGGGTCAAGCTGCATCCATTCTACAGTACAGAACCAGTCAAAGACATTATTATTGTTTACCATTCTCGAAGCTTTGAGGACCTTCTCCAGTTTACCACATTTCCATTTCCATCTTGTGGAATCTTCTTTTTCTAATCCTGTCATGTTCCTCTGGGGAGATATTTCAGGCACGCTTTCCAGAAAATGTGTTGACTATGCATTTGTTTATCACCCATCCACCTCCATCCCCTCCTCTGCAGCGAAAGAATGCTGCTGACTTTGAATGGATTAATCTCCACAGTGAGATTAAATATTGCACTGCTGAAGCATTTATGCTGATTGTGTATTTCTCCAACTTTTTTTTAAAAAAGGGAAAGTGCTCCAGAATAAATGATGGCAGAATGTCCTAAAATATACAAACCAGGGATGTAACTTTATTAATTTCACTCTCCACAATTTTCACAATTATTTTAAAAAACAATTGGTGATTTATTCTACAGAATCTTTACACACAAAACAGCATTTTCTGTACAGGAAGCAACATTGCTTCCAATAAATATTTTCTGTGCAGAAAATTATTTTTGTGCACAGAATTTCCTGAAGTTTGCTATTTTATAGAGAATGGGATTTTTGGCACAGATAATAATATATCAACCCACCAAAATGGGCTAACATATTATTTTTAAATAGGAAATGATGTTTCCAGTTAATCAAACTGTGTCAAAATGGTGTGAATTTTGCATAAAACAAATCCCAAACAGTGAAAATTTTCATTAGTCCAGAGTTTTACTTGTTGAGGTTTCCCACCACTTGAGAGATGGCTTTCAACCACTTTAGAATATATTTTCAAGAGTAAATATTGTTATGAGAAATCCCTGATTCTTCATAATGTTAAATAGAAGGTTATCATAAGAGCGTATCACAAGGACCATTAACAACAAATGGAGAAAAACACATTCAAATCACCCCCAACAGATGGCCATCCAGCCTCTGCATACACACCTTCTACTGCTTTAAGACAAATGCATTCTTGAAGTTAAAACACATAAGAAAAAACCTGATTGTCCTTCATCTTATCAGCAAGATGAACTTCAACAACATGGGGAAAAGTTGGTCTTCATGTTATATGTTTACATATGTTCATTTTCCCACCTGTGTAGTAGATACAAAAATAGAAGCTACGGTGCTGTAATGAAGTGTGAATTTTTAGTTTACAGATGCCATGTTTAATTGTGTTTTAAAAGGGTCAATATTTCAGTTACTCTGCACTCATGAGTTGGTTGCCATGGAGAAGGGGGCGGAGCCAACTGTCATTTTGTGTGGAAAAGTGCAGGTTTGAAAAAGAGCCATTAGTCTGTGCCCTGCTGAGGTACAGTTAAGACTGATTCTCAGTTGGAGGATCAGGGAGACTCAAGTGCTTATTTGAGTCAGTTTAAAATAAGTTTGGTGACTTATTTTAAGGTAGTCTGTTTCCAGATAAGGAACAGATAGTCTGTGATTGAAATTCACAGGGTGACTGCAGTTTAAGGCAGTGGAGAAAGAACTGACGTTTTAAGAAGTTTGAAACAACTCAATATAGCTTTGCAACTGTTAATCCAAGTGCCTCTAAAGAGAAATTACTGTAACCATTAAGCTTGTGCCTGAATAAACGTGTTATTGTTCTTTCTAACATCTCAGTCTCTGACATATATATTACCATCAAAAAGCAAACAAGAAAAAGGAAGAAAAACAATATTTAAAAGATCTCCTCTCTAAGTGGCTATATCTTCCCATAGTGGTGGCAAGAGTTGATAATCCCCTTAACATCTGGTGGCCGCATTATAAAACATCTTTACACCTGGTGGCAGCGTAAATAAACATCTTTACATAGTGGTGGCAGCGGTTATATAAATAATATATAATATATAGATATAATTAATTAATAAAAACAACCTCCACATCTCCTCAAATTGGTAGCAGCAGTGGGACTTGAAAAAGATTCCCCCCTTCCTGACACCTACTCAGGTGCCATAAAGTTGGGTGCCCATTTTCAGATATTTGCATGGCTACCAAAGTAGAGTTCTACAAGGAGATGTTGATAGCCATCTCCACATCTTCTGATCTCCATCCATAGAGTTTTCCATCAGAAGATGTGGCTGCCAATGTAGAAGGCTTTACAAGGAGACATTGGTAGCAATCTCTGCATCTTCTGATATTAACCCATAGAGTTTTCAGTACCCATTACTGCTCAGACTATTGACTGTTGATGATGCTGTTCTATGTTATTGTCTTACTGTGATGTTATTGATTTTATTGAGATATGTTTTAGAATGGTTAAAAATAGATTCTGAAAAAGTAGAGGAAGAAATTTGGAATATGTTTTTTAGGGATTTGACAAGAAAGGAAATTAGGGAAATTGGAAACCCAATGTTAAAGAATGTATTAGACATATGGATTAAATATAAGAAAAAGTTAATACCGGAGGGTTCAAGAATAATTCCAGTTATAATGGAAAGGAAGTTCCCAAAAAAATTAAAAAATATAATGGATAAAGTATTAAGGGGAAAAAACCTAGACAAAATAGAGGACTGGATTAAGAGTGGAATGAAGAAGGAAAAGATAAAGGAGGAATTTGGGGAAATAAAATTGACATGGTTCCATGGTGTTCAGCTAGAACAATGGTATAAGAATTGGATAAAAAATAATAAAGAGGGAAAGGAACCTAACCAATTTGAACAAATACTACAAAATGGAAGGGATATAGATGATTATAAAAAATTGAAAGGTGTAACTGGTAGAATCTATAGAATATTGGGTGGAATAAAAGAAGGAGAGAAAAAAAATACCACTCTTAAGGAAATATGGGAGGAGGAGTTAGAGATGAAAATAAATGAAATGGAATAGTCGCAATTGTGGAAACAAAGGCAATTGAAAAATTTATCAATAAGAGTTAAAGAAAATTATTATAAGATAATTTGGAAATGGTATTTAACGCCATTAAAAATGTCAAATATTAATAAAAACCATCCAAAAAATTGCTGGAGAGGCTGTCAGGAAGTGGGAACATATATACATATATGGTGGCATTGTAAATATGTAAGGAAATTTTGGTATAAAATATTTAAAGAGATAGAGGATATAATGAACATCAAACTGGAAAGAAGCCCTGGTATTGCATTATTATCAATTTATAATAACAATAAGATGGATAAAAAAGAAAAAGAAGCAATAACAAATTTATTGACAAGAGCAAGACTGCTTATAGCAAGGAACTGGAGAAAAGTAATAGATGTTCAGATTGAAGAATGGTATAAGGAAGTATGGAAATTGGCAATAAATGATAAGTTAACATGCAAATTAAAAGTTAAAAGAGGGATATGGGAAAAAAATGATTTGGAGGATGTATGGGGGAAATTTATTGAGAAAGGACTCCAAAAAAGGGATGGAGGGCTACCGCCTCAGGAAGAAATGAGATTTTGGTTAGACAATACATAAGAAGTGGCTCGGGGTGGGAGGGGGGATACACAATGGTGAAGAAATGTAGATGGACAAATGTTAACATTGTAGTAGATATAAATCAACAGTAGATATAAAAGAATGATGCAAGTATTGTATGATACATGAAATATGCTATGTGATAAAAGTCATTATTGTATGAAAATTTTTAAATTCGATAAAAACTATTTTTAAAAAAGAGAGATATGTTTTAATCTATGTTTGGTTTGTATTTTTATATCCCACCTCCATCTCCCCAGAGTGCCTTCGGGGAGATGGCGGTGAGATATAAAAATAATGTTATTATTATTATTATTTCCCATCAAAAGATGTTGAGATAGCTGCCACTGTAGAAGATTCTATAAGGAGAATGTGAAGAAGTCCTTCTCTTCAACAGTCCTGAATCTACCATGATTCACTGAATGGTTTCAGGTTACATGCAATATGGGGACAAGAGGATGCGGACTTCCCTGTCAATTTAGGACAATTAAGACATATATCTCATGGAGTTCCATTTCTATAATTGCGTGTCAATATTTACACCATTGTGTACATGGCTCAAACACCCCTACACTTAAGGTATTAACACTCAGGGTTCATCACCTCTGTTTGGCAACCCTGCTGAGGTGGAGTTAGCATTGTGCTGAGCCCGGGAGAAAAGAATAGTAAACACAATCCTGAAGGTGATTACTCCTATCGGCTTGATTATCAAACACCGAAGTGCAAAGAGGGTGGGTCATTTTTGAGCTATAATTCCCTTTGAGGTATCAATGATTGGCATCGCGCCCAGTTGTGTGTCATACCCACCTGGAAGTGGACTGGGAGAGTATAAAAAGGTTGGAACTCAAGGTCTTCCACTATCGCCTTGCTTGACTCTTCATCTCCTCCACAAAGGAATAGGTAAGAGAGGTCTGGATCATTTCAGGCCAATGTTGGAAGGAAGAGGGTCTTTCCTAACCGAATCTCTTTTTTTCCAGTTCCATTCCATTCATGTTCCAAGAATCTGACTACTGTTGGTAGGACCAGTTTAGGAGACAGGTGGACATCTTTTGAGTTCCATCCACACTGTAAATTGAATACTGTTTGACACTATTTTAACTGTCATGGCTGAATGTTATGGAATATTAAGAGTTTGGCAAGACTCTGATCTCTTTGGAAGAGAAGGTTAAAGGCCTTGTACAACTACAGCTTCTGGTAGTTAAAGCGGAGCTGAACAACATCCATTCATTCCTTAGAAATAGGATATAAACAAAATTGAAACGAATATTGACGGTTGGCTTTAAAATTAAGTGAGGAGTTAAGTGTTTAAGATGTTCTTCCCCAAACTGAAATTTGAAGTTGCCATCCAACCCCCGAAATAATAAGACCACACAACATTATATGGGTTAAACTATGGACAACGTTTGTTAATGCTACCTGATTGAACGTTGTAACTTGTAGATCATTCTAAAGGGTGGCATGAACTTGGTGTGGGTCAAGCGGAGGTAGTGGCCCTGCCCGGACTACCCTTTGGCTAATTTGGGTGAAACACCTGGGTCCCCGGCTGAAATAACCCTGGGCAACCATGAAGAGAAACGTGATGGAGAAGTCTGCCCCAAGGACTCTCCCCGTTCATTTCGTTCGCCCTCACCTTGGTTATTTGAACCACAGCTGAGGGTTTCCGATCCTAGCCTACACGCAAAGGGGATGCCTTAGGTGTACACCAAATTTTCCAATAAGGCCTATATGAGCCGCACCTTGATGATGATGATGATGATGATGATGATGATGATGATGATGATGATATCTTCTTTATTCTTATATCCCGCCCCATCTCCCCAAAGGGACCCGGGGCGGCTCACATGGGGACTAAGCCCAGCAATAGACAATAAAATACAATCCCATAAATACATTTAAAACATATAAACATCAAATCATAAAACATATACCGGTAATACATTAAAACATACTCAAGGAATAGCTACTAGTCAGGCACAGTGAACATATTCTACTGGGGGCAAGACAAATGTTGTCTGCGTACAATATCTTATAATCCTCTACTGAATGGACCAGAAGGAGAGCAGTAACTGGGTCTAGGTGAAGGTAAGGGACAGTCATCAATTTGTTCCAATTTAATCAAACGCACATTTAAATAGCCAGGTTTTCAGATGTTTACGGAATGTTGCCAGGGTGGGGGCTAGTCTAATTTCTCTCGGGAGGGGTTCCAGAGCTGGGGAGAACGTCCTCTCCCTTGTCCCCACCAACTGTGTTTGAGATGGCAGTGGAAGGGAGAAGAGAGCCTTCCCAATTTGTTATCACAAACAGTATTAGGTATTGCGAAGAAGGGATGTTGTTTTTATTTAAATAATATATTATATAAATATATCCACTGCCACCAGTATAAAGATGTTATTATTAAAACGCTGCCACCAAAGGTACAGATGTTTGTAATGCTGCCACTAGATGTAAAGGGGATTATTATTTGGTACCACTTTGGGAAGATGCAGCTACCAACTGTGAAGAAAGAAGACCTTTTAAAGATTGTTTTTCCTTTCTTTTTCTTAAATGGTAAAATGTATGACAGGGACTGAGATGTTTGAAAGAACAATGACACGTTTATTTAGACACAGAGCTTAGTGGTTACAGTAACGTTTCTACTTCGAGGCACTTTGCTTAACAGTTGCAATAACAGAAGGAGGTGATTCAAACTTCCTAAAATGTCACTTCTTTCCCTATTGCTTTCAAACTGCAGTCACCCTGTGAATTACATTCACAGATTATCTGTTCCTAATCAGGAGACAGACTATCTTAAAATAAGTCACCAAACTTATTTTAAACTGACTCAATTAAGCAATTGAGTCTCCCTGATCCCTTCAAATGAGGATCAGTCTTTCCTGTACCTCATCAGGGCACAGACTGACTGTTTATTTTCAAACCTGCACTTCTCCCACCAAAATGGCAGTTGGCCCCGCCCCCTTCTCCATGGCAACCAACTCTTGAGTGCAGAGATGCCATAACTGAAATATTGACCCTTTTAAAACACAATACACATGACATCTGTAAACTTAAAAAAATTCACAATTCATTACAGGTATGCAAAAAAAAACAACAACAACAACCCTAGAACATAGGGGGGATTCCTACCCGATTCCCGAGGGTGACCAATTAATTATACTGTAATGGAGGGCGGGTGGGTCAGTGTCAAGCTCCAGACTGAGCTTAGGGGGTGGACTGCTTCCATAGGACTCTGCCCCAGAAAGTAGTTGTGTTCAGAGCTACTTTCCTTTTGCGGAGGTGGCAAAGCACTTCCCATTCCCAGCTGCGTGGGGAAGGTAAGCCAATTACTCTGTTTCCCCGAAAATAAGACAGTGTCTTATATTAATTTTTGCTCCCAAAGGTGCAAAGTCTTATTTTTAGGGGATGTCTTATTTTCAGGGAAACAGGGTAGAGCAGGAAGAAGTGTCTTCTGAGAGCTCCAAGGCTCCAAGACGCAATGTTAGAAGTGGCATGCAAGCACCCTGATCTCAGAATATCACCCCTTAGTCTCAAAATGGTATTCTTTTTACACTTCTTCTCGCCCCAATTCTTCTCCAACTTGGTTAAATCTGAGACTAATTCAACTTACCTAACCTAGCAGCAGAGTTGGTCCAACAATGAGGCAAATTAAGTGGTCGCTTGGGGTGCAAAACACACGGGGGCGTAGTCGAGACTGCTTTTTCTGTTGATTTGTTGTAAAACATGATGTTTTGGTGCTTAATTTGTAAAATCTTAATGTAATTTGATGTTTAATAGGCTTTTCCTTAATCTCTCCTTATTATCCAACATTTTCACTTATCCAATGCTTTTATTTTTATTTGGGGGGGGGGGCGCCAAAATTCTGTTCGCCTACATTTGAAAATTACCTAGGGCTGGCTCTGCCTAGCAGGTAAAGTAATTTATGGAATATAAGAGAGTTGTCCTCTTTTCTTCAAAGCCTTGGTAGGATCCCAGAAAATAAGGTCCAAGTAGCCATAGGGAAATATTTCACATTTTGACTGAGGAAACATCTCACTGTTTTCTAAACCCATCCCTCTTGAGATAGGCAGAAGGCAATATAGCGATGTTCTCCATGTCTTGTGAAGATTTGGATTCACATGTCTTTGGAAGGTCTGGTTGGGAGGACTTCCCTTGTTGATCTCCGTATAGCTACAGGGCCAAGTTCTGAACAATTTCATTAAATTTTTTATTGTAGACATAATTTCAGGTTTGCATCCAGATTCCCTCAGGGCAGTTTGCAACATTTTGTCATGACATTGAGGTATCGTCCCGTCTTGAAGGCAGAGAACAACCAGTTACATGAAGATCGCAAGCTTTGTTGGGCTGAGAAAGCATGGCTTTTGAGAAATGATGCTTTGGTTTCTTTGGCAAGCCATCTGCTCCTTTGGATGCCTTTTCCTAAGTGCATCATCCCCATGACCATATATATTACTTGACATGTTCTCCAATGATCTCTTCTAAAGCCGTGCTGTTTTGCAACAAAGCTGGTTGTACCTTTTCTTTTGCTGCTAATCTGCAAGGGAATCTCAAGTTGTCCCAGTTATGGAGCCACCCAAGTAGAATAGTCTTTACCTAAGCAGTTGTCCATTGAGAAAAGTCCATCTGCTCCAGTATGTTCTACTTGGAACAGAGGTGGGTAACTGAAGGTGGCTAGCAGGTCAAAATTGACCCCAGGAGACCTTCTCCATTATATCCTCCATGAAAGTCAGGACCACGTTCTCCATCATAACTCTGATGAAAATCATTTTTGGTTGCTCCAGAATGTCCCCAAAGTGTCTTTGGAGACATGAGTGACCTTTCTAGTGGATAAGTCTTTTCTCTGTTGAAAACCACATGACCTTCAAAATTATCTGCAAGGACCACATGCAAGCAGCCAAAAGTAGGCAATACCCATTTCTCTGTGTTTCCTTCTCATCAGGCAAGGTGCTTTGGAAGCCACGGAGAACTAGGAACTTACAATTTTCTGAGGGCTTCATGGGGTGCATGATGTCATTCGAGAGCCACTGGTTATCTTAGTCTTGCCCACCCATGGATTAAATTAGAACAAAATGTTGTATGTAGTGCTCATGTACACTCCTGTTGTTTCAGAGCAACTATCATCCTGCAAAGATGTCTGCTGCGGGATACGGAAACCAGTGCTATGCCAGCTGTCCTGCATCTACAGTGACGATACAGCCACCACCCTTCGTCCTATCCATCCCAGGGCCAGCACTTTACTGTCCAGACCAAGCCTTCGGCATTGAGCAATTCAACCCCTGTGCAGGCTATGGTGGTGGATATGGTGCCATCGGAAGCAGTGGAGGAGGATTCAGTGGTGGCAGCAGTGGTGGTTTAAGCATCGGTAGTGGTTTGGGTGGTGGTAGTGGAGGTATGGGTGGTGGTGGTGGAGGTTTCGGTGGCATGGGTGGTTTAGGTAGAGGTGGTATGGGAGGAACAGGTTATGGTGGACGTATTGGTGGCCTGGGAGGTGGTTTTGGCAGTGGTGGTAGATTGGGAGGTGGCTCAAGTGGTGGTTTGGGTGGTGTTAGCACTGGTAGCAGCATAGGTGGTGGACGTGGAGGAAGCATAGGTGGGGGACGAAGAGGCAGCATTGGTGGTGGATCAGGAGGCATCAGTGGTGGTGGACGTAGAGGTAGCATTGGTGGTGGATCAGGGGGCATCAGTGGTGGTGGAAGTAGAGGTAGCATTGGTGGTGGATCAGGAGGCATCAGTGGTGGTGGACGTAGAGGCAGTATAGGTGGTGGACCAGGAGGCATCAGTGGTGGTGGACGTAGAGGAAGTATAGGTGGTGTATCAGGAGGCGTCAGTGGTAGTGGACGTAGAGGCAGTATAGGTGGTGTATCAGGAGGCATCAGTGGTGGTGGACGTAGAGGCAGTATAGGTGGTGGATCAGGAGGCGTCAGTGGTAGTGGACGTAGAGGCAGTATAGGTGGTGGATCAGGAGGCAGCATTTCTGGTGGCATGGGTGGTAGTGGACGAAGAGGCAGCACCAGTAGTGTTGGCAGTGGAGGTCGAAGAGGAAGCGTAGGTGGTGGCATGGGCATTGGAGGATCGGGAGGCAGCATGGGTGGTGGTGGCACCAGCACCACATACAGCAGTGGTCGTCGATACAGCGGCGGTCGCCGTTATAGTGGCAGTGGTGGTCGCCGTTACAGTGGTAGTGGTGGTGGATTTGGCAGTGGTGGGTATGGCAGTGGCGGATATAGTGGCGGATATGGCAGCGGTGGATATGGCAGTGGTGGATATGGAAGTGGTGGATACAGCAGCAGTAGCCGATATGGTGGCGGATATGGTAGCGGTGGATATGGCAGTGGTGGGTATGGCAGTGGCGGATATAGTGGCGGATACGGCAGTGGTGGATACGGCAGTGGTGGATATGGAAGTGGTGGATACAGCAGCAGTAGCAGATATGGTGGCGGATATGGTAGCGGTGGATATGGCAGTGGCGGATACAGCAGTGGTGGATATGGAAGCGGTGGATATGGCAGTGGTGGATATGGAAGCGGTGGATTTGGCAGCAGTGGCGGATCTGGTGGCAGAACTGTCAAATATTCTGTCAGCCGCGGCTATGGTGGAAGCAGTGGGGGCGGTTATTACGGTGGTTCCTATGGTGGAGTCTTGGCTCTCATGCCAAGCAACGTTTGCTACTCCTGCAATTAAATGAGGATGGGGAAGTGACCCAGAATCCCCGAACAACCAGTCCAGCAGAAGACGAACTCAAAGACTGAAATTTCATCAATGGACCAAGCTTTCCTTTGCCTGCCGAGATGTTCTGCGTGAACCACCGCTTCGGCATGTCTGCACCTGAATTCTCCGCATCTTCCACTGTGTCCCAACGAAGTGAGAACTTCATGACCATTTCTTCTCCAAGCTCCACTGCTTCTTTGTTTCCGACTATGGCTAAGAAAAGAGAGAAATCGGAACACTGCTTCTTTGCCAAGAAGAATCACCACTGTGTCTGAAAACTGTGTATTTAGAAGGACACACTGGCGAGAGCCCCGCACTCCCACCCCAATTCAGACTGTGTCAGTGAAGCCTTCCAAAAATCTTTGTGTCTACTGAATCATGTCAGAGAATGATACTGATTTGGATCTCATTTACCACTGTTCCTTTTCTTACCTAATAGTGTATTTCTTTATTCCCTTGATTCATTTCATTAAAGCTTCCTTTGCATCACAAAACCGATTCGTGGTTTTCTAAAAGTCATATATCTTTTCATCCTTGATATATGGGTTGGCATTCAGAGTAATAATAATAATAATAATTTTATTCTTGTATCCCGCCTCTATCTCCCCGCAGGGACTCAGGGCGGCTTACAAATGCAAAACAAGTATACATACATAAAACATCAAATACCAAAAACACACAAATGAAAAATTAAAACATACGATTAAAATCAAACCATTAATAAGACAAAGTTAAAATGCAGCAATAAAACGTAAGGATGGGCTGATCAAAGTGCACTAAGTGAGACTTGTATGGGAATGATGTCTTTTTAAATAGAGCTACCCTGTTTCCCTGAAAATAAGACATCCCCAGAAAATAAGACCTAGTAGAGGTTTTGCTGAATTGCTAAATATAAGGCCTCCCCTGAAAGTAAGACCTAGCCAAGTTTTTGTTTGGAAGCATGCAGGATCGGTAAATGTACATACCATAGATTGTTGTATATGGAAATAAAGGTAGTAACAAGAAATAATAATAATAATATTATAATAACTTTATTCTTGTATCCCACCTCCATCTCCCAGAAGGGACTCAGGGCAGCTTACACAGGGACAAGCCCAACAACAACATAAATTTACATATGAACAGAAATTTAAAACAGTAATTTAAAAACAGTACAGCAATAAAATATAATATAGAAATTCTTGAAAGGATTCACAGTTTGGTTATGCTGGTTTGTGATGAAAACTACTGTACAGTAGATAATAAATTTTCATTTTTAAAAAAATTCAACCATAAATGTGAATTATTCTTTGTGGAAAAATAAGACATCCCCTGAAAATAAGACCTAGCGCCTCTTTGGGAGCAAAAATTAATATAAGACACTGTCTTATTTTCGGGGAAACAGGGTATGTGAGCGGGAAATAGAATTGATGGCATTGGGTTGTTGAAGGCTTTCATGGCCGGGATCACAGGGTTGTTGTAAGTTTTCCGGGCTGTATGGCCATGTTCCAGAAGTATTCTCCACTGACGTTTCACCCACATCTATGGCAGGCATCCTCAGAGGTTGTGAGGTAAATACCTCACAATGCCTGCCATAGATGTGGGCGAAACGTCAGGAGAGAATACTTCTGGAACATGGCCATACAGCCCGGAAAACATACAACAACACGATGGCATTGGGCTCTCATATCAATGTCAGTAGTATCCAGTGTGTATCTGAAGTATCTGATGGATACCAGAAATTTCCAGTGTGTGTCATAAGTGAGTGGTGCACATCACAAGTATCCAATAAACACAAGAAGTATCCAATGTGCATCCGAAGTGCCAAGCTTTATCATAGCAGGTTAACCACCACCTGCAATAAATCTTACCATTTGAAAGGTTGGCAGTTCGAAGCCCGGGTCAGGGTGAGCACCTGACCTTCAGTCCAGCTTACTGCTCACCTATTTATTTATTTATTTATTTATTTTTATTTATTTCCAATATTTCTCACCTGAAGGGACTCAGGGCGGCGTACAATTGGCAACAATTCAATGCCGATACATCATTAAAAACAACAACATATAAAAATATATTACAACCAATTAAATACAGTATAAAATATAAAACATAAAACATATGCTTAAAATCCGTTCGTCCAATATCCTCCAACTTTATCCATATAACAGCCCAACTTTATCCATATAACCTAGCAGATTGAAAGCAACTGTGAGTTGATAAATAGGTACCGCATAAGCAGGGAGGTATTTCAATGGCACCAAAAGGAAATACCAGAAAAATGCAAGCCATCAATAAAAGGAGGAAGTCTGTGAACAGGGCTCTTTGACGTGGAGGATGGAGTGACAGCACACCCTTGTGACCAGAATCGAGCACAACCTCCAGGACACCGAAGATGAGAAATGCTTATATACCTCTTCCTGTTCTGTCCTGTCTGTGTATAACAGCATTGAATGTTTGCCATACCTGTGTTCTGTGATCTGCCCCTGAGTCACCTACGTGGTGAGAAGGGTGGAATATAAATGCTGTAAATAAAATCTGTGCATCTTTGTAATCACTTAATAAGGTTCGATCCCATATCTGTAGTGTATTTATTGATTCGTATAGTTATGACATATAGATCATGAGCTAGATCCTCAACAGTGCTTTGTCAATTTTGGTAATATCTTCAAAGAGATTGAAGCGAAAGCTTCATCCACCAGGTCAAGGATGTCCAGTAGACATGTCCAAACAATCGTTTTGAATCATATATCGGAATTATTTCGGATTGTTCTCGCTTTTTGATATGCATTCCGAGACATTGTCTCACAGCGCAACCAGCAATGTAATTCGAACCATTGTTGGCCCATTCTCTAATTGTCTCTTAATGTTTCGTTAATTCCCCCCCCCCCCAATTTTTTTTAAAATATATTTTTAAAAATATTTTTAAAATTATTTTGTTTCTGCAACCTACCTTGAATGGGAGCTTATTTGCAAATTTGATGAGGATAGCTCAAGAAATGAGGGTGGGAGAGCCCTGTAAAAGTCCCCCCCCCCGGTTCCTGGTTTTTTTTTTTTGGCAATTGCGCATGCGCATCCGCCATTTTAGAAACATTTAGAATCATTACAAATTTTCGGAAATATCCGAAATTTTTGGGTGAAAAAATCGGAAATACTTTCTTTATCGAAGCACCAGTGCCCCCTACTTTAGAAACGAGAATTAAAACACTTTTTCCATCGATCGGACATGCCTAATGTCCAGATATTTCCAGCACAGGAAGAACTATGTTGTCCTGGCCTTTAAAAAGTGTGTGGAAACCAAGGAACGGAAGCGTTGGCTACCCTAATTCAACATTAACACAACCAAATATATGGAGATTTGAACTCAAACGCATGAGCTGATGTTTTCCATATTTATCGACAAGGATTATGATTTTCAAGTCCTTCCAAATGTGAAGGAACACACACATCCTGGAAACCAATCCCTAGTTGGTTAGGCCAAGAAGGTCACTGTAAGGTTCTCTTCTTCCAGTTGTGCTGTGGGTAAGTCTTCCACAGAAGAAAGCACAAGACACACGCTGGTAGATTCCAACAGGTTTTATTGTACAGAATACCAGAATCTTCTCTGTAGCCCATTTATATAGGGACTCTTGCATACCAGAGGGCAATTGAGGTTTTATGGATTGTTAGGTTCTCTTCTTCCAGTTGTGCCGTGGGTCAGTCTTCCACCAGAGAAAGCACAAGACACACGCTGGTAGATTCCAACAGGTGTTATTATACAGAATACCAGAATCTTCTCTGTAGCCCATTTATATAGGGGCTCTCACATACCAGAGGGTAATTGAGGTTTTACAGCTGGCCCATTTTATGGCTGGCATCTGTTCTTTGTCAGCACTTGCTCTGTGTCCGGAGATGTCAAAGATTGGAGATCATTACAGTCACCCAGATGACAGTAGAGTGATCACTATAAGAGGACACACTTTACAAAGAACATTCATACTAATAGTGTCAACAAGGAACACAAGATGTTGATGAATGACTGATGTTTCCCATGTCTGGCTTTGGGTCTGGACTTTAAAGGTGCTCTCCTATATACAAATATTTGGATATGAGTTAAATATTTCGGATATCTTCTTGAAAATTCACACTGAAATCTAGAGAATATTCAAGACATGTTTTGCAATACCAGCTGACACCACACGAGAGAGCCCTGACATGTAATATCATCGTTGCATGTGGGGAACAATTATGCAGTTGATGAGGCATTTATCCTTAATTATGATAAGCTGAGTGTGTTTACCACATTTTAATTTCCCTAAATTGCTTAGATTATGACTTTCTATGGGCCAAAACCTAGAAGCAGCTATACTTTGGCTTGTAGGAGAACTCGTTCACTTTATAGGGTCCAGAAAAAAGTCAGCCCCAGGCAGACTGAAAGGACAAAGTTCTAGCTACTAGGAATGTGTGATCCATTAAAAATGGTTCAAAAATATTACCAAACTGCTGGCACTTCACTTCTAAAATGTCTCGAAAGTATACTTATTGAAAAATTCATTACTATAACGAGAGTAATAAAATTCCGTTACTATTTAATTAAAGTAATTGCACATTACTATAATTGTGGGAATTTCAGGGGCTCCTTTCTCCCTCATTTTAAAAGCTATTGGAGTGAAACTTGCTACAATGGTAGAACACATTTACCACTGTAAGCTCAATAAATTTCAGAACGTTTCACTTATCCGTGGATTTTTGGGGAATTTTCAAATTTGGATATCATGCGTATGTACGAATAATATGAAACTAATCCGATTTACGACGCTTTCCGATTTTTATTTTATTTTTATTTATTTTGCACATCTCTACTAGCTTCCCTCTACCTTCCTTCAGGAAACAACTGAAGACTTGGATGTTTCAGCAGGCCTTTGGAGATACAGTCATTAATTAATAAGCCTCAGAGGGTTTTTTAATAATCCATCCTGTATTTATTACGATTTTACCATTTATGTGTTTTAAATGCATTTTTTATCCTGTATTTTTGTTTTAATTGATATATTGTATTACTGTTTTATCTTTTTATGGTGCAATTTGTATTATGTTGCCTATATTTTGTCCTATGTTGTTTGGGCCTCTGCCCCATGTAAGCCGCCCTGAGTCCCCGCGGGGAGATGGTGGCGGGGTATAAATAAAGTTTTTATTATTTATTATTATTATTATTATTATTATTATTATTATTATTATTATTATTATTATTGTAACAGAGCCACATCTCCCATGGCCTTAACAGATCCTTTCTTGTATTAGATGGCATATTTTAATGAGGCAAAAAAAAATCTCTACCGGTAAAGAATACATAGACACCTATCAGATGTTGCAATATTGCAGAAACTTTAATAAGCAAGGAAAAGACAAAGGTCACCATCTTGAGCATAAGGTTCCAAGTCCAGGAGATCATAGAATTACACACATTAATATTTCCCTCTTGACTCACTTTCCTGTGAAAAACCATACAATGGTAGGATAAATCCCCAAGTTAGAACCCATTGCCACATGTCACTCAACACACAATGTCTTTTATTTCAAAGGACTGGTGTAGAAGTTTCATCACACATTTCATGATCCAGAGACAGGTTTTCACATGAGGAGGCTAAAAAGTTGTCATTTTCTCCACCTCTTTGGTCTGTAGTTTTGCTGTTGTGGCTCATCAAAACTTTGTTTGAATTTCAGAGGGACAGATGCGATTAGATACTCAATGCAGAGGACTGTTGATATTTCTATACATCCAAGGTGTTATCTAATATAGTATCTTCTGTGTTGTCGAAGGCTTTCATGGTTGGAATCACAGGGTTGTTGTGTACTTTCTAGGCTGTATGGCTATGTTCCAGAAGTATTCTCTCCTGCCGTTTCGCCCACATCTGTGGCAGGCATCCTCAGAGGTTGTGAGATAACCTCACAACCTCTGAGGATACCTGCCATAGATGTGGGTGAAACTTCAGGAGAGAATACTTCTGGAACATGGCCATACAGCCTGGAAAACATACAACAACCCATAATATCTTCTCTTTCATCATACCTTAGTGTGCAAATGACCTCACAAATTGGCATTCCTCTGACTGGCAGGTGATGGACATCTTGAAGGAACCAACGATAGTGCTGCTTCCAGCAGACCTACACATTACTCCATCTTCCTGTGCTGTCGTTTCAGTCAAACATCTTGACCATCTCAGTTGGAAAACACTCTCACACACATGGGATGTTTGAGTTGACACTCAAGGATAGGAAAGTTCCATCTTCATTTTCAATTGGATGTAGCTTAGAATTAGAAAGGAGAGATCTGAAGTAGACTGAGTTTACAGAAACGCTGAGCTCTCACCCCTCTATTTCATTCAATCTGGGGACAATGGGTACCCAACATTTCTGGAAGCTAATATGAAAGCATAGCCAAGCTGACCTTCTGTTGGTGGTCTCCATGATTTGGTTTTCATGGCATTCCATCCTGGGTTAATAACGTCTGTTGTAATTGTAGCAATGGCTTTGAAAGGATGACCTGGGATAATAACAGTTGGCCAGACTCGAACCGCGTGGGGTGTTGATGGCTGGAAACTCGGCAAAGTTGCCTTCAATGAAGCTATGTTGACCTTGACCTGGGCGAGCACAGGGGTTGCATTGTTCAATGCAAAGGGGCTGATCAGGACAATAGAGAGATGGTCCTGGGATGGCAAGGCAGAATGGGGGTGGTTGTATAGTCACCGTTGTGGCTGGGCAACTGGCATAGCACTGGGGTCTGCAGTGTTTCATACTGATGGTGTGCAGAAAGATCTGGAACAAAGTAATATGGGGAAGAGATGAGTAAACATTGAATTGAATTCAGTCAAAGGACCACGGTAGTGACAGCTACTACAGAAAAGAAACAAAACTGCATGTATGAGGTGGCATCAGCAACCCATAATACCTAGAACAGTAATGGCCAACCTATGACACACGTGTCAGCACTGACACGCCTAGCCATTTTTGCTGCCACGCTGCCACATGCAGATTGATTGGATGACTAATGTCTTTTGTGGCCAAATTTGGTGTGATTTGGTCCAGTGGTTTTGTTGTTTATTCCATGGGAATTATGCACATATATGAATGAATAATCTATATATATAAAAGAGTAATGGAATCCTGGCGACCGCCAAAACAACAAAACTAAACACCCCACAACCTCGAAAATTGACAATACAACCCATCATCCATGCCTCTAGGTTGATACAACAAAAAGAAAAGAAAAATAAAGTCCTAATTAGAGGGAGAGGAATAATTGTTTTTATCCAATTGCTGCCAGTTAGAAGGCTAAGCTCCTCCCACTTGGTCTCCTAGCAACCCACTCACCCAGGGGACAGGCAGAGTTAGGCCTCACTTAGGCCTCTTCCACACTGCCTATAAAATACAGATTATCAGATTTTAACCGGATTAGATGGCAGTGTAGACTCAAGGCCCTTCCACACAGCTATATAACCCATGTAATCTTATATTATCTGCTTTAACTGGATTATCTGGACTCCACACCTTTACCCTTTACCTTAACTACCACCAATTCCTCAATACTTTATTTCCCATACCACCATACTTAGCCACAGCAACGCGTGGCCAGGCACAGCTAGTGAATAATATAATTATAATATTAGTAATAATATAATACTACAAATATATATATATTATATTATTACTATTATATTATTATTATATTATTCATTATTCATGACTACATTGAAATTACAATAGAGAGAAATCAGCGTGGAAACTGCAAGAGGTACCATAGATTGTTGTAGATGGAAATAGTTTTTGATTTGTTAAATACAGTTATATATTACAATTATATATTTTTGTTATTTAAACTATATATATTGGGAAATTATGGTTTTTTTCTCAAAGTGACACACCACCCAAGTCATACTAGGTTTTTTGGTGGATTTTGACACACCAAGTGCAAAAGGTTGCCCATCATTGACCTAGAATCATAGAATCATAGAGTTGGAAGAGGCCTCGTGGACCATCCAGTCCAACTCCATTCTGCCATGAAGCAGGAAATCGCATTCAAAGCACTCCTGACAGATGGTCATCCAGCCTCTGTTTCAAAGCCTCCAAAGAAGGACAACAGAAAGTTCCACTGCCAAACAGCTATCACAGTTCTCACAGCTCTCATCTCCATCATACAGAATCACACAAACCAAAGGAAGTTCACATCACGATAATAACACTTCAATATTTGGACAGAGAGACGCTTAAAACCAACAGAACATTACTATTGGCAAGAATGATGAAGGTAGACCAGTAAGGATGAACTCCAATTCTTAGTCCCACCTGTGGTAGACTTGTATAGCATCTGAGCTATAAACATGAGATCAGTCCATCAAAAGAAAGATGGCAGCAACAACAGCTGACTCTGACTTAGGTTCAACTGATGGTTTCCCATATCAGGAAAGTGATGTTTTGGGTTTTCCTCTGAATGTTGATGAGGCTATGAGATGTATGTGAAACCTTCAAATAAGTCTGGCATGTTACTCTTTTAATGTCTCAATTCAGATATAGATTAACTCAATTGGAAATCATTTTTCAACGGTGGAGGACATTATTTCACTGACTTGGGAATCAGCCATCAACAGTGGAAGACGAAAGCCTTAGAACATACAAAGAAGCTTTAAATATTTCATAGGGCCACTTGTTGCAGATGTTATTGTTTCAAACTCTGCTCCTTCAAAGTGTTTGGGACTTCAACTCCCTGTATTACTGAACATTGGCAAAACTGCATGGGCCTTCCAGCAGTTGAAGCTCAAATTTCTGAAGGATGAGAGTTGGAGAAAGGGAGAAATGTGTCAAGAGGAAAGAGCATCAAGTCAACTCTGACCGGGACCGCCTTCCATCTGGAAACAGATGTCCTCACTGTGGAAGAGCATGCTGGTCAAGAATAGGACTCTACAGTCACCTACGTATCCACCGCCATGACACTACATTTGGAAGGCCATCATAATTGGTCAATGAGAGATTGCCTAACAACAAAAATTGAGGAATATTCTATTATTTTAAAAATCACAATAGATACTAGACATGTCCAAAAAATCATTTTGAATCGTATATCGGGTTTATTTCGGATTGTTCTCGCTTTTTGATACGCATTCCGAGACATTGTCTCACAGCGCAACCAGCAATGTAATTTGAACCATTGTAGGCCCATTCTCTAATTGTCTCTTAATGTTTCGTTAATTTTTAATTGAAACATTTTTTTCATCGATCAGACCTGCCTAATAGATACTCATACCTAGACAAAATCACTCATAACTTAAGACACTCTGAAGTTAGTGAGACCCGTCCTCTAGTGGGTCATTTAGGATCACAATCTTGGGCACCATATTGCCCAAAAGCATCAACATACAAGTATTCTAGCACATAGCTTACCTGGTTTCTCTGAGGATCAGAAGAGATCAGAAGTGATTTGGAGATCCCTCGAGTTGAAGGTTTTTATACCATTTCCGAAATTACTTGTACGAGGTGACAACATTTTGTATGCAAAATAGTCGGACAACCAGGAAAAAAGTATATGTAAGAGGAGCCCTCCCTGTTACTTCATACTGTAAAAATAATTACATCCTTGAGGGCGGGTTACTAAAATGTGGTGAATAAAAATAATCTCTGCAATTGTTTTTATGAGTTTTTGTTGGGTTCATCAACCTCCGTGGTTCAGGATGTTACGCCCTGAAAATGCGGTTTTATGTTAAAACATCTCTAGTAGGTCCATTAATGTGTCCTTCTATGGTTCTATCGGGAGATGCTGGAAACGTGGATTGTACGACCCCCCCTGAAGAAGTTATTGATGGCCCAAGAGGCTCACTTGGGGGGATTAGGCTTGTTGTCCTCGCTGACTTGAATCATTTCTTCCTTCCTTGGAAACTCATCAAGGATCTTCAGGAGATGATTACTTGTCCACAGACCACCATTTTGATTGTTTTGGAATCTCCAGTCATGTGCTACTCCAAATGGTGGTCCATAGACTGATACTATGGGATTAGCCAATGGCTGTCATTCCCTGACACGTTTCTAGGATAAGAAAAGAAGAATTGTACTAAATAGGCAAACATTCATTGCTGGTCCTGGCACATTGGAAGCCAGCACTCCCATCAACAGGGTTCCTTTTTGTTATCCATGCTTTCACATATCCACATGAAGTCTGAGAAGGTATCCCCTTATGGTAGTGGTTCCCAACCTATTTTTGACCAGAGACCACTTGACCAATGACCACTTTGACTAGGGACCTCTTTGTCCAGAGACCACTTTGACCAGGGACCATTTGAACAAGGACCATTTTGACCAGGGACTACTCTCCAATACTAGTACCAAAAGGGTTACGAATCGGCTTTAGGTCAACTTTAGATTTGGTTTGGTTATTTGGGGTGCTGATGCAGAAAATTGCATTGGAAAGTATACATCAGCTCTAGTTTCTGATACAGAACATATGCCATGCAGTAGTCACCATCTGCTTGCCCACAGAAAGCCATATTTAACTATCTAGAGCTGATGTGGTTTATCCAATGCAATTTTCTGAATCAGCACCCCAAATAACCCCAGGAAAAGACCTAAACATGAAGACATCAAGGCGCCCCCCGCTTCCAGGCGCCACATGGAACGGCTCCACTCAGGAGGAGGGAAGTGGAGGAGAAGCAGCAGTCAGGAGGCTTGTTGTTGCCCCTTTCGTGGGTAATCAGCCTCTCCTCTCCCGAAATCCCCATTGCCTCAGCGCCATAAGAGGGTTTCGCGAGACCAGTCACTCTTGTTGCAACAGTGTAGTAATGTTGAGTCTGAGGACCATATTTTAGTTCTTGGGGACCACTGGTGGTCCACAGACCACTGGTTGGGAACCACTGTTCTAAAGAGATGCTTAGATAAGGATGTATTTTGTCAGGTGTGGATAAATGGAACCATGAATAATAATGAAACCTACTTTTTTTCGTGTCAGGAGCAACCGGAGTTGCTTCTGGAGTGAGAGAATTGGCCGTTGCCTAGGGGACGCCCGAATGTTTTTGATGCTTTTACCATCCTTGTGAGAGGCTTCTCTCATGTCCCCGCATGGAGCTGGAGCTGAGAGAGGGAGCTCATCCACGCTCTCCCTGGGTGGGATTCGAACCAAAGCACCCCCCGCTTTCAGGCACCACACGCAATGTCTCCACTCTGGGGGAGGAAGTAGGAGGAGAAGCAGTAGTCAGGAGGCTTGTTGTTGCACCTTTCGTAGGTAGTCAACTTTTCCCCTCTTGACATTCCCTCTTGAAATCCTCAGCACTATAAGAGGACAACACGAGACCAGTTGCTCTTGTTGCAACGGTATAGTAATAGATTATATTTTAGTTCTTGGGGACCACTAGTGGTTCGCAGACCACAGGTTGGGAACCATTGCCCTATGGAGATGAGGCATCAGACAGTAGTCCCACTGAAGTCATAAGGGAAATGTAAAATATGTTCTGAAAATGAGCCACTCTAGAGAAACAAGCAAAAATTTCTGCATAGAATGCTGGTTTCTGCGCAAAAATATCACTTGCAATTTTTTCATAGACAAAGTTTTCTTTTCAGTCTAGGATTTCCTTTGTTGGATTTTTTTTTGACACTGGATAAGCATGCTTTTCAACAACCTTAAAAATATTTTAGAATATTATTTTTATCCCTAGGAGGCATGCACAAATATGGCATTCAATTGAACCCAAGGGGCATCCAATCGAACTCTGTAGAAATGTCCCAGCTCTTTCAGAATCCATCCCTGAAGCAATTTGGAGATATAGTATATCTAACTATTGTTTTGAAACCACTAACAATGGCGAGTCCACCAAGATGCTATATTCTACACTGGGAGGTCTTATTTTCATACAGTCTTCTAAAAACAAAAAAATTCCATACTGAACTGAAATGGAGAAATAAGAAATGGAGCCGAGCCAAAATTGTCAGATCCACCCATCATTAATGCTAATACTCCTAGTAATAATTTTCTAAATGGAAGTTCTGCTCGTGCCAATTTTCTGGCTCAGTTGAATGGATAACAAGTGGAATTTGATCATAAATAATTACACCGCCTTGGCTATACTTTTCCAGCTGATTATCATCTGTCCTCCAAAGACACATTCCAATTATACATTGTATAGATTTGCTATGTCAACAACATTTCTAATAACTGTTATTACCTGAGGTTTAAGCAATGAACTCCCCATACTTACTTACGAATTGCAATCCTAATGTCCTCTAAGTGCATTGTACTTACTCATCAAGGTGTGGAACGATGTCGGGTCTGGACGCTGGTGGTGCCATGTACTTGTTGGGTGGCTTTCAGAAGGACACCTCACTTTCAACCATGCTTCACAATGTCAGAATGGAAACCAACATGTTCTGACTATGAAGATGGTTGACATCAGGCATGCTGTGGAACCAGACCGGAAGGCAGGCCAAATACGTCTTCTTTTAATTATTTTATTAGCACACACATATTGGCACACAAATATATATACACACACACCTTCTTTAGGCTATCCCTCTTAGCCCAAGGATGATGGCCCTCCAAGTGTAGTGTCTTGGTGGTAGATGCGTAGGTGGCTGTGGAGACCTATTCTTGACCCACAAGTTCTTCCGCAGTGAGGACATCGGTTTCCAGGTGGAAGGTGAGGTAACGCTGGTGGAATCATTCCAGGAGTTGAGGGTGATGTCTGTAGACCATCCATGTTTCGCAGGCATATAACAGGGTTGGGAGGACAATATATATATATAATAAAAGTCAATGTTTGTATGCGGCAGGCGGGCGGGCGATGTATGTATCTGTGTATGTGGCAGCTTTCTGATTGGCCGCCACTATCACAGGCCACTGTGACCGCCAGGAATCACTGACATGGACCAAAATTGGCACACTTAACCCCCATGATGCACTTTATGCCCTGGTGCCATTGGTGGGACAATGGGCCATGGGTGATGGGATTTATAGTGCTTTCAATCACTACGACTCCCACAGGCCACTGCGACGCCCACCAGTGACGGAACTTGACCTAAGTTGGCACACAGAACCCCCATGAACCCCTTTCCGTCCTGGTGCAGATTGGGGGAGGATGGACCAAGTAGCTTCACTCACTTCTTGCTCTGGGAGTTGTAGTTCACCCTTATACAGACAGCCCTGAACCCAGCTGACTTTGGATCTGGACCAAACTTGGCACACTGCCCCATCATGCCCAACTGTGCATACAGGCAGGGTTTCGGGGAGCTTGACCTTAGGCTCTGGGAGTTGTAGTTCACCCTTATACAGACAGCACTGAACCCAGCCAACTTCGGATTTGAACCAAACTTGGCACACAATTTTCTCAAATTACCTGGGCACTGTAGGGTCCCCAAGCTAGTAGCTTTATAAACAAGCAACTTGGTATCCCTATGGATGTCCCAATCCTCAAACACTCTCTGTTTCATTCGGAAAAATGCTGCACTCGCAGAGCTCAGATGGTGTTGTATTTCAGTGTCAATGTTAACTTTTGAGGAGAGGTGGCTGCCAACGTAGCAAAAATGGTCAACATTTTCTAACATTACACCATGAAGCTGTATTTCTGGCACTGCAGAGGGATTGCCTGGTGCCTGCTGGAAGAGCAGTTTGGTTTTCTTGATGTTCAATGAGAGGCTGAGCTTCTCGTATGTTTCTGCAAAGGTGTTTAGAGTGGCTTGTAGGTCTTTTTCTGAATGTGCACAGACTATGTTATCATCGGCATACTGGAGTTCTATAACAGATGTTGTGGTGACCTTGGTTTGCAACAACCACACACACACACAAATGAACGGATTACATACAAACATGACGTCTATGTAAAGCACAAAACTAACAAAACCCACAAACTAAATTATCTATACAAAAGTGAATACATATAATTGGGTTTCATCCCCTTGACTCGTAGTTATAAGTGCCACATTACTGAATGAATATTGAAGGATGTACATATACTGTAGATTTAATGTAGTTTGACACTACTTTAACTGACATCGTTCAACGCAATGGAATCCTGGAAGGGGCAGCTTTACAAGATCTTCAGCCATCTTGGCCAAAGAACATGGGTGTCTCACCAAACTACAAAATTCCATAACATTAAGCCATGGGAGTTAAAGTGGTTGCCATTTTCCAAAAACAGAAGTCCAAAGCTCATTTCCCATGAATCCCAAATGAAAATGCCTTCTCACACTGTCGTGGTGGTTCATGAACTTATTTTGCTGCCAACAATACCTGAAGATTTTCATGCCAAAGGACCAGATAATTGACTCTGTGTCTTTTCCAAATTCCAAAGGCCTATCCAAGGTGCCACACCTTGGTTCTTCCTCTTGAGCAGATTATTTAAAATCTAGGCTAAATCCCATACTGGTTCCACCACTATGGTTGGCATAGAGGTCAAGTGTCAGCCATATTGGATCTAATACTTGACCCACCACCATAGCTTCCATGGAGATTAAGAGCCACTAATATTTGTTCAGAAAACCTGAATAGGAGCTTTCATACACATGCATTGTGTGTCAGTCCTTCGAGGTTGCTTATCAGAAACGTAGGATCGTAGGGAGCATTTCAGCTGTGATAATTGAAAAATAGTAAGTGCATATGTAAATGAGAGAACTTGTCCATTCTCTTTTTCTTTGACTTCAAAACCTTTCCCATCCTGTAGGATCAAGCTACGCTGGATCAAGCTTGAGTGTGTTGTCGAAGGCTTTCATGGCCGGGATCACAAGGTTGTTGTATGTTTTCCGGGCTGTATGGCCATGTTCCAGAAGTATTCTCTCCTGACGTTTCGCCCACATCTATGGCAGGCATCCTCAGAGGTTGTGAGGAATATATCTCCATGTTCCAGAAGTATTCTCTCCTGACGTTTCGCCCACATCTATGGCAGGCATCCTCAGAGGTTGTGAGGAATATATCTCCATGTTCCAGAAGTATTCTCTCCTGACGTTTCACCCACATCTATGGCAGGCATCCTCAGAGGTTGTGAGGAAGCCTGCCATAGATGTGGGCAAAACGTCAGGAACATGACGTGGCCATACAGCCCGGAAAACATACAACAACCTTGTGATCCCGTCCATGAAAGCCTTCGTCAACACACTCAAGCTACTCTCTTTCTAGGCTTTTGCCTTCCAGCTCAATGGTGGATTCGGTTGCATCTGAAGGCTCGGAACAAGATTCAACCTGAAATCAGATCTGAGGAGTCACAGTTCTCCAGTTTAGGTGCCCAGACATGTCGAGATGTCCTTCCTTTTGGCAAAGCTCTATTAGGAAAGCTCAACTCAGTGCTGCACCTCCAAAGGTGTCCTGAAGAATTAAAATGCATATGGAATATGGCACAATATGCGTCAGAAGAGGAAAATTCCACTTGGTGTGTTGGGTAGACCTTTGGTGGAGCTGTGAACTGGTGTATCATCCAACAAAGATGCAAGAACTTGCCTTCATCTACGACATCTGCGACATGCAAAGCAAGACAAGTGGGGACAGCACAACTTGCAATACGACAGATTGTGGGCTGTGCTTTATGAGAGTTGTTTATTCAATTATAGATGCATCCAATTGCATCCATTTAGTTGACTCCATTGTGGCTGGATGGTTGGCACCTGGATGTAGAATAATCAAGCTATATATTTCTTCCACCATGACAAATATTTCCTATTCCCTCCATGTGATGCATCTCTCCATCAGATGTGTGGCATTTTTCAAAGGCTAGGAACTCCTTGGAATTCAGTCTCCCACGTTGTACCACATTGTCTTTTGCACTTATTTTTTATGATTTTTATTGAAAGATTTATTTAACAGAAGGTTAAAAAAAGTGAATTGGGATAGGATGGGGAAAGAGAAAAAAAAGGGAGAAGGAGGAAAGGGATGTGGGGGAAGGGGGTTCTCGACTTCCACTCTTCTCCTTTTTGTTGTCTTCCATTCTTTTGGTTTAGGTCTTGTCTTATTTATTTATTTATTTATTTTATTTACTACATTTATATCCCGCCCTTCTCACCCCGAAGGGGACTCAGAGTGGCTTACAAATTAAATTTACATACAATATTATATTATTAGCATAGTACAATACTGGCAATAAATTACTATATTGTACTATATCAATATATTGTAATATTATTCGTAATATTACATATAAAATCTATATATATAAAAGAATGATGGAATCCCGGCGACCGACAAAACAACAAAACTACAGGCCCCCCAACCTCAAAATTTGACAACACAACCCATCATCCACGCCTCTAGGTTGATACAACAAAAAGAAAATAAAAATAAAATCCTAATTAGAGGAAGAGGAATAATATTGTATATTCACAACCTTTAGGAAATAATATCCCCTGATGGCGCAGCATGTCAAAGCGCTAAGCTGCCAAACTCCCTGACCGAAAGGTCGCAGGCCCGAACTGGGGGAGCAGAGAGAGTCTCCACCGCCAGCCCCAGCCTCCGCCAACCCAGAAGTCCAGCAGCCATGCAGTTTTTCCTTATATTAATATTGGTATCTTTTCTTTTTTTTCAACCAGTCTTTAATTGGTTTCCAGTTGGTAGCAGTTCTTGGTTTATTTTTGGCCTTTGATAACAAGTAGGTTAAATGGTCCATGTTCATAATGTCTACTATATTTGTTATCCATTCGTTTTTATCTGGGATGGTTTTTTGTTTCCATATTTTTGCGTATACTAGTCTGGCAGCTGTTGTTAGATATGTGAAAATTTTATTGTCTTTTGCACTTATTTTGAGACACATTTTTTTCCAGAATGTATTCTCTCCCATAACCTGTTATCAAGCATAGTGGTCCTGTAACTTTGCTCCACTTTTTCCTAACTGAAAGTGTGTGCGAGTAATAGAGCAAACCCTAGTTCACTACGTCCAGTGCCAAAACAAATACTTCTGGTTGCCATTTTGACTAATTGCTCTCCCCTTTCCTCCCTATGTTGTTGAAAGGATTGTTTTAGAGGAAGCAAATGGATATATTTGGGCATATCACCCCCAAATTTTCATCAAGGGTCTTTGAGGACCTTCAGAAGGCTTATGGAGATTAACTTATGGATTCCTAGAATCACATTTTCATTTCTCAGGGAAAGGTGGGTCAACAGTGTGTCATGATGTCACTTTGTTTGGACCTGCTATGAATATCAAGAGCTCTGCTGAGTTTAAACATGTATCTACACTGGAGAATGAATGCAATTTGACACCGCTTTCACTCTCAAGGCTCAATATTATGGAATCCCAAAAGGTGGACTTGGACGAGGCAAAGGTGAAACTGATCTGATTGAACAATAGCAGTTAAAGTGATGCCGTGCTGCATTCATTCTACATTGTAGATGCACCCTAACTTTCTGTTGTCTCAAGGGCCTAGATGTGGTCGCAATTCATGAAACTGAAATATTTTAAAAAGTGTGAATTGAAGTTGCAAATCCAGCTTCCCAAGTCTGGATCCCAAAAAGAAAGCTTGATTTCTGGGGTTGGGTGGTTGAAGGCTGGGAGATATTAAGTAGTAATTAAATCTTACACAGAGCAAACTGCTTAACAATACATGTGTTGGATAGGGAGAGAGATTGCTTGTTATCGTGGTATCGTGCTTGCTTCGCCTCCTCTTGATCTCACATAATTTAAAAAAATCTTCTTGTGCAATGTTTGGTTCACATTATGTTGAACAACAGTAGTAGGAGTCAAAGCTGGAAGGGTTCTGCTTTGAAGAGGCAGCAATGATGGTATAGAGGCACTATTTTCTTAACTGAAAATGAAAAGATGGGTGCATGGATAGCAAATCTTAGAGATCATTTGTCTTCTTATGTTGTAGAATTGAGAACAGGAGGGAATGGGGAAATGAAGCTTTAACTCTCTTATGTGTCTCTCTCTGCTAGCTTTTTGATAGGCAAAACAAAAGTCTAACAGCACAGCAGGAGTTTAAGAAAAGCAAGAGTTCAAAGGGGCTTTTATGACTGACACAGGAAGAGGGGGGAATGTTGAAAGAGGGAGCTTGCTAAGGTTAAAGAGGCACTAGAAGAACTGCAGGATTTGCATGCTTGCTATTTTCTCCTGAATGTTTTAATATATTTGAATGTTTGCTATACCTCCTCAGTCCCAAAACAGTAATGGCAGAAGAAAGGACTCAGTATTGCCCATCTCGGCTTCTCACTCAATAGTGACATCATTATTATGTTTACAAACAGTCATTCAATCCAAGTACAGTAGAGTCTCACTTATCCAACACTCACTTATCCAATGTTCTGGATTATCCATCACATTTTTGTAGTAATGTTTTCAATACATTGTTATATTTTGGTGCTAAATTCGTAAATACAGTAATTACTACATAGCATTACTGCGTATTGAACTACTTTTTTCTGTCAAATTTGTTGTATAACATGATGTTTTGGTGCTTAATTTGTAAAATCATAACCTAATTTGATGTTTAATAGGCTTTCCCTTAATCCCTCCTGATTATCCAACATATTCGCTTATCCAACGTTCTGCCAGCCCGTTTATGTTGGATAAGTGAGACTCTACTGTAGAAAGATCCTCTTCCTAATTTCTTTGAGGGGGCTGTTATGTCTCAAACTTTATTTACTTATTGAATTTATGGATGGGTGTATTTATATGTGGGTGTGTTTTCCCGCACTAATGTCCCTGTCTTTCCTATTTTGAAGTCCTGGATGTGAAATATTAAAAGATGAAGGAAGGATATGCCTTCAAGCAAACCTATTTTACCAGTTTAGCTGAAAACAAGGTAGATTGGAGACACTTGTAAAAAAAATGAGAAAACAAATATTTTGGATGCAAGCAATATTTTAATGTTAAAGCAAACCAACATGACATGTAGCCAAAGCAAGAAGGTTGATAGGATGTGGAATATTGTGCGCCATATTCTAAATTATGTCTTTTGTCCACCCAGAGTGGAGAAAAGTCACAAATTGAATAATTTGCTAGAAATGGAAGGAAAGTCCATAAATAATGAGATGGTGAAGAAGTCCTAAAAATAAATGATGGAAAGAGGGAATGGCTGGACAATTCTCCTCTATCTGTAGTAACCAAAACAAGCAGTTCATGTCATCTCTTTGGCTCTTCCATGGTCTTCTTCTGTGGCCATTTCTGCTGGGTTTAGTATTAGTAAGTGCTGTAGTTGAAGTTGTTGCTTGGCAAAGCTGGGGTGTAGAATTCAGAAAAGTTGGAGCCACCACTGGCATACAAGGCATTGCCACCTCTCACGCCACGTCCGGCGCAGGGGTTGAACTGCTCAATGCGGAAAGGTTGGTCGGGGCAGTAGAGAGCAGGGCCGGGGATGTTGAGGACAAATGGAGGTGGCTGGATGGTCACCGTGGAGGCAGGGCAGCTGGCGTAGCATTGGTTTCCTCCATATCCACCACTGCGAGACATCTTGCTGGGCTTGGAAGATAGTCTGAAACAACAGGTTGAGTACCAGGATTGAACATGATAATTTGAAAATGTTATGTTTGCCACTTGACATGAGGAGTCTGCAAAACACATTTTTTTTTGCAGACTCAAGCAAGGTATGCTTGAGGAGATAGAATCATAGAATCATAGACTCACAGAGTTGGAAGAGATCTTGTGGGCCACCCAGTCCAACCCTAATCTGCCAAGAAGCAAGGAAATCACATTCAACGCTCCCTCCCCCGACAGATGGCCACCCAGCCTCTGTTTCAAAGCCTCCAAAAAAAGCTTGCTCCCTCCTCCCTATGACTTCCCCTCACATCTTTATACATTGCCATCATGTCTCCTCTCAGCCTTCTCTTCTGCAGGCTAAACATGCCCAGCTCTTTAAGTCGCTCCTCAAAAGACTTGTTCTCCAGACCCTTGATCCTTTTAGTTGTCGTCCTCTGGACACTTTCCAGCTTGTCAACATCTCCCT
Organism: Anolis carolinensis; assembly: GCF_035594765.1. Classification (NCBI taxonomy): domain Eukaryota; kingdom Metazoa; phylum Chordata; class Lepidosauria; order Squamata; family Anolidae; genus Anolis; species Anolis carolinensis. The sequence goes on along the minus strand of NW_026943825.1, from coordinate 14,691,066 downwards.
TAAATTGCGGTGCCCAGAATTGGGCACAGTGTAATTCCAGCTGTGGTCTAACCAAGCCAGAATAGAATAGAGGGGTAGCATGACTTCCCTGGATCTAGACACTAGATTGCTATGTATGCAGGTCAAAATCCCATTGGTTTTTTAGCTACCACATCACATTGTTGGCTCATGTTAACTTGTTGTCCATGAGGACTCCAAGATCTTTTTCACAAGTACTGCTGTTGAGCCAGGCTTCCTCCTTCTTGTAATGATATCATACCATGGTTCATCTGTTCAATTCTCCCTCCTTCCTTCCTTTCTCTCTCTGTAGTTGATATCTATAGAGATATCTAGATTTGAGAGGTTATCACACTACACTGTTAAAGCACCACTATTCCACTTTAAGTCCTATGGCAGCCTCCTGTGGAATTCTGGGATTTGTAGTTTAATGAGGCCTGAGGCCATTTTGGCTAAGAATTTGAAAGGTTTCTGCCTAAACTGTTTTCTGCACAAGAAAAATGTCCTATGCATTAAAAAAAAGTTTTTCTGCACAGAAAACATTCCTTGTGCAGAAAAACCGTTGTCTGCAAAGAAAATGGTTTCTGTGCAGAAAAGGCTGCCCTCCGTACAAAACAATCACATGCAATTTTTTGTACAAAAGTATGAATTGGCTAAACAAAACCTGTTATTATCCAATTTCCGTAAGGAACTGAAGACCTGGTGGTGTCGGCAGGTTTTTGAGTAATTACACTGGAATACTGCCGATTTCTGGGCCTGAATATATTGCACAAGATTTCCCTAGCCTATAATTATACATTTTAATATATTGAGTTTATGGTTTCCGTCCCCTTGATCTGGTCATGTAAGTGTTATTTATTGTTATAATTATATTATTTTATTTTGTTTAATAATGTGTTATTATGTTGTTATGTAATGTTTGTGTTGTTTTTATGACTGTAATCCGCCCTGAGTCCCATCCGGGAGATAGGGCGGTATATAAATAAATTATTATTATTATTATTATTATTATTATTATTATTATTATTATTATTATATGTTATGTTTTTGAAGACCTTATCTCAGTAGAAAGAAAATGGCTAAAGTTATGTGTGTCTCCTTGTAATTTTACCCAGACTAGATGTAAACTGTATGTTGTGTTTTGATAGGGCCAATTGGCTGATCAATAAAATCTTTTTGTACAAGAAGAAAATGAGTGAATTACATTCCTAGTAGCAGCTTGCTTTTGATAGTTTCAGTGGAAGACTTCTATAGAAAGCAACATGTACTACGCCAGTTTCCAAGAAATCATATTAGTAAGACTAGCATTGATATTGTAGCATGAATGCAGTTTGATACCAGTTTCAGTGGCCTGATTCAATACTATGGAATACTGGAAGTCATCGTTTGATGAGGTCTTCAAACCTCTTTGCCAAATAGAGCTGACACCTTGCCAGACTGTAACTCCTAGGATTCCAAAGCATTGGGCCATGGTGATGTCAAACTGCATTCATTCTACAGTGCATCCAAGGATGGATTTCCCATTGTCAATCTTGCAGCGTTGTGGTCCATTGGAACAAATAAATATCGAATCAAGAGATCTAGAGGTCCTGGCTCATATGATGCCAAGATAGTGCAAAGCAAAGGATGTCTGCATGCAATTCTCAATCAAGAAATGTGCAAACTCCTGAGTGAAAACTAACAGATTCACATAGAGACCATCATAATCATTGCATGCTAAGAAACATAAGAAAATGCACACATTGTCCCAACACCCAAATGCACTCACCTGATTCTTGAAGAAGCAGGTTGAAAGATCAGTTGTTGTAGAAAGCCTTGGAGGATTGCCTTTATATACCATTTGTCTGGTAGCCTGAGGCTATTGAAGCCTCTTTTTTTAGGGGTCATGATGATGCGGTAGATTGGTTGGCTTAGTCAACTCCCCAGATTGCGATAACAAAGGTCACCACCCTTTCTTTGATCTTCAAATGATCACCGATTGTTCCTTAAAGTGTTATCATCAGTGTTTTCCCCAAACAGATGTTTCATCATGCTTGTGTAGGCAACAAAGCAATTCCATTGACCCTGCCTCTATAGTTGCTGCAATGTGTGATAGGTCTCTCATTGTGTTCATATCCTATTGGTGGAGATGGCCATCATTGGACCAAGCTACTGAGTTGGATAGACCATCTAGTGGAGGTCTTCTTAAATTTGTGGGTTTTTAGGTTTGAATCCAAGTCCAGATTCAACATTCTGGTTAGATCCAGAAGTGACTTGACAATTTAATGGAAAACAACACATAGCTGTCAGAGCCGGTCCAACAATGAGGCGAATTAAGCGGTCGCTTTGGGCACAAAACATATGGAGGTGCAGTCGAGACTGCTTTTTCTGTTGATTTCTTGTAAAACATGATGTTTTGGTGCTTAATTTGTAAAATCTTAATGTAATTTGATGTTTAATAGGCTTTTCCTTAATCCCTCCTTATTATCCAACATTTTCGCTTATCCAATGCTTTTATTTTCAGTGATTGGTTTGGGGGGGGGGTGCCAAAATTCCGTTCGCTTACACTTGAAAAATACCTAGGGCCGGCTCTGATAGCTGTAAAAGGAGATGTTCAAGAAACTTTACTCCTTGGATATCTTTCCGAAGTCCCTGCCATTATCTGGAATCGGTAATCATACACTCAGAGGCAAGAACCCTTCATGGAAACTTGAAAATGGGTGCCAGATTACTTGTCCTTTAGGGTGATATAAGAAAGAATATGTGAATAATATATCCAAGCAAATAGATGAATACATGTTTACGGAATGTTGGGAAACCCTTATGAGAATTTCTGCAGTTCAGAATATATTGTTTAAAAAACATCATGCATAAATATTATTTTTGTGCAGAAAAAAGTGTATTCTTACCCAGAAAATGTAAAAAAACAAAAACCCTACGTTATGAAAAATTGGAAATTTGGACGGAAAATTCCCGTCTTTGCACAAAGTATTCTTTGCACAAACAACAGCATTTTCTGCACAGAAAATAAGGGCTATGGTTCTAAATCACTAATTTATGGCTTGTCTACACAAGCCCTGGTCTGAAAATCAAGGTGTATGAGGAATGGCTTAGGAAACGGGGTATGTTTAGTTTGGAGAAGAGAAGATGAAAAAGACATGATTCCAGAAGAAATGTCGTGTAAAAGATGGCACATTCTTTCAATTATTCCAGAGTTGAGAACATAAACCAATGGATTCAAATGAAAAAAAAAGAGATTCCATCATAACTAGAGTTGTACGCGGAATTAGTTTATCCTGTTTCTTTTGTTTCTTTCAGTTCTTCGGAAGCATGTAATGGAAACTTCCATCTCGGTACAAAAATCAGCTTCCATGAAAGCAAACAGGAGCCAATCCCAGCTCCAAGCCTGCTTTTCAACATCACAGTTTCATCTTTTTTATTAATTCCCCAGCAAACAAAAAGTAAACCCACATTCCCTGAAAACTACTCTCCTCTTCCAGGAGGTCAACGCTCTTCCTTACTTGAAAGTGGGAAGTCTCCTTGAAATGTCTTGGAATGGAAAGAGCCCAGGAGAGAAAGCATGAGCATGTTCTAATGCCTGCAGAGGAGCGTTTCCTCTAGAGTAAGAAATTCTTACTCTAGAGGAGCTACTCGACTGCAAGCATTGGCAGGTGCATGTGCTTTCTGGGCTTGCACGGCACACAAGCACTCTCCTTGGAAAGCACATGAGAAGGCAAGTCTGAAAACCCCTCATAATGGAATGATAGAAAACGAATCTTTCAGCACCCCAGAACGAAAACAGATATCTGCCTTCCCAATTTCGGGAGTGTAAAGGACTATGAACGACTAAGGTTCTTTCAGGCAGGGGGAAATCTTTTTATCCCACCCGCTGCCCCAAATTTGTAAAGAACTAATATCGACTGCCACCAATTTGGAAAGAGCTATGAACGTCTAAGGCTCCTTAAGGCAGGGGGGAATCTTTTTATCCCACCACTGCCACCAATTTTTGAAGAATTTACAACAACTGCCACCAATTTGTAAAGGTCTAAGAACGACTAAGATTCCTTCAGGCAGGGGGAATCTTTTTATCCACCTGCTGCCACCAATTTGTAATGTGGCAGCCCCAATTGACAAGGAGGTGCCTCCTATTTCAGCAATGCGCGACCACCAAAGACTCAGGGAGACCTTTTACTTTTTTTTCTTTCTTCTTCTTCACTTTAGATGGTAGAGTAACTTAGTTTAGAATATATGCGACAGAGGCTTAGATGTTGGAAGAACAATAACAAGTTTATTCAGGCACAGAGCTTAGTGGTTACAATGTTGTTTCTCAATTAGAGGTATTCTTATTAACAGTTACAATCCTAGAATGAGATGAATCAAACTCTCTAAAGTATCACTTCTTTTACTTAAAGTAGTTAAACCCTATTCCTCTGCTCCTTTCTAACTGTTACTTCAATGGATCTCTGTGAGTCCAGCTGGAATTGGTTCCCAAAGTCTGAAACTTGGACTATCCAGTGACTTCAAACCACAGTCACCCCTGTGATATACTATCACAGATTCTCTGTGCCTTTCCAGGACACAGACTACATTAAATAAGTCACCAAACTTATTTAAAACCGACTCAAAATGAACAATTGAGTCTCCTTGCTCCCATCAACCTAGAATCAATCTTCCCTGTGCCTCATCAGAGCACAGACTGAGATTTGAACTTCCCTGGTTTCCCTAAACCTGGAACCAATCTATTCCCTGTGATTCTCAGATCACAGACTGAACTCTCTTCAAAACTTTCCCTCCTTTTTCATCCAGCTAGCTCCGCCTCTTTCTTGCTAGCTTCGAAATAGTTACATTTCTACAGAAGCAGCTACCTTTCTATGGCAACCTGCCTCAGAATGCTGAGCTGGCTACCATCCCGCACACACTGGTAACTCTAATACTTACCCATTCCAAACATATACCTATAATTAAACATAACATCTGTAACCCAAAATTCATACTTCATTACAGGGAGGCTCCCCCCCCCCCCAAAAAAAACCCCGGATCGGGGCCCCCACCAAAAGCCAAGACATAAAACAGGTCAAGGCTTACCCCGAATGCGCAACCCTAATCATAACCTCGAGAAAAATGTTCTAATGCGAAGAATTCTTCATGAGCCTACCATGAAAAATGGTGGACTCTCCTTTGGAAGTCATTCTACACCAAGGTAGATGGCCATTCCTCTGAAATGTATATTTTGACATGGTGGGTGTTGGACTAGATGGTCCATGTGGTCTCTTCCAACTCTACATAACTGGGATTCCATCATACTATGACCCATGCAACATTTCATTTTATGGGTCACTCAAGTTGGGGACCAACCAAAGCAGGGCTGAGCGAAAATGGATGCGGATTCTGGAATTCAGCACTGGATGATGCATCATGATGAAGTCTGCTTTGAAGGGCATCCTCTCACGCTGTTCCTCCCAGGTGAGGTTTTCCATATAGGGTAAACCTCAAATTATAGTAATTAATTGCCTGTTCTATGACTTGGAGTGGCCCACAAACCTCAGAGTAATAGCATGTCCCTGTTACGCCCTAGAGGTTCTTTTCATTTCTGAATGCTCAAAGCCACATTCTCATACTTAGATGTGATCTGGCATTTCCTGGCATTTGGGCAATTAGAATGATACAAATCTCCACCAAAACGATCGCTCCTGCCATGAGTTCTTCAGCTACATTGCATAAGAACTGAGGACTTTGAACTTGCCGTGCAGGGAAGTTCCAGTCTTTATTCAGTTGCACAGCCATAACAATTAAACAGGAAGTATTACAGGAAGTCATTAAAACAATGCTTCTTGGATTAAGGGGTCTTGGAGAGGTCGCAGACCATATTTTAGTTCTTGGGAAGCACTGGCGGTCCATAGACCACAGGTTGGGAACCACTGTACTCGATGTATGGAATGGCCTATGTCTATTCTATTCTATTCTATCCACATTCATTTAGTATGGTTGCTCTCAACATTGATCAGACCATATTGTGCCTGTATGTCATATATCTAATAATGCAGAACTTCTCAAGTGGATCCAAGAAATAAGTAGGCCCTTTTTTTGTTATAGCGAAGCATTGAACTTCTCCTTACCTACCCCAGCAGGTCTGGTATTGCTTTATTTAATAATTTAAGAAAGACAAGGGTCTACACATGGTAGTTCTCATATCTCCAAAGCGTCTTCCCATATTCTTGAATTGCACAAATTGAAGAGTATCCACCAACACTTGATCAGTAGGGTCAAATTTAGACCAACCAACTCTGTATAAATTCTAGCATCTGTGCTGGAATAATCTGAATGATTTTTATCAGTGAAGTTATGGGGAAATTCTTCACCATGGACCATTTAGGTATGCATTTCTTAAATTTGGTGTTTCAGGAAACACCAAATTTGTGTTTCTGAAAACCTTTGAGTTTTTATGGACTTGCTGGCATCTCCCTCTTGTGGTGCTTGCTTAGTAACACTCTTCCTCTGAAGACTTCAAATAGAGTGAGTGCCGTCTTCCCTAAAATGTTGCGAATGCGTGCCTTCAAGTTGTTTCTCGATTATGGTGAACCTCTCATGGGTTTTCCTTGGCAAGATTTGTTCATAGGGAGGTTGCCTTTGACCTCTCTCAAAATTGAGAAAGTGTGACTTGTTCAAGAGTTTCCATGTTTAAGCAGGGTTCAAACATTCAAATCACTCACCATACTGGCCCTGAATTAGGTTGTGTTGTTGGTGATGTAAAATAAGGAATAAAGATTCGGCTACATGCTGATTTGTTTTTGTGAGTTTGGTCAAGTCCATCTTGACAGTAGAAGACATATCTCCAAGGCATGTATTGGTTGTTGAGCTCTAGAAACCCAATGCTACCTAGGGCCACCAACTAAAAAATATGATTACACTTCAATACCTTGAGAAATTTCTCGTAAACAACAAACAAGTCCTGATATGATATGTGCTGGTCACATAGACCTCTGCTAAGGATTACTATGTACACATTTGATATTGCTTATGCATACTTTGCCCTTGTAACTTCAAAGTTCTATAAAATACTTATGCTAGGAGTAAACTATCTCAACCGAGTCTGTGAGTAGGTTGGAATAAAAGTAGTAATGGACTTGGTGGATCCTTTGATCAAAATTATTGTTTACTGTTTTGGTCCAGTTTCAGGGTTCATCCCAGGTTCTCCCTGGAGGATTCTGTAGGGCCGAACTGATATTTCAGTCCTAACCAACATTATTACATGCCACTTTTCGTAGTTTTGATTTTTTTGTGAACCCTGACTTAAATTCTCGTGAACAGACATCAAAAATTTGCCGTCAACTCTGATAGGCTTTGATGAACACCGACTGCATTCGAAAGACCCGTTTTTGCCTGAGACTATCAGGCATCGGTATGTGGACAAACATGATATGCAGACACCACTGTGGAAATCCTTTTGAGCTGTGGATACCGCAGATAGTCAGACTTAATCGCCGTCAGCTTGGCATGTGGGCTGCGCGAGTCATTTCATGAAAGGCATCCACACCTAGACACGCCACAAACGGCCCAGGCGGGTGAGAAACTCAAGGTGTCACAAGGTTTGTTTTGGACCAAGCATTCTTTCTAAAAGGTTTCCCCTTTGATGACTTAACCCGTGATTTCTTTTCTGCATGCGCCTTTGGGTTGCTGCCTATAATAATAGATGCGGCATTCCCAAAGATATTAGATATCTCCAAGAGAGAGAGAGGAAATCATATATCAAAAAACCACCAGAATATGGATGCATGGGTACAGAAGATATAGGAATCATGGACTGCTAACCCCATTGGCCAATGCTGAGGCATGCCAGGAATTGCAGTTTTTAACAAATGGTTTTTATTTGGATCGTACAAGTAGGGTTTAACATAATCACATTTCCTCATGAGAAAATTTAAAAAATAACAAATAACAAAAAGTCATATATATATATATACTAGCAGTGCCCGGCCACGCGTTGCTGTGGCGAAGTATGGTGGTATGGGAAATAAAGTATTGAGGAATTGATGGTAGTTAAGGTAAAGGGTCCCCTGGGCTGAGTGGGTTGCTAGGAGACCAAGTGAGCGGAGCTTAGCCTTCTAACTGGCAGCAATTGGATAAAAACAATTATTCCTCTCCCTCTAATTAGGACTTTATTTTTCTTTTCTTTTTGTTGTATCAACCTAGAGGCATGGATGAAGGGTTGTGCTGTCAATTTTCCAGGTTGTGGGGTGTTTACTTTTGTTGTTTTGTCCGCTGCCGTGATGCCATCACTCATATATATATATATATATATATATATATATATATATATATAGCTAAGAAATAAAGAAAAAAACTTCGATATATATTCTACCTCTTCCGGTTTTGCCTATTGTTTTGCCTACCGTTTTTGTCCCCTTCTCTCTTCCATTCACCCACTCCTTCCGGGAACAGTCGTACATAAAATAAAGTCTAGAGTCTATCACAGTGGGTTAACCACCAGCTACAAAAGATCTTGCTGAGTGGAAGATGGACAGTTCAAGCTGCGGGTCGGGGCAACTTCTGCCTACCCTGTTTCCCTGAAAATAAGACATCCCCACAAAATAAGACCTAGTAGAGGTTTTGCTGAATTGCTAAATATAAGGCCTCCCCCGAAAGTAAGACCTAGCAAAGTTTTGTTTGGAAGCATGCCCGCCAAACAGAATGCCAGAGCTTGCGGGATCGGTAAATGTACGTACCATAGATTGTTGTACATGGAAATAATGGTAGTAACAAGAAATTATTGATAGGATGCACAGTTTGTTTGGTTATGTTGGTTTGTGATGACAACTACTGTATAGTATATAATAAATGTTCCTTTTTTTTGTTCAACAATTAATGTGAATTCTTCTTCATGGAAAAATAAGACATCACCTGAAAATAAGACCTAGTGCATCTTTGGGAGCAAAAAATAATATAAGGCACTGTCTTATTTTTGGGGAAACACGGTACCTAGCAGTTCAAAAACAGCAGTGTTAGTAGATAAATAGGTACCGCTTTGGCGGGGAGGTATAAAGCGACTCTAAAAAAATATGCCAGCAATTCTATCAAAGAAGGTGTCCATGGACTATGGGCTTCTCGGTCTGGAAGGATGAAACAACAGCGTTTTCCCATGGCCAAGTCAAGCACAGCTTCTAGATGCCAGAGATGAAAAAAAAGAGAAGGAAGCCTTGTCTCCGTTTATGTACTGTCTGTCTTTGTCAATTACATAATGGGATTGAATGTTTGCCACATATCCACTTTGAGTCTCCTCAGGGAGATAGAGCAGAATATAAATAGAGTATATATATATATATATATATATATATATATATATATATATATATTATTAGAATGACACAGTGTTCCGTCCTACACTTGGTCAATGGAAAGACACTGAAATATGGGTTGAACTCAATGGACCATGAAGTTATGTCCAACTCTTATTCTCTCTTCGTAATTCATCTACATTTTATCGGTGAATTTCAACTGTGTGTCCCTTGATATATGTATTTTAATAATTTGAGTTTTGTCCCTCTGTTTTACCCATATTGTATTTCACCTCAAGACACAATGAAAGATGGATAATGCATGTATCATCATCATAATCATTTCTGAGTTTCAGCTGTATTGAAAATCTACTATTAAACATAATAAAGTCCCCATTAGTGCCACAGGATTGGTCCTTCAAAATCTTATAGGTGTGGAGCAAGTCAATCTAAGGTTCATCTATACCAGTGGTTCTCAACCTGTGGGTCTCCAGGTGTTTTGGCCTACAACTCCTAGAAATCCCAGCCAGTTTACCAGTTGTTAGGATTTCTGGGAGTTGAAGGCCAAAACAACCCACAGGTTGAGTATTACTGATCTATACTGTCAAGTTAATGTGGTTTGGCCCTATTTTGGCCATTGTGGCTCAATACTATGGGATTCTGGAGGCTTGACAGAGCACCAGAACTCATCATCAGAGCAGGCCAAATTTGATAGCCTTGGGCAACGACAGTTAAAGCAGGGTGAAATTGAATAAATTCAATGGCGTAGATTCACCCCATACCTTAAAGCCATGGGATTTGATGGACTGACTCCATACAAAGGATATGAGGAATATCAAATTATATCCATCCTAGTCCTAAAGAATTCTGCTCGCTTTGGTACATTCTTTGCCCAAGAAAGCCGAATGTCAACAAAACTCTCACGCATCCCTAGATTGCATGGTGAGAACCATCCTCCTACACATGATTGCAAAAGGCTCTAAATGGAGTAATGAGTCATGACTAATGAGGTCCACCTACATAGGGCTGGGCTTCCAACCGGCTCCTTTGTGAGCTCTACCTTTGCCAACACTGGGTTGCATAGGAGTCTGTCATGTTACTCCAAATAGAAACACAATTGTGTAGCATGAAGCCATTTAGACATAGAACAATTCTACTACAGGTGCCATTTTTTTGTTCCAGTTGTGATGAGAATGAGAAGACAAGTGTTCAGTATTTGGAGAGGTCTCCTGATGTATATCATCCTCTACACCTGGTAAAGTCACTGTATCTACAGTACTGATACCCACAGTTTCATTTATCAACATCTGGCAAAATATGTCCTCTCTGGGCATTTTCTAAGTCCTCCAGTGAAACTGGATAGCAAATCCTTCATTTCAGTAGGGTTCATGCTGGAGCCTCTGGTGGCCTAGTGACTTGAAGGTTGGGTTGCTGACTTGAAGGCTGCCAGGTTTGAATCCCACCCGGGGAGAGTGCGGATGAGCTCCCTCTATCAGCTCCAGCTCCATGCGGGGACATTAGAGAAGCCTCCCACAAGGATGGTAAAAACATCAAACCATCTGGCCAATGTTCCCTGGGCAACGTCCTTGCAGACAGCCAATTCTCTCACTCCAGAAGCAACTCCGGTTGCTCCTGACACGAAAAAAAAGTAGGGTTCATTATTATTCATGGTTCTATTTATCCACACCTGACAAAATGCATCCTTATCTAAGCATCTCTTTAGAACAGTGGTTCCCAACCAGTGGTCTGTGGACCACCAGTGGTCCACAGACTCAACATTACTACACTGTTGCAACAAGAGTGACTGGTCTCGCAAAACCCTCTTATGGCGCTGAGGCAATGGCGATTTCAGGAGAGGAGAGGCTGACTACCCACAAAAGGTACAACAACAAGCCTCCTGACTGCTGATTCTCCTCCTCCTCCCTCCTCCTGAGTGGAGCCGTTCCATGTGGCGCCTGGAAGTGGGGGGCGCCTTGGTGTCTTCATGTTTAGGTCTGTTCCTGAGGCTATTTGGGGTGCTGATTCAGAAAATTGCATTGGATAAACCACATCAGCTCTAGATGATTAAATATGGCTTTCTGTGGGCAAGCAGATGGTGACTACTGGATAGCATATGTTCTGTATCAGAAACTAGAGCTGATGTGGTCTATCCAACGCAATTATCTGAGTCAACACCCCAAATAACCAAACCGAATCTAAAAATTTATTCATAACCTTTTTTGGTACTTATGTTGGAGAGTGGTCCCTGGTCAAAGTGGTCCCTGGTCAAAAAAAAAGTTGGGAACCACTGCTGTATAGTATTCTTGGGCCAGAAATTCTGCATTTTAATAATATGATCTGCTGATATCCATCATTTTGTGTCTCCACATGAAGTCTGGGAACAGGTCACAGATTGATACGGGAGTCATATTGTTTATACAATTTTGTTCTCTTTTACTGACTGTAATAAGCTATGAAATGCAATTAAAATAACTATTGTAATTCAGTATTTCCTGATGTAATGAAGTGTGATTTTTTTGGTTTACAGATGTTATGTTTAATTGTGTGTTTGTGTTTTAAAAAGGGTCAGTATTTCAGTTATTGCATCTCTGCTCTCAGAGGTTGGTTGCCATGGAGAAGTAGGCAGAGCCAACTGCTGTTTTGTTGGAGAAGTGCAGGTTTTTTTAAAAAAGCAGTTAGTCTGTGCTCTAATGAGGCACAGGGAAGACTGATCCTGGGTTGAAGGGATCAGGGAGGCTCAGTTGCTTATTTTTGAGTCAGTTTAAAATAAGTTTGGTGACTTATTTAATGCAGTCTGTGTCCTGATAAGGAACAGAGAATTTGTGATTGTATATCACAGGGTGACTGCAGTTTAAAAGCAGTAGAGAAAGAAGTGACATTTTAGGAAGTTGAATCACCTCATTCTAATATTGCAACTGTTAACCAAAGTGCCTCTAAGGAGAAACATTATTGTAACCACTAAGCTCTGTGCCTGAATAAACTTGTTATTGTTCCTCAAACATCTAAGCCTATGTCACATATATTATAAACTGAGCTGTGTTACCATCTAAGTTGAATAAGAAGAAGAAAGAAAAACAAAATTTAAGAGGTCTCCTCTCTGAGTCATTTGGTGGCTGCATCTTCCCTAAGTGGTGTCAAGCGTTAATAATCTCCTTTACATTTGGTGGCAGCATTATAAAGACTTTATAATTTGGTGGCAGCGTAAATAAACATCTTTACATTGGTGACAGCATTTAATAAAATATAAGCTCCTTCATTACAATTGGTGGCAGCAGTGGGATAAAAGGATTCCCCCCTGTCTGAAAGAGCTTTAGACGTTCCTAGCTCTTTACACCTGACATGGTACAGCCCTTTCACTATGAAATATATACACACCTTAGAGAAATAATCTAAGCATTTTTGCTAATTCTTCAACTTCTCTTTAGATTAATCTTCCTCTAAGATTCCTCAAATGTTTTGGGAGCGAGGACCTACCCAACAGGCTTTGAATTTAGCACATGGCAACATCCTGTGACAGTGCAAAGATGTGTTGCCACATAAATCATAGCAGGAAAAAAAGGTTGTATAAAATAGCACTTTCTGCAGGCCACCAAGTTTTTCTCACTAGCCAAGTTCTTGTGCAAACATCAGTGAGCCTGAAGTGGCTCTTCGGGAGCTTTCCTGCCCACAGTGTTCTCAGTTCGGCATAATGAAGGGTTACGCCTCACTTGCAGGTGACTTTCCCTTCTTTGGAAATGACTGCATCATTACCTATTCCTTTGCTCCGAATATACGAAGGCGAGAAACCACAAATGGAAGCCTAAAAGTGCAAACTAAAGTGCAAACTAAACATCCAATTGGCTTTGGGTGTGGTTGCAGGTCAAGGAGGATAGAATCTCTGATCTGCCAGAGATGTGGCCTTCAACTTATTCATCTCAGTTTGCCTGGTTTACGACAAGGGAATGCGAGAAGCCCAAAATATCTGGAGAGACAAAGGTTTTCCACCTGCATTTTAAGAAGAATGTCAACATCAACTGTATGGATAGCATGGGTTTATTTTTGTACCATTTCCATCACCAATTATGGAATAAGAAATATGTTCTGGGGTTTGTTTCTAAGACGAGTGTGGTAGAGCCGGCCCTAGGTAATTTTCAAGTGTAGGCAAACAGAATTTTGGCGCCCCCCCCCCCCAACCCAATCACTGAAAAATAAAAGCGTTGGATAAGCAAAAATGTTGGATAATAAGGAAGGATTAAGGAAAAGCCTATTAAACATCAAATTACATTAAGATTTTACAAATTAAGCATGGACACAGCCGGCGACTACAATTCAGAACCCTCCCTTGCGGTTTGTGTTATTTTTAAAACTTATAATAATTCTTTTTTAAAAAATCAGTAGATGGGTGAATTCTTTTGAAACTTGGCAGCTCTGAAGTTGTAAATCGGATCTAAAACTGAGGTAGGTTTCATGCAGATAGGCCTTAAAATGACTGAGGATTGAGCCTTTACAGTTTCCCATTGTAGCCAACGGGACAAATCTTTGCCGAATGAAAAAAAATGTCAGTGCTCAAATTGATTTGAAAGAAGCACAATTTTCTCACCTGTCCCACAACTTTCTGCACCCTCAATAATTTGAATGATACATCCAACCATCAGGGATCCTTTCATGCAGACCTATACAACTTGGCATGGGAATGGCATGAGGTTGACAAGGGGGCTGGACCTCCGCTTGCTGGTTGGCCTTTCATCTGCCTTTGTGGGCCACATATGGCCCATGGGCCTCCTCTAATGGATCAAAAAGCAAAGAGAAGACAGAAGACAGGAGCAGAATTCAAAATGATCTTGACAGACTAGAGACATGGGCTGAAAATAACAACATGAAGTTCAACAGGGACAAATGCAAGATACTTCACTTTGGCAGAAAAAATGGAATGCAAAGAGACAGATTTGACAGCAGTACGTGTGAAAAAGATCTTGGAGTCCTCGTGGACAACAAGTTAAACATGAGCCTACAATGTGATGCGGCTGCAAAAAAAGCCAATGGGATTCTGGCCTCATCAATAGGGGAATAGCGTCTAGATCTATTCTGCCTTGGTCAGACCACACCTGGAATCACACTGTGTCCAATTCTGGGCACCGTAATTGAAGGGAGATGTTGACAAGCTGGAATGTGTCCAGAGGAAGGCAACTAAAATGATCAAAGGTCTGGAGAACAAGCCCTATGAGGAGCAGCTTAAAGAACTGGGCATGTTTAGCCTGCAGAAGAGAAGGCTGAGAGGAGACATGATAGCCATGTACAAATATGTGAAGGGAAGTCATAGGGAAGAGGGAGCAAGCTTGTTTTCTGCTGCCCTGCAGACTAGGACACGGAACAAGGGCTTCAAACTACAGGAAAGGAGATTCCACCTGAACATCAGGAAGAACTTCCTCACTGTGAGAACGGCTGTTCGACAGTGGGACTCTCTCCCCCGGACTGTGGTGGAGGCTCCTTCTTTGGAGGCTTTTAAGCAGAGGCTGGATGGCCATCTGTCGGGGGTGCTTTGAACGTGATTTCCTGCTACTTGGCAGGGGTTTAGACTCGATGGCCCATGAGATCTCCTCCAACTCTACTATTCTATGATTCTATGAGTAGGGTTTACTTTTTATGACCGGGACCACTAGGTGGCACCATAATCCCTGACCCAGTAGAGTTCCAGATGTTCCAAAAGAAATCGGTATTGTTTGGTGTGCAGCCAGCCTTGCATTCAGTACAGTTAATTAACCAACCCACCACGGGATTGATTCCTCGGGAAATTGTGCGCAGTTACATAGGAATGTTGTTGTTCTTGTTGTGTGACAAGTCATTTCTAATTTCTGGCGACTCTAAGGAGAACTACTATGGGATTTCTGCGGTTGTATGACTTACTCAAGTTCACCCAATGGGTTTCCATGACTGAGAGAGAACTCAAACCAAGTATTCACACCCAATATTTCAAGGAAAGGTAATGTGTCATGGTGACCCCCCTGGGTTGCCTACAGGAAGATTCAGGTTCAGTCTCCAGGGTTGACCTAGAATCATAGAATCATAGAATAGTATAGTTGGAAGAGACCTCATGGGCCATCCAGTCCAACCCCCTGCCAAGAAGCAGGAAATTACATTCAAAGCACCCCCGACAGATGGCCATGCAGCCTCTGTTTAAAAGCCTCCAAAGAAGGAGCCTCCACAACTTGCAATCCAACCACCTTCCACACAGGTCCTCCAAAGAAGGACCTGTATGGAAGGTGGTTGGATTGCAAGTCTCTTGGTCTCTTCCAGCTCTAGGGAAGATCCTGTCTGAAACTTTGGACAGATGTTGTCAATCAATGCAGACCAGACTGACAAGTCGGACACATTCTTTGTCCCCTTTCTCACCTCCATCATGATGGACATATCTTCTAGTCATGCAAAGAAGAAGCGCAGCCATGGTGTGAGGATGCAACTTTAGTTATGGTTTTAATAGAAACAAAGACAAGAAGGAAGACATTCAATTCGGTTTAACAAACAAGGTGGCCTTCAGAAACAAGAAGAGCTTCCCTTTTTTGGGTGGTCACCATAAAAGACCTCGGACAGGTTGGATAACTCAGCAGGCTTATCTCCACCTCTTTCTCACAGCCAATAATGAATAGCAGTTGGGTTAGTACATGTCTCGATTCATGTAGAGACACCCAGATACATCAACAACACACACATAGAAGAAGACATAGACAAGATGAAAATGAACAATGGGGAAGCAAAGCATGCATTACAATCGGAACTTTAGAGGTGTTGAACATTACATGTTCAGCTCCTTGGACAACAAATGACAGTTATGGACGTAAGTGTGGCTTCTTGCTTCATTTTCCATCTCCATCATTTCCTATGAGCGGTAGGTATAGTTGTATATGCTGCTTGGCAAAACCCGGGAGTAGAAGCTGGTGAAATTGGAGCCACCATTGGCATGCAGGGCGGGTCTGGCTCCTCCGCTGCTAGCGACGACACAGGGGTTGTGCTGCTCAATAGCCAATGGTTGGTCAGGGCAGTAGAGAGCAGGTCCCGGGATGGTCAGGACGAAAGGAGGTGGCTGGATGGTCACCGTGGAAGCAGGGCAGCAGGAATAGCACTGGTTTCCCTCATTGGACATCTTGGCAGGACTTGAGAGGAGTCTGAAACCACAGGATTGGGACTAGAATTGAGTTTGGAGCATTTATGAGACCAGAGTTCATCAACCCATTTAGATCTAAGTGCATTCATTCCAACCTGTTACACCCGGACCCATGGGAGCCATGGTGGCGCAGTGGGTTAAACTCTTGTGCCAGCTGAACTCCTGACCTAAAGGTTGGGTTGCTGACCTGAAGGTTCCTGGTTTGAATCCGTGAGATGGGGTGATGTCCCATCTCTCAGAACTAGCTTGTGTGGACATGAGAGAAGCCTCCCAGCATGATGGTAACACATCCCCTGGGCAACGTCTCTGTAGACAGCCAATTCTCTCACACCAGAAGTGACTTGGAGTATGTTCTCAAGTCGCTTCTGACACTATTTAAAAAAGACCTGGACCCATAACCTACACCCAGAATTAAGTAGAATTCCCGTATTTCAGTACAATCAGATGGGGTGATCTCCCATCTGTCAGAACTAGCTTGTGTGGACATGAGAGAAGCCTCCCAGCATGATGGTAACACATCCCCTGGGCAACGTCTCTGTAGACAGCCAGTTCTCTCACACCAGAAATGACTTGGAGTATGTTCTCAAGTCGCTTCTGACACTATTAAAAAAAACCTGGACCCATAACCTACACCCAGAATTAAGTAGAATTCCTGTATTTCAGTACAATCAGATATGAATTTAGATCTATAGATTCTTACAAAACTTTGGTAGAAAGTAGATATAAACCAAAATACTACTCCCAGGCCCAATGATATTGGCTCCATTGAGGGTGCGTCAACAAGCATCTGAATGAAGGTACATGCAGATCAAATCCTATTGCCAAACCCAGCTACAATAGAGTGCATCTACACTATTAAATCAGTTTGATGCCACTTTGACTGCCATGACTAAAGTAGACATGGAAAGAAACTTGAAAAACATGTATTTTAAAATGGTCAAAAATGTTTTTATCGAATGTTAAAAATCTCTCCCAAAAACGTAACCTAGATGGCAAATTTCTTGACAGTTCAACACACAAAATTTGTATATGGTTGCTTTGATCAGAAAGCAGAGTTTTCTGTGCAGAAAACAATCTTTTGGAATGCTTTCACAAATTGCAATTTTCTTCACAAAAGCGTTGTGTATGAATTTTGTACGAAAAAAATTGAATTGCAAATTTTTCTTCAACAAGAAGTCAGTTTGCGAAAAGATTATCACAGGAGGAGGAAGACGGTCAAAGTCATTCATTTCTCCCGTTGGGAGGTAAATTACTGAAGGATTACAATCTTTTAGGAAAGCAATAGGATAGTGGGGGGGGGGGAGAGAACAATGCTTTCAGCATAGAACGATCCCATATATATAAATATATATAGGGTAATGAAATTTCAGCCTAGGACAAAACAACAAAACTACACATCCCAGAAACACTAAACCTGGCAGCACAACCTGTCATCCATGCCTCTACGTTCATACAACAAAAAGAAAAGAAAAATAAAGTCCTAATTAGAGGGAGAGGAATAATTGTTTTTATCCAATTGCTGCCAGTTAGAAGGCTAAGCTCCGCCCACTTGGTCTCTTAGCAACCCACTCAGCCCAGGGGACAGGCAGAGTTAGGCCTCACTTAGGCCTCTTCCACACTGCCTATAAAATACACATTATCTGATTTTAACTGGATTATATGGCAGAGTAGACTCAAGGCCCTTCCATACAGCTATATAACTCATTTATAATGGACTTAATGTAAGGTAAAACCTTTACCCTTTATCTTAACTACCACCAATTCCTCAATACTTTATTTCCCATACCTCCATACTTCGCTACAGCAACGTGTGGCCAGGCACAGCTAATATATATATATATATATATATATATATATATATATATATATATATTACTATACTTGTATCCCGCCTTTCTCAACCCTGAAGGGGACTCAAGGTGGCCTTACAAAGGCAACAATTCAATACCACATATATACATACATCAATGAATAAACAAAAACATCAAAACCAACCAATTAAAAAATAACATTAAAACAAAAATTAAAATCAAATAATCCAGATCATATGCCAAGGCACATTGGCTCCCACATCAACTGCTATATTGGCTGCTGAATTGGATGCCATCTTCAATGTGACATCAGACACCACATTGACTGCTACGTTAAATATCATATTGGCCGCTATACTGAAAGGTGGCATTGGATGCCATATTGGATGCACCAGACTTTGTATTGGCATCCAATGAATCCAATTGCGGTGGCGCAATGGCTTGTGCTGCCGAACTGCTGACCTGAAGGTTGCCAGTTCAAATCATCATCATCATCATCATTTAATTACTTATTAATTGCCCTCCATCCACGATGCTCTAGGCGATTTACAAGATAAAATTGTAAAGGATAAAAATACATACATACAAATATTAATAAAATTAAATATTAATAAATATTAATAAAATTAAATCAGTGGGACAGGGTGAGCTCCCGCTGTTAGCCCTAGCTCCTGCCAATCTAGGAGTTTGAAAACATGCAAATGTGAGTAGATAAATAGGTCCCGCTTCAGTGAGAAAGGGCAAAAAGTTGCTCCATTCCATTCCGTGGCATTTCCATTGCCATGGCTCAATGGTATGGAATCCTGGGAGTTGTAGATTGGCGAAGCGTCAGCACTTTTTGTAGGTCAGAGACCTTGTGAAACTAGACCTCCCAGGATTGCATAGCACCACTATAGTAGTTAAAGTGGAACCAAAATGCACCATTCTACAGCGTCAATACACCCTTTGATTCAAATCCTTAACCATGATTGTCAAACTCTATTCGCCTAGCTAACAAGAACCTCTTTCAACAAAACATTATTCTTCTCCACGTTTTCCAGTGGATCCGCCGCCCTGAGAAACCCCTGGGAACTTACCAGTTCTTGAAAGGACTAATGTCTAGAGGGAAATTGTTCTGCAAGAACCCTCAAGGTTGAGCTTTTTATACACTCAGCAACATCTCCTCGAGGCATGGAGATACCCACCCTGGATTTCCTAATCCGTTGTCATAAGGGAACACCTCATTTTATAGTAAATAGTTTAGGGCCTAAGAAAATAATTGACCCTCCCAGCTAAGTGACAATTAGTTTCTCCTCACCAGGGTGTAATATAGTGAATGTTACGCCCTTCTGATGAATTTCATATTATAACTCCATAGGCCAAAAATGACTCCGGGTTGCAATTTCCTGAATGCCATCACGTCACCAAGCTTCAGTGCTTGCTCTCCAAGAAAAGCAGAACCTCCTTTTATGAAATTTCCCCGATACAGCTAGCAGATATGTAAAACATTGACTTAAGAAAGACGTGTAAGGAGATGAAGTGCTACCGAATCAATTATTGAGCTGATATATGAATGGAGTAAATGGTATTACCTGACATGTAACCCCAATAGGATGCAAACCTTGGTTCAACTTTCCACCCACGATAGTAAGTATGAAAAATACTCTAAAAATACATCTTTAGAGAAGAATGAGCAGAGAGTGACCTCAGGTTGGACAGAAGTGTCATCAGAGCTTCAGCAAGAAGAGATCCACATGGACTCCACCCCACTCAGACCCATATAACTTTAGAGAAGAATGAGCAGAGAGTGACCTCAGGTTGGACAGAAGTGTCCTCAGAGCTTCAGCAGGAAGAGATCCATATGGACTCCACCCCACTCAGACCCATACATCTTTAGAGAAGAATGAGCAGAGAGTGACCTCAGGTTGGACAGAAGTGTCCTCAGAGCTTCAGCAGGAAGAGATCCATATGGACTCCACCCCACTCAGACCCATACATCTTTAGAGAAGAATGAGCAGAGAGTGGCCTCAGGTTGGATAGAAGTGTCTTCAGAGCTTCAGCGGAAAGAGATCCATATGGACTCCACCCCACTCAGACCCATACATCTTTAGAGAAGAATGAGCAGAGAGTGACCTCAGGTTGGACAGAAGTGTCCTCAGAGCTTCAGCGGAAAGAGATCCACATGGACTCCACCCCACTCAGACCCATATAACTTTAGAGAAGAATGAGCAGAGAGTGACCTCAGGTTGGATAGAAGTGTCTTCAGAGCTTCAGCGGAAAGAGATCCATATGGACTCCACCCCACTCAGACCCATCGTGATTGTCATTGGCTCCCCCACGTACTATCTGGCAAAATTTCTGGCCACACAGCTACAAACCCATATTGGGCTCACTACGCACTACATCAAGGACTCAGTCCACTTCATAGAAAAAAAAATCAGCAAACTCAACCTTAACACCAATGACAAACACCAATGTTCAGCTTTGATGTGGTATCTCTATTTACCAAGGTCTCGGTAGCAGACATCATCACACGAATCAACCAGAATTTCCCAGAAGACACCACAGCCCTGTTTCGCCATTGCTTCATCACTAGCTACTTCCGTTGGGACAATGGATTCTAGGATGGATTTTAGGATGGAGTAGCCATGGGGAGCCCTCTCAGTCCAGTCATAGCAGATTTCTACATGGAACGCTTTGAGAAACAAGTCCTGGAAGCAGCAACAAAAAAGCCCACTAGATGGTTCAAATATGTGGATGACACCACTATATGGTTCAAATATGTGGACAACACCTTCACCATTTGGAGCCATGGAGAAGAACTCAACAAGTTCCTGGACCACCTCAACAGCATCCACGCAAACAGCCAATTCTCCATAGACAAAGAAAATGAAGGAAAACTGTTATTTCTAGATGTCCTAGTCATCCGCAAACCCAGTCAACAATTGGACCACACAGTTGACAGAAAACCTACACATATGGATAGATACTCACAGAAAAACTCCCACCATTACCCAGGTTAAAAAAGGAGAAGAATCAAAGCCCTGGCAGACCATGCAAACCATATCTCCTCCAAGGTGAACTGAACCACCTCAACTGGGCTCTCCAGGCCAATGGAGACTCCACCACAGACACCACAGACAGGTCAAGAACAAGCTACGAGAGTCAAGATGATGGCAACCCAGAGGAAGTGTTCTTACCATACATCAATGGAACCACTGACCACATAGGGAACCTGGTGAAGAACCACAACCTACAAACTATCTTCAGACCCACCAAGAAAATCCAACAAATGCTACGTTCAGCAAAAGACAAGAGAGATCATCTCACCTCTCAAGGAGTCTACCTGTCTCCCACCTGGAGATTTCGCAGATATATAAACCCCACTTGCCTAGTTTCCAACAGACCTCACAACCTCTGAGGATGCCTGAACATCAAGAGAGAATGCTTCTGGAACATGGACAGACAGCACGGAAAACTCATAGCAACTCTAAGAATGTTCTCCCTACTATAAATGTGTCTGGTTTCAACACTGTCTGTTCTGTTCTTAGATGAGACGCACTTGTTCTTCTAATCCTTTTAAATATTGGCCATTTGGATCTCTATGACACTTTGACGATTTTATCCACTGCTTTATTCCACATTCGGCTTCAGCTATTTATATATTGTGACAATCGGCTTGACATTGCAGATCTATAATCCCAGCCCAGTCCCTTTTTAAAATCCCATTTACATAGGAGGATTGCATTTTCACATATTTGTAAGCATTTTGTCGCATGATCCTTTCGTCAAGGTAATTGTACGATGCCTCAGGAACCTGTTTTGTAGGTGTCTTATAAGCACAAATAATAAGTACTATTGAGGGGGAAATACGAACAAAAATTGCTGACGGGACGACAGCTTGCATTAGGTTACCTTTCTGGGACACGACATTATGTTTATGCAATTTGCCACAAACAGACAAATAACATGTGGGTGACCCTTAGTAGGCTGATGGCTGATCAAAGCTCCTCCTTTGTGTTTGAAGTTCTCCCAGAAGACCTCACAAGAAGAATGTTTACTTGAGCAGGAAATGGCGCAACTAAGTTAAGCATGAGTTGGGCAGAAGAACACCATGCTGACAGCAAATATCAAGTTGAGAATTATCCTTGAATGGCTCTATTTGTTCTGTTGAGAAGAAAGAAAGCTCAGTAGTAGTAAGGAGTGGTCAAGAAGTTTATTGTTCAAGGTCTAGTATCTTCTTGCTCATGGTTCTTTGAGGTTCTCCTCAACGGTCCTCCAAGTAGGCTGTTGTTAAGAGATCTACTGGGTTGTATTGGACAAGAAGAACCTCTGCCCAAGATAATGTAGAGTATAAATTGAGAAACTTTAACCCAAGAAATGTTTTGGTCTGGACTGCAACTTCCATCTAACTATTATACCCAACAACAACAATTCTTTATTTATGGGATTTGGTGTTCAAGATTATGTTAATCCAGAATGCAATCAAGTTATCTTTTTGAACAATCATGTAGACTTTTCTATGACATCCTCAATCTTGTCTGTTGGAGGTCCACTGGAGTCCACTCTGGACCTTCCACAGATATATAAACCTCCCTTGGTTAGCTTTCCAATATCCTTCACAACCTCTGAGGATGCCTGCCATAGATGTCGGTGAAACATCAGGAGAGAATGCTTCTGGAACATGGCCATACAGCCCGGAAAATGCAGAGCAACTCAAAGAACATTGTATTTCAAAATGAATGATGCACAACTACGAGGATATAAAATATGAGTTTTGTACATCACTACTCCTTCCTGATTTTGGAAACTAAACTGAGTTTAGTAGGAGACCACCATTGTGGAACATCTGGTGATCTGGGTCAGATTAGACCCAGATCTGGGTCAGATATTCCTTTCTAAAGCTCTGGTAGGTTGTGGAATTTCTTTTGTGGTGTCTAAGGATACATAGTATGTCCCAAAAGTATTGTGAACGTGGGAAGTAGACATATCATCTATGAAAAATGTGAGGTAGATCTGATTCCAAGAAACAGGATTATGTAGTCTTCCATAAGCTCTAGGTATGAAAGTCCAGGTAGGTGGGACCTGCAGCCCATCAATATCATATGTTCACAACTTTACCTCATCCTGAAACCTAAGCTGATAAATCAACCTCCAAGTCAGCATGTTAGCATGTTTGATATGTTCATTATTCTTAGACTAATGAAAGCAAGATATGAAGAACCCAACCCAGAGCCTAAATATGCAACAACTTTGCCTTCATTATGTGGCTCCATGAAGTTGGTGATTCATTTTCTTCACTGATAGCACTTCAGACAAAATGCAAAAGAGTGGCGAAGTTCTTTCCTTGGTGAATGAAAAAAGTTAGAAGAGAACGCTCTCTCAGGTCAAGTTTCATTGGTGATTTTTGGAAAGTTCTCCTTTTACAGAAAGCAATATCAACCCCACTCTGAACAAATATTTCCTAGAAATCCCATGAGATGTTCGCCTTAGGGGTTTCCATGAGTTGAAAATTACTTGAAGACACAACGTCAACACCAAAATATACTTTTAGTGGTGATTTTTGGTCTCTAAATGCCACGAGTCTTCTTTAGATCCAAATACCAACCAAATGTTGCCTGACCAAGATTCATTCAGTCTACTCTAGATCCAACCAACCATTGGATTGAGACTGCTGAATGTTCAAAATTAGATGCCATTGAATATTGAAAGGTCCTCACATTAACTCTCAAATAGTAAAGATATTTGGTCATTCTTTCTAATCAGAGCCACACATCAGGAAGTTAAGGAATATCTAAATGGCCAGATGCTTCATTTCTTTTGTCCTCAACCATTCTGGGAAATAGAGAAATAAAAAAATAATAATGATTTACCTTCATACATATTCACACGTGGATTCATGTTTAATTTTTAAATGCCACACTCCTCTTAGCCCTAACCATTTTGGGAGAGAGAGCTCTACAAAAACAATTTAACTCCATACATATTCACACACGGAGTTCATGTTTAAAGAAATAATTACAATGTGAAAGAATGAATAAACGAAGTGCAAAAGGCATAAGGCAAGTTCAGAGGAAAGTCACAAAGAATGTGGACAATCTGACTTGATTGAAAACTCAGGGTTTTTTTTTTTAATAGAAAACATTTTATTCCTAGGAAACAGTATTTTCTGTCCAGGAATTATCATTTCTACATTCAGATACTATTTTTTAGGCAGAGAAAGATGTTTCCTATTAGGGTTGTGCATTCGGGGTAAGCCTGTATTCTTATTGATTATTGTTATTATTGTTTCTATTAGGGTAATAATAATAATAATAATAACTTTATTTTTATACCCCGCCCCATCTCCCCAATGGGGACTCGGAACGGCTTACATGGGGACCCAGCCCGAAACATACAACAATAAAATGATAAAACAATTATTCCAACAGTAAAACATCAATATCAATAAAAAAAATCATAGTAATCAACATATAGCATAAAATATTAAAAGCAGGACAGTAAAACAAGGATCTGTGCCAAAGTGCAAAATATATCAAAATGGGAGATAATTAATAATTAATCAATCATCGAAGGCCTTTTGGAAGAGCCAGGTTTTTAGGTTCTTCCGGAAGGAGAGGAGGGTAGGGGCCTGCCTGATCTCCCTGGGGAGCGGGTTGTGCTTTCGGGGTAAATATGTATTCTTATTGATTATTGTTAATGGTTTTAAATATGTTGTTAATTTTTACTGATTTGTTTGGCAATAATAATAATAATACTTTATTTATACCCCGCCACCATCTCCCCGTGGGGACTCGGGGTGGCTTATATGGGGCAGAGGCCCAAACAACATAGGACAAAACATAGGCAACATAATTGAATAGGCATTGAATTTTGCCAGGTGTTGTATCCCGTCTTGAGTCCCCTCGGGTGAGAAAGGTGGGGTAAAAATGTTGTAAATAAATAAATAAATAAACCTTGCACCATTTGATTTTGTTCAGGGCTCCGGTCCATATTTTGGGAGCCTCCCAAAATCGAGAGGGTAAATATCTGCTTTTGGTTTGGAGCCCTGAAAATCAGACCACCCAGGCTCCCCTTCCCAGTACGTGTTTTGGTAGCCTTCTTATCTGCTGTTTCTACTATAGAGTAAGAGGTGCCTGTGCACCATGCCACACACACACTCTCCTTGGAAAGAGGGTGCGTGTGTGGCATGGCATACAGGCAGACCCAGAAAGTGCATGCGCCTGCAGCCGAGCGCCTCTCACTTTAGAGTAAGAGGTGCTCAACTGCAGGTACTGGCAGGCGTGTGTGCTTTCTGGGCCTGCACACCACACATGTACTCTCTTTCCAAGGCAAGGAGGCAAGTTCTGGAAGGTGCTCAGGTGCAGACAAAAGCAGGCTTTTTATCGAGCAGATTTTCGTGTGGGGAGGGGGTTTCCCATTTCGTGCTCCCGAAGAAACAGGAAGACACAAAAGAAATGGTACAAACAGTAGGAACGAATTCAATGCACAACTCTACTTCCTATGCAGAAAATACTGAAAATACTGAGAAAAAACAGTTACATGCGAATTTTGCACAGAATACGTCTCAAATAGCAAAGGTTCAGGATTCTTCTGGTTGTGGTTTCTCAACAATAAAAAAGAGTATTTTAATGATCAAATTATCCAAAATGTATATTCCAAAATTTTTGGAAGTGCTTGGAACATGAGGAAAGTTTTTTTCATCTATGGTGGACTTGAAAAATAACTACTAACTATTGGACAAAGAGGAGCTGCAAAAAATATTCAAAAGAACTTTTCCAAAGAAACCAGAATATTATCTTCTAGGTTTATTAGATAAGGACTTAATTTTGACAAAAAAATGAAGACATTCTGTTTACATATCTCTCGAGGGCTGCGAGGATTGTCTTTGCGAAATCATGGAAATCACAAGAAATACCGGACCTGGACTCATGGAGAATTAAAGTGACGGAGGTTAAAGATATGGACCAATTAACTTTTTTTCTTAAAAAGAACTCGGGAAACCCCATAAAACAAATGGACTGGGAATTAGTAGAAAATTATTTCAGAAGAATGAAGAAATAATTGATTATTAATAATGGGAGAAACACTAGGGTCAGAAGGACAATGAGTAATTTTAGAGGAAAGAAACGAATGGACCCTAACCACTAAGGATTAAAGAAAGTCGCCGTATTTTTTTTATTTTTTTTTTACTTTTTCTTTTTTTTATGTATATGTATATTTTTTTACTATATACATATATATACATACATTTTTCTCTTTTTATTATCTTGCTCTTCTATATTCTTCTTTCTTTATTTCACCCACCTTTTCTATCATGACATTGTTGCCACACTTTCACTGTATTCTATTGTTAATCTATATATATAAAAGGGTAATGAAATTTTGGCCTAGGACAAAACAACAAAACTACACATCCCAGAAACACTAAACTTGGCAGCACAAACTCTTATCCATGCCTCTACGTTTGTACAACAAAAATAAAATAAAAATAAAATCCTAATTAGAGGGAGAGGAATAATTGTTTTTATCCAATTGCTGCCAGTTAAAAGGCTAAGCTCTGCCCTCTTGGTCTCCTAGCAACCCACGCAGCCCATGGGACAGGCAGAGTTAGGCCTCACTTAGGCCTCTTCCCCACTGCCTATAAAATACAGATTATCAGATTTGAACTGGATTATATGGCAGTGTAGACACAAGGCCCTTCCACACAGCTATATAACCCATTTATAATCTTATGTTATCTGCTTTGAACTGGATTATCTTGACTCCACACTGCCATATGATCCAGTGTGCAGTCGTACACAACTGGACTTAATGTCAGGAGAAAACCTTTACCCTTTACCTTAACTACCACCAGTTCCTCAATACTTTATTTCCCATACCACCATACTTTGCCACAGCAACGCGTGGCCGGGCACAGCTAGTAGTTTAATAAAAATGATAATAACAACAATTTTTGAAATATTTTTGAATATTCTTTCCATCTCTTATTCAGAGATGAAAAAGAAAACCATGACTATTCACCGATAGCCTCATCCAACATGAATTTCTCTCATTTCCTTTTAGAGCCAGCCAAGCTGACAACTTTAATGAGCTTTTGCTGTCATAATTAAGACAATAATTGAGGTTGCAATAGTTTGCCTAAGCATGGAAATGGGAGACATTTTTCATTGACTTTTGTTGAGCAAATGTACACTACTCCCAAAGTCAGGGACATGGACTAAGTTGGCAGCTAGAAATACACATATTTCTCAAGCTTCCAATGTCGTCTTAGAAACAATGAAAAATGCCTCCTAGCAAATATGTCCATTCTAGCTCAACCAGTCCAGAATTTGGTAAGAGGAAACTGACAAAGAAAAGTCACATTTGCAATCCTGGAAGAAAGCTAGGTGTCCTTTTGTAAAGAGGTGTTATATGGGGTGTTGTGTCGGAATGACTTATTCTGTGCTCATTAGTAAACCGTACTCATAATTCGGAAAAGTAATTAATTCCTGACATTCTAAATGCAATATCAGGTGATTCACATTGGGATTCGCAGCAAATGAGAACATTCAAAGAAGTCATTGGCTCCCATGGAAAGGGTATAAAAAGCATCCGCTGCAATGCGGTCACTATCGTTCCACTCGCTTCTGTCACTCGCTTCTGTTCCCATCTGCAGCTCCATGAATCCGGTAGGACATCCAGATTTTGTTTTCAGACATTTTAAAACTTCTTACTTGGCTTCTCTCTGGGGTGGAGAGCTGGATGAAGTATTCTCGTCCTATAAGCAGAGAAGGGCAATTCTACGTAGTCAGGGTGGAATGACAACTGCTTTCTAAACCCTGATGGGATTATGGTGAATGGGTGGACAGGAGTGGGAGTGATTTTCTCCATGCTTTTTAACCTTTCTTCTTTGTGTCTCCATTCTTACAAATGCCCTACTATTACTTTCAATGGAAAAAAGAATTAAGCAACAGCATTCCAGGACTGATGTAGATCTAATCCTGGTATTTAGGTTCTATCTTGACGATTTAGGAAACTTGCCGATTCTGGTGTGACCTCCAGATACCTCCAGAACCCATTATGGAACCCTTCCCAATGATGGAGTTTCAATATTAGAAAAGGAATGGCCATGGAAGCTTCTGCTCAATATGGAAGAAAGGCTTCCAAGTTGGGTCTCCTTTTGTGAAGGCCTCTTTCTCCACCAATGGTGGAGGTGACTTCTATCTCCTTAAGGTGGTGAATCCACTCTCCAGGAATTTAGAATTTTAAAGGAGTTGTCCAAGGGAAAAAATTATCTCCATTATTGGAAGGTGATTTTTAAAGTTGAGACTAATTTGTCATCCCTCTGAATCATCCCCTTAGAGGTGGACATCTAACCTTTCAGTAGCTCCTTAGAAGATGATATAGTCTTCTGAGTCTCTTTGAGGAGATAGGGCGGTATATAAATATTATTATTATTATTATTATTATTATTATTATTATTATTATTATTATTATTCTGATCTTCTCATTCCATTGAAAAAATCATATTAGTCCAAGTTATAGATTCTTCCTTAGTAGGGTTTACTGTTATAAACTATTCCTTGTTATAGACCTTCAAACCAATTCTATTTTATGGTAACACTCTTCTAGAGTTTTCTTGACAAAATGTCATTTTCTTTCTCTGGGGCTTAGGGAGTGTGACTAGACCAAGGAAAATTAAGTAATGACCTCACAACCTCTGAGGATGCCTGCCATAGATGTGGGCAAAACGTCAGTATACTTCTGGAACATGGCCATACAGCCCGGAAAACTCACAGCAACCAAGTGATTCTGGCCATGAAAGCCTTCAACAACACAGAAAACTAAGTAGTTTTTGTCCTATGGGTTGGGATTCAAATCCTGATCTCCAGATGTTCTGGTCCATTGTTCAGTCCTCAACACCATGCTATATGAATAAGTCTAGTAAATCCCCATAGGACTTTTCAATTGGGTTTTCCTGTATGTTGGTTTAGATTAGTGATTCTCAACCTTTGGTCCTCCAGCAGCTTTGGACTTCAGCTCCCACAATTCTTAACAGTTGGTAAACCAAAACACCTGGAGAACCAAAGTTTGAGTCCTCCTGATTTAGATGATTTAGTGTGTCAACTTTCTGCAGATTGAGTAGAATTGTCCAGCTCTCCTTGGAGTAGGACAGTGGGTCCCAAACTTTGGGCCTCCAGGTGTTTTGGACGTCAACTCCCAGAAATCCCAGTCATTTTACCAGCTGTTAGGAACTGTGGGAGCTGAAGTCCAAAACACCTGGAGCCCCAAAGGTTGGGAACCACTGGACTAGGAAGACTGGACAATTTTGAAGCTATATTTCTGCACCAGCTTCCCAAACCCTTACTATACGAAACAAGCATCCTATCCAATCTTGGTGGCTTGAGTCCTATTCATTAATTTCATCCTGAATATACTGAATGAAACAATGGTTGAATGATGAATCACCCTGTAGAGTTTTCTAGGGTGTGGTCAACGAATAGGTGAATATCAAAAGGTTGGACCGGAAGGCCGTTGCGGTCTCTGCCACCTCTATGGTTCTATGATCAATGATCTATTAACTATTGTTTTTGACAGAATTTCTTCGCATCCAAAATGTCCTGTGACGGACAACAGTGCTATGCGTACTGTCCAGCCTCGACAGTGACCATCCAACCACCTCCCTTTGTAATCTCCATCCCAGGACCAGCTCTGTATTGTCCCGACCAGCCGTTGCACATTGACCAATGCAATCCATGTGTTTCCGGAGGTCTGGCAAATGCTAGTCGTGCCGGATCCCACCGTTCTTTGTTCAGCACCAAGTTTTACTCTCCAGGCAGCCTGCCATGCCCTCAAGGCAGCTGTAGCAGCATCTACAGGTCATAAAATGAACGACTATGCGTGGAATCCTCAAAGATGAACGTGAAGTCAACAGCATGAAGAAACTACTGAAGATCTCCTCATCTGGTCACATTTCTGGCTGGATGATGGCTGCTCATCACTCTCTATATCTCCCTGATCCAGATCGCAGCTTCTGTATGATGAGTTCAAAAGTTGGCACATAATTTCAACATTAATTTGTCTGATTTACTAAGCCACCTGCTTGTCTGATGTACTAATCTCTAAACCTTCTCTTAACTTATCTCTACTAATATCAACATGAATTGCATTTGATGTTGACTTGATGTGGAAATGTACAACTGGAAATGCTACTCCAAATACATTTATATTGAATTCCATCCTGAATAGAAGCTGAAGGCTTATCGCTGCGGATTTCCAATTGCTTTTCAATAAACTTTTCATTGCAGTCTTATTATTGTAGAGTGTTCTTTACATGCCTAAGTACCCCGTTTCCCCAAAAACAAGAGTGTCTTATATTAATTTTTGCTCCCAAAGATGTGCTAGGTCTTATTTTCAGGAGATGTCTTATTTTTCCATGAAGAAGAATTCACATTTATTGTTGAACAAAAAAATGAACATTTATTATATACTGTACAGTATTTGTCATCACAAACCAGCATAACTAGACAAACTGTGAATCCTATCAAGAATTTCTTGTTACTACCATTATTTCCATGTAGAACAATCTATGGTACATACACTTACTGATCCTGCATGCTCTGGTATTCTGTTCGGCGGGCATGCTTCCAAACAAAAACTTTGCTAGGTCTTATCTCCGCGGGGAGATGGTGGCGGGGTATAAATAAAGTTTTATTATTATTATTATTATTATTATTATTATTATTATTATTATTTTCAGGGGATGTCTTATTTTCAGGGAAACAGGGTATGTTTTGAGCATTTTTCTCTTAGTAATAGCATTAGAATTAATATTATTTGTACTCCACTTTTCCTGCTTTGGATCGAGACCTAAAGTGGCTCACAGCCTTACAAACTATGCAATTATAAAAACCTACAAAATCATGGAAACTCCAGCTAAAACACACAAGCAATATGAGTTAGTCCCAGATAGAGTAGACCTATAGACTCCATTATTAAGTGGTAAGCCAACATGCAAGTACATCGCATTGATTTAATGGATCAATCATATTGACTTGAGTCCTAATAGCTCCAATTAGATCATACCTATTGGATGGATTGTTGAATGGCACCTCAACATCGAAGTCAATCCTACTGATTCAATGGGTTCTCGTGACCCATTATATTTGGCCTACTATATTAAGAACCAACAGTAGCATGGAGGCCACATTTGGCCAACTCTTTCTTCCATGGTTAGTAAGAAACCTCTGGAGCAGTGGTTGTCAACCTGGAGTCCCCAGATGTTTTTGGCCTACAACTGGATGTTTCCTGTGTGTTGGTTTAGATCAGTTGTTCTCAACCTTTGGTCCTCCAGCTGCTTTGGTCTTCAGCTCCCACAATTCTTAACAGCTGGTAAACCATCTGGGATTTTAGTCCAAAACACCTGGAGGACCAAAGGTTGAGTACACCTGATTTAGACGAATTAGTGTGTCAGCTTTCTGCAAATGGACTAGAACTGTCAGCTCTTGAAAACTATAGGACTCAAAGCAGGCTCACACAGGCAGTTCCGTGGAAAAGCTTTATTGAAGACCTTCTTTACAAGTTGAAAACGAAGCTAGAACTAACGTATTCCCACCAAACCCCGAGTATATCTACCTCCTACCGTCCCCCCTTTCCATATTCACACGTATCTCTTATGTAGTCCTTTCCCAGGCTTGAACAACCAGAGCAGGCCATAAAACCCATCCTCCTGGCCAGATGGCTCTTATCATTCAGGTTATCTCCCACCTCCCATTGCTCTGACGGGATGTGGAGAGTTCAGCTGTTATGAATGCTGGGCTTTCACATCCTGACAAGGACATTGGTTCCCAACTTTTGGGCCTCCAGATGTTTTGGATGTCAACTCCCAGAAATCTCAGCCAGTTTACCAGCTGTTAGGATTTCTGCGAGTTGAAGGCCAAAAACACCGGGGGACCCACAGGTTGAGAACCACTGCTCTTGAGAGTTAGAAAACACTTGCTGGGCTGTCTCAATGCATCTAGACAGCTTGTCTCACAGAATATGACTCATCTGACAAGGTTACTTCACAACCTGACTATCAGCCTGAGAACTTTTCCCAGGAGATGCCAGGGATCTTTGAAATGTAAATTACACATTCTTTCAACGAGGCAGAATTCCCAGCCTGATTCTGATGCAACCTTCTCCTAATGTTGGTGTGTGGTTGAGATGCATTCCCTTGACAACTGTAGTCATGGACACTCCAAAAGACAATATGCCTTCTCTGTCACCGTCACCACCCATCGATACATATTGACAATGTTTCCGATTGCAATATTGTGCCAATATTTATATGACCACAACAATACATGCAAGTGGTATCCAACAGAAGTGTATAGCTATGAGTCAGAAACCTATCCTCAAATTATGTTCAGTATCTTTAACCTTCAGACTAAAACCCATGGTGGCATCACCAACCTCGACATTGACAATCGTGGACATAGAGGGAGGAAGAGAGGAAGCGCTAGGTGAAGGGACTCCAAAAATAACTCGAAATATTCACAACCCCCGGAGTACAGAATGCAAGAAATAAGAGTACAATTGGACGGGTGCTCCAACAAAGACCGGATGGACAGGCTGATTGGAATATATTAAACAATGTCTACTCAAAAGTCATGGTAGTGAAGATGGGGAGTGGTTTTGTTTCCCACATATTTTACAACTCTCAAAGGTTTTAAACATTCGTAAGTTTGTTTATGTTCAGGACTGAAAGAACGTGAGAGAAATAAATACGCACAAAATACAAGAACATGACATTGACAAATTGCATCCACATCCAAGGTTATAGAGCTTAACTCTTTTTATTCAATCGTGTTGGTGCCAAATTAGGGCTAACAACTTTTCCCCCTGAACTCAATACCTATATTATTATCAACACTGATAGTGACAATACTGTAGAAGTAGTAGTAGTAAATAATGATGGCGACAACAACAACAATAACAGGCTTTTAAAGAAGGAGGCATTTAAGATCAAGTCAGAAGTGCTGCGGTTTTAACTATGAATAGGTTTTTAATTGGTTTTAACTAGGGGTGTGCAAAAAAAAATCAATTAAAAACCTATTCATAGTTAAAGCCAATATTTAATTAGGGGTGTGCAAAGGAACCCCCGGTGACACAGCAGGTTAAACTGTTAAACTTGCTGACCGAAAGGTTGGCAGTTCGAAACCTGGGAGTGGAGTGACACTCAGCTTATACTCGAGTCAATAAGTTATCATATATATATATATATATATATATATATATATATATATATATAAAATTAGGTACCTCGGCTTATATTCGGGCTGGCTTATACTCGAGTATATATGGTACATACATACATACATACTTTAACTTTAGATAGATGATGATTTTTGTGTGTGTTAGAAATGACTTGAGAAACTGCAAGTCTCTTCTGGTGTGAGAGAATTGGTCATCTGCAAGGACATTGCCCAGGGGATGCCCAGATGTTTTTTGATGTTTTTACCATCCTTGTGGGAAGCATTGAGCTGGAGCTGATAGTGGGAGCTCATCCGAGCTCTCCTCAGATTGGATTCGAACCTGGCAGCCTTCAGGTCAGCAACCCAAGCTTCAAGTCACAAGATTTTAACCCACTACGCCACCGGGGGCTCCACATAGATGATGATGATGATGATGATGATGATGATAGATAGATAGATAGATAGATAGATAGATAGATAGATAGATAGAATATAGAGATAGATAGATAGATAGATAGATAGATAGATGATAGAGATAGATAGAGATAGATAGATAGATAGAAGATAGAGATAGATAGATAGATAGATAGATAGATAGATAGATAGATAGATAGATAGATGATAGAGATAGATAGATGATAGATAGACAGATAGATAGAAGATAGATAGATAGATAGATAGATAGATAGATAGATAGATAGATAAATAGATAGATAGAAGATAGAGATAGATAGATAGATAGATAGATAGATAGATAGATAGATAGATAGATAGATAGATAGATAGATAGATAGATAGATAGATGATAGAGATAGATAGATAGATAGATAGATAGATAGATAGATAGATAGATAGATAGATAGAAGATAGAGATAGATAGATAGATGATAGATGATTGATAGATGATAGATAGATAGATAGATGATATATAGATAGATGATAGATAGATAGATAGATGATAGATAGATAGATAGAAGATAGAGATAGATAGATAGATGATAGATGATAGATAGATAGATAGATGATAGATAGATAGATGATAGATAGATAGATAGATAGATAGATAGATAGATAGATAGATAGATAGAAGATAGAGATAGATAGATGATAGATAGATAGAAGATAGAGATAGATAGATAGAAGATAGAGATAGATAGGCAATAGTCAAATGTCATTGATTGATCTTCCAAGTACCCAAGCAGTACATCTTAATGGTCACTTGCTCCACCACATCATTGATGGAGACCTTCTGTGTTTGAAGACCAACTTGATGATGTGGCAAACTTGCTTCTCGGATTAATTACAATGAGCAGTCAATTAGAGTGTCCTTTGCCCACACACCATGGTGAAACCTGGTGAGGATGAACACTTAGAAGGTCAATTAAGAAACAATTCATGGCTATTTGCTCATCAAAGAAAGGGCGTCGTGGCCTTATCGCAATCTGGGGTGTTTCCTACGGCAGCTGATCGGATCATCGTGCTTATCCCCAAAAGAGGCTTAATTATGCTTCTGGCTATGAGACGAAGAGTATAAAAAGGAAATCCATCTGCTTTCCTCCAACCGCATCATATCTTCCCTGCTTTTTTCAAGAATCAGGTAAGTCTTACTTGAATTCTATGATCTTTGGGTTTTCTATAAGTGTGTGCAGAGGCGGTTCAACCGCCAGGCCAACTAGGCAGTTGCCTGTGGTGCCATCTTGTTGGGGGCGCCATCGAGGCAACTCCTGTCTCCTCCGGTCTGCCTCCGCAAAGTATTGAACTGCTTTTTCTCTTGATTTGTTGTAAAACATGATATTTTAGTGCTTAATTTGTAAAATCTTCATGTAATTTGATGTTTAATAGGCTTTTCCTTAATCCAACTTTATTATCAAACATTTTTGCTTATCCAACGCTTTTATTTTTCAGTGATTGGTTTGGGGGAGGAGCGCCAAAATTCTGTTCGCCTACACTTGAAAAATACTTAGGGCCGGCCCCGAGTGTGTGGAATATGGCAATATCTGATAGAAGTTATAGAATAGAATCATAGAATAATAGAGTTGGAAGAGACCTCATGGGCCATCCAGTCCAACACCCTGTCATTCTTGAAATCGTATTCAAAGCTGAAAGTCAGGGTGCATCAACACTACAGAATGAATGCAGTTTGACCCCACTGTAACTATCAGGGCTCAATGCGATGGAATCCTGGAAGTTGTAGTTTACATCCTCAGAGTTGTAGTTTTGCACTTTCTTTGTCCGAGAGTGCTGGTGCTTCACACAACTGCAGCTCTCAGGACATGACAGCGCCCATTTTCTCTCCATATATTGATCAAATTGCAATTATATTTTTATATATATAAAAGGGTAATGAAATTTCGGCCTAGGACAAAACAACAAAACTACCCATTCCACAAACACTAAACTTGGCAGCACAACCCCT
This sequence comes from Anolis carolinensis, assembly GCF_035594765.1. NCBI lineage: Eukaryota > Metazoa > Chordata > Lepidosauria > Squamata > Anolidae > Anolis > Anolis carolinensis. The sequence goes on along the minus strand of NW_026943825.1, from coordinate 14,655,256 downwards.
CATCCATGCCTCTACATTCATACAACAAAAAGAAAAGAAAAATTAAGTCCTAATTAGAAGGAGGGGAATAATTGTTTTTATCCAATTGCTGCCAGTTAGAAGGCTAAGCTCCGCCCACTTGGTCTCCTAGCAACCCATTCAGCCCAGGGGACAGGCAGAGTTAGGCCTCACTTAGGCCTCTTCCACACTGCCTATAAAATACAGATTATCTGATTTGAACTGGATTATATGGCAGTGTAGACTCAAGGCCCTTCCACACAGCTATATAACCCATTTATAATGGACTTAATGTCAGGGGAAAACCTTTACCTTTTACCTTAACTACTACCAATTCCTCAATACTTTATTTCCCATACTACCATACTTTGCCACAGCAACGCATGGCCGGGCACAGCTAGTATAGTTATATAGATCAAGCTACAATTATATTTTTGGTTTTCAAATGCAAGAGTTGATCGTATAGTATTTGCACTCCTGCTTTGTGTTATAGCCTTCTCCATACTTGAAGGGGTAATACGTTGAAGCACATCATGGGTTCTTTCATTCCAACTTTGGATACTCTCCAGGATTTCCCATGCAGCCTTGCTTAACCTGGGAAGATGGAGATGCTAGGAAAATAACTTGCCCTTTCTCCATAGCTCATTGGAAGAACCATAGAATCATAGAGTTGGAAGAGACCTCACAGACCATCCAGTCCAAAGGAAAAGTAAAAAATAATCTACTCTAGCATAGACCTATCCAGATGTGGACATGGTCCTCTAGGTCTCGAGTTAGATTGTCTTTGAGAGATTTCATCTTAGATCCTTCCAACCTTTACCACAATTGACTGGACAATGGGAACTTCTCCTAGTTATTTGTCTATAACAATGATGGGCAAGCTTTTGCGCTTGGTGTGTCAAAATTCGACCAAAAAACCTAGCATGATGTGTCACTTCAAGAAAAAAACCATAATTTCGCAATATGTATAGTTTAAATAACAAAAATATATAATTGTAATATATAACTGTATTTAATAAATCAAAAATTATTTACTACCATTATTTCCATGTACAACAATCTATGGTACCTCTTGCAGTTTCCACGCCGATTTCTCTCTATTCTAGTTTCAATGTAGTCATGAATAATGAATAATAATATAATAGTAATAATATGATAATATATTACAATAATAATAGAATGATATACTAATTATATTATATATATATATATATATATATATATATATATATATATATATGTAATGAAATTTTGCCCTAGGACAAAACAACAAAACTACACATCCCAGAAACACTAAACTTGGCAGCACAACCCCTCATCCATGCCTCTACGTTCATACAACAAAAATCTCCAGCTTCTCCAGAAAATAGCCAGGCTTTGAGACTGCAAGGCTATTCACTGCTACTCCACCTGGCCAACAAAGGATTCCCATAAGCCACAGCAACGCGTGGCCGGGCAAAGCTAGTATATATATAAAATGGTAATGGAATCACGGCACCGGACAAAACAACTAAACTAAACGCCCCACAACCTCAAAAATTGACAGCACAACCTCTCACCCATGCCTCTATGTTCATACAACAAAAAGAAAAGAAAAATTAAGTCCTAGCCACAGCAACGCGTGGCCAGGCATAGCTAGTGTATATATGTAATGTGCATAATTCCCATGGACTAACCAACAAAACCACTGGACCAAATCACATCAAATTTGGCTACAAAGGACATAGTCATCCAATCAATCTGCATGCGGCAGCATGTTAGCAAAAATGGCTAGGTGTGTCAGTGTTGACACACGTGTCATGGGTTGGCTATCACTGGTCTATAACTTGACTGTTGCTCTAGTTACCCAAAGTTCTCCTGACATCCCTTTAAGCCAAGAAAGATCTAAAATAAGGTTGAGGAACAATGGTGCAGATATTTTGGACAAGACATACCACATGGTGGTGGGTCTTCTACACCAAAAAATATCTTGATGGAAGACATGTTTACTTATAGTTCAAATATCATGTTGATGTGTCCCACATTCTCCATATTTGCTTCAAAATATGCTTTTCAAATGAGAGGAACGCTTGGCCTACTGTCCAACTATGTTCTTCTTAGGTCCTTAACCAATGTGCATCTTGATGCTCAATATCTTATTAATATCACTACTTTCTCCATACCGTGCTTTGAAATACCCTTTTTGACTGAGAAGAACACTTGGTCTGCTATCCAACTGATGTATCTTGACTTCCAATACTTTATTAATGTGTCTTGCTTTCTCCATATAGCAGTGGCCTTATTGTTGTCTTAACCAATATGTTTCTTGAAGGTCTAAATTCCTTTGGGAACCATACATAAGGTTGATTTCCTGCTTCTTGGCAGGGGGTTGGACTGGATGGCCCATGAGGTCTCTTCCAACTCTACTATTCTATGATTCTATGATTCTATGATGTCTCTGAACAGAGGAAAATAGATTACGAAACATGTTTAATATAGTCCTAATCCTGTGGTTTCAGACTATCCTCCAAGCCTCCAAAGATGTCTGAGGGTGCAAGAAACCAATGCTACGCCAGCTGCCCGGCCTCCACGGTGACCATCCAGCCACCTCCATTCGTCCTGAACATCCCTGGCCCTGCCCTCTACTGCCCCGACCAACCTTTCCGCATTGAGCAGCACAACCCTTGTGCCGGAGGTGGTTATGGTGGTGGTAACCCTGCCTTGTATGCCAGCGGTGGCACCAACTTCTCCAACTTCTACTCCCGGGCTCTGCCAAGCAGCAACTACTGCTACAGCACTTACCGATACTAAACCCAAAAGAGATGTCCTTAGAAGAAGAACGGGGAAGATAACGCAGGTGCCAAAGAGAAGATCTGAATCCATCGCTTGAACTGTCCTTAGAAATGTTGAAGACCTGATATCATACTTGGCATGAGTTGTAGCCATGTTAATGTTGTTGTTTTGGCCCTCCATGCATGTTCTCCCTTGTATTTGTCACGCATGATGTCTATTTTCTGAATTTCAGTGTAACATTGGTTCTAGCTATTAAACAGGGATGGGGTTGGTTAGTTTGAAAACCCTTGTAGGTTGCTTGCATTTCACACAAACGTACCGTAAAGGCTTATAACAGATGAACGTATTTATTCAACCCAATCTAAGAGTTTGAGATGATATGTGTGTTGGATTTCTTTCATCTAGAAGTTCTTGCACAAGCAGTTATCACCAAAGGGGGTTCTGGGGCTCAGAAAGTGTTATTAGCACTGCATTTAGGAGATTGTTTTGAATTTTAGGGGAGAATTATCCCATGATTCCAATTCTGGGATCATGTCCTTGTAGCAACAAGAAGAGCTTCTCTTCCAGTCCTGTAACTGTACAAGGCTAAGATCGATCACTGATGGACCATGCTATTTTGATTGTGATCTCCTCCCACAATCTCGTCCCCTGCATCTGACACAAACAACACATCTGTGGAATATGGGGTATAGCATTCTACAACTCTTGTCTCGGCTATTGTTCATGTTCATTTGCTTTTACATTAAAATGTCACTTGCATTCTGAAAGAACTTGTGTCTTGTGTTTCATCCATGATGGAATTGATGTTGACATGTGGAGGGGGGTAGTGTTCAAGTGGTCATCTCCTCCGATTAGACTCATAACAACTTAATCCTCATCAGGTTCCTCTACTAGCTGTCCTCAGAGAGCTAGAATCACTACCTTGTAGTCCTCATCATACTTCAACAAAGGCTTTCAAGATAGTCAACCATCCAATGAACTATTCACTTAAAATACGGAGGGGAGAGCATTCATTTCTTTCAGACATCTTTAACTGAATAGAAAACCTGGAATTATGTCATTCGAGCAGAGTCCACCTCTCACTTTTCCATTGTTACAACCATATCTAGTCAGATCGTGTTTGGAGTTGCCTTCAGAGCCAAGCATTGAAAAGAAGACAATGTTCTTCATAGGCGTGACCTCTCCCCCATTTATCCCAATAAGAGCTTTTAATACATTCCTTATCCAGAATTTCCAAATCCATAATACTCTGAAATCTGAAATTGTCCACATGGGTCATTGAGATAGTGACACATTTTCTTTTGGTTTCTGTAGACTTTGTTCCATGCAAGAAACTATTCAAAACATTGTGTATGGAACTGTATATATAAAATTATCTTCAGGATATATATGTTGTATATAAAACATAAGCGAATTTCATGTTTCAATACACAGTAGAGTCTCACTTATCCAACATTCTGGATTATCCAGTGCATTTTTGTAGTCAATGTTTTCAATACATCGTGATATTTTGGTGCTAAATTCGTAAATACAGTAATTACTACATAGCATTACTGCGTATTGAACTACTTTTTCTATCAAATTTGTTGTACAGCATGATGTTTTGGTGCTTAATTTGTAAAATCATAACCTAATTTGATGTTTAATAGGCTTTTCCTTAATCGTTCTTTATTATCCAACATATTTGCTTATCCAACCTTCTGCCGGCCCGTTTATGTTGGATAAGTGAGACTCTACTGTATGTATATATATATATATATATATATATGAAGTATTCTAAAATCTGAAAAACTTGAATATCCAAAAACTTCTCCTTCCAAGCATTTCAGATATTCAATACTCAAGATATTTTCATTTTGTTTTATTATGTGGGGCTTGCTCATTGTAATAGGACATAACTAGAAAGAAAGACTGATGGAAGGGTTTCAGCAATGGAGTAGGATTTGGGGAGATCAGGGTTCCAGTTCTACCACATAAATTCATTGTGTGTCCTTGGGCATACAGCCTAAAAGGAAAGTAATGGCAGTGGCCACCATTCTCTGAATTAATATTGCCAAGAATTCCAGATGCCAGGATCACCACAGGTTGGAGCTCACATTCTTTCTCAGCCAATCAGAGACCTGGTAGACTGTGTCCATTCTCCTCCCCTCTTATTGTGCGCACTTGGGACTTCAATTCCCAGAACCCCCTCTCATGGTTTTTTAAAAAAAAGTTACGGTAAAAACTTTAAAAATTTCCCAAAAATCAGTGGATTGATGAAATGTTCTGAAACTTGGCAGGCTTGCAACCATAAATCTGGCCTACAAATGAGGCAAGTTTCATGTTGATAGGCCTAAAAAATGACAGCAAAATGAGCCTCATAAGTTTCCCCATTGGCGCCAATAGACCAAATCGTATTGGAACAAAAACAGACTTCCCCTCGTGATTTTGGGAACTTCCATGGGGAAAACGGGATGAAAAATGGCACAGGTTTTTGCCAAGTTTACACCCCAAACAGAAAGACACATACCGTGTTTCCCCAAAAATAGGACAGTGTCTTATATTAATTTTCGCTCCCAAAGATGCGCTAGGTATTATTTTCAGAGGATGTCTTATTTTTCCATGAAGAAAAAATCACATTTCTTGTTGAACAAAAAAATGAACATTTATTATATACTGTGCAGTAGTTGTCATCACAAACCAGCATAACCAGACAAACTGTGAATCCTATCAAGAATTTCTTATTACTACCAATATTTCCATGTCTCTATGGTACGTACAATTACCGATCCTGCATGCTCTGGTGTTCTGTTCATTGGGCATACTTTAAAACACAAACTTTGCTAGGTCTTACTTTTGGGGGAGGCCTTATATTTAGCAATTCAGCAAAACCTCTACTAGGTCTTATTTTCTTATTTTAGGAGAAACAGGGTAATATGTTTAATAAGATGGAACAGACAAAGCGGGACAGCCCAAGAGAAAAAGTGAAGCAAAAGACCCATTCAAAGACTTGCAACATTTAATATTTCTTAGAAACATCTAAACACAAAGCCGTAGATACCCTAGGAATATGTGTGTGTGTGTGTGTGTGTGTGTGTGTGTGTATTTGGAAATTACTTCAATATATATTTAAATCCATAACAAGAACTTGTAACTATTCAAATCACACAATTTAGAAAACAAATAGTACAATGGCTTGTTCCGGATCCCACAAGAAGACTCGTCACTAAAAATGAGGCTGAACATTTTGACTCAGGACTCTAGAATTTCCACATTTACAAACCTAAAACCTAGGGCGTATTCACACAGCAGGTCCCAAGAATCCACAAATTGGAAACCATAACAGGTGAAGTGGAATAACAAGTCTATAATTCTGCTCTTTCACTTTCTGGTTCCACTTTATGAAATCTAGGGTTTGGCCATTTGGGCAAGTGCCTTCAAGTCCTCTATCCATATATGGTGATACCATGCATCTCAGAGGGTTTTCTTCAGTGATGAAGCATCAGAGGTAGTTTTGAAATAGACAAAGGTAGCTGACCCTGCGTAGCTTTCAAAATCAGACAGGATCCGGTGCCATTAGGATGTTAGGCTTTCCTGGTAGTTTAGGGAGGGAAATGTAGAATTCCAAGCTCTTTAGGCTCCTCAGACTATAAGCCAGGGGTCCTCAAACTTTTAAAGCAGAGGGCCGGTCCACAATCCTTCAGACTGTTGAGGGGTCGAATTATCATTTGAAAAAAAATATGAACAAATTTCTATGCACACTGCACATGTCTTATTTGTAGTGCAAAAAACAACAACAATGAAAGAGAACAATACAATATTTGAATATAAGAACAATTTTAATCAACATAAATCTATCAGGATTTCAGTGGAAAGTGTGGACCTGCTTCTGGCCAATGAGATAGTCAAGTTAATTAGGATTGTTGTTGTTGTTGTTGTTGTTGTGTGCCTTCAAGTCATGTCAGACTTTGGGCGAGCCTGAGTCTAAAATTATTCATTTATTTATTTACTACATTTATTTACTACATTTATATCCCACCCTTCTCACCCCAAAGGGGACTCAGAGCAGCTGTATGTACAAACAATATATTATATTATTAGCATAGCACAATATTAGCATTATATATTACTATATATTGAACTATATCACTGTACTGTAATATTATATGTAATATATAACATATAATTTAATATTATTATATGGTATTATTAGTATTATATTGTACAACATTATAATATTTTTATCTATATTATATGTATATATAATATTAAAACTGATATAAAAATATTATATTATAAAACGGAGGGTGGGGGCCAAGTAAATGACCTTGGAGGGCCGCATCCGGCCCGTGGGCCGTAGTTTGGGGACCCCTGCTATAAGCTCTACTGAAATGATGTGTTTAGAGAAAGAAGGGCTGTTTCTCCACCCCAGTCCATTGAAAAGAGAAACAAAATTCCACCCTGATCGCCAGTTATGAAGATCATGAATGGTGAAGTGGCAACATTACATTTCTCCACATCTGCCCCACATAATTGCAGTGCGATTGATCAATGTGTTGGCATGAATGCCCAATCCCAAACAACTCAAACAATCATGCCATGGGCTGAAAATGGAAATGCTAATGACTACCTGTCAGGAACCTAGAAATTGTGCCACCCCGAAGTTCCTGTCTCCACCCTTTTTTATTCATTCCAAAGTTGTACATTGGTCAAGATGAGGTCACCTCCTGTATAGTTGTCTCGGTTTCTCTCAAGCTATTGTTATTCTAAAGAAACTGATTCGAAATGTTCCACCTTCAAGAAACGCAAGACACGGCTTCCAGTTAGAAAAATGTATCTCCATTAGTCTCTCCAGTACGCATTTCACTGAATTTATTATAGATTACAATAGTAAGGGAGTGCCATGAAATAACAAGATAACTTTTCTGTGAGATTTACCACAGTACAAGGAACAAATGCCCTCCAAGTGTAGTGTCTTGGCGGTGGGTACGTAGGTGACATGCATGTTCTTCCACAGTGAGGGCTTCTGTTTCTAGATGGAAAGCAGTCCCAGTCAGAGTTGGCTTGATGCACCTTCCTCTTGGCACATTTCTCCCTTTCGATCTCCATTCATGCCTCTTCAAATTCCACAGCATTGCCGGTCACAGCTGACCTCCAGCTAGAGCCCTCAAGGGCCAGGGCTTCCCAGTTCTCAGTGTCTATACCACAGTTTTTGAAGTTAGCTTTAAGGCCATCTTTCAATCTCTTTTCCTGTCCACCAACCTTCCTTTTTCCGTTCTTGAGTTGGGAGTAGAGTAACTGCTTTGGGAGACGGTGATCGGGCATTTGGACGTTGACTCACTGATATGTCGAATCAGGTTTTTTAGGGTCGACTTTTTAATTCAAATTTCTAGATTTATCCATTAGTCTCTCCAGTATGCATTTCACTGTATTTATTAAAGATTACAATAGTAAAAAAAGTGTCATGAAATTATAAGAGAATATTTGCAACAGCGCGAGCAACACATCATCATCATCATCATCATTCGTTTCTATCCCTCTTTTTGTTGCACCTCAGATTAGTTTCACCTTGCTATATACACCAGGCTGCACACAGGTTGAAGTCTTTTGTAGTTTATTAGGAAATAGAAAATAAATAGTTCTTTAAAAGCAAAAGTAAAGTTCCAAAAGATTGTTACAAAACAAGGCCTTAGAGAATAATCCAAGAAATCACAAAGAATAAACAAAGTCCCATTAGAGCATAACAAAGTCCCATGAACATGAACACACAAAGGCTGCAAGATAATCCAGGAAAACGAGAACTTGCTTCTTGGTTGAACAAAAAGTTGCTTTGACAAAGGTTTGTCTCCAAACACATTGTTTTAATACCCTTTGCAAAGCATGAAAGCATTTCTTTGGCCTCTGACCTCCTTCTTATTTGCTATTCTGACACTCCTTTGAACCCGGAATTCTAAACGGTCAGCTCTATCTAGAGATTCCTTTTCATCAAGGTCAACTTGCTTGTTAGTGGCTGCCTGCTTGTTATCAGACTGAGAACTGTCCTCCTTTTCTGAGTCAATTTGCACCTGGCTAGTTTCAGTATCATCAACACCATTCCTTGCTGTGGGAAAAACTCTCTGTTCCTCATCTTCTACAACAGGGACACTCTGAACCTGAATCCCATAATCCTCATCAGAGTCATTCTGAGGTTCCAGCTGAGTCACAACATTTTTCTCCCATAAGTGGGAATCAAAGCCACGTACAACATATAAAAATCATACATATACATCCAACCACAATACATAATCAGTTAAAACATCATATCTTGATATAAAAATCCAATGAATATATCAAATAAAACAATTTAAAATGTACAGCAAGCACCATTTAAAGATAGCCATGCCTATGCAAATGCCTACCCTAAAATGGTCATTTAAGATAGTTTTCGTAACTCAACACAAATAATTATTTTGGTGTTCTTTCCTCAATATAAATGTATTCCATTGTTTTCAAAGCCTCCCCGTGGTACTATTCACTGTGAAAAGGCAGGTGCAATTTTTCATGCCAAAGGATGGAAAGATATGCATCCCTGTTGTGTGTTGTTGCAACTGATTGACAAAAAACAATGAAGACACATCCTCCCAACTCTAATAGCAATAGAAATTCCCTCTGTCTCTACTCAGAATGGGTACGGCCCATCACGACAGACTTGCTGACTCTGTATTTCGGCTCAAATTAATCCCTCACCCAAGGCTGTCACCAGAGTGCTTTTCTTTGGGTTTCCCTTGCCGCCTACAGTCCTTTCTTTCCCCATGCTCTTGAAGGCAAACGAGATAAACATCTGCCTAGGGGATGAGTCCTACAAAGGTGAGGAATGACTATAAAATGTGTGACATGACTAGACAATAAAAACATGTCACCTGTTTCCCATAGATATCTGGCTGCCATGGATCCCCACAATTGATCACAATAAACATGACAACATACAAGTTGGGTTGGGGGTGTGCATGTATTATTTCAGAGCTTAGCTTCTAGGCGTAGTCGCAATTGGATCACATTTTATTACCTTCCTCTTACCCTAATTAAAACTCTCCCTCTTTGTATTTGCATTGTTCTGATAGTCTGTGAGGTTGTATTGGGAAAAATCCGGATGTCTTTCCTAATTGTGTCGTGTGAAATTCCACTGACACAGCTACAAAGTGAGAACATAGCCTCTCCTCATTGGGACACCAACAATGGTAACAAACAACATATTCTGAATTTTGTGGTGAAAAAGTGTAATCAAAAGACAGTGAAGTAACGAAATTGGACCAAGGTTTGCCGTCCCAAATTCTTGTTATTCCTTAGCATCTTTTAGCATGGTCCTACTAAGTTGTTGAAGAGTCTGGAAGTTAGATGTGTGCTTGACACATCCCACTTCCAGATGTTGGATGTGTCTCTGAATCTTGTCTGTAAATTCACCAGTGGTCATGGGGACCATCAACTGGCCATGGATAGTATGAACTACTCATGGATGAACACAGCGACAATATGAAATTGTTATGGTTGACTTTGGCGGAGGGGCAATCTCCATCTGTGAAATCATGGTGCGATAGTTTATATAGTGAAGTGATTTACATCATATGAGGGATCCTCTGAAGATCTCACAGGAACTATGGGATTGACACACCTGACCTGATAAGACAACTTGTATCTCTGAGGATCCTGCTATCTACATTCAAAGAAGGTTTTTCATCAGGACACTTGGTCCCAGGCTGGAACACTTTTGCATTTTCCTAAAATATAGACTACTTTCAAGACCTCTGACCATTAGGCCTTATCTAAGGAATTCCCATCTAGGCTCTCAGGATCCATTAATTAAGGAATTCCCCCCTACCTTAGATTGTCAGAGAGTCATTAGCACTCCTACATGGCGCCAGGTCTTATCTTGACATCCCAAAAGCCTTAATTTGTCTCTTGTCCATTATTCTTGTTGACACTTGACATATGTCTCTGGAACTTAGGGTGAACTTGGTCTCTGCTTATGGGGAGACGGTTATTTGCTGTGCAGAGTGTATTTTGGGGCTATATGCACACAATCTGCTTGTGATTACATTTTTCCTATTCTTATTTCTAATATGATTACATTCAATATATAGTTTCCAATACAAGTCTTATATTTTCCCAATAAACCTTCATCAGGCTGATCGAGAAGGGTATGACCCGGGGGTTACCATGGCTGAACTGAGATCGGAACCCTTGTTAACTGTATTTGTTGTCCAACCATTTCTCCCATAGTGGAACCCAAGGTTGTCTACATAGAGCTCTGAGTTAGTCATTCAAGCATTGGTCAAACTCAGGTCTGCTAAGTTCTTCAAGATGGCTGCTATATGTTTTCTCAGGCAGGAAAATGGAGACGATTCACATTGTAATCCAGTATTTGTTCTACGTCTAAGTCTTCTATTTGAGGCTGTTGGTTTATTGCCTTGTTTTGAGGCTTTTGGGACATTGCATCAACTTACATATAGTCTATGTGGAGTCTGCACCCTTAAGATTGCTCCTAGATTCAATGGGGGAAGTCCAATGGCATCATCTCGGATAAGGAACAACCATTAATTGTGTCTCTTCTAGCTTAGTTTTTCCTTTTGCTCCTAACTAACTTGATTCAGAGAATAAATCTATGGTATAATCCATTCTTCTTGGGCTGGTATCAGTCGGCAACTTAAAACTCTTACTCACAGCTGATTTTGAGCCTCAGTGGCTTTTTCCCTTAGGGAAGTCCTTTATCACCTCCTACCTTCTCAAGTTTTGGAAATCTTGATTTGCATGGAGGACTTTTTGTCAGTTCTGGAGGTTGCATGGAAATACTGGTTTTTCCTCTAGGTATGGAGTTCTCTAGCACATCTGTTTTCTAAGGATCTCATTGAGAAATAGATATCTTTGCTAAGTTTGAATCATAGTCTTCTTTCTTCTCATTCTGAACCTGAGCTATCAATCAGTCCATTATGTGCAGTTTGATTTCACTTTACCTGCCATGTTTCTTCTGGTTCTCTATCATGCTCATAGAATATTTTATCTTCTAAGAGAACATATATCTCAGAAAGCTAAACATCCTGGAAGTCAATAGACTGGAACTACAGCAGTTTAAGTGAAATCAAATTGCTAAATGTAGATACAGCTAATCAAATTGTTCTCAACTTATGTGTCCCCAGATGTTTTGACCTTCAACTCCCAGAAATCCTAACAGCTGGTAAACTAGCTGGAGTTTCTGGGAGTTGGAGGCCAAAACACCTGGGAACCCACAGGTTGAGAACACTGAGCTAAGCTATTGAATTTATATCTCAGATCTACATTAGAAAGTGCTGCTCTCTAGTGACCATATTATATACATTCCCCATGACACTTACCAGTTTATCATTCTTTTAATTTCTTTCCATATGGTATTTTAACTCCCACCCACTTTGGTTGCACGAGTGGAATGTAGTCAATGAGAAGGTCTTCGAAACCTGTGCTTGCCGGAGCGAAGAGGCAATAGAAGAATGCCAGCTCAGAGCAATGGCTTTTGTTATGCTTTGTAAATATGTATTATTGATATTGAAATAAATGTTTGGACTTCAGACTACAGATGTGTTTGAGTCTGACATTGAAGAGAGGAATTGGCGAGGCAGACGATTGCATCCAATTCATTAGGGTGCTGGAGCAAATGATTGATGGAGTTTGAAGAAACCCACCCAGCCCGCACCCTGACCTCCACTCTGTCATATACAAACCCCACTCACCTCACAATCTCTGAAGGCCCCAAAGGCGGGCCCAGCGCGGGCACCGGGAGGCCAAGCGCAGGCACCAGGAGGCCCAGCGCTCCAGCAAGCGCTGGACCACCTGGTGAGTGCTGGGCCGCCCAGTGCTCACCAGAGCACTGGGTGGAAGGGGAAGGCCTCACCCCGAAAGGCCTCGGCAGGAAGGTTTTGGGGGGTTTGGGAAGCAGAGAAGCGGCGCTTCTCTGCTCTGCAAAGCCCCAAATGCCTTCCGAGCAAGAAGGAAGCACGGCTTCTCTGCTCCCCAAAGCGGTGACCTCGGCTCCTTCCTTGACAAAAAAAGTGCAAAAATACAACTCTGAGGATATAAACTACAATTCCCAGGATTCCATCACATTGAGCCCTGATAGTTACAGTGGGGTCAAACTGCATTCATTCTGTAGTGTTGATGCACCCTGACTTTCAGCTTTGAATACGATTTCAAGAATGACAGGGTGTTGGACTGGATGGCCCATGAGGTCTCTTCCAACTCTATTATTCTATGATTCTATTCTATAACTTCTATCAGATATTGCCATATTCCACACACTCAGAGCCGGCCCTAAGTATTTTTCAAGTGTAGGCGAACAGAATTTTGGCGCCCCTCCTCCAAACCAATCACTGAAAAATAAAAGCATTGGATAAGCAAAAATGTTTGATAATAAGGAGGGATTAAGGAAACGCCTATTAAACATCAAATTACATTAAGATTTTACAAATTAAGCACTAAAACATTATGTTTTACAACAAATCAACAGAAAAAGCAGTTCAATACCTTGCGGAGGCAGGCCGCAGGAGACAGGAGTTGACTCAATGGCGCCCCCAACAAGATGGCACCACAGGCAACTGCCTAGTTGGCCTGGTGGTTGAACCGCCTCTGTTGTAACCCAGCCCTGTGTGTGTGTCTTTCTTGGGTTCTTCTGGACAGAGTCGTATCGCCCATACACATGCAAGAAAGGGTCATTCAAGTCTGTTTCTGACTGCTTTCCCCATCTTCTCCCCATTCCACATTGGGCATTTCCAGCATGGACATCTTTGTTTCAGTGTGGACATTTTTTGCACACATCACTCAAGAGAAGACTGCATGAACACCACCACATATATGCACAGGGAGATGTGTCTTTCATGTCCTTACACACGAAAACATGCAACCGAATAATCCATTTTTGCAACAACTGTTGCATGTGTTGTTGAAGGCCTTGCATGTCTTCAAGTTGAATCGGACTTTTGGCATTTTTTGGTGAGATGTATTCAGTGGAAGTTTGTCATGGTTTCTTTCTTCTAAAGGTGAAAGAGCGTGACTTGCCCAAAAGTCACCCAATGCGTTACGTACCAAATAGCTATGATGCATGTCTTTCGGGAGAACATCGCACCTCTATTACTTATATATCAAGTTTAACAATGTTTTTTCAGTTTCTCACACTAGACTGCAAACCATTTTTAAAGGATTTCCCCCTTTCTCCATGTTTGTTACACCCAAGCCCAAGCACAAATTGAACTATAAGTTTCACTTTGTGTCAGTAATTGTCTGAAATGATTTTGGCCCGCAATGACTTTAAAGGCAAGATGGACCCCACCTACGGGTTGAAACATCGAGAATGAGGAAAACGACTCGCAAGATCACGCCCTGAGATGGCTTGGGTGTAACGTAAAGTGAGCAAAAGTTATGAGCAATGAATGAGAATCTTGTGAAAACAAAAAAATGCATCATCCATCCATCAGGAATGGTATAAAAACTCAGGAAGCTCGAAGCAGAAGCATCAGGTCAACACCGCATTTGTGGAAATCCATTCAAGTTCCTTTTCACTGTAGACTCAGGTAAGCTACATCGAGGTAAAGTCTTGGAGTGTTTTGTTTCAGGCTTTCATTGTTTCTTTCTTTTGTCTTCACCGTAGTAATAATAATAATAATAATAATAATAATAATAATAATAATAATAATCCACACAGTCCTAAATGCTTGGGAAGTGTTCGACTTGTGATTTTGTGATACGAAATCCAGCATATCTATCTTGTTTGCTGTGTCAGACTATGTCGTTGTGTCAATAATAATAATAATAATAATAATAATAATAATAATAATAATAATACTTTATTTGTATTCTGCATGTTCCAATTGTTCTGTATCAAAGCTTTACAGACATTTCTTTACTGACTAAGAGAATAGGGCTGAACGTACACTGAAGAATGAACACTACTTGTCTTCATTTTGCCTTGACTCCATCATATGGAATCCTGAAAATTGTAGTCTGCTGGGGCACCAACAGTTTGGCAGAGAAAGCTTGCAATTCTACGAATCCATCACATGTGTCTATTCTTGATAGAGGCACCTGTGCAACCAGACAATCTCAATGTTATGGAGGTTTGGTGAAGCACCAGCACTTTTTAGCAGAATAGGCTACAGACTTTCAAAACAACAACTCCCAAGGTTCCCACGGCATCTGGCCATGGTGGTTCAAGAAGTGGCAGTGTAGATCAGTAGTTTCCAACCTGTGGTCCATGGACCACCAATGGTCCACAAGAGCTAAAATATGGTCTACGGCCTCACCATTACTACACCGTTGCAACGAGAGCGACTGATCTCACAAAACCCTCTTATAGTGATGAGTCTTATTAAATATGGTTTTGTGGACAAGCAGATGGCAACTACTGGATGGCATATGTTCTGTATCAGAAACTGGAGCTAATTTGGTCTATCCAATGCAATTTTCTGAATCAGCACCCCAAATAACCAAACCGAATCTAAAGTTGACCAAAAACTGTCAACTTTAACCCTTTTGGTACTAATGTTGGAGAGTGGTCCCTAGTCAAAGTAGTCCTTGGTCAAGTGGTCCCTGGTCAAAAAGGTTGGGAACCACTGGTGTAGATGCACCTCCAGATAGATGAGATTTCTTAATATATTTGCCACAAAATGGAGTCCAGGGACTTCCAACGTAGTCTGTTCCAACATCAAAGACCTCTAACCACGTGGAGGTACTTCCCAAAATAAGTGTTGTAGATCCTCAAAACCACCAAAGTGTTGTAAATCCTCAAACTACAAAACTGGAAGATAGGATCCACTGCTGTGATAGTCATAATTTACAAATCCTTGTATATGACATATAAGTAAATGTTGTAGAGATCAATGTGAACTATATTTCCATCTTCATGCCCTCTTCTAGGTCCACTCACCAAACCATCCAAGATGTCCTTTGGGTACAACCAGTGCTATGCCAGCTGCCCTCCCACCACCGTGACCATTCAACCTCCACCTTTCATCCTGAGCATTCCAGGTCCATCACTCTATTGTCCTGATCAGCCATTTGGCATCGAGCAACACAACCCTTGTGCCGCGATCCCGTACCACAATGAGGGAAAACCCCGTGGATATGGCTCATTCTCTGGTGTTTATTCCACAAGTGTTTGTTCCCAGAAAACAAGAAACCAGAGTGAATGTGGACCCTGCAAACGCTTCTAAATCTTGAAGGCACAACCTATATGATGAAGATGTTGAAGAACAAATCTGGAAACACGGCATCAAAGTCAACTGAGTTGGTACAATTAGATCTCAGGAATGTATGGTCAATATTTGTGTTATGGGCAGTCCTCAAGTCTTTAATATGTCATGAGAGATTTCTGCATGCCTTTCAAAGTCAACATTGTATTACCATCACCCAGAACCACCAAAGGTGTATCTATCTACATGGTTGAATGGGGAGAAATTATAATTGTACTTGTTTTGTGTCCTTGTGGGAAATCATCCCCATTAATGTTATTTTCTGTGCCAAATTATGATCCTTCTTTTTTTCCTATTCCATTTTGTCATATTTACCATACATTTCTGTTCTGTCCTATTTGAAGCAAAGAAAAAAAGGTGTATGACTCACTGTTCCTAAAATAAAACATTTATTGCATCAAACATTCAACTTTCCTTTGCATTCATTCCGTTCCGTCTCACAGTATTTTGGATTTAGAATGGCGTTTGGATCATCACAGCCATATTTGGTTGTGATTCCTGGAGATAACCAGAAGGAGAGTTCCTCATTTATTTATTTATTTATTTGACTTATTTCTCACCTTTCCTTTAAAATGTGTCAAAACTAAAGAAGGTTAAATGGTTGAAATAGCTGTAATCAGCACTGAACAACCAATTCACTGAACACGTTCACCTGCTCCCCAACCAGCGAAATAATGAGACAACACAAAAAGTGTGGGTTGAACTATGGGCAACTTTTATTAAATATTACCAATCAAACTCTGTGTGAATTGCCAACCAAAAGATCAGAGCCAGGGGGTCAGGGTGCATGTTGGTGGGTTTCTTCAAACACCATCAATCAACAGCTCCGGACCAGCACCCTGATGAATTGGTGAACTTCTGCCCTCACCAATTCCTCCAAAGTCAGACTCAAAGACATCTGCAGTCTGAAGTTCAAACATCTATTTAATATTTACGAAGATATTTACAAAGCAGCAAAGTCCATCGCTCGAAGCCAGTATTCTTCGGCTCGGCTAGTCTCTCACACAGTTCAACAGAGATAAGAAAACACATTCCTTAGTCCGAAGGAAGTTCCGACCTCCAAGGCCAGAAATCATGCCTTATAGGTCACAGCAGGCTGTCAGTCAAACTGGCACTCTTGCAAAACAGCAGAAACACTTGATTTACATTTCATATACACACAACCAAAATCCAACAGAACTTGGTGTGTAGTGAAACTGAGGCAGTGGCTGTCCAAGACCTACTCCTCATCAATCAAGGGTGAGATCCCATGGTCCTCGGCTGCAACCTACTGTTACTTGTACGGCAACCATTCAAGGAAATGGATGGAAAATTCTGTCCCAATTCCAGAGGATATTGAGACCAGAATTCTCCCCGCTCAAGGCCACTATTGTTTGCCCTCACCTCAATTGTTTTAATCACAAGTGAGGGTTCCCATTCATGGCCTACACCACAAAGGGGTGCCTTAGGTGCACCCCGATATGTAATCAATCGGGTCATTTTCCCACATGACCGCCCACTCACCCAATTTGCCATGGATTAAGCAGTATAGGGTAGGTGAACCCCCCCCCGCCCAGAACATTGGGGGGGATTCCTACTCGTCCCCATTGGTGACGCTTGAGGTACATTGTTAGAGGGCAGGCAGGTGGGTCAACGCTGAAAACCAGACTGAGGTGTAGGGCAGGGAGCATGGCCATGCTGGCCTCACCTACAACAAGTCCCAACCAGGACAATTTACTTCTCTCTCTTTGCTAGAAGGGAGCAAAGCCTTCTCTTCCTCCCTCAAATTGGGGGGGGGGGGGAGGAAGCAATTTTCTGCATTGAAGTATGTTCAAGATCCTGCAAGGCAGACTCCAGCAATACATGGAGTGAGAGTTGCCAGATGTCCAAGCTGGGTTCAGAAAAGGCAGAGGAACCAGAGACCAAATTGCCAATATCCGGATGCTGGATAATGGAGGAAGGCAGGGAGTTTCAGACAAACATCTACTTCTGCTTTAGTGACTATTCTAAAGCCTTCGACTGTGTGGATCATAATGAACTATGACATGTTCTTGGTGGTATGGGGATACCAAGTCACCTTGTCTGTCTCCTGAGAAATCTGTATAAAGACCAAGTAGCCACAGTCAGAACAGATCACGGAACAACAGACTGGTTCAAGATTGGGAAAGGAGTGTGGCAGGGCTGCATACTTTCACCCTCCCTATTCAACTTGTACGCAGAACACATCATGCGACGTGCAGGGCTTGAGGAATCCAAGGCTGGAATTAAAATTGCTGGAAGAAACATTAACAACCTTAGGTATGCAGATGATACCACTCTGATGTCCGAAAGCGAGGAGGAGCTGAGGAGCCTTATCACCAAGGTGAAAGAAGAAAGTGCAAAAGCCAGGCTGCAGTTAAACGTCAAGAAAACCAAGATCATGGCAACCAGACTGATTGATAACTGGCAAATAGAGGGAGTGACAGACTTTATATTTCTAGGCACGAAGATTCCTACAGGCAGGAAATCAGAAGACATTTCCTTCTTGGGAGGAAAGCAATGGCCAACCTTGAGAAAATAGTGAAGAGCAGAGACATCACACTGGCAATGAAGGTCCGCATAGTCAAAGCAATGGTATTCCCCATAGTAACCTATGGATGCGAGAGCTGGACCATAAGGAAGGCTGAGCGAAAGAAGAGAGGCGCTTTTGAACTTTGGTGCTGGAGGAAAATCCTGAGCGTGCCTTGGACCTTGGCAAGAAGATCCAACCAGTCCATCCTCCAGGAAATAATGCCCAATGGCTGCTCACTGGAGGGAAGGAGATGAGAGGCAAAGCTGAAGTATTTTGGCCACATCATGAGGAGACAGGAAAGCTTGGAAAAGATCACGATGCTGGGGAAAATGGAAGGAAAAAGGAAGAGAGGCCGACCAAGGGCAAGATGGATGGACAGTATCCTTGAAGTGACTGGCTCGACCTTGAAGGAACTGGGAGCGGTGACGGCCAACACTGGGAACTCTGGCCTGGACTGGTCCAGGAAGTCACCAAGAGTCAGAGATGACTAAACGACTGAGTAGCAGCAACTGTACATACATACAAACATACATACATAAGCCATAATAATTTCAGAGTATTTCCAGCTCATTCATGAAGCAATGTATGGATTTGGTATGAATTCATTCAGCGTTTCTACTCTAGTTGATACCAACCGGCCTCCACCCATGAGGTTCCACATTCCTTGATGGTGATTTTGAGTCCCTCTCGGATGTTTTCTCTATAAATCACGTTCCACCCTGCTATGTTTCTCCTTGGGACCTCAGCCAATATCTTGATCATTCCTCAGGCATAACTCATGATGGAAAACAGGATTTTCCATTCGGCAATTTTGGCCACAGTTTAGGAAATGCTGGGGGAAAAATAATTGAGCGTGATACATAGTATGGATCTTTGCCCCTCCCATGTCTTCATAAGATCATCTGATATAGGGAAACACTGGGTGTGATGAGGAATATGCCACCTTGGGAAAGAAGTGTCCCAAGCAGGAAGAACACAGTAGGTCCTTGGAACTGCTTCCAAGAGGAAGGAAGAGAAAGCCAAGGAATGATATCACATTACATTTAATATTTGTCCTGGTGTGACATGATGAGGCCATATAGCGCTATGTTGTTTTTTTTTTATTTTTAATTTATGATTTTATTGATACATTAAAAGTGGGGGAACAATTTAGGAAAAATACACAAAAGACTGAATATAGTAGATCAGTAAGATAATAAGAAAGAGAAAGAAAAAAGAAAAGAAAGAACCCCAAAACAGACACATAACAAAACAGTTTGTTGCATCTTCCAGATCTTCTGCATTGTGGATCATATTTTCTTCGTGTCTATACATTAACCAGCATTGGTGTTTTTACTTCTACAGGTCTTGGGTTATTTTTTAGCCTGTGTCCCCGCATGGAGCTGGAGCTGATAAAGGGAGCTCATCCGCGCTCTCCCCGGGTGGGATTCGAACCTGGCAGCTTTCTGGTCAGCAACCCAACCTTTCAAGTCACAAGGCTTTTATCCCCTAGGCTACCGGAGGCTCCTGTTGATGCCAAGACACTGGGGCAAATGACACAGGGCATCAATTTAGACCCAATAGTTGGCATTTAAATTTGGATGTTCTACCACTATTGTGAGTCTGTCCAACTTTACATTCAAAATATTGGGTCAAAATCAATGCCGTATATCAGTCCGGTTTAGAAGAAAGGCAGCTCGGAAAGGAACGAACCCTTGAGGTATAAGAAATATTTCTCCTGAGTTAGGAATTGGGTAATGATAACCACAAAAAAACTTTTGAGGTAATAATTATAGTCATTTCAGAGCATGAGGAATTTAAACTGCCTTTTAATTACATCTTCATGTGAGACAGAAACCCGGTTAGTCACACCCTCAAGCAATTTAACCCAGGATTGACTTAAGAGGCCTCCTTGCTTGGAAAAGATTTTTTTTAAAAAAAATTATGGGTTTTAGAATTCATTGAAGCAATTTGGTCATTGGATCTGAATGTGTCTTTATTTCCATACGCAATAGGCTTGTGCACAAATTCGGAGTGGTCGGTTTCCTTCAACCAATCCAGCTTGTTGGGCTTGGTCAGATGGATCTAGCTGTATTTTTTGGGTGTGGACTAAAAAAGGCTATCCAGCTACCCGCCCGTTTTTGGGAGGGGTGTAAAATTGGATACGGGCATCTACTGGAATCCAGCTAGCAGAAATGGATTGAGGTTCAGCCGAAATGCACAAGCCTAATACCCAATATGTATGCTGTCCCATTCTAGGAAACATTTGAGGAGGGAGACTTTATGTTGCTGAACCTAAGCCATGCTTAAACCCGAGAGAGTGGAAATAACCAAGAGCAATTCGTCATGTCTATATCTTTCCAAACAAGATGGTTAGAGATTAAAGAGCCCATTTAATTGATTTTTATTTGCATTAATTCATTTGCACAGTAGAACATTAGATTATCCATGCATATCTTTGTACATCAAAGGTGCATGTCATTACAAGATATACATTTTTCAGGAATCCGTCTCTTCGTGCCAAGGATAGCTATGTTCATTTATCCCAGCTGAAAGAATAATGACGTTACTGATATCTTTGTGGAGACAGATGCTTGCTTTGGCATACACTCCATGGATTCCAGTTCACTCCAATAAATCTGGCAAATGTAGTTGGATGGCATCCACAACTTCTTGTAACAAACGAATCACATTTGTCTCCAGGGTGTCACAAAATTGGATGAGCTCCCTCTATCAGCTCCAGCTCCATGTGGGGACATGAGAGAAGCCTCCCACAAGGATGGTAAAACATCAAAACATCCGGGCGTCCCCTGGGCAACATCCTTGCAGACGGCCAATTCTCTCACTCCAAAAGCAACTCCGGTTGCTCATGATACACAAAAAAAACAAACAAATTAATGTATTGTCACCTATTTATTCCTTTTATATACATAGTTATCTGTTTCCTGAGCATCTTTCTGAGAGCAGTATTCTTTCAGTCCTGAAATACAGTGAATGGGACCTTGGACAAGTCATTGTGAAATGGGAATGGGCAACAAGAAAAACCTGGAAATAGCTGTTGATGGATTTCCTATGCAATTGGGAACACGATACATAGAAATGTGAAGGATCATGTTAGCTTTTCTGTCATGTTATTTATATATCACAACCTTTATTTGGATGATACAGCGGTCTCCAAACCAGGAGGTCAAGGTTGTTCATGCCATAACATAGCAACCATGGATGTGAAGAGAGATTTAATTTTTTACTAGTTGTAATAACCTACCTTAAGTCAGCAGGTGGCACCAACAGACTGAATTTCTATTTCTCAAGGAGGAATGTCTACTACACACATATGTACTCAATCTGAGATATATACACCTACATTACACGGTGCTCTATAGAGAAAGTGTGGAAACGCATTGGGTTTCCATGAACCATGGATATCAACCTTAGGGAAGCCAAGAAGACAATGGTGGGCCCCCTATAAATAAATATGGCCTGGAAAACCCACTAGAAGTTCATACATTTATAAAAGGAGGCAATGATGGACCTCCTCTGAATAATTTGGTCACAAAAACTCACTAGTGGTTAATGCTTTTTTCCAAATAAGGCAATGGTGGACCTCCTCTGAATAAATATAGCCATGAAAACCCAGGAGATGTTCATACATTTCCAGAAGGAGGCAATGGTGGACCACCTCTGAATAATTTGGTCACCAAAGCCCACCAGAAGTTCATATATGTTCCAGAAGAAGGCAATGGTGGGCCTTCTCTGAATAATTTGGTCACCAAAATCCACCAGTGATTCATGCATTTTCCAGAAGAAAGCAATGGCGGACCTCCTCTGAATAAATATGGCCAGGAAAATCCATTAGAAGTTCATAAATTTTCAGAAGGAGGCAATGATGGACCTCCTACAATAATTTGGTCACAAAAACCCACCAGTGGTTAATGCATTTTTCAAAAGAAGGCAACGGTGGACCTCCTTTGAATAAATATGGTCAGGAAAACCCAGCAGAAGTTCATATATTCCCAGAAGGAGGCAATGGTGGACCACCTCTGAATAATTTGGTCACAAAAACTTACCAGAAGTTCATACATTTTCCAGAAGAAGGCAATGGTGGACCTCCTCTGAATAAGTTGTTCTCAAAAATAACCTCCAGTGATTCGTGCATTTTCCAGAAGAAGGCAATGATGGACCTTCTCTGAATAAGTTGTTCTCAAAAATAATCTCCACTGATTCAGGCATTTTCCAGAAGAAGACAATGGTGGACCTTCTCTGAATAAAGTTGTTCTCAAAAATAACCTCCACTGATTCATGCATTTTCCAGAAGAAGGTAATGGTGGACCTTCTCTGAATAATTTGGTCACCAAAACCTACCAGTGGTTCATGCATTTTAGAGAAGAAGGGTCGACCTCCTCTGAATAAATGTGGCCAGGAAAACCCATGAGTGGGTTCACTTTCTCCCATCTTTGACTTCTTTTTGTCTCAAATTTTGAAGGGATCTGTGAATTTTGATCCGTTCTTTTCAAAATTAGAGACCAAGCGTATGATCAAAGACAGTTCACAACAATTGGACTGAAGTCATTGAGTTTTGCTCCCTCCCACCTTGAACTCAATCCATCGGTTTTTGTAGAGGACATTGCAAACGTGGGCAAGGATTGACTTTAGGAGAAGATAGTTGGGTTAGACACCATGCAGCCCAAACTGAGGCTCAAAGGACAACTCCCCCGGGTGTGAGCTATTCTTATAATACAGAGAGTGAGCAAATCAGATTCATAGATTAACCGACGCCTGTTTACATATTTCAAATGATGCTGTCATCCCGCTAGACATCAAAGAAGTGCTACCTAGAAGAGTATATTTCAATAGGGCAAAATGATGGGCGGGGGAGGTTTAGATGAACTCTTAGATAACAGGGATTTAATTTTTAAGCCCATTGCATGCCAAGTAGCGTTAATGATTTGTATTGAAAATTTGCAACCACCGAAAAGGAAACTCTAATTTTGCTGTTTATGAGTCTTTGAAGCTTCCAAGAGGGACAATTTGCCCCAAAACGGAGGGCAGGATTTGATCCAGTTGGGAGTCAAGATAACTTTTCACATGAATGTTGCATGGCCAACGGTAGTGGAACGGAGGTGGGACTTTATTGTTTTTTTCCCTCTCTTCTTGAGCAAGCCACATAATCAGTTATGAGTAAGAGATAAACAATTAATGCAAATTGGGGGTGTCACCTTGCCAAGGATAATTGCATTGGCAATTAATTACAATGGATTACGAGGGAAGGTATCTGATGCCCCGAGGGTTGAGTGGGACAACGTATAAAAGGGCTTGCAGATTTGGGGCTCGTCCATCTTTTCCTCTTGCCACTTGAAGCCCTTCGCTCAGCTTTGACTCTTCTGGAAAGTGGGTAAGATTCATTTGACTCTGCAAGAGAAATCTTTGCAATTATTTGGCATGCAATTCAATGAATGGTTGGTCTCCCCTAAAAGGAGATTTGGGGTACCTCTACATTGTTGAATGAATGCAACTTTGGTACTACAGTAGAGTCTCACTTATCCAACATAAACGGGCCGGCAGAACGTTGGATAAGCGAATATGTTGGATAATAAGGAGAGATTAAGAAAAAGTGTATTAAACATCAAATTAGGTTATGTTTTTACAAATTAAGCACCAAAACATCATGTTATACAACAAATCTGACTGAAAAAGTAGTTCAATATGCAGTAATGCTATGTAGTCATTACCGTATTTATGAATTTAGCATCAAAATATCACAATATTTTGAAAACATTGACTACAAAAATGCGTTGGATAATCCAGAACGTTGGATAAGTGAGACTCTACTGTACTTCAATTCAAGAATTCTACGGAATCTTGAGAGTTGTACTTTGGCCCTCTTGGAGAGAGAAGACTACAAAACTGTAACTTCTAGGATTTCTTCGCATTGGGCCATGGCCATCTAAGTGGTGTCACCCAATTCATTCTTCTGTGAAAATGTTTCTCCATTTGAATTAAGAATTATTTCATAGCATTGTCCTTTCTAACTATTTGTGGGATAAATTCCATAGGACTTCAACTGTGTTTCAAATTTGCTGATAGAAAGGATACTTTTCTGTAAAAATCAAATGCTTGGAAAGTGTGTTTCTCAAGGATTCACAAGAAGAATTATTCAAGTAGTTGTCCTAGGGCACTTCCAGGCAGCACCAAATTGCGGGGTTTTTAAATAGGACAAAAAAAAATCGGGACCTGAGAGCAGGTCTGCTCATCTATCTGTTGGTCCTGGCCTTTGTGCCTGCGACATCCGGACTTTTTTCCCAGGATTTAGAAGTCTGCAAGATGGCCACCACGGGATGTCCATCGGAAATTCCTGCAGCTTAAAAAAATTAATGTGCTGATGTGAATATGCACATCGTTCGTACGAGTTTTGTTCCTGAGTTATATATGTCAGTTCCTCAATGCTTCTATTGTAAAAACATGGGGAAAGTTGATGACAAGGCAAAAACTTTGTTGTGGCAAGAGGGACATCGCCATCCACCCATTTATCAAAGTTTCTGACATACAAACAAAGTTTTTGCCCTGTAATCAACTTTCCTCGTGTTTTTACAATAGAAGCAACGAGGAACTGACATTTATAACCGAGGAACAAACCAACACAAAAAAATCCCCTATTTTCTGAGTATAGGGATATACAGAGATTTGAAGATCTGAATCTTCCGGCCAGAATTGGGATATTCCCGCACTTTTTCAACTCGCGGTTTTTCTGCTTTGTACCAATTCCTCTCACGTTTTCAGCTCATGTCATCTAGCCACCCTCCATTTTGAACCAGGAGCTCCTGAGATAAAGGTACTTTGCAGATGAGCCCTTAATGCAGGCAGAGCCGGTCCAACAATGAGGTGAATTAAGCGGTCGCTTGGGGTACAAAACATACAGGGGCGCAGTCGAGACTGCTTTTTCTGTTGATTTGTTGTAAAACATGATGTTTTGGTGCTTATTTGTAAAATTTTAATGCAATTTGATGTTTAATAGGCTTTTCCTTAATCCTTCCTTATTATCCAACATTTTCACTTATCCAACGTTTTTATTTTTCAGTGATTGGTTTGGGGGGGGTGCCAAAATTTTGTTCGCCTACACTTGAAAATTACCTAGGGCCGGATCTGAATGCAGTTTAGACTATTACTCCATGTAGTTCAGTAATGCCTATTGTCGGTTGAATGCCCTAAAGGCACCAGGTCCTGTCTTAACTTGAAGCTAAGCAGGGCCAGCCATGGGTAATACTTGGATGAGAGAAGGCCAGTAAGTACCAGGAGCTGTAGGCTATGCTTCAGAGGAAAGAACTGGCTTTTTTAGTCCTCCTTGCCCACAAAGTCCATAGAAATTTATGGCATGATATAAGTCAACCGATGACTTGATGGCACATATAGCCAGCCACACACAATATCTACACTGGAAATAGTTCTCCAAGAAATCTTTCCAGTTACTTCCTTTTGACTGCAGTATCTGGGAACTTCTTTTTTTGAATTTAAATTTTTATTGTGAAACATATTTTCCAAAAGTGATACATTAAAAAGTGGGGAACAATCTGTAGGGATAGAAAAGTAGGAAAGGATAGCTCTATTCTAAAGGTCTACTCTCTTCTCTTCTCGTTTCTCTTCTTTAATAACCACTTTGGCTTCCCCTACTCTTAACTAGACCTTATTTTGTTTCGTTCTTGCTTTTTCTTCTAAATCGTTATTAACATTTTCATTTTCCTTTGTAACATATATTTCTTTAATGGTGACCAATCTGTTTTTTTGCTTTTCACTCCTTGGAAATATTTTATTGTTTGGGTCAATACATCCATGTTCATAATGTCCATTATCTTTAATATCCATTGATCAGTTGTGAGTTTTTCCTTGGATCTCCAGACTTTTGCATAGTTAATCCTGGCAGCCGTTGTTAAAAAGTGGGAACTTCTACATGCAAAATGTGAGTTCTAATACTTTACATTGCCATTCTATCCTTAGAATGGTCTATATGTCTGTGGTCAGTAACTCATTTTCATGAATTCTCTCTCAAAATGTGAATTCAATGGGATTCGCCAACCACCATAATCTGGGGTTGGACACTGTCTCCTTGGCAGCTTGTTCATCCTTCCTCTAGAACAGGGGTTCTTAAACTGTGCTCCATGGAGACCTTGTTTGAGAACCCCTGCTCTAAAACAATGACACTCTTGAAGAATGCTTCCTAGTTTCAGGATCTTTGATTTTCTGTGCCAGTACAATTACAACAACTGTAACACTGTTTCTTTCAGAATAACAGCAATGTCTTCCTACGGCTACGGTAACTGCTATGCCCAATGCCCGGCATCAACGGTGACCATCCAACCTCCACCCTTTGTTCTGAACATCCCAGGACCAGCCCTCTATTGTCCCAATCAAGCGTTTTGCATCGAACAGTACAACCCATGTGCTGGGTATGGGAGCAGATATCCAGCATTAGCTTCCTCAGAGTTTTTCAGTGTAGGATCTGGCTACAACCCTAGAGCCCTTTACAACTCCTGCAGCTATAGAAGGTATTAGTCTGGAAAGACTAAGGCTGTAGTGGAGGTCCATAATCTTGGGCTTCTCTTTTTTGGAACTTCTGAGCATCCAACCTCCTGTAGGCAAGTTCATGCGCTTGTGAATGCTTTGTCTTTCTGAAAAATCAGCCTTGTATGTCTTTCTGGAGCTTATTCTTTCGCTGAGCTATGTCTACTCCATTCTTTTTTTGTTCTACTTCTACTTCTTTCCCAGAGGTGTTAAGCATGAAAACCTTGTGAAGGGCCACCCAAAATTAGAGTCAACTTGAAACACCATATCTAATGTTAGGCAAATTATTTGTAAAATAAGAAAGATGCAGATAGATTTGCTGCTTCTTTCTGGTCTCTTCAGCTTTCCATCTGGCATATTCAACAGATAAATGGATGAATCCAGACGACCGTGATCTATGTAGAATAAAATGAATCTAGTTTTGGCCTTCACGAGATTATGAAAACAGGACATATCACGTATCTGTTGGAATCATTTGACAACGGTCGTAGTGAGCTTGGTGTCTTCTACTCTATGTAGCCTTTGGTTGACATCTCAGCAACATCTCCCATACACAGGATGGGAGACAACGTCATCCAGAGATTATCTGCAACCCAATGAAGACTTCAACATCATACTTGCGTGAACTAGTCCTTATGGATGCAACGATCCTGTTGCCAAGCACTACTTTGGACACAAGATTTTTCCACTGAGTCTCTCCAGTGTAACTAGGTAGAGCTATGTGAGCTGAAGCACATTGGTTGGATTTCCACCCTTGAGTTCCAAACCCATGCCAGAATCCCAGCACAACTACTCTGTGCCAGCTCCCAGTTGCCTCATTGCGTTATACAAAGCCTAGAATCCTATCATCAATTGCCATGAAATTAAAACAACAGTACCCATACTGGTTGCACCCCACCCCAAGCAACTTGGATATCAATGCTGTTCAGTGGGAAATCTTGTTTGTTGTTGATTGTTTATTCCCTTTCTGTCCCATACTATGCTTCATTGTGTTTATCCAATGGTCTATTCCATTCCTCTGTTGTATTAAAGCATTTCCGTGCAGCATTGCAGTCTCACAAGTTTGTTTATTGGAACTGGGATTCGGTGAAGCTTATGAGAAAAGAAGTCCAAACACACATGCATAAGCATCTTGTTTGTGACTTGGTGGAATGAACTAAATCTAAAAGAAGACCAAGTATAATGGCCTCAGTTGAGTCATCTTGTCTTCTAGAAAAGTTCAGAATGTTCTAGAAAACATTCACGCTGGCCACCAACTGACAAGAGTTCTTCCCTCACCCTGGACTTCCCACAGATATATATAAACCTTCCTTGCTGAGTTTCTCCATACCTCACAACCTCTGAGGATGCCTACCATAGATGTGGGCGAAACGTTAGGAGAGATTACTTCTAGAACATAGCCATACAGCCCGGAAAACATACAACAACCCAGTTCAGGGTTGGTTTGCTCTGGGACCCATTTATTGGTCCTTTTAGCATCCATGGTATCTGCAGAACTCTCCTTCGGCATCAAATTTCGAATGAGTTGATTCTCTTCCTATTTTCTTCACTTCCCAACTTCCATGACCATACATAAAAAGAAGTAGTCAATGACATATCTTGACACCTGGGGATCTTATCTAGTTCCTTCCTAACTGCCCTTTGAAGTTCTTCAGATATCATGAATGCAATCCCTATTTTGATTTATGACCAAGGAATAGGAAATCTTTGTGGAAGATACATTAAACGTGTAAATTAAACAGGGTGATAAATATGCCACCTCGCCAAGTGGAAACCACACTGTTTCAGTCCTAACAGAGACTTCTTGTCCTGAGTACAGGTTATCAGTTAGGTTGATCAATTATTGTGGTCCACCCATTTTTTAAGAAATGTTCAATAGTCTACAACTGTGTTTCTTAAAGAGTGCTCCATGGAGCCCTTGGGGATCTAGGAAGCATACTGAGAGGTGCCACACTTCCCTTCTCCTCCTCCATCCCCTCCAAGTGCGTGCAGCAGTAGCTTTCCCTCCTCTTTCCTTCTTCTCCCCGCCCAAACGTGTGCGGTGGCAGCTTTCCTGTCACCAGGGATGGAGGGAGCAAGTGCAGGAATGAATGTGGGCCTGGAACCGGCCCAAGGTATTTTCAACTGTTAAGCAAAAAAAAAAAAATGTTGCACCCCCCACACCGTGGGAGGCGAGCCTGCGTGACGCGGGAGGCAGGGCCATATTTAGCCCCGCCTCCCGCACCATGCGCCCTGGACCCACCTCCCGTGTCACGCACCCTGACCCCACCTCTCACGCGGCGTGGGAGGTGGAGCATGGCCACGCAACACGGGAGGCGGGCCCCCCCAGATGTGGTCCTGCCTCCCGTGCTGCACGCCCTGGCCCAGCCGGCCAGGCAGCAACGGGAGTCCTTCCAGGCCCTGCCTCCCATGGAGCGCCCCCTGACCCCACCTCTCACGAGGTGTAATAGGCGGGGTGTGAACACACGACGCCGAAGGCAGGGCACCACCTAGACGTGGCCCCACATCCCGCGCTGTGCACCCTTGCCCAGCTGGCGAGGCCGCGGTGGGAAAGTCCTTCCAGGCTGGGCCTTCGCCGCGGCCTGGAAGGACTACTGCTGCAGCCTGGCCGGCTGGGCCAGGCCAGCCGGGCCAGGGCAAGTGGTGCAGGAGACAGGGCCAACCCTGGCCCCACCTCCCATGCAGCGCATCCTGGCCCCGCCTCCCACGTCACGCATCCTGACTTCGCCTCTCATGCTGAAGACGGGCCCAGCGCGGGATGGAATAAGAGATAGGCCTTACCGGAGAGTTTGCTCGCTGCCGAACAGGACTTCCTGTTCGGCGGTGAGAGAACCTATGGTCCCTGCCGGGGGGGCACCTCGACGGCGCCCCCGGGGACCGTGCGCCCAAAGCAGGGGCTTCAATGGCCTCCATGTTGGGCCGGGCCTGCCTGGAAAGGAAGGCATCACATAAAGGGAGGGAAGTCATGCTGAGGTACAAAGCAAAGCCTCCCTCAGTCTCTATGGCTGGGACTCCTTCCCACTTCCACCAGCAACCACAGAAGTAGCAGCATTATCTGAAGAGCCGGCGTTGTCCGTAGAGGCCTCCAATGTCATGTGGGAGGCATGGCTGCATGGAGCGCAGTTATCTTCCCTGAGTACCTATTGTTTTCCTCACATTTGCATGTTTTCGAACTGCTAGGTTGACAGAAGCTGGGGCTAACAATGGGAGCTCACCCCACTCCCCGGATTCGAACTTGCTGATGTTTTGGTCAGCAAGTTCAGCAGCTCAGTGGTTCAACCTGCTGCTCCACCGGGGGCAAAAAAATACACACTGCTTTACACTCACCTTTAGCTAGCCTTCTGAGGTAGAGGTAGATCTTCTAGTAACCGATACTGAGAAAGATGAGTCACCTTGACATAGGAGATGGGTGGAGAATACCATATTTTTCTTTACCTCCAGAGGCAACAATATCAGCACGAGAAGGCTAAGCTAGGACACTAATTAAACACAACACCATCTATAGGCGGAAAGCATTTCCTGAGAGAAGAATTAAATTAAGAGAGGTTTTGTATTTACCTGCACAGGGAGAGATTAATCAGATTATGTTTTTTTAATCTAAAAAAAATAATCTGTCCTCATTGAAGAACCCTTCGGGCCAATCTTCAGTCTTACTATCCTGTCATTGTTTACAATGATGGTGATTTTTAACATGTAAACAAACCAAAATAATAATAGAATACTTCTTCCTATTTATTATCCTATCAGTAATTGGTTTCATTGAGGTGGGCTTTTGGCAATTGAGAGTGGTTTCAAATTTTGTGTGTTATGGGTAGCAATCCCATCTTGGAAACAGTGTGTGTCTGCATTGAGGTGTCCTGCTGAGTTCCATCAACACTACATCTCCAACCCAGAGCTAGATGAGTTGGCCCCATCTAGTCTTAACCAATAGCTGGAAATTCAGTGGGCCGTTAACCACCACCACCACCACCACCCCGAATTAGACTCTAATTGCCCCCATTACATGTGACCAATTTTGAAATATCCAGAGGCCTCCAGGTTGTGTGATAGAGTTGTACATGTCATTTGTTACTGCCATTTGTACCATTTCTTTCATGTCTTCCACTTCTTTGGAAGCACAAAACGGGAAGCCCCCTCCCCACACAAAAATCTGCTTGACATGAAAGCCTGCCTTTGTCTGCAGTCAAAGCACCTCTTCTGACAGACTAGAGAGATGGGCCGAAACTAACAAAATGAAGTTCAACAGGGACAAATGCAGGATACTTCACTTCGGCAGAAAAAATGGAAATCAAAGATACAGAATGAGGGACGATGCCTGGCTTGACAGCAGTACGTGTGAAAAAGACCTTGGAGTCCTCGTGGACAACAAGTTAAACATGAGCCAACAATGTGATGCAGCAGCTAAAAAAGCCAACGGGATTCTGGCCTGCATCAATAGGGGAATAGCGTCTAGATCCAGGAAAGTCCTGCTCCCCCTTATTCTATTCTGCCTTGGTCAGACCACACCTGGAATCACACTGTGTCCAATTCTGGGCACCACAGTTGAAGGGAGATGTTGACAAGCTGGAAAGCGTCCAGAGGAGGGCGACTAAAATGATTAAGGGTCTGGAGAACCAGCCCTATGAGGAGCGGCTTAAAGAGCTGGGCATGTTTAGCCTGCAGAAGAGAAGGCTGAGAGGAGACATGATAGCCATGTACAAATACGTGAAGGGAAGTCATAGGGAGGAGGGAGCAAGCTTGTTTTCTGCTGCCCTGCAGACTAGGACACGGAACAATGGCTTCAAACTACAGGAAAGGAGATTCCACCTGAACATTAGGAAGAACTTCCTCACTGTGAGAAGGGCTGTTCGACAGTGGAACTCTCTCCCCGGGGCCATGGTGGAGGCTCCTTCTTTGGAGGCTTTTAAGCAGAGGCTGGATGGCCATCTGTCGGGGGTGCTTTGAATGCGATTTCCTGCTTCTTAGCAGGGGGTTGGACTGGATGGCCCATGAGGTCTCTTCCAACTCTACTATTCTATGATTCTATGATTCTTCTAGAGTAAGAGGTGCTTGGCTGAAGACACTGGCAGGTGTGTGAGCTTTCCAGGCCTGCACGCCACACACATACTCTCTCTTTCCAAGGAGAGTGCATGTATGGGGTGGCATGTAGGCAGGCCTGGAAAGCACGCACACCTGCAGACAAGTACCTTTTACTCTAGAGTAAGAGGCGCTAAAATGCAGGTGCGCTCTGAGCATGCCTGCACACCATGCCACACACACACTCTCTTTCCAAGGAGAGTGCACGTGTGGCATAGCGTAGCGTGCAGGCAGGTCCAGAAAGTGTGCATATCTTCCAGTGCTTTCAGCTGAGCACCTCTTACTCTAGAGTAAGAGGCACTCAAATGCAGGTGCGCTCCAGGCAAGCCTGCACACCATGCCACACACACACTCTCTTTCCAAGGAGAGAGTGTGCATATCTTCCAGTGCCTGCAGCCAAGCACCTCTTTCTCTAGAGTAGAAACAGCAGGTAAGAACTGGAACCTCCTTAAAGTGCACACTGGGAAAAAGAGCCTGGGTGGAAAACCCTCCCCCCCCCATAATGGTCTGATTTTCGGGGGCCCACACCGAAAACAGATATCTACCCTCCCGGTTTCAGGAGACTCCCAAAAAATAGATCAGGGCCCTGAACAAAAGCCGGGACATGAAACAGAACAAGGTTTACCCCAAATGCACAATCTTATTGTGTGATTTTCTGACTCATTCACATTCACAGTCTTGCTGGGCTTGAATTATTTTGTAAGGGACACATTTTACAGGGAAGAATGGGCAGATGTATCTCAAGGAGGTCTGTTGTGTGTTTGTGTTGAAAATGTAACAGGTTGCGTTCCCAGGAGCGTTCCCTGCCTTAGACCATGCCCCAGGATTTGCTGCCTTCAATTTCGGCTGTCTCGTCTCCTGTTTCATTTCATTCCAAAATTGCATCCACTCTTTGGGCGACGACTTGAAGTCCTATTTCAGGGGATGAGATATGAAAGAGGATGCAAACAGCAATTTAAGGTAATTTTAGAGACTAGTAGTTATAGGCATTCTCAGGCTGGTGTATTATTACCAAACAAGCCCATAAAGGATGCCAGCAGTTTGGACATTACTCAGAATTTTCCCTCAACCGAAGATACCCTTCTCCACTAGGTAAGACCTGCTTTTGAAAATCTCTCCTATAAAGTCTAAAATTTAGTTTTTCTGGAAACTTTTGAGAAGAGAGAGGAGATATATTTGCTTTATGGGTTGTGTTAACCCTAAACAATCTATGGGGTTGTTTCATTCTCCCTCCAATACATATCTCATAGACTGGAACATGGGCATTGATAAGAATTAATGGAGTGAAATCAATGAAGTTATAGATGAAGTTAAACATTTGCCCATGAAAAGGGATAACTTCCTTGTTTCTAGTGAAAGTGATTGACTTAATTCAGAATTTCAGCTTTCCTTCTTAGTTCTTCTCAATGTATATCCAAATGTCAACAGTCTTATTTACCTCTCCCGGTTTCTAGGGTGAGTTTGGACCCATTTGTGTGTCTTTTTGGTAGTACAAGGAATCTGTCCTTTTTCAAGAATAATAATAATAATAATAATAATAATAATAATAATAATAATAATCTTTATTTTTATATCTCGCTCCATCTTCCCGAAGGGACTTGGGGCGGCTCACAACAGGGACAAGCCTGAAACAACGACATAACATATTTGACAAAAACTTAAAACATTTCAACGATACACAAAATAAAATAATGGACAATACATTAAAATCCAAGCAGATAAAATCAGAGTAATTAAAAGCAAACCAGCGGGGACAGGTTTCATAAAGTGCGGTATCATGGAAATGAGTAACAGTGATAAAGTGCCATACGCTTTTAAAACATAAAGAAGTATTCTGATGACAGCTCTTCATACAAATGCATTCCCTTGACATTAAAACTTGCACTTTTTCTGCATTGAAATAATATTCTTCTCAAACAGAAACCACCCTGTGCATTTTTCCATTTTTACCCACAATTTGGGGGTCAATGCAGAAATTTCATTTCCTGCAACAACACTGATTTCTGCCCTAAACCCATTGTTAATCCAAAAATTATCATTTTCTATGCAAGTAACCTGGTTTTGTTTGTATTGTGTTTTAGTTCTTTTTGTATAAAAAATTGCATTGTGTGCAAAAAAAATTTGAAAATTTGTTTGCACGAATGGAATTTGTACAAAAAAGTCCAAAAACAATGCTGAACCATTGAAACAAGCAAAAATAAAAAAGATTATTCAATTTTTCAATTTTCCCCACAATTAGGGGGTCAGTGCGGAAATTTCATTTTCTGCAACAACACTGATTTCTGCCCTAAACCCATTGTTAATCCAAAAATTATCATTTTCTATGCAAATAACCTGGTTTTGTTTGTATTGTGTTTTGGTTCTTTTTGTATTAAAAATTGCATTGTGTGCAAAAAAAATTGAAAATTTGTTTGCACGAATGGAATTTGTACAAAAAAAGTCCAAAAACAATGCTGAACTATTGAAACAAGCAAAAATTAAAAAGATTTCATACACGTTGAAACATATAATTTTCTAACTGAGGGTGAGAGTACTGGTGATTATTCCTTGCATCACTCATAAACTTAATATAAATAGAATAAACATAAAGAAAACAGGTAAACAATGGCATTTATTGCACACAAAGTCTTTCTTGTTGCTCTTCTTGCAGATCCCTTGGGCCATTTCCCCCAAAATGGCTCTCTTCGGACACAGCCTCAACTATACGCCATGTATCGCACAGCTTCCAACCTCAGAAGTTGTGGTTCAACCCCCAGCGGTCCAACTCACTGTCCCAGGAGCTACTCTCGCAGCTTCCAACCAGCCCATCAATTCTGGCCATAAAAGATATTGCGTCCCTCCTTATTTTCGAGGATATTCCAGGCCAAGCAGGGCTTGTTACACCTGCCTGTCTGATTCCAAATATTTAAAGCGAAGACAGCCCACACATGGCAAGACTTACACTCTCCAAAGGACACCACCCTGTCGCTCATATAGATACATCAGATGTTGAACCCAAAGAAAAACAAGGAAACCAAGGAAGAAAAGGCTGCTTGGGTGCCTAATTTAGAAAATGTGGGCCAGACAGGTTTAACAAAATCCAGACATCCAGGATTAGTTGGAAGTTGTGCTCTCGTTGAAATAATTAGCCTGAGGAGGTAGGCATAGGTTGACATCTGGCCTCAGGTGGACCTAAATCAGGTTGTTCACCCCGTCTTCTTTAAACTCACTTAAGAAGGCTTTAGGTCAAATAAAGTGGCCCTTGTTTAACCCAATTGTCATTGTCTAGCCTCCTTATTTCATGGTTGTTCATTGGATGTCTACAGAAATCTTCTGGTTCTTCTAGATTTAAGCTCATAATAAGTATCATAGACTTCTGCTGGCTTTTGTTCTTCTTCTCCTTAGCCACAAGAGGACAGCATTGTTTCACTTTTGCCATCTTGATGACAAAGACCTGCCTTTCAAATTGGGGACATTGTTGGTAGAGATGTCACCATCATCAGAACAACAACAATGCCTACAACAACGTATCAAGAGTTCCCCCCTTTGGTGCACCCAGGGTCTTCTATGGTGAAGTCAACATGATATTACTAAATCAATCTTTGGGATAGAGGAACTGAATGAAATTTAAGGTTCTCTGGGGCCAGAGAGGGAGAACCTATGTTTCCCAACCCTACTGATCTTGGAGAAAACTTCGATATTAACAAACATTACAATTCCGCTAGTTGTGTCTAGTTGATTTTATTTTTGAAGTTGGCACACATTGTTGTAAATAGTGTCAACTTAACCTACCCAACTTTAGGAGTGTAGATGGGGAGGGATTATTCTCCCCGCTGAGTAATTTAATTTAGTGCAAACTATTTTCCAATTTTGACTTAAGTTTGCAGTGATTGAAGTTCACTGTACTTGAGGCATAAGTTCCAATGGATCATTTGGGCCACATAGTTGTGCCTCTGTTTGTAGTCTGTCTGTGCAATTTTCTTACAACAGCTGAGGATATGATCAATGGTTTCGTCAGCTTCCTTGCACAGTCTGCATTTTGGGTCATCAGCTGATTTTTCGATCTTGGCCTGAATTGCCTTTGTCCTGATGTCTTGCTCCTGGGCTGCAAGGATCAGGCCTTCTGTCTCCTTCTTCAGGGTCCCATTCATGAGCCACAGCCAGGTCTTCTCCATATCAGCTTTTCCTTCAATTTTGTCAAGGAACTTTCCATGCAATGTTTTGTTGTGCCAGCTGTCAGCTCTAGTTTGTAGTGCAGTTTTCTTGTACTGATTCTTTGTCTGCTGTGCTTTGAGGAGTTTCTGATTTTTGACTTCAATCAAAGCAGGTTCTTCACTTTGCTTTACACCACGTCAAGGTGGCACCTGCGCGGGGGGATTATTATTATTATTATTATTTATTTACCCTACTTATACTCTGCTTTTCTCTACCCCAAGGGGGACTCAAGGTGGCTTACATATGGCTTACATAAGTTGTATCCCCCTATTTCATGTGACAGCCTATTTAATGGCTCTACCCAATGCCAATTACCCATTTACCTCAACAGTTTAGAGTGGGCAAAAAACCCATGTTAAATAGGGGAAAAAATTCCTACCTGGGCCCAAAGCAACTGCTTGATAAACTGCTGTTAGGTGGGAGGGTGGGCCAACGTTTGCTGCTCCAATGCTAGGAGTTGAGAGGGATGTTGCGCTTCGACTCCAGTACTTGGTCTCATTCACTGGGTTGGGAAAATAGCCCTCCTCATCCAGCATGGCCAGAAGGGGAAACCCAATTCTATGAAAAAATGGAAGAACCCAGCAACACCAGCAACAGAAAATTGGACAATAGAAATGATGGATTTGGTCGAGATGGAGAACTTAACCTGCTTATTAAAAGAAAGAACACTGGGAAAAAATTGAATGATTGGAAACCTTTTATTGACTTTTTGCATAAAGAAGAAAATGATCTGTCAATGTTAAGTTTTGAAGACCAATCTGAAAAGTACTGTCGAAAGCTAGAATCACTGGGTTGCTGTGAGTCTTTCGGGCTGTCAGGCCATGTTCCAAAAGCTTTCTCTCCTGATGTTTCATCCACATCTATGGCAGGCATCCTCAGAGGTTGTGAGGTAGCCTATGAGGATGCCTGCCACAGATGTGGGTGAAATATTAGGAGAAAAGGCTTCTGGAACATGGCCATACAGCCCATAAGACTCACAGCAACCCAGTTTGAAAAGTGTTTTTGCTTGGAACAAAGCTGGTCCAACAATGAGGCGAATTAAGCAGTCGCTTCGGGCGCAAAACATACGGGGGCGCAGTTGAGACTGCTTTTTCTGTTGATTTGTTGTAAAACATGATGTTTTGGTGCTTAATTTGTAAAATCTTAATGTAATTTGATGTTTAATAGGCTTTTCCTTAATCCCTCCTTATTATCCAACATTTTCGCTTATCCAATGCTTTTATTTTTCAGTGATTGGTTTGGGGGGGGGGCGCCAAAATTCTGTTCGCCTACACTTGAAAATTACCTAGGGCCAGCTCTGGGTGGAATGGAAAACCTTCAAAAATCCAGTATGTCAGAAAGCCCCCTCCAATCCTTGATAATTGCATGTTGGTATTGGTGTTATCATAGCAAGTTGTTTTTTTTCCATTTTGAAGATGTTTTTGATGAGTGTTACCATGGGCAAGAGCATCTTCGGCATCCACTGGAGTAAGAGTTACTTTTCATGGAGTAGGTACAAGAAGTGGAGTGAGAGGAGCTGCATGTGGAACTGTGAGAAGGAGAGTGACATCCGAAATCAGCACTTCCGCAAGGGTGGTAATGGCTGTTTCTGTAGCCAGGAGCACCACATCTGGATCCAAAGAGGTAGTGACATCTGGACCTATAGCAAGACAAGCACTGGCTATAGCGGTAGCTAGGAGTGCGACACTTGGATCCCGAATTGTAGTGAGGGGAATAGCTCTTAGAACTACAACAACTCCAACATTTTCGCTTATCCAGCGCTTTTATTTTTCAGTGGTTGGTTGGGGGGGGGGTGCCAAAATTCTGTTCATCTACATTTGAAAAATACCTAGGGCTGGCTCTGGCTCGGAAAAAGAGTCAATATGGAACCTGAAGGGTGATGCCTATGTTATTCCCTGTAGCTGAATGAAGATAGATTGGAAGTGGACTCCTTTTCTTCTTTTCTTTGAATTTGAAGGACCTCCTTCATCCAGGAGAAGGTAGAAGCTGGAGACATCCAATTTTCATTAAGGATGGTGGTGGGCTCACATTAAAATAGAGATGAGAACTTGGGGAGGTGATATCTGCCATATGAAACCCTACAACGCTGCATTATCTTGATAAAATATTGATTCCTGAGTCAGTCTCTTAATGTGTTTCAAGTGGGTGTGGATGTGACACCGCATCATGTTCCGAGAAGTCAATTAGGGAAGAAAAACAAGCAAGACGGAGCCCGGAGCGTGTAGGGCTGTTGCAATTCCACCTTAATGAGTCTGTTGAAGATGTCAATGATGGGAGAGGCGGCGTGAGGTTTAAAGGAAGCCGAGATGTAAACCAGTTACAAAGCCAATACTCAGAATGTCAAATCATATCAAAGGCAGCCAACTGTGAGAAAGGATGCCATGATATTTGCCATGAATGAATAATGGAATCATATGATATGGAGTTAGAACAGACCGCAATCTCTGGTGGTCAGCCAGCCAAGCCAACCACCTGTCATGTGAGAAAAGCTTGATCAAAACACCCTTGACAAATGGCCATTCAGCCTCTGTTTAAAAGCCTCCAAAGAAGGAGCTTCCACCAGATT
Source organism: Anolis carolinensis (assembly GCF_035594765.1). Lineage (NCBI taxonomy): Eukaryota > Metazoa > Chordata > Lepidosauria > Squamata > Anolidae > Anolis > Anolis carolinensis. Next base: position 14,616,363 of record NW_026943825.1, on the reverse strand, counting down.
CTGATGCAGAAAATTCCACTGTTGAACAGCTCTCCTAAAGTTCAGGTGGAACTTCCTTTCCTTTGATTTGAACCCATGACTCCATTGAGTCCTAGGTTCCAGGGAAGCAGAAAACAAACCAGCTCCCTCTTCCTTATGACGTCTTTTCAAATATTTGAACACAGTTCTCATGTCTCCCCTCAACCGTTTATTCTGCAGGCTAAAGAGACCCAGCTCTTTGAGCTACTCCTCATAGGGCTTACTTTCCAGACCTCGGATCATTTGGGTTGGCCTTCTCTCATCATATTCCATCTTCTCAGTATCCCTCTTGAATACTACTGCCCAGGATTGCTCACAAGGTTGTTCCAGGCGAGGTCTGAACAAAGCAGAATAGAGTGTAACTACAACTTCCCTTGATCTAGATGAGTGGTTCACAAACTGTAATCTGTGGACCATCAGTGATCCGCAAGAACTAAAATACAGTCCCTGGCCTCAGCAGTTACTACTACAGATAGTAACATAACCCAACCAAAAAAAATTCTTGGTGTTTTCCTTTTTAGGTCTGTTCCTGGGGTTATTTGGGTTGCGGATTCAGAAAATTGCATTGGATAGACCACATCAGCTTTAGATGATTAAATATGGTTTTCTGTGGACAAGCAGATAGCAACTAATGGATAGCATATGTTCTCTATGTGAAACTAGAGCTGATGTGGTCTATCCAATGCAATTTTCTGAATCATCACCCCAAATAACCAAACCAAATCTAAAGTTGTCCAAAACCTGATTCGTAACCCTTTGGTACTAATATTGGAGAGTGATCCCTGGTCAAAGTGGTCCCTGGTCAAAGTGGTCCCTGATCAAAGATGTCCCTGGTCAAGTGGTCCTTGGTCAAAGTTGTCCCTGGTCAAGTGGTCCCTGGTCAAAGTGGTCCCTAGTCATGTGGTCTCTGATCAAAGATGTCCCTGGTCAAGTGGTCCCTGGTCAAAGTTGTCCCTGGTCAAGTGGTCCCTGGTCAAAGTGGTTTCTAGTCAAGTGGTCCCTGATCAATGTGTCCCTGGTCAATGTTGTCCCTAGCCAAGTGGTCCCTAGTCAAGTGGTCTCTGATCAAAGATGTCCCTGGTCAAGTGGTCCCTGGTCAAAGTTGTCCCTGGTCAAGTGGTCCCTAGTCAAGTGGTCTCTGATCAAAGATTTCCCTGATCAAGTGGTCCCTGGTCAAAGTTGTCCCTGGTCAAGTGGTCCCTGATCAATGTGTCCCTGGTCAATGTTGTCCCTAGCCAAGTGGTCCCTAGTCAAGTGGTCTCTGATCAAAGATGTCCCTGATCAAGTGGTCCCTGGTCAAAGTTGTCCCTGGTCAAGTGGTCCCTGATCAATGTGTCCCTGGTCAATGTTGTCCCTAGCCAAGTGGTCCCTAGTCAAGTGGTCCCTAATCAAAGTTGTCTCTGGCCAAGTGTTCCCTGGTCAAAAAAAAGTTTGGGAATTACTGTTCTAGACATGAGACTCCTTTTGATGCAGAATACTATTGCTTTTTTTAGCTGCTGTATCACATTGTTGGCATCATGTTCAACTTGTGGTCCACCAAGACTCCAAGATCTCAGCATTTCTCAATGTTTTTAGTACCCAACGCCACATGAAAGTGCACACCTAATTTACTAAATCATAGGATTTATGAACCGGGAAATCCATTCATTTCACTTTCTCCTAAGTTCACCTTCCTCTGAAATGTCTTTCCCAGCTGAATATGCAATCTGTAAACGTTGACAAGTTCTTCAGAACTTTGAAAATGCTCTGATCAGTCAAACTTCACAGCCAATACAGCATTCAAGCACCAAGTAAGATGAAAATATGTGAAAGCATCTCCCTATGAAAACCAAGAGAAGGGACTCCAGATTAGAGTCAGAAGAACAAACTGGTTTGGGAAGAAGAGCGACATTCATAAACATAACCACTTGCTCTTATTAGGCTTATTAAAGCCCTGAAGTCAAATAGTTATGAGTGACTCGGTGGAAAACCATGGCAGAAGATAAGGAGATATTAAATCCTTTCTAGCCCTTTGATAATAGAGAAGAGAGAAGAATTTTAAGTCCTTTCAAGTAAGATCGACTCCACCTGAACATACTTAAAACATAGTTACATATCTGTTAGCATTCAAATGTTATTGTAGCTAAGCTCTCATTGTTGGGAGAAGACATCATCAACCTAACAAGGGGAAACCTTCTGATAATTAAGGGTGTATCTCCAAAATAGAATAAATTCAGTTGATCCCATTTTGACTGCTATGGCTCAAGGCTCAGAAGCTGGAGCAACAGCGGGCACTCACTCCGCTCCTGGGATTTGAAGCTAGGACCTTTTGGTCTCCAGCTCAGTGCTTTAACGCACTTCACCAATTAGAGAAGAAAGTAGAAACAGTTTTAAGGAAGCAAATCCCCAAGCAGATAGGACATTGCAGCCTTGCAGGCAAGGGAGGGGATTTTTAAGGTAGTACAGGGAGGATAGTTCCACTGAGCTCCACAAGTCATTGCTCTTCCTTCCCCGGGCCTCCTTAAAATGCCTTGGATGGAATGCTGCATGCGGCTTTCCCCCTTTGATCAAATCATGCCAAGAAAATCCCATAATAGGTTTGCCTTATGGTTGCCATACACTGGAAATGGCTTGAAGACACACAATCAGAACACCTACTAATTATGACAGATCCATCCAAAATGCAAGGAATGGAGACTTCAGTGTAATGTAATGGGACAGAGGATTGTGTACGAGCATCTTTCCTGCTTTTAGAGATGCTCAGCGCTCCACCTGCGTGTCAATGTCATCACCAGGGCTTGGCCGTTGGAGACAGCAGCCAAAGCTGAGCTAATTACTCCCCGCAGGCAAGGAGAGGCAATGGGTGGAAACCTTGTGCTGGGAAAAGAGCTTTGAAGTCCTTGTGCAAGACGGCTATAATGGTTTCTTCTGTGTCAAGAGATCTTGCCGACTGTCAGCAACTCTCCTGCTGAGTTCCAAACCGACACATCAGCCATGCCCAAATGTCAGGGCTTCAAAAGGAAAGAAATTCAACCCATTATTGCAATGTTCGGTGCATCTACAATGTAGACCTGATGCAGTTGAACATTACTTCTAACTGCCATGTTCCAGTACGATAGGAACCCAGGGGTGGCAGTTTTACAAAGTCTTTAGCCTTACCTGCCCAAGGGTGCCAGTGCTTCAACAAACTGCAATTCTCAGAATCCATGACAGTTAAGGTAGTATCAAATGACATTTACTTAACATTAAATAACTGGCTCCAATTAGGACTTATTTATTTATTTACAGTATTTATATTCCGCCCTTCTCACCCCGAAGGGGACTCAGGGCGGATCACATTACACATATAAGGCAAACATTCAATGCTTTAACATAGAACAAAGACAAGACAAACGCAGGCTCCGAGCTGGCCTCGAACTCATGATCTCTTGGTCAGAGTGATTTGTTGCAGCTGGCTGGTCAACAGCCTGCGCCACAGCCCGGGCCCTTACATTTTACTATTGTCCTCTACCCATAGATATTATTCCCCATCTTACATTGCTTGCACCTACTCATCAGACTTATGGACTTTACCCATTAGTCTTATTTTCAAAAGTGAGTTGCACCAGCCCGCCCATCCCTGCCTAGAAATGGACTTTATTACAGGCTCATTGGTTGTTGCTTTGAGATTGTTTTTATTCTATCACAACTGCTATGTTGTTATGATTGTTGTTGTTTTATTCTGTTTTAAGATACTGTGTGTGTATTGAAATGTGATTATATTCTATGATATTGACCGGGCTCGTCCCAATGTAAGCTGCTCTGAGTCCCCTTGGGGAGATGGACACAGGGTACAAAAATAAAATTATTATTATTATTATTATTATTATTATTATTATTATTATTATTATTATTTATGACACAGCAAACAAGATAGATATGCTGGATTTCATATCACAAAATCACAAGTTGAACACTTCCCAAGTGTCTAGGACTGTGTGATGTATTTTCGGATGATGTGTGCAGATCCCAGCAGGGTGGCCTTTTGCAGTTGGCAGATCATAATTTTGTCAATGTCTATTGTTTCCAAATGCCGGCTGAGATCTTTTAGCACGGCACCCAGTGTGCCCATCACCACCGGGACCACCTGCACTGGTTTCTGCCAGAGTCTTTGAAGTTCAATCTGAAGGTCCTGATAGCGGCTGAGTTTTTCCTGTTGTTTTTCGTCAATGCGACTGTCACCTGGGATGGCGACATCAATGATCCAAACCTTTTTCTTTTCCACAACTGTGATGTCTGGTGTGTTGTGTTCCAGAGCTTTGTCAGTCTGGATTCGGAAGTCCCACAGTATCTTTGCGTGCTCATTTTCCAATACTTTTGCAGGTTTGTGATCCCACCAGTTCTTTGCTGCTGGGAGGTGGGACTTGAGGCATAAGTTCCAATGGATCATTTGGGCCACATAGTTGTGCCTCTGTTTTTAGTCTGTGTGATTTTCTTACAGCAGCTGAGGATATGATCAATGGTCATTATTATTATTATTATTATTATTATTATTATTATTATTATTATTATTATTATATTATGACACAGCAAACAAGATAGACATGCTGGATTTCGTATCACAAAATCACAAGTCGAACGCTTCCCAAGCGTCTAGGACTGTGTGATGTATTATTATTACTATTATTTTATTATGACACAGCAAACAAGATAGATATGCTGGATTTCGTATCATAAAATCACTAGTCAAACACTTCCCAAGTGTCTAAGACAGTGTGATGTATTTTCGGATGATGATGATGATGATGATGATGATGATGATGATGATGATATGCACCCATTGAGAGGTGAGCTTGGATGGATCAGATCATAGAACTATCTAAGGCTGGCTCTACACAGTCGAGTTAATGCAATGAGGTACCACTTTAACTATGTGGCTCAATGCTATGGAATACTAAGAGTTGCAGTTTGCTGAAGAACCAGCACTCCGATCTCTTAGAGCTACATGTCTCAGGATTTCATAGCACTGAGCCTTGGAACTTGAAGTGCTGTCAAACGGTATTCATTCAATAGTGTAGATGTTTTCCTTCTCCCTTTCTGTGATTCTACAATTCTATGGAACCAGTGACTTGTGCCAACTCCATTGCTGCTTTCCCAGTTGTCTAAACATAGTGCCATCTCAAATAATTGGGGAACGATTTCTTCCATGAGTGGCTTCCCATCTATGAAATCCCCACCACAGAAAACAATTTCCTGTCTCAGGTGTCACTCCGAAGTGAGTCATTCCCTAAGATTAGCTTGTAAGCAACCACAAACATAGACCCAGAACAAGTATCAGGGTTTGTTTATTTAAAAAAAAAATCTGACAGGTGCTATAATCAAGGCATATGACAAAATTGCTGATTTCATGCCATTTGTATTGAATTGCATTGAAAGAGAAATAATAAAGTCTCAGCCCTGAGACACGGATAGAGAGTTTTAATAACTCTAATTGCAGCACCTTAGACATAATTGAGGGAATAACAGGAGCCCTCAAAGGTGTGCCTAAAACTAAATGCATTTTTTTAACTTGTGTCACGGGAACACAATGCCTTTAGGAAGAACAGAAGGTGCCCCATAGAGTAGATGCCTTTCAAGTATTTTTTAAAATGGGATAGGAAAATCTTCATGAAATGGGTTCAAGTAAGGACGGAAAAATCTGTCAGTTTCACTTCCTTCATTTGTATTTTTAATTTTGGGGCAAATGTTTGTATGATGTAATGATACAATTGACACAGTTATATCAATGGGCCTCTTCTATTTTCTTTTAGTGTCAATGGGACCAACAGTCTGGTTGAGGAAATCAGCTTATATAGAAGCAATAGTTTACTTGTTAAATTATATAATAACTAGCTTTGCCTGGCCACGCGTTGCTATGGCTTATGGGAATCCTTTGTTGGCCAGGTGGAATAGCAGTGAATAGCCTTGCAGACTCAAAGCCTGGCCGTTTTCTGGAGTAGCTGGAGTTTTTTGTTGTATGAACGTAGAGGCATGGATGAGAGGTTGTGCTGCCAAGTTTAGTGTTTCTGGGATGTGTAGTTTTGTTGTTTTGTCCTAGGCCGAAATTTCATTACCCATATATATATATATATATATATATATATATATATATATATATATATACACACACACACTAGCTGTGCCCGGCCATGAGTTGCTGTGGCTTTTTTTAGGTGGTTACGTGTCTTAGAGGGGGGGAATCTTTTGTTGGGAGGTGTTAGGTGGCCCTGATTGTTTCCTGGAAGGAATTCCTTTCTTTTCAGAGTGTTGCTCTTTATTTTGTGTTTTGAGATGAAAGAGTGATGAGTACCGAATGGTTTGGACCTTCAAAGAGTGGGTGTTTCCCTGTTTTGGGAGGGGGGGATCCTTTGTTGAGCGTAAGAATGTAGAGACATGAATGAGGGGTTGTGTTGTCAATTTTCTAGGTTGGGGGACCTTTAGTTTTGTTGTTTTGCCCATTGGAGCGACACCATTATCCTTTTATATATAGATAGATAGATTTGGTTTCCGTCTCCAATTAAGTTCTGATGTAGTGGTTTAATCATTAGACTCAGATTCCAGGAGACCATGATTCAAATGCATGCTCAGTCATGGAACACAATATTCTCTCAACCCAATAAGAAAGCAATGACAAACTTCTCCTGAACAGATCTTGCCATGCAACCTCCATGACTACAAAGCCCTATGTTGGAATCAACCTGAAGATCGATGGTGGCAACCATAAGAAAATCTATCTCTGGTTTCATATTGAATGCACTACATCTCTCCCAATACATCATTGTATAGTAACATCTGGGAGAGAAAGGTTGGCCACAGAAACCCATAAATGGCAAGTCACGGCCTCAGCCCCAGAGGAAGCCAAGGACCAACATACTCTGAACAAATTTTCCAAGAAAATCTTGTGATGGTTCTGACCTAGAATTGTCATAAATCAGAGATGTCTTGGAGGCACACAACGACAACAACACATGATGCCTTTTTCCTCTATCATTTTGATGATAAAATGCTGAAACGAGGATTGGAGCATTGATTGGAGTTGATGTGGTCTATCAAATGCATTTTTCTGAATCCCAAACCAAATCTAAAATTGATCAAAAACTGATTTTTAACCCTTTTGGTACTGATGTTGGAGAGTGATCCCTGGTCAAAGCGGTCCGTGGTGAAGAGATCCCTGGTCAAGTGGTCCTTGGTCAAAAAAAGAAAAGAATGTGAATCACTGGTTTAAAGGGTTGAACCCAGAGCTTCCAAGTCAGAATCCAACTAGTACTAGATCCATGAATAGAGTCCAATAGTAAGTAAATTACCTGGTTCATTCCTAAATCTTCAATAGTTTTTATTTTTATTTTTTTTAAAATACCCTCAACCCAGTGAATCAATGGAGTCTACCAAAGTGTTCACTTCCACAGTTGGCTTACCAATAGATACAACGGATCTCTTTTATTGCTCAAAAGAAACTTTGCATTGAAGTTACATTTCGGTGAAAAAAGCTATTTTCAAAATAAATTGAATAAATTAAATAAAAGCAGAGTGACACTCCTCAAACCATTCCTGATTTTGTAAACACATCTGAAAGAGTAGGATCCAGCAGGAAAAGATAAACACATCCGCAGCAACTGCATTGCAAAGGAGTTTTAATTTTATTGAAAGCAACCATAAAGAAATCATCGGCTTCCATCATCCTAGAAATATGTGAGGTATATATAAGGACAGGCCCACAAATAAAGACGACAGCATTCAAATGTTCAGCCAGTGAAATTTTATAATTGTCGAAAAGCAAATATGAAAAACATTGGATCAGGAGTTCATAAGGAGTATTGCAGCACTTTTGAGGCTAAACGAAAAAAGAATAAATGCCTATCAAAACATTTTGTGGACCTAAGATCACAAATTTTTTTTGTTCTCTGAACCTAATATTTCATGCAGAAAATTCTCCTTTCACAAATTTTGCACAGAATAAGGTCTGAGTAGTGCAGAAAATTCTACTTTCTATGCTAAAAATGCAATTTTCTGTAGTAATAAAATACCATATGGGAATTTTCTGTAGAATAAGTCCCCGGCTGCAGTATTTTCCATGCAGAAAACATACACACAAAAATGCAATTTTCTGTAGCAAAAATATCCCATATGGGAATTTTCTGTACAATAAGTCTCCGGCTGCAGTATTTTCCATGTGGAAAACATATGCACAAAATAAAACCTGAATAGATCTTTGTTTAAAATGCTGGTTTTTCACAAATTTTGCACGGAATAAGGTCTGAGTAGTGCAGAAAATTCTACTTTCTATGCTAAAAATGCAATTTTCTGTAGCAATAAAATACCATATGGGAATTTTCTGTAGAATAAGTCCCCGTCTGTAGTATTTTCCATGCAGAAAACATACACACAAAATAAAACCTGAATAGATCTTTGTATAAAATGCTGGTTTTTCACAAATTTTGCACAGAATAAGGTCTGAGTAGTGAACATTCTTCAAACAAACTGCACTGTAGATGCATCTACATTGTAGAATTAATACAGTTTAACTACTCTGGCTCAATGCTATGGAATTATGGAAGTTGTAGTTTTACAAGGTCTTTAGTAGTTTACAACCTGCCTTGAGACCCCCTCAGGATAGAGAAAGGCGGGATATAAATGTGGTAAATAAATAATAAATAAATTTGTTTTATTTGCCTTGTCAAACTACAGCTCCCAGAATTCCATCACAATGAGTCAAGGAAGTCAAAGTGGGATCAAACTGCATTCATTGAACAGTGTAGATTCACCCTTTCTTATAGGGAGAAGAAGACACCTAAATTTACTCATTGTTTCTGTAGAGCAGAACCAGTTTTGAAAAAAGCAACTCTACTTGAACATCATGACAACCATGGAGTAGAGGAACATGGTGCCCTGAAATCAGATCAGCTGAAATAGCGGTTTCGGCCTGTGTAGTAGGGATAGGGACACATGGCACTATATGGATCATAGCAGCTTCCTCCATAACCAGAGATATAAGTATAGCCACGGGGCCTGCAGTATCTTCCTCCATAACTAGTAGGATAATTATATCCACATGGGTTGTAGCAACTCCCACCGTAGCTGAAAGGATAGCCATAGCTATATGGCAACTCATAGCAGCTTCCACCACAACCGGACAAGTAAGGATAGCCACATGGATTGGACAAACCACTATTGAAATTATAACCACAAGGGTCATAGCATCTTCTGCTAGAATTGGAAAGGTAGGCGCGTGGTCTGTAGCAACCAGAATCATATAAGTTGAGATATCTGTCACCGTCGCTTGTGGGGGATCCAAAATGGTGTGGTTTGGAGTTGCTTCCACGATTGCCGGAATCACCTGGTTGATATCCATTTCTACTAAGACCAGAGAGATGACTGTAACTTCGTGGTTTATAGCCACTTCCTCCATTGTTGGAGAGAGGGTCAGGACCATTGGGTTCACGACCAGGAAAGGCACCGTAACTGTTTGGCTGAAGAAAGCTGGTGTTGTAATTTGGAAGACCGTTGTAATAGCCTGGAACGTAGCAGTTGGCAAAGACATCAGAGGGGTCGGTGTAACTCCATGGCTCATAGTACATAGGCTCATACCACGGATGATAAAGGCCTTGTGAGCCGTAGATCTTTTGCAAGTCAAATGGCGGATAAGGACCGAATAGAATGAAACCAGCCATTTTGCTTGGGTGGAGGTACATCTGTAATTGAAAGTATTAAAACATTAATTGGTGCAAAGTGTCACTTTTATGGAGTCTCACTTATCCAAGCCTCGCTTATCCAAGTTTCTGGATTATCCAAGCCATTTTTGTAGTCAATGTTTTCAAAATATCGTGATATTTTGGTGCTAAATTTGTAAATACAGTAATTACAACATAACATTACTGCGTATTGAACTGCTTTTTCTGTCAAATTTGTTGTAAAACATGATGTTTTGGTGCTTAATTTGTAAAATCATAACCTAATTTATGTTTAATAGGCTTTTCCTTATTCCCTCCTTATTATACAAGATATTCGCTTATCCAAGCTTCTGCCAGCCCGTTTAGCTTGGATAAGTGAGACTCTACTGTATAAGTAGACTTATAGTAGACTATCCGAGACCTACTTGCCTTTCGGAAAGCCTGCAAAACCTTTCTCTTCCGACAAGCTTTCGATGGGCGAAAAACCCGGGGCTATGTCTGTTTTTATTGTTGTTTTTATTGTTGTTTTTATTGTTTTTATTATTTTAAAGCTAATTGTATTGTTTTAATCTATTTCTGTAAACCGCTCCGAGCCAAACTGGGAGTAGTGTTATACAAGTCTAATAAATAAATAAATAAATAAATAAATAAAATATAGCCGGGCAGCTTCCAAACAAAAACTTTGCTAGGTCTTACTTTCGGGGGAGGCCTTATATTTAGCAATTCAGCAAAACTTCTACTAGGTCTTTTTTTTTGGGGATGTCTTATTTTCAGGGAAACAGGGTATAAACTGGCATAAACTGGGACACAACTGATACTTAAGTGCTCAGACATTTCTGAGCATTGTAATGCCATTCTCCAATCAAACACGAAACGTATACAAAAAATTGTAAGTCAGAGGAAATTTCACACAGAAAGATACTTCTTGGTGCAAATTTCATACATTGCGAGGGTCAACATTGCATGCAACTGTGTCTATTGCATGGAGTAAGTAAGTAAGTAAAAGTTTAAAAGAGACTCAGGGCGGTTTCCAATATAAAATCAGCATAAAACATTGTACAATAAAACGCTGAAAACACTATAAAACGCTATAAGAATTAAAAACAGAGAACAAAACATAACAATTGACTAAAACAATCACATAAACAGAAGGAATATAATCACTCAAATAACATATGAATCTGAAAAGAAAAAAGAAAAAAGAGAAATGTCTACCAAAACTAAAGTAGAACCAAACAAATAAACTTCTCTGTTGGTAGAAGCCACTGTAAAAAGAAATCGGGACAGAAATATTCATACAACTCTATTAGGAGAAGTCATACAAAAATGTGCACACAAATATCTAAGATATAAAAGAGTGAAAACAGAACAGATGGAACAGAATTAAACTGTATTCGTTCCCAGCTTGACCATGAAGCAATGGCTCTTCATCTATGTCCAAATATCCCATAGAGATATCCCACTTTCCATATTTTAAGAAAATAGGGCATTTTCGACCTACCTTCGTATCCAAAGATTGGTGGATGAAAGTTTTTATCCTCACGGAACACAATGGAACAAAGAGTTCTGTTTTTTATACCTTTGTGTGCATAGCCTGAAGAACCAACTCAAGACGAGAAAGTCTAATTAGGGGGTCATTCCGAAATATTACATGGTGCACATACTAATTTCAGGCACTCGTCTAATTACTTTGATGTCAGCTGTGCTTATTATGATAACGCCAAACATATCATGGGCCGTATGGCATATAAAAGTAAAACTAACAGCAGTTAAAGTTATGGCAACTGTGTAAACATCCATTAATTGAAGGAGGCCGAGAAATATTTGGCAACATTGGTCTATAATTTCCACCAGCTTCCCTCCAGCATGGTCCACAGGACAGACCAGTAGGAACTACAGGTAATAGCATCGGAAAAGCAAAATATATTCCGTGCCTGCAATAAAGTTCTAGATCAATGATGGGCAAGCTTTTGCGCTTGGTGTGTCAAAATTCACCAAAAAACCTAGCATGACTTGGGTGGTGTGTCACTTTGAGAAAAAAAAAAACATAATTTCGCAATATGTATAGTTTAAATAACAAAAATATATAATTGTAATATATAACTGTATTCAATAAATCAAAAACTATTTACTACCATTATTTCCATGTACAACAATCTATGGTACCTCTTGCAGTTTCCACGCTGATTTCTCTCTATTCTAGTTTCAATGTAGTCATGAATAATGAATAATAATATAATAATATAATAGTAATAATATGATAATATACTACAATAATAATAGAATATATATATATATATACACACACACACAGTAGAGTTCCAGTTAACCGACTTCCGGTTAACCGACACTCCGTATTATCCGACGTCCCAGGCCCCTTGGGAGGCGCTCATGCACGTTGCTAGGTAGCTTGCTATCTACCTAGCAACGGGCACAGGCACCTCCCAAGAGGCAGGGCGGCGAGCAGGGAAGCGCCCGTGCGGGTTTCTAGGTAGATAGCAAGCTACCTAGCAACACGCAAGGCGCTTCCCAAGGGGTGGAGCGGTGAGCATTCTGCTTAAGAAGCACCCCTTAGCGTTGTTAGGTAGCTTGTTATCTACCTAGCAACGCGCACAGGTGCCTCCCAAGAGGCAGGGCAGAAGTGTCCCCTGTTGGGTGAGAAGGGCGGGATATAAATATTGTAATAAATAAATAATAAGTGCCCCTGCGCGTTGCTAGGTAGCTTGCTATCTACCTAGCAACGTGCACGTGGCACTTCCTTCAACCGGTTTGCTGGATAATAGGGCCTCCCTATTATCCGTCAGATCCAGTTATTCGACATTCAGCCCACCCTTTATGTCGAATAACCGGCACTCTATTGTATATATAAATGTAATGTGCATAATTCCCATGGAGTAAACAACAAAACCACTGGACCAAATCACACCAAATTTGGCCACAAAAGACATAGTCATCCAATCAATCTGCATGCAGCAGCGTGTCAGCAAAAATGGCTAGGCGTGTCAGTGCTGACACGCATGTCATAGGTTGGCCATCACTGTTCTAGATGATGCACTTGTTGAATGGCCATGTCCATAGCTCATGATGCCTATTCATTTATGTTGGACATTATTTTAAGGGAGAAGAACAATGAAGTTGCTTCTTTTATGAAGGTATCTCTAGAGGTTACTGATAAACCAGCCCTTCTGAAATTGAGATCTGTTTACTTGAGAGAAAATCCCATTTGGAACAGTGGGAATTTCTATTGAGTCGATTTTCATAGGACTGGACTTACTGAAATGACCACAAATCTATTGATTAGAAGTACCATGGAGTCAATGGTTGGATGGTGAGTCAACACAGAGATACATTGATTTAATGGGTCCATTCTAGGATGGTGGTAGAACTCTTTGTTCTTGCAAGTAAATATATCTGTTTCATGGTTTGGTGAGAGAAGTCACAGTTATGGCAAAGAGCATTGTTGACTGTGTTCTCAAAGCCAATCACAGGGTTGTTGTGTGTTTTCCGGGCTGTATGGCCATGTTCCAGAAGTATATACCTCACAACCTCTGAAGATGCCTGCCATAGATGTGGGTGAAACATCAGGAGAGAATACTTCTGGAATATGGCCATACAGCCCGGAAAACACACAACAACCCTGTGATTCTGGCCATGAAAGCCTTAGACAACGTATTGGGAAGGTGTCCCCTGACATATATCTTTGTAATGGTTAGACTGATGGAAGAATGGACAATTAGTTGGGCCTAGTAACTTTTTTATATTACCCTGTAATGTAATTTGAATGGGAGAATACAAAAAGCAATGCAACCTGCTATTAGTGAAATAATGCAGCTCCCTTCAGCTTTTACGATATCAGAATGAGTTACAATTTCCAACATGTGTGATTAAAGGTAACTTTAATAACCCTCAATTGCTGGATTTGTAATTACCTGATGCCCCACAAGGCCATCATGATAAAAAAATATCAAATGTTGGCTTTGTTCAAAGGCGTAATTCAGAGATTTGGTTCTCTCCAGGCAAGTGGATATTCCTGGCAGCCAACTTGGAAGGTAACTTTGGTCCATAATTGGAAGAACCTATCTTAAGGTTACCAAACACGATGCCTGTTTCAATTAACAAATGATGGAGCAAAATAGTGCAATTTTGAACCTGTGACTGAGTTCCTGGATTAAGAAATCCATTTGACATGGATTTCTGTGACCACGTTTTCCAAAAATATTTTTGTATCGCATCTTCTGATTAATGTCTGAAATGTTCGTTGGTACAAACAAACTGAAAATAGTTATTTGGCCAATTGATTATTTATATTAAAGCTTACGTAATAATGATGATGATGATGATGATGTGTTCCTGCTGGTTCTCTTGGCTATCTCAGCGGCTTTCGATACCATCGACCATGATATCTTTCTGGGTCTGCTCTCTGGAATGGGTCTTGGGGGCACTGCACTGTAGTGGCTCCTTCCTGGAGGATTATACCCAGATGGTGACGTTGGTGGACATCTGCTTGGACCCCTGGCCATTGACCTGTGGGGGTCCCGCAAGGTTCCATTCTTTTTCCCATGCTCTTCAACATTTCATGAAATCACTGGATGAGATCATCCGGAGTTTTGGAGTTGGGTGCCATCTCTCCGCAGATGACAAACAACTCTACTAACCTTTTCCACCCCATTCCAAGGAAGCTCCCCGGGTCCTAGATCAATGCCAGACAACTGTGAGGGACAACAAACCAAGGCTTAATCCAGACAAGACAGAGATCCTCCTGGTAAGTCACAAGGCCGATCAGGGTATAGGATGGCAACCTGTGCTCAATGAGGTTCCTTAGGCGATCCCTCGTAGTTCGAGGATGATGGTCCTCCATTTCTTGGAAGATGCCTGTGTCAACACACAGTCTTCACAGAGTGCGGTCCCAGCAGTGGTGTGATTAACACAACGAGAGTGGCTTCTCAGTCTGTTGCAGCCTTCTTCCGCCTTCACAGCCGTTGTAACATGTACCATGGTATCCTCCACCTGCTCCGCCGTTGAGGTCTTTGGGTCTTTGGATTGTTCTTGGTCTGGATCCTCCCCTGTGGCCACTCCTGGGAGTGTGTGACTCCTAGGCATGTCCGATCGATGAAAAAAATGTTTCAATTCTCGTTTCTAAAGTAGGGGGCGCTGGTGCTTCGATATAGAAAGTATTTCTGATTTTTTCACCCAAACATTTCGGATATTTCCAAAAATTCGTAATGATTCTAAATGTTTCTAAAATGGTGGATGCACATGCGCAATCGCCCAAAAAAAAGGAACCGGGGGGGGGGGACTTTTACAGGGCTCTCACGCCCTCATTTCTTGAGCTATCCTCATCAAATTTGCAATGCCCTTGCAAGTTGTGCAAAGATACTTTGAAAACTAGAAATTTCCTTGCTATATTTGTAAGAAGAAGGACACTGGAAATCAATGGTGTCTCTGGCTATGTAATCCCAAAAGCCTCAACCCAATGCCTTCAATTAGAAATGGACCAGTGACCACCACGCCAAGCAATGCCCTGGCAAGGAGTGCAAAGATACTTTGAAAACTAGAAATTCCCAAGGGCTAAGAGAAAGAACCAGCAACAAAACTCTAACCCTTTCTCCAAATCCCTCTGTGGGAACAGCCAGACTGGGCCCCTTTGCAGACCACCACCCTCTCCGCACAAAGCCCAGCCCAGAATGGCTCGACCGGGCTACACAACGGGCTTTTATGGCAATCTTCCATGTGGACACAGAGGACCCCAGCCCCCACCTTTGTGTCCATCGTGGAAGCTTCTGATTGGTCGGGGAGCGACAGCCATGTTAGGCTGTGCTAAGCTCCCATTCAAGGTAGGTTGCAGAAACAAAACAAAAAATTAAAATATTTTTAAAAATATATTTTAAAAAGGTTTTTTTGGGGAAAAAATTAATGAAACATTAAGAGACAATTAGAGAATGGGCCAACAATGGTTCTAATTACATTGCTGGTTGCGCTGAGACAATGTCTCAGAATGCGTATCAAAAAGCGAGAACAATCCGAAATAATTCCGATATACGATTCAATACGATTTTTTGGACATGACTCCTGTGGTTGTGCCCGCAGGTTCATTGAAACATGCAAGCCCCCTCACCACGTTAAGGTGACAATCCATCGAGGAAGACACAAGTCCGCAGTCTGGGGTTTCTCCTGGCTTCATCTGTGAAATCTTGATACTCAGGTGTCAGTGGTAGCTGGGAGGGCCTTCACACAGTTAAAATTGGTGCATCAGCTGGGACCATACATTGAAAAGCCTGACTTGGCCACAATGGTCCACGTCTTTATTACATCTAGAATGGACTACTGCAATGCACTCTATGTGAAGCTGCCTTTGAAGACTGCTTTTGAAGACGGCTCAGAAGCTGCAGTTAGTGCAAAGATCGGCAGCCAGATTACTAACTGGGGCTAGCTACAGGGAGCATGCTATGCCCCTATTAAAGCAGCTCCACTGGCTACCGACAAGCTTCCGGGCCCAACTGAAAATGCAGGTTATTACCTATCTTCTGGTCCAACCTATCTTCATGACCACATCTCCTTCCAGGAACCAGTGAGGGCTCTACGATCTGAGGGTTGATATATATCAACAGGGGATTGATATAAATCCATCCCCACATTCCGCATTATGTTGCGCATATGGTGAGGATAAACATAGTCAAATGCCATCAATACCAACAATGAGTTTATTGTGGTAGACGAAGGCTATAATTATCTTTTAAATGCCATCGCATATTATATGAACAAGGGGAAAAATACAAAAGGCATAACATCGTTCTATGTGTGGTGGTTTCACAAGCATTTTTGTTGTTAATGACTGTCATGCTCATGTTATGAATGAAAGAACTTCAAACCTTGCTCGTGACTAGCAGGCTCAGGGTGACTATGGCTTCTCTGACTGAGTTCATCCATGTATAGTATGGTCTTTCTCTTTTTCTACTGTCCGGTCTTCTCATCACACAACCAAACTAGGACAGCCTCAACTGAGTCATCTTCTAGTGAGACCTCAGCCTTGATTTGCTCTAAGACCCGTTCATTTAGAAATTCCCATAGAATATCTCCAGCTTCACATTTCCAACGTGTTGGTTTATTACTACCAGCTTTCTTGTCTCTTCCACTTTCAAAATATTGGAACAGCGGCTGCATCATGTAGGTCAACTGTGCCTTGGAGTCAACCATCAATCTTAACGGCAACCCTTAGAAAACACACAACCATTCATTCCATGAAATTAAAGGCAGCAGAAGGGTGTGTGGACCAACTCAGTCTACACAACATTGTTTTGGGGGAAAATAAGAAGCAAATTGTAGCTTCGTGAGAAAAATAAATAATGGGGTGCTAATGTTGATCTTCCTGTCCATGAGTTGTCCACCAATCTTCTGCTCTCCCAAGGGAGGACTATAAAAAAGGCCAACCGTTCAGAAAACAGCCAGAAACATCTTCAGGCTTTCTACCATCCATGGTCCAGGTGAGTCCACCTTGTTTGTTTGTTTTATATGTTTTATATTCATCCAACGTAGGACACCAGGAGTTAAACAAGGATAGGATGATAACACCAGAAGAGTTTGCGGAGAACTTCAAAGGTCAGGATTAGCCAAGAATATTCTTTGCTCAACCTTGGAACCAACATGGAATTATGGATTGCTAAGGTTGCTGGGTCAACCCAAATTGCTAATAATGACATGCTTGATCATACTGATGTATCAATATTTAATAGTTCTCCTGTAACTTCATATTACAAAAGGAGAATTCAAGGGTGGGGATTCATGGGTGGGAATGGGAAAGTGGTGGGATTGGGGAAAAATATTTGTATTTCGGTTGCGGAATATCAAGATTGTATTTTTTGATGTTTGTGTGTATATGTGTGTGTGTATCTTCCACAATAAAATAGTAATAATAATTATTATTATTATTATTATTATTGACACAACGACGTTGTATGACACGGCAAACAAGATAGACATGCTGGATTTCGTTTCACAAAACCACAAGTCGAACACTTCCCAAGTGTCTAGGACTGTGTGATGTATTTTCGGATGATGCATGCACATCCCAGCAGGGTGGCCTTTTGCAGTTGGCAGATCGTAATTTTGTCAATGTCTATTGTTTCCAAATGCCGGCTGAGATCTTTTGGCACGGCATCCAGTGTGCCCATCACCACCGGGACCACCTGCACTGGTTTCTGCCAGAGTCTTTGAAGTTCAATCTTGAGGTCCTGATAGCGGCTGAGTTTTTCCTGTTGTTTTTCGTCAATGCGACTGTCACCTGGGATGGCAACATCAATTATCCAAACCTTGTTCTTTTCCACAACTGTGGAAAATAATAATAATAATAATAATAATTATAATTATTATTATTATTATTATTATTATTTGCTACCCATTCCTCCTTGCGGCTCAAAGTACAGTAGAGTCTCACTTATTGGTGTGTGTATGTGTGTGTGTGTCTATCTTCCACAATAAAATAATAATAATAATAATAATAATAATAATAATAATAATAATAATAATAATAATAATTTGCTACCCATTCCTCCTTGCGGCTCGAAGTACAGTAGAGTCTCACTTATCCAAGACTCGCTTATCCAAAGTTCTGGATTATCTAATGCATTTTTGTAGTTGATGTTTTCAATATATCGTGATATTTTGGTGCTAAATTCGTAAATACAATAATTACAACATAACATTACTGCGCATTGAACTACTATTTCTGTCAAATTTGTTGTATAACATGATGTTTTGGTGCTTAATTTGTAAAATCATAACCTAATTTGATGTTTGATAGGCTTTTCCTTAATCCCTCCTTATTATCCAAGATATTCGCTTATCCAAGCTTCTGCCGGCCCGTTTAGCTTGGATAAGTGAGACTCTACTGTAATAATAATAATAATAATAATAATAATAATAATAATAATAATAATGGCGGTCCCGGTGGTGATCGGCACACTGGGTGCCGTGCCAAAAGATCTCAGCCGGCATTTGGAAACAATAGACATTGACAAAATTACGATCTGCCAACTGCAAAAGGCCACCCTACTGAGATCTGCACGCATCATCCGAAAATACATCACACAGTCCTAGACACTTGGGAAGTGTTGTGATTTTATGAAACGAAATCCAGCATATCTATCTTGTTTGCTGTGTCATATAGTAATAATAATAATAATAATAATAATAATAATAATAATAATAATAATAATAATAATAATAATATTAAAAACCCAAATCACTAAAGTAATGTGGATTCTAACAAATCTAACAAATCTGAAAGTTTGGAAACCATTTCTGGACTTTTTTAAGCATTAAGAAATCCAACAATGTATTAATCTGTGGTTGTGGTAATTAGTAATTAGTAGGATTATTTAGTTGGAACTTAATAGTTGAATAATTTGGGTATTTTATTGAAATTAGATGGTCAGAGTTATGTTGTGTTTTCGTTCTCTCTGTCTTTCTATTCTTTTTCTTTGTGTCTGTCTTTTCCTCTTCTAAAAGTGAAGATGTTCTTGCCTTCTCTTCCATTATTTCAGACCCACCACTATCTCTCCAAGATGACTTACTACGGGTGTTTGGGTTACTGTGATCCATGCAACTACAGTTTACCAGAGAAATGCAGTGCAAGCAATGGTTACCAACGTTTGTACATCCAAATTCTTCCTTCTGAATATTATGCATGTAGCCCTTGCTGGGACAACTATGGTCACCAGATCAGTTGTGTCTTCCCTTGGTATAGGATGAGATTTAGCTATTGCTCGCCTTGCTACAGCTACAACTGTTGCAGTCCTTCCTATTACTGTGACCCATTTTGCCACACCTTGAAGTCAAGTGACTACATCCCTCGGTACAAGTCAACTTCCAGGTATTGCTTGCCTCATGGCAGCTACAACTACTCTCCTTCCTATGGTCCCAAAACAAGGTGTTACTCCCCTTACTACAGCTCCAAGACCAAAGGATGTAGCCATTCTTCCAGCAACCATCAGTTTACCCATCGCTATGGTTCCCCATCAAGTTATTGCTCCCCTTGCTACAGGACTGAGACCATAAGAGGCACTCCTTGCTATAGTAGTAATGAATGTTCCTCTTGTTATAGTTCCCCATTGAGCAGTTGCTCTTCTTGTTATGACGCCAAGACCAAAGCATGGAGCCCGTGCTATAGTAGCAATGAATCATCCTCTTGTTATGGTTCCCCATCAAGCAGTTGTTCCTCTTGTTATGCCTTCAAGACCAAAGGATGTACGCCTTGCTACAACAACCACCAGCATTCTCCTTGCCACAGATGCTGCTCTCCTTACTACACTTCCAGATCCAGATGTTGCAGTCCTGGCTACACCTACAGACGGTGCTCTCCTTGTTGTAGTTCTAAGGGCTATTCCCCTCACTACAATTCAGGATCGAAGTGTCGCACTCCTAGCTACCGCTATAGCCAGTGCTTGTCTTGCTATAGGTCCAGATGTCACTCCCCATATTACCACTTTGGATCCAGATGTGGTGCTCCTGGCTACAGAAACAGCCATTACTACCCTTGCAGAGGTGCCGATTTCGGATGTCACTCTCCTTCCCACAGTTCTACATGCAGCTCCTCTCACTCCACTTCTTGTACCTACTCCATGAAAAGTAACTCTTACTCCAGTGGATGCCGAAGATGCTCTTGCCCATGGTAACACTCATCAAAAACATCTTCAAAATGGAAAAAAAACAACCTGCTACGATAACACCAATACCAACATGCAATTATCAAGGATTGGAGGTGGCTTTCCGACATACTGGATTTTTGAAGGTTTTCCATTCCACCCAGAGCTGGCCCTAGGTAATTTTCAAGTGTAGGCGAACAGAATTTCGGCATCCCCCCCCCAAACCAATCACTGAAAAATTAAAGCGTTGGATAAGCGAAAATGTTGGATAATAAGGAGGGATTAAGGAAAAGCCTATTAAACATCAAATTACATTATGATTTTACAAATTAAGCACCAAAATATCATGTTTTACAACAAATCAACAGAAAAAGCAGTCTCGACTGCGTCTCCGTATGTTTTGCATCCGAAGCGACCGCTTAATTCGCCTCATTGTTGGACCAGCCCTGATTCCACCAATAATCCTTTGGACATCCAGAAGCTCTGAAGGGACTGAGGAACAATTTCTAGACCTTCACTAGATGTTCTTCAATACAGTCCTTAATGCAAAAATATTTTATTTGATTTCTTGGGCTTCTTGAAAGGTCAGGTAGAGTCCTTGTCAGTGGACTTTTGGGTTTTTGAAGAAACTTGAATGGATCTGTATCCAAAGTGTTGATACAGCTTGCTTTGCTATTTCTTTTGAAATTAAAGCTAAAACCTGGAGAAGACCCATTGAAATGGATTTTCTTTCCTTATCCCTTTGTGAGGAAGGAAGGAAGGAAGGAAGGAAGGAAGGAAGGAAGGAAGGAAGGAAGGAAGGAAGGAAGGAAGGAAGGAAACCAAGTTTTCTACTGTGGCTTTCCAGTTTTGTTCTGGGGATTTTTCTGTTTTCTCATTGAACATTGCCTTATCTCAAAAAGGGATACAGACAAAACAAGCAGGCATCTCCACAAGGTTTAAAAGAAAGGAGAAATGTAGGTGAAAACTATAAACACCACTAAATATGTGTAGGACCGGGGCCTTTTGAATTTCCCAACTAGGGTAAAATCTTTGAATCAGTTAGATGTATTTATGTTTTGGTTCACGATTTGGCAATCGGGTCACTGGGTCAACTCAGGATGGAGCTGACAAATAGGATTCCCTTCTGAATGATAGTAGTGGGATTGAGTAAGAGGAAAAGAGATTTCTTCAGAGTAAGAGACTCTTCTTCAGAGATTTCTCTAGGTTTCTACAGAAGGAAACCTCATGGTGTTTAGCTAGGATTTTCATCATAGATTCCCATAGATGTAGATATATTTCAAGATCAAGATATATGCCGGTGAGTAATGGAAAACGATTTGGACTACTGCTTTCCACATACTACCTATTAACTCTTAACTCAGTGGTTCTCAACCTATGGGTCCTTAGGTGTTTGGCCTACAGCACCCAGAAATCCCAGCAAGTTTACCAGCTGTTAGGATTTCTGGGAGTTGAAGGCCTAAACATCTGGAGACCCACAGGTTGAGCACCACTGCTCTAACTCAACGTGTCATAGAAGAGTATTTGCTCACTTGTTTTGTTTGCAAAAATAAAAGTTTGAACATTCAAGGAAGGACCTGGGGTATTTCTATAGGAACCAAACAAATCTTTCCTCTTCCCTTCAGCTACAATTCAACCTGAAAGGTAGCTTATCCTCACCAGTAGTTACATCCTCTTGAAGCCAAGAGCCTCAGGAGAACATTCAAGTCCTACCAGCTGGGCCATTATCTCTAATCTCTTTGAAAATACTATAGGATGATTTCCTGGGAGTATAGGGATGTGACTGGCAACGTGGGGCGGAATTAGGAATGGGGAAACCATTCAGTCTGGTAGAGTTGTTTCATCTTGGTCTGTATCTGTCAACGTTGTCATCTAACCCTGCCATTTGCAATATCTTAATTTCCTTGAGTAGGGATTGACTTCTACAATGCATCTAATTGAAGCAAACCATTTCCAACCCATCTGCTTCCTGTGCCTTTGAGCGTATTTCCCACAACTTGAGCACTTCAGTCACTCATGGGCATTTTGTGCATTGTTTTGCCCTTGAAACCGACTGTAAGCTTTAGAAATGGCGTGCATTTTCCAGGAACAATGGAGAATGTAACCTTTGTTAGGTTTCCTGAATTCAACAAAATGTCTTTCCATTGCTAAGGGTGCATTTACAATGTAGAATTAATGCAGTTTAACACCACTTTAATAACTATGGAGTTGTAGTTTTATATATCCTTGTCTGTCAAAGACTTCTGTTGTCTTACCAAACTAAATGTTCACAATTTCATAGTATTGAGCCAAGACAGTTAAAGTGGTGTCTAACTCCATTGATTCTACAGTGTAGGTGTACCCTGGGTCTATTTACAATCTGATAGAAGGATTTGAAGGTGGATGTCAAGGGAAACCTTGCTTTGCATCTCTGCCATAAAGATATCTCTTCCAAATTCAAGCAGCATGACTACCGATATCTCCATGGTAGGCCTCTTCCCAACCAGTAGACCTCCAGTCTTCAACCAACATGGATTCCATCTTTCCATCTCAACAGATCTGACAATAGAGCAGACATTGCCACAGATATACACAATTGTGTCATGTTCTGCCTTGAATCCAAAGATCTGTAGAGATAGATATGGCTGTTGGGTGTTTTATTTTGTTAGAAACGTTCATCAAGGAACAAGGCAATGTTAGATCAAGATGCTTACAAGCTACTTGGGTTTGAGATGCAAAGAAGATAGAGACAGTGCGGCTGGATCTACACTGCTATATAATCCTGATGATATGCCTTGAACAGAGCCGGTCCAACAATGAGGTGAATTATCCAACATTTTCACTTTTCCAATGCTTTTATTTTTCAGTGATTGGTTTGGGGGGGGGGGGGCACCAAAATTCTGTTCGCCTACACTTGAATAATACCTAGGGCTGGCTCTGGCCTTTAACTGGATGATATGAGTCTACACTGCCGTATAATCCAGTTCAAAGCAGATAATCTGGATTCAGAAATTGGATTACATGGAAGTATAGATAGGGCCTGAGATGGAAGGATGGAAATCAGTAGAGAAGTTGGTGTGGGAGAGAAGGAATTCACTGCCAGAAAAGTTGGCAAAAATTACTTTCTTAGATCTTACTTTTTAACTGATTGCAAATTCATGAAGCAGGTGGTTTGGACAATAGCTAAACTAATAGTGTATCAACTGAACCTTCATGTTTGGAGGAAGTAGATTTGTGAAGGTGGAGGTGGACCATATGCCAACACGTAGTATTATTTTCATGGTTTTTTATAAGGAATATATAAAAACACATGAGGCAAGATACTGGACTTGATGGATGCTCGATCTGATCATGCAAGATGTTTTGTTTATGTGCAGAAAGTTGGGAAATGCATAGGTAGGAAGGATTTCCAATGTGGAAGTAGCCACCAGGTGGCACTTTGAGAATCATTTACGAGTGAAACTTAGAACACCTTGGAGAAATAAAAAGAATAACAGAGGATGTCTCGGTACTACATATAGGTTTTATTGCATGACACATAACAGGCTTATAGTATGAGAATGGTTCTTTCTTTGAGGGTGGACAGTTAATTAGAGGGATGTTCTGTCTATCTTCATTTCCAAGAAATGATCATCCTCCCAGTTGGTTCCTTCAGACTGATAGTGGAGGAAATGCTTTATGGGACATATTGAGAAGATGGGGTGGCCAGACCACTGGTGGAAGAGGAAATTGGGCATGTCAACATGGGTTTATGGGTATTTACAAAGGAATGTTCCAGTTCAGTCTTTCAAAAAATGGATTAATAAATTAATTGATTAGCTAATGCCCTGACCGCCCAGAATTCAAGGTGGGTTGGAGATGTGATGTCCTCCTACTTTTCCAAAGTCCTGGTCCAACCACATTAGTCATGCATTTGGTGCTCCATCTTCTGTTCCATGTGGAGTTTAGAAGAACCCGCAATAACCTCCATAACAGCCTCCACCATAGCTTCCACCATATCCATATCTTCTAGAAGGGAAGCTTCTTCTTGACCCATACCCACACCGGAAGGCACGAGGGTCATAGCAGCCTCCCCTGTTAGTGTACCGATAACCATAACTGCATGGCTGGAGTCCTGGAGAACCATACCTGGAGCCATAGCCATAACCTCCATAACCACAGCCATACTGGGGATAGTTGCAGGGGCCTTGGTTACCATACCCATAGCCATAACCTCCATAACCATAGCCATACTGGGGATAGTAAGGTTGGTAGTAGGGCGGGTAGCAGGGTTGAAAGTATGGTGGATAGCAATCTAGTCCTCCATAGAAGCCCATCTTTCTGACAGAGAAGGGGACCTGAAACAAGAGGAAGAAAAGTCAACAGTGATCCATATTCTACATTGCTACAGGGTGTGTCTATGGAGTAGAATGAAAGAAGTTGAACCAGGCTTCGAATACTGTGGCTCAATGTTATGGAATTCTGGGAGTTGTACTTCGATGAGGCACCAGAACTCGGGCAGAGAAGGCTTCCATAGATGGAGACATTGTATTGCATTTAAGGTGGCATTCAGTCTACGATGTGGATACACTCTTAGAAGATATTTCTTTCACGCACTCACTTTTTATGATCTGTAGATGTTCTGGTTCAAAATGGATGGAAACAGAAATCTTTATATCCTCTTAACAGGGATGGGAAAATCTACCAATTTCTTCTGTTCCCTCAAATTTGGATTTTATGGGTTCTCTCACACACTCATCAATTTTTCCCTGTCTTTCCTTCTTTTTCTCTCTCTGTGTGATGGAGAAGAATTAAGTCCACAATGGTGACTTCAGCAAAATATGTATATAGATATAGAAAGATATAGGTATATCTTCACTTACCTGGATGTAAATCACATAGGATTAAATGAGGTCTACTTCAGAGTAGACTAGAATAAGTTTGCCCAAACAATCAGCAATGTCAGAAGAAAGTTCAGATAATGAGACAGATGGGAAAAAATATTTGAATTTTTTTAAAGGTTGAAATATATGTCATCTGTGTTGAGAAAACCTAATGCGAAGAATTCTGGACTGATGAGAAACTTCACAATTTGGCCTTTATTTTCTGCAACATTCACAAATTTATTCACTCGGGAAACTTTTATTTTTATATACAAAACACAATAGAAAGATTCTGAGCAGAAAATATGGGGATTTTGAATTTTGCTCTCAGAATTATCAGAAAATGAAAAGGTTGTTTTCTGTGCAGAAAGAACTGCTTTCAGTACAAAAAGTACAAATGTTTGCACATAATAATTCTCCAACTATAACATACGATGATCAGAAAATAGCATTCAAGGTACAGAAGATAATGTTTTGGGGCAGAAATATTTTTGCCACAGAAATGCTCTTTTTGGCGCAAAAAAGAAATGAGTTCATAAGTCTTCAAAAGATTAATCTTTTTGCTGTAGGAAGAAACTTGCTAAAATTTCTCACTCTTTCCTTAGAGATGAAATTTAACAAATTCGGTTCAGTAAGTTAGCAAAGAAAGTAACATTGGAAAACCAAGAAGCATTTCTTAAGTGTTGGGAAATCCTGACGAAAGGAATTCTGAACTGACCTGAATATTCACATTTGGATCCTATTTGGTTCAAAATTCAGTTTTAAAAAATCGAAAACGGAATTTTCTGCTCAACGTTTTCTTTCCTGTACAAAAAATAAAAAAGCAATTTTCGTATAACACTGTCAAAAGACTCCTTTCTAAAGGTCACCTTTTGTTACAAGATTTCAGGAATGATTTACTAGGACTGCTTTGAATTTTCTGTAGCATTTAACTCATTTCTAATCCCACCCAAATTTGAACGTTTCCAGACAGATGCATCCCGTTCTTATAAACCGAATCATACTCACCAGTTTTCAGAGGAATGCGGGGATATCGGAGGGGGGTGCTGACACCAACACGCTTATATGTATCCCTATTCACCCCTGGGGTGAATGAAACATACCTTTGTTCTACCAGTTTTAATTAGCTCACAACCAAAAAAAAATTCAACCTGAAACTTCTCGCACCGCTGTAATTAAATTTTCCCTCTTCTTCATACTCGGAATCATTGGTTTATCAGCCAAGCGATGCCTAACGCAGCATGCTGGCGGGTCGCCAAGAAAAGATTTAATGACAAATCGTGCAAACCTGTTTGGTTATTATTATTATTATTATTTTTAGCACATCAAAGAGCGTTATAGTCACGAGAAGGCGGCAATCATCCAACAACAACTTATTAACACACGCCGACAGAGGTTGAAATGAATATACAATTTTGACTTTTAGCGAGGTTTCAGATTTTCTACTGAGATAATCCGAACCCAGGCGCTGCATGGCATTGAAAGCTAGCTTTTAAAGTTCAGCTCGGGACTTTTGGTGTTTGTCAAAATTTGGCTGACGTTTTGTTATACTGGAGGCAGAGCTGGTCCAACAATGAGGCGAATTAAGCGGTCACTTGGGGCGCAAAACATACGGGGGTGCAGTTGAGACTGCTTTTTCTGTTGATTTGTTGTAAAACATGATATTTTGGTGCTTAATTTGTAAAATCTTAGTGTAATTTGATGTTTTCCTTAATCCCTCCTTATTATCCAACATTTTTGCTTAACCAATGCTTTTGTTTTTCAGTGATTGGTTTTTTTTGGGGGGGGGGGGGTGCCAAAATTCTGTTCGCCTACACTTGAAAAATACCTAGGGCCGGCTCTGACTGGAGGCATGCTTCGCCTCTGGCGATAACCCAGCAAAGCAACCAGTTCTCCTTGTGGGATGTGTTGACTCAGCTCCCTTTGTTGGGATGCCAGAGATAAGGACAGGATGAGGACTATGAAATAATCTGGGAGGAGGGGGTATGAAGGTGGCTGCCTGCCACAACTATCATGTAAACAACACAAGAACTTTTAGTGCTATTACATGTGAGGATGTTGTTCGAATCTGACTATCTCTTCCCTTATTAAAATTGTTCTGAGTCATGAAATAACCTGATCAGGAGACATTGTTATATCAGCTGTTGCCCCATGTCTTCCTATGTGCAAGTATAATGTTACTTTTCTTTTCCGGTTGTTTATGGTTTAACTTCTCGACATTGAAAAGTGTTATCTGCCCAAGTTCAATGACCCTTCTCTCATTGGATTTACTACCTCATCACATGGGGCAATTGAAGCGTCCCACAATGCTTCTGCCCCAGTTCGCCCATAGATCCCCATGCCACCCATCGAATGACATACGGTGACTTCCTGTGCGACTCTGTGGGCGAACTAGCATGGTGGGATGCTGACACCACCGCTTTGTGTTCCACAGGGAACAACAAGGCTTTGGTGCAGCGGTGACACTTTCCCACGTGGGATAGGGAAGTGTCAGCTGGCAGCCGAGGTGCTGGGATTGCCCTGCTGCCATCATGATTCACTAGGCTGACACATGAGCAGTAAATAATAGTTTCTAGCATTTTCCATCCTTCCCAGTCTGCTGGGAGGAAACTGGTTTTGTTACCTATGCAACCACCTTTGTTTGGGGAAAAGAACATACCCAAGCCACGCCAATTAAATTTATATGGCTCTTTTTCAAAATCTGAGAGAGGTGTGGCTGAGGAGAAGGGAAACATCATGTACTGCCATGCTACTGTATGGAAAGATTGGGAGGGTGGGATAAACAATAACAAGGACAACAGATGAATAGAAAAATTTCTGTGCTGATTTAGACTCATAAAATCATGGAGTGGGACGTGATCCTGTAAGAATCACATCGGTTAAGTTCAGAAATCCAGAGTTCAAAGACATAAGTGTCTGGAATACCAGTCAACAACATCTTACAGATTATTTAGAGAGTGAAGGTGGTAGCAGAAGTTCTTGTAGATGGAAGGTGCATCTACACCAGGTATAGGGAAACCCAGGCCCGGCCCCTTGGGCTATTTACTCAGGCCCTCCCTTTTCACATTATCCTATTAGCATACCAGGCCAGATCCTGGAAAAGATCATTAAGGAAGTGGTCTGCAAACACTTAGAAACAAATGCGGTAATTGCTAATAGTCAACACGGATTTACAAAAAACAAATTATGCCAGACTAATCTGATCTCTTTTTTTGATAGAGTTACAAGCTGGGTAGATGCGGGGAATGCCATGGATGTAGCCCATCTGGATTTCAGGAAGGCCTTCGACAAGGTCCTCCACGACTTTCTGACAAACAAACTAGTCAAATGTGGGCTAGGCAAAACTACGGTTAGGTGGATTTGTAATTGGTTAAGTGAACGAACCCAAAGGGTGCTCACCAATGCATCTTCTTCATCTTGGAAAGAAGTCACGAGTGGAGTGCCATCTGCAGGGTTCCGTCCTGGGCGCGGTTCTGTTCAGGATCTTGATTAACAACTTAGACGAAGGGTTAGAAGGCACGAACATCAAGTTTGAAGATGACACCAAACTGAGAGGGATAGCCAACACCCCAAAAGACAGGAGTACAATTCAAAACGATCTTGACAGACTAGAGAGATGGGCCAAAACTAACAAAATGAAGTTCAACAGGGACAAATGCAAGACACTCCATTTAGGCAGGGAAAAAAATGAAATGCAAAGATACAGAATGGGGGACGATGCCTGGCTCGACAGCAGTATGTGTGAAAAAGACCTTGGAGTCCTTGTGGACAACAAGTTAAATATGAGCCTACAATGTGATGCGGCTGCTAAAAAAGCCAATGGGATTCTGGCCTGAATCAATAGGGGAATAGCGTCTAGATCCAGGGAAGTCATGCTCCCCCTTATTCTGCCTTGGTCAGACCACACCTGGAATCACACTGTGTCCAATTCTTGGCACCGCAATTGAAGGGAGATGTTGACAAGCTGGAATGTGTCCAGAGGAGGGCGACTAAAATAATCAAGGGTCTGGAGAACAAGCCCTATGAAGAGAGGCTTAAAGAGCTGGGCATGTTTAGCCTGCAGAAGAGAAGGCTGAGAGGAGACATGATAGCCATGTACAAATATGTGAGGGGAAGTCATAGGGAGGAGGGAGGGAGCTTATTTCTGCTGCCCTGCAGACTAGGACGTGGAACAATGGGTTCAAACTACAAGAAAGGAGATTTGCTGTTGCCCGGAAAGAAGAGCTGGAGAGGGAAGGAAGGAGAGCCCAGGGCAGCCGTGTGTGCCAGCATGGTATGTCAAGATCCTCATCTCCACAGGTGGATGCCCAGGGCTCCTCTTCCCTCCTGCTCCTGCTCGTCTTCTTTCCAACTTGTCCTTGAGGAAGGCACCAGATCCCATCTGATTCTGGATACTAAGCAGGATCAACCTTGGTTGGTACTTGCATGGGAGACAGTCAATGAATTTCAGAGTAAGAATTAATAAAGCTTCGTAATAAAATTTCGTGCTAATTATGTTCTGAAAGCAATTTAGTCTATTTAGGAGGAAGGAAATGCTGCTGAGGCCGCATAGCTCAGGCATAGCTCGTGGATGCGGCCTTGGATAAGTCAAGCAACCACATGTGGAACACTCCTCCCACACACAAACCCATGGCTTCCCTACCCCACTCCAACTGCGCTCAGCCCCCCCCCCCCCCCATGCCCCACTCTCCAGGCCCAGTCCACCCACCTGGCCTGCTACGTGGCCCCCAAATTAAAAAGCTTTGACACCATTTTAACTGCCATGGCTCGATGCAATGGAATCCTGGATGTGTAGTTTGTTGGGGCCCCAGAATTCTTGGATACAGATGGCCAAAGACCTAGTCAAATTACAACCTCTATGATTCTATATCATTTAACCAGGCCAGTTAAACTGCATTCATTCAACAGTATAGAAGGTCCACCCAAAATCTTCTATAACAATGCATTTTTAAAGAATATTCACTGCTCAAATCTTATTCTGCACAAAACTTAGCACTGATAACACTACTCCCGTGGAAGAACCAGATATTTCAAGCTCCCCAGGGAATGTATCCTTTAACAGAAGACAGTCTTTCCAGCAACAAAGATCCCAGACACAGCAGCTTCGCAGGAGTCAACGATTGGCATTTAAAGGGGATGCTGGATAGCAGATTGCTTTGGGAGCATTTGGGGAGTTCGGTTCCCTTCGCTGTTATTAGATCTAACTTCTATAAAAGTGTCTTGCACTGTGAACTTTTTGTGGTATCAACGTAGTGACTTCATTGTTTGCAGTTCCTTGATTTCTCCAAGCCGAGTTTCCTGTTTCCTGGCAGCCAAGCCGAGTCGCGACTCCCGTTGTTAATCCGGAGTGAATTCATGTCCTTGCCTTGTTCCTGAATCCAGATAGCTTTTAGCCTCATCTTTTTGCCTGCCTTGTAATCCAAGACTTTCCAGTGACTTTGGACTTTGTTATTTACTCCTGCTTCCTTGTTGCTTTCCCCGCTCAAGAACTTTTCAGCAGTTTTGAGCGTGTTTCGGTTTCTGGACTTTGGACAATAATATTGGACATATCTCTTCAATGCTTTGGACTAATTCATACCATTCCTTAAAGGACTATTGCTCACTCATCCCTCCCACTTATTCTTTCCTGAATTTATTATTGTTTTAATAAAGATATTATATGATTATTGGTCTCTGTCTGGTTCCCAGTGCTCAAGATGCCTTGAGGTGTTACAATAAGTGACTGTGGAGACCCATTCTGGATCTACATGGTCTGTCATAATGAGGACATAGATTTCCAGGTGGAAGGTGGTCATGACAAGAGTTTGCTTGATGCACCTTCCTCTCAACATGTTTTTCTTTTTCTCCCTCTTTTAGTGCTTCCTCAAAATTCATGGCACCATTGGTAACAACTGACCTCCAGTTAGAACACTCAAGTGCCAGGGATTCCCAGTTCTCGGTGTTTATACCAAAGGTTACATTTAAGGTCTTTAGATGTCCACCAACATCACGTTTTCCATTCTTGAGCTGAGAATAAAGTAGCTGCTTTGGGAGATGGTGATCGGACATTCAAACAATGTGGCTGGTCAAGCTAAATTGATGGTGGAGGATCTTCACTTCAATGGTGGTAGACTTCGCTTCTTCTAGGATGCTGACATTTGTTCACCTGTCTTCCCAAGAGATTTGTAGGGTTTTTCAAAGGCAATGCTAATGGAATCAAAACACAGTGTCACCTCATCTAGTGATGCAGTTGAAGTCCACCACTTAAGGTCAGGTGGATGACCAATATTGTATCCTAATAGTGAAGCATTAGCATATAATGGTGGATGTTCACTTGACCTGCAGAAGGTTCCAGGTTCAGTCCATGGCAGAACTAGGGAAAGACTCTTCCTAAAGACCTGAGAAAATCTGCCTACAACCCTGGGAAAGATCATGCAATGAATCCTTTTGGCTGGTCCCAACCTGAACCAATTATTGAATGGTGACACGTGGATTAACCTCATTGAGTCAGTGGGTCTATTCTACTTGGAATTAGCAATGGGATTTAGGTCCATATGTAGTGTTTCCATCATACATTATATGAGTTCTGCTATCTGCTCCAGGGTGTCAAGCATCTTTTCTCGATAATCAACTATCATTCCAAGGATCTTTTCACATCTAGAACAATGGAACCATAAACCCCTCATTCCCCATAAGTATGAATTTAGTTTCAAACCTTGAGGGAACAAGGACTGGATTTTTCTGTGGGTGTCGGTAAGTTTTGAACCTCAAACCGAAGTCTTGGGATCAGAATCGCTTAATTGGGACAAAAGATTAGTATCATCTACAGGATTCCCATTGGTAGATCTTGGGGGGTCTACTAAAAATTCAAAGTAGATTCCTCCAGCTTGGATCCAGCCTAGCTTCATCCTGAGACAATTATGTTCCTATTGCAGCGCTCACGGCTTTCATAGGTTGTTTCTGTTTTGCTTCTGTAAGCATAAACTGGCATCGAATCTATTTTTTTCCACAGAAGCCAACTCATAATATTTTATCTCAAAAGATAATGCTGCTGAATGTGTGTTTGGGGTTAAGCTAACTGAGGCCAGCTGTAAGATTAGACATCATAGGCATATTCTGTGCCCCCATCCTCCACTCCACATTATCTGTTTGTGGCTTGATAACTACCACACTAGGATATGGAAAACATCTAATGCCATGGAGATGCTTTGGAGGGACTGTCCCGTATGGATTCTGAGAACCAAGTTTCATTGTGTAGAAAGTGGCAGTTGCCCCATTTGGCAGAAGCTGGAAAAGTTGGAGTGATGCCACCAAATGGTCCCCTTGAATCCCCCCCACACAGATGTTCCCACTTGTTGAAGGACACCCCACATGGCCTGTCTTGTAGATCCTAAACTAGCCTGTTGGTCTTGAGAGTGATGGAGGACTCCAAAGTTTCAGCCTACTTCAGAAAAGTGGATATTAGGGGTGTGTAACTTGACAGAACCCCATGCCATTTTTGGTCCCATTTTTGGCTGCCCCACACCTCCCATTCTGTTTACTGAGAAGTTCCCAAAATCGAGAGGGGGTTTCTGTTATAATGCTTGTAAGATTCGGTCCATTGGTGCCAATGTGGAAACTTAAGAGGCACATTTCTCCGTCATTTTTAGGCCAATCAGCATGAAACTTGCCTCACTTGTAGGTCGCATTTACAACTGCAAGCTACCAAGTTTCAGAACGTTTCACCAATTGACTAAGTTTTGTGATTTTTTTTTAAAAAAATACTTTTTATTAAAGATTTTCTAAATATTTGTACAATGAAAGAGTGAGAATATTATTTATAGAAATGTTTGTAAAAGAGAGAAAAGAAAAAAGAGAGAGAAAAGGAGAAAGGGGGGGGAAGCATTGAACTTCTGTTCATCTCTTATTTCTGTCCGTTGTTCTTCAAGTCTGTTTATTTTCCGTTCTCTCCCTTTTGTTTATAAAATTTTAACTTTATTTGTTCTCTTAAGGATTGTACATCGTTTTCATATGCTCTTCAAAGGCTGACCAATCGGTCTTTTTTACTCCCTTGCCAGTATTCTTTTTCAATAAGAACGTTAATTGATCCATATCCGTTATTTCCCATATTTTATTTAACCAATCCTCTCTCTCAGGTCGATTTTCCTTTTCCTTTTTGTGATTTTTAAAAAGTTTTACCGTAACATTTTAAAACACACACAACACACAAGAGTAGGTTTCGGGAACTGAAGTTCCAAGCACACACCACAAGAGGGGAGGAGAATGGACACAGACAACCAGGCCTCTGATTGGTTGATAAAGAAAGTGAGAAACACACACAAAGAAAAAAAAAACCCTCAACTCCCATCATACCCTGGGAGGGAGCACAGAGGTTCCTTCAATACTTGTGCCACACAAAGTGCTGCTGGGAAAGCAAGTTCTCATTTGCCTCAAGAGGGTGCTGGGTGGGTTTTGGGAAGGGATGGAGGAGGCTGTCAGGGAAGAAATAAGAAGAGGAGCCACAGCTTGTCTGATTTGCGAGGCTGCCCACACACCACTTCCACCTCAGGTAGAGTGCCACTGATACCCGTTAGTCCGCATTAGTCTGCCCTAGATGACAAGATCCAGTTGCTGTGATCCATACTGGCTATTGTGATCCATATTGGCCAAAGTCTACAGGGGGCAAGACCATTTTCAGGGATTCTGCAGCCAAATCCCCTGAATCCTCCGAATACAGTACACCAAAATGATATAGTGCACATCCCTAGTAGATATGACCTATAAAACCTTATATGCCTCTATTATCCAGATCCCTAATATCCAAAGAAACTACCATAGTTCTTCAATTATAAGATGCCATTGATTATAAAGGCCCCTGGTGGTGGCACAGTGTGTTAAAGCTCTGAGCTGCTGAACTTGCCGACCGAAAGGTCCCAGGTTCAAATCCCGGGAGCGGAATGAGCGCCTGCTGTTAGCCCCAGCTCCTGCCAACCTAGCAGTTCGAAAACATGCCAATGTAAGTAGATCAATAGGTACTGATCCAGCAGGAAGGTAACGGCGCTCCATGCAGTCAGGCCTATGGCCACATGACCTTGGAGGTGTCTACGGACAACGCTGGCTCTTCGGCTTAGAAATGGAGATGAGCACCAACCCCCAGAGTCGGTCACAACTGGACTTAACGTCAGGGGAAAACCTTTGTTGTGTCCTTGAAAGCTATATGACACAATGCAAGCTCACACAGGTAGTTCTGTGGAAATGCTTTATTGAAATCCTTCTTGCCAAGATGAACACAAAGCTAGTACCAACCCATTCCCACCAAGACCCCAGCATATCAAACTACTACTTCCCCCCCACCCCACCTTCCACATTCACACCTATCTGTCGATAGTCTTTTCCCAGGCTTGCAAACCAGAGCAGGCCATAAATCAATCCTCCTAGCCAGATGGCCCTTATCATTTAGGCTATCTCCACTCCAATTGCTTTTGGCAGGATGGGAACAGTTCAGCTAGTGTGAATGCTGGGCGATCACATCCTGACAGTAAGATGGCATCTTATAACTGTCAAAAGTCCTCGACAACAATTTCAGTACCACCACCACCAACGAAGATAGAATCATAAAATCTTAGAATCTTGCATAGAAGCATAGAAGCATAGAATCATAGAGTTGGAAGACACCTCATGGGCCATCCAGTCCAACCCCATGGCAAGAAGTGGGAAGATCTCATTCAAAGCACCTCTGACAGATGGCCATCCAGCCTCTGCTTAAAAGCTTCCAATGAAGGAGGCTCCACCACAGTCCTGGGCAAAGAGTTCCACTGTCAAACAGCTCTCACAGTGAGGAAGTTCTTCCTGATGTTCAGGTGGAATCTCCTTTCTTTCCTGTAGTTTGAAGCCATTGTTCCATTGCGTCCTAGTCTCCAGGGCAGCAGAACACAAGCTTGCTCCTTCCTCCTTACGACTTGCCCTCACATATTTATACGTGGCTATCATGTCTCCTCTCAGCCTTCTCAATTAAATAAGATACACCTGCAATTCTAATGGACTCCACAGTTTTAGAGATGTTTATATAGGGGAAAGGGGCATCTTCGAATTGAAGAAATACAGTGTCATCCAGTCATGAGTATCAACAATGTTGGCCTTGGGAAAGTCTACCTAGAATTCTCATTGAAGGACCTAGTTAGTGTAAGTGACTGGTTGAATCAATTTATTGCCTATCTCAGACATGGGCAAACTTCGGTCCTCCAGATACCTTGGACTTCAACTCCCACCATTCCTAACAGCTGGTAAGTTGCCCCAAACATTTGGAGTCCAAAACATTTGGAAGGTTGAAGTTTGCCCATGCCTGGTCTGTCTCAATATGTCATCAATATGTGCCAGTTTTGGACATCCAACAAAGTCTTAGAATAGTCTAGAATTCTAGCCACCTTCAGATGAAAACAAATAAGACCTGTGGTTTGGTTTTTCAAAGGACTTACTGAAGTCTCCCTTGGATGAGTAGAAAGAAAACATAATTTGGTGGTATATCATCTCCAGAACACTCCAGAAGACTAGTGAGCAACTATCCTGAATATGAGAATGCAAGCATCACAAGCACAACAGAATGCCATTCTTTTCATCTCTGACACTCATTACTTTATGTTATTGTATTATTCGTTCCTCCTACTTCCAGCAGTGTCAGCAAGGAGACATTGTCGTTTGGAGCACATGCTTCAGACGATTTAGATGATTGAGATAACCTGACCACAAGGGTGTAGTCCACCAGCGTCTTCAGAACAAAGGAATCAGCCACTGCAGAAATCACATTATCCCCAAAGTCCTAACAGTGCAAAATATGACATTAACCAACGCTTGTCATTAACTGGGTTAGCAAAGCCCAAGATGAAATAATAGCATTGACTACTCAAAATGTTTGCCCAGGTGGCTCATATCCGTACCAAAGGTAGGCCACGTGTAAGAATCAATGACTGATGACTCCAGGAAGGGTTTTCTCCAACTTCATGACTGAGCTTTGAGATTTCAAATAGGGATGGTACGAATATACAATCTGATGAACATTTCTGGGGTTTTCTTTGGATGGTAGCGTGGGAGGGTGAGAAATATGTTATTGGCCCAATGTAGAGCAGACACAAATGGATCTATGAATCAACTGGATAGATCTACACATTGATGTGTTGTTCGGTGAATCAATTAGATTTATCAGCATATTGACTTATCGAAGGCTTTCATGGCCAGAATCACAGGGTTATTGTGTGTTTTCCAGGCTGTATGGCCATGTTCCAGAAGTATTCTTTCCTGAAGTTTTGCCCACATCTATGGCAGGCATCCTCAGACGTTGTGAGGTATACCTTTGTCTCTAAATTAGGATATGATAAAATCATAGAGTTGGAAGAGACCACAAGGGCCATCCTTTCCAACCCCATTCAGGAAGATACAATCAATATATTGACTAATAGTGATACCATATAGAGGAATAATAATATAGATCAGTGGTAGATTTATGCGCACAAACATTGATGTGGAAGTAATGTAGAATGGCTACATAGTTTACAACAGCAGTTCCGGGGCCCCCAATGGCGTAGTGGACTTGAAGGTTGGGTTGCTGATCTGAAAGCTTCCAGATTCGAATCCCACCCAGGGAGAGCGTGGATGAGCTCCCTCTATCAGCTCCAGCTCCATGAGGGGACATGAGAGAAGCCTCCCACAAGGATGATAACATCAAAACATCCGGGGGTCCCATGGGCAACGTCCTTGCAGATGGCCAATTCTCTCACACCAGAAGCGACTTGCAGTTTCTCAAGTTGCTCCTGACATGAAAAAAAAAAAGCAGCAGTTCCCAACCTGTGGTCCGTGGACTACCAGTGGTCCACAAGGACTAAAATATGGTCCACAGCTTCATTGTTACTACACCGTTGTAATGAGAGCAACTGGTTTCATGAAAGCCTCTTATAGTGTCCTAGCAATGGGGATGTTGGGAGGGGAGAAGCTGACTACCAACATGACAGCAATCCTCCTGACTGCTGCTTCTCCTCCTCCTCCTTCCCCTGAACGAAGTGGTTCCATGTGGCCCCTGGAAATGGGGGCGTCTTGGTGTTTTCATTTTTAGGCCTGTTCCTGGGGTTATTTGGGGTGTTGAGTCAGAAAATTGCATTGGATAGACCACATCAGCTCTAGATGATTAAATATGGTTTTTTGTGGTCGAGCTGATGGCGACTACTGGATTGCATATGTTCTGTATCAGAAACTTGAGCTGATGTGGTCTATCCAATGCAGTTTCCTGAATCAGCACCCTAAATAACCAAACCAAATCTAAAATTGACTAAAAACTGATTTGTAACTCTTTTGGTACTAATGTTGGACCCTATTCAAAGTGGTCCCTGGTCATGGGATCCCCACTCAAAAAGAGGTTGGGAACCACTGGTTTACAGAAAGCCATCTCTTACTCACTGATATTTGTCAATTCTTCTCCATTGTATTTCAGCCGTTGGACCCATGCAGGTGAACAGGTTGAATGACAACTGAGGATGTGCAGAGAGTCATCTCAACATGGAATGATATCCATCCCTTAAAATGAAAGAGAGCAAGAGGGTGTCAACGGGCATCATATGCTGAGTTAACACTCAGATGCCTTTGATAAACTAAGAGTCGCAAAGAAAGAAGGTGAGGGAAAAAACCTCAATTAAAGCAATTAGGATGTTACATATGAACGAGCGAACGCAGCCTAATTGAGATGATAATTAATTAGGCCTTAAAATTTCATGCACAAAAGATGTTTCATAATCAAAAGACGGCCCCAGAAATGGTATAAAAGGACCGTCAATTCGACAGCCACACAACAACTTCACTTGGCTCCACTTCTTCGGAAACGTAGTAAGTGCTATTGCGAGCAAGTCTTTCCCATTCTTCTTCTCTCCTCTTAGGTCATGGTGGTTGAATTTTGAAGGAATACCCGTGAAACTTAATACTTATATCGTTGCCTTTTTGAGATGTTATACTGTTTTTCTGAAAATTGTTTTATTTCTTTGATCCTTGCTCAAATGCTTGTTGACTATCAACCTTAGGAAGATCACATATCAGCAATCATAGATTGTTTGTAGTATGATTTATCTTATGGATCCGTTTTAGGAATGGATAGTCCATTCTCTTTGACCTATCGATGTCTTTGAAATAAAAAAATGCTTTTGCTTAGGAAGATAATATACTAAGTTTTGAGATGTTCATCTAAAGATGTTGAAATCAGAGGCCTATCCTCAATTGCTAGTCCTTAGAGTATGAATTGAATTGGGGTCAGCACATGATTCATGGTTCCAATGTGTCTATTCCAGTTGGAACTAGTAACAGAATTTGAGTCTAAATCAGGCATGGGCAAACTTTTTTGTCTTGGAGCTTCATTGTGGACCAGGCCAGGAGGAAGGGCAACTGGGCACATACTGGGTGAAACGGGCCTGGGAGATAGAGGGGCCAGGAGGAAGTGGGGCAGGACCTGGATTATCCTCAGGTTGTCCTCCTGGCATAAGGACAGGCATGCTCAACCCATCCTTATGCCAGGAGGAAAACAAGACCTGTGGCAATTGTCCTGATCCTCCTCCCAATACTCCTTCCTTGATCTTTAGCCTATCCTCTCAGCATTATGTCGGGAGGAGGGTGAGACAGGCAATGTCCGAGAGTGCTTTGGAGGGCTCTCAACCATTGCGTGCCTTCCTTGAGACGTCCTCCTAGCATAAGTACAGGGATGCTTGCACTGTCCTTATTAGGTATGTCCAAAAAATCATGTTGAATCTTATATCGGATTGATATTGGATTGTTCTCGCTTTTTGAGACGCATTCCGATACGTTGTCTCACGGCGCAACCGGCAATATATTTTGAACCATCGTTGGCCCATTCTCTAATTGTCTCAATGTTTCGTTAATTTTTTTCCCCAATTTTTTAAAAAATATATTTTTAAAAATATTTTTGTTTCTGCAACCTACCTTGAATGGGAGCTTAGCGCAGTCTAAAAGGCTGGCTCTCCCCGGCCAATCAGAAGCTTCCATGATGGACGCAAAGGTGGGGGCTAGGTTCCTCTGCGTCCACGTGGAAGATAGCCATAAAAGCCCGTTGTGTAGCCCTGACGAGCCATTCTGGGCTGGGCTTTGTGCGGAGAGGGTGGTGGTCTGCAAACAGAGAGCAAGCAAGCCTCTTGAGAGAGAGAGAGGGTGAAGGGGCCCAGTCTGGCTGTTCCCACAGAGGGATTTGGAGAAAGGGTTAGGGTTTTGTTGCTGGTTCTTTCTCTTAGCAAGGGAATTTCTAGTTTTCAAAGTATCTTTGCACAACTTGCAAGGGCATTGCAAATTTGATGAGGATAGCTCAAGAAATGAGGGTGAGAGAGCCCTGTAAAAGTCCGCCCCCCGGGTTCCTTTTTTTTTTTTTTTGCAATTGCACATGCGCGTCCATTATTTTAGAAACATTTAGAATCATTATGAATTTTCGGAAATATCCGAAATTTTGGGGTGAAAAAATCGGAAATACTTTCTATATGGAAGCGCCAGTGCCCCCTACTTTAGAAATGAGAATTGAAACTTTTTTTTATTGATTGGACATGCCTAGTCCTTATACTGGGAGGAGGAAAGGACACGCGGTGGCTGAGAACGCT
This sequence comes from Anolis carolinensis, assembly GCF_035594765.1. Taxonomy (NCBI): domain Eukaryota; kingdom Metazoa; phylum Chordata; class Lepidosauria; order Squamata; family Anolidae; genus Anolis; species Anolis carolinensis. The sequence goes on along the minus strand of NW_026943825.1, from coordinate 14,576,611 downwards.
CCAGAGGGCTCTCAGCTACTGCGTGCCTTCCTCCCCCATCCTTTCTGCATCCTTATGTCAAGAGAACAGGCAAAATGAGGAGGTCCTAAGCACCCAGAGGGCCGCATCGGGCCCTCAGGCTTTAGTTTGCCCACGCCTGGTCTAAATCCTCCTGCAAGGAACACTAATGGGATTTGCTATGTCTAACTGGAAGATTATTTTCCCTGTGTTTTGTTGGTTAGTTCCATGAATTTTATAGTGTTTGTACTCCTCCTGTATAGAAGAGAAAGGTTTTACAGAGGAACCTGCACAAATGAACGTGTCCATCTTGCTTCAAGCATGGCACACTTGCCTAGCATCAGCCTTGCCCTTTGCTTTGCTTTATGGAGTTTAGGGCCCCATCCCTACAATATCCTATTATTTCCAACCCTGGTATCAACCTTTCCAGTGAAGGAGTAACTTCAAGGAGGAGATCAGCTTTCATAATTGATCTCTGCATGGTACATGGAGTTTAGGACCCCATCCCTACAATAACCTATTATTTCCAACCCTGGTATTAACCTTTCCAGTAAAGGAGTAACTCCAAGAGGAGATCAGCTTTCATAATTGAAGTATCTACTCATGGTATATGGACCAGAGGCATCAGGAGAAAAGATGCCCATCTGCCCCATCAGCTAGTTTGAGAACCATCACGGCATAGGAGCCATATGCCGTATACGTGCTGCTCTATCACAGTGCCCGCCCATTATGAGATGTAAATTCATGTTGTCTTGCTTCCATGTTGTCTCATTTCAGATCCAAGCCTTTAAGGAAAATGACTCACATCAAAGGCCAATCCTACTGTGACCCATCTGGGGACAAAGTCTACTCTGGAAGCAGCTCCGGCGCCTATAGGCAGAGAAACCGACGTGGCAGCACTGGCAGCTACTCTGGAGAATATTCACAAGGCAGAGGCTGTGGTGACTATGGTTGCTATGGTGGCCAAGGAGGCCAGCGCAACAGCGACCAAGGAGGCTATGGCTATGGTGGCCAAAGAGGCCGCTGTTACAGCGGCCAAGAAGGCTACAGCTATGATGGCCAAAGAGGCCGCCACTACAGTGGCCAAGAAAGCTATGGCTGTGATGGCCAAAGAGGTCGTCGCCTCAGTGGCCAAGGAGGCTACAGCTATGATGGCCAAAGAGCTCGTCGCTTCAGCGGCCAAGGAGGCTACGGCTATTATGGCCAAGGAGGCAATTGCTACAACAACCAAGGAGTCTATGGCTATGGTGGCCGCCAAGGAGGCCGTCACTACAGCATCCAAGGAGGATGTGGCTATGGACGCCAAGGAGGCTATGGCTTTGGCAACCAAGGAGACTTTGGCTATGGTGGCCTAGGAGGCTATGGCTTTGGCAACCAAGGAGGCTGTGGCGGCCTAGTAGGCTATGGCTTAGGCAACCAAGGAGGCTGTGGAGGCCTAGGAGGCTATGGCTTAGGCAACCAAAGAGGCTTTGGCTATGGTGGCCTAGGAGGCTATGGCTGCCTAGGAGGCTATGGCTATGGAGACCAAGGAAGAGGCACCTGCCTCCAGCCAATAGGATATGGTTGTAGAAGTGAGGGATATCGCTATGGCAATTTTGGCTGCCACTCTCTAGGTAGGGGGCTATTGGGCCGGGGCTGCTACGGTAACACTAGCAGCTATGGCAGTGGTGGATATGGATATGGCAGTGATGGCTGTGGTGTGCGTGCCCTCCTTGGCTACCGCCACAACTCCTACCAACCAGGTTACAGCTGTGGTTATCCCGGCAACTAGAATTCTGTGTCTCTGTCTGCCCCCAACCCCTGGCATCTTCATCTACTGCTAAGCCAACCTTCAACTTCACACCAGGAAAGAAAATTGACATGGAAACAAGAAATCATCACGACGTTTGCCACTATGGCTGTTTAGAAATGCTGGGCCTTCAAGAATTCCCAAAGGAGTTGGTGGAAGCTCAGGATTTCTTTCAGCCAAGCCTGCCCAAGCTTGCTCAAATTCTTCATCAATGACCTGAAAAGAAGGACTTGGACATTCACAAAAGTCTTGGCCTTCTGCTCCAGTGGCCTTTGCTGACCGAAACAACCCTTGCATTGTGTTATTTCAACCAGCTTGCCATTATGTAATCCATGATTCCCAAAGTAATCAACAAATATACACATAAAGTTTGCTTTGCATCGCAACTCTGGTCTCCTGGTTTTGATTGAGCTTCAAGGGATTCTTACTCCACCAATGTGGGTTTCTTGCTTCATATTTGATAAAGCCTAAATTCTATTTCCTGCTTCTTGGCAGAATGGGGTTGGACTGGATGGCCCATGAGGTCTCTTCCAACTCTATGATTCTATGATACTATTGTCATTCTCCATTGGATCTATGAGAGTTACCCATGTCTTGATTTTCTATCCAACCGCAGATTCCATAGCTCTACCATAGATAAGACTAACCAACAGGCTTCACTTCAATATGGCCTTAGATAAGATAGAATTTGCTGCTTTTGTGCAGAAAACACTAAGTAGTAAGAAGGGGGCTTAAACCGTTTTAGGATGGTGATTAAATTAGGGGTGTGCACAATATCATTTGGTGTATCAGATTCGGGGGATTCGGAAGATTCAGCTGCCAAATTGTCGAAAACGAGCCTGGTGTGGGCAGCCAAAGCCTTAGCTGATATGGATCACAGCAGCCAGATCTTGTCAGCTAATGGGGACTAATAAGGTTTGATAGGAATAAATGGGGCTGAGCGGTACTCTACCTGAGCTGGGGGTAGCATGTGAGTAGCTTCCTGTCAGCTCTGAAAGCTATAGGACTCAAGCAGGCTCACACAGGCAGCTTCATGGAAACACTTTATTAAGGACTTTCTTTACAAGATGAAAATGAAGCTAGAACTGATGTATTCTCGCCAAACCCCGAGTATATCCACCTCCTACCTTCTCCCCTCCTCACATTCACATGTATCTGTTATATAGTCCTTTCCCAGGCTTGAGAAACCAGAGCAGGCCATAAAACCCATCCCTGGCCAGATGACTCTTATCATTTAGATTATCTCCCACCCCCCATTGCTCTGGCAGGATGTGGAGAGTACAGTTGTTACGAATGCTGGGCTTTTACATCCTGACACCTCGCAAATCAGGCAAGCCGTGAATCCTCCTTTTCTTTCTTCCTCAGCAACCTCCTCCATCCCACCAAGTGACCATTTAGAGCAGTGGTTCTTGACCTTCCTAAAGCCGCGACCCCTTAATACGTTTCCTCATGTTGTGGTGACCCCCCAACCATAACATTATTTTCATTGCTACTTCATAACTGTCATTTTGCTACTGTTATGAATAATAATGTAAATATCTGATAGGCAGGATGTATTTTCATTCACTGGACGAAATTTGGCACAAATACCCGATACACCCAAATTTGAAAACTGGTGGGGTTGGGGGGATTGATTTTGTCATTTGGGAGTTATAGTTGCTAGGATTTGTGTTGTCAAAGGCTTTCATGGCCGGGATCACAGGGTTGTTGTATGTTTTCCGGGCTGTATGGCCATGTTCTAGAAGTAATCTCTCCTGACGTTTCGCCCACATCTATGGCAGGCATCCTCAGAGGTTGTGAGGTATGGAGAAACCTCACAACCTAGGATTTATAGTTCACCTGCAATCAAATTTCATTCTTAACTCCACCAATGATGGATTTGAACCAAACTTGGCATACAGAACTCCTATGACCAACAGGAAATACTGGAAGGGTTTGGTGAGCATTGACCTTGAGTTTTGGAATTGTAACTCACCTACATCCAGAGAGCCCTGAGAACCCAAACAATGAAGGATCTGGACCAAACTTGGCATGAATATTCAATAAGCCCATATGTGAACACTGGTGGAGTTTGGGGAAATTAGACCCTGACATTTGGGAGTTGTGGTTGCTGGGATTTATAGTTCACCTACAATCAAAGAGCATTCTGAACTCCATGAATGAAATTGAAGCAAACTTGGCACACAAAACTCATTTGACCAACAGTAATACTGGAAGGGTTTGGTAGGCATTGACCTTGAGTTTTGGTGTTATAGTTCACCTACACCCAGGGGGCACTGTGGACTCAAACAAGGATGGATCTGGACCAAACTAAGACCATTAGAAATATATGTTTTTAATGGTCTTTGGCAACCCCTCTACACCACCCTCGCGACCCCCCAGAGATGCCAACCCCCAGGTTGAGAAACACTGATTCAGAGAGATAAAATAGCTGGAAGATTGTATCAGCAACTTAGGCCCCATCTACACTGACATATAATGCAGGTTCAAAATGCAGTCTAACTGCATTGAACTGTATTATATGAATCTACATTGCCATATAATGTCAAAGGGACATAGTTAAGAGCACCTCAAATGCATTTAAATTGTAGAAAGAATGAAGTTGGACCCTACTTGACCTGCCATGGCTCAATGCTATGGAATCCTAGGAGTTGTAGTTTTACACAGCCTTTCATGCCCAAGACTGTGGATGATGCCTCATCAAACTACAGCTTCTAGGGTTATTTTTTAATTAATTTATTTATTTATATACCACTGTTCTCCCCCAGGGGGAGCCATAGCATTGGGATTATCTAGTCGCACAGGTGCCTCTGATGAAATAAACACAAATAAGTCTTTCGCAACACAGGGAGAACTTAAAAAACGTGCAAACAAATCTGGAGAGAAATTGAAAATGTGCACATGGATTGAGGCATCTCAATCAATGGGTAAATGTATATTAAAAATATCAATGTGCAATAATTGCAAACATTTGAAGAAAAAAAATGTGCAAATGAGGAAAAAGGCTTTGCAAAGAATTGGAATGGAATTCTCTTCCAGCTGCATATAATAACCGATATCTGAGCTTATCATTTGCTTCTCTGTATATCCATAACAAACCCCATACATGTGCTTTTTTCTTTTCACTGTGATCTGAAATTTTCTCTCCTTCAGAAATGTTCATCTGACACCTAGTGGCAAACTGCAGATTACCACCCATGATATTCTCTGGCTTGTAATCCCCAAGAAAGGCCACAAGGGGACAGCAAATGCTAAGAGATGCAAATCCAGGCATACAGGTTGAGTTTCCTTTATCCAAAGTGCTTGGGATGTTGGGATTTTGGAACTAGCTTAGGTATCTGGCGATGACCAGGTTAGGTCTGTTGTAGTGCTATTGATTTGAAAAACTTGTTGTTTCATTTTTGGATTTTATGAATGCTCCTATTAGAAAATGCATAAAGATTTCCCCGAAACCTGATCAGTACTTTTCAGATGAGTTCTGGCGTGTTTAAGATGTTAAGGCCGTAGGCGATCAGTACGTAAAGTAGGTCATATTGGAATCATGTGACAAGTGTGGTCGAGATCCATTGTTGCTGTTGTTGCTATTATTATTATTATTTTATTATGACACAGCAACCAAGATAGATATGCTGAATTTCGTATCACAAAATCACAAGTCAAACACTTCCCAAGTGTTTAGGACTGTGTGATGTATTTTCGGATGATGCGTGCAGATCCCAGTAGGGTGGCCTTTTGCAGTTGGCAGATCGTAATTTTGTCAATATCTGTTGTTTCTAATGCCAGCTGAGATCTTTTGGCACGGCACCCAGGAAGAACTTCATGACTGTGTGAGAGAGCTGTTCAGCAGTGGAACTCTTTCTCTGCCCCGAATTGTGGTGGAGCCTCCTTCTTTGGAGGCTTTGGAGCAGAGGCTGGATGGACAACTGTTGGGGGGCTTTGAATGTGATTCTCCTGCATCTTGGCAAATGGGGTTGAACTGGATGGCCCATGAAGACTCTTCCAACTTGAGGATTTGAGGATTCTATGAATGGGATTTTCCTGCTTCTTGGCAGAAAGGGGTTGGACTGGATGGCCCAGGAGGACTCTTCCAACTCTAGGATTTGAGGATTCTATGAATAGGATTTTCCTGCTTCTTGGCAGAAAGGGGTTGGACTGGGTGGCCCATGAGGTCTCTTCCAACTCTAGGATTCTATTATTCTATGAATGGGATTTTCCTGCTTCTTGGCAGAAAGGGGATGGACTGGATGGCCCATGAAGACTCTTCCAACTCTAGGATTCTATGATTCTATGAATGGGATTTTCCTCTTCATGGCAGAAAGGGGATGGACTGGATGGCCCATGAAGACTCTTCCAACTATAGGATTCTATGATTCTATGAATGGGATTTTCCTGCTTCTTGTCAGAAAGGGGATGGACTGGATGGCCCATGAAGACTCTTCCAACGCTAGGATTCTATGATTCTATGAATGGGATTTTCCTGCTTCTTGGCAGAAAGGGGATTGACTGGATGGCCCAGGAGGACTCTTCCAACTCTAGGATTCGAGGATTCTATGAATGGGATTTTCCTGCTTCTTGGCAGAAAGGGGATGGACTGGATGGCCCAGGAGGACTCTTCCAACTCTAGGATTCTATGATTCTATGAATGGGATTTTCCTGCTTCTTGGCAGAAAGGGGATTGACTGGATGGCCCAGGAGGACTCTTCCAACTCTAGGATTCGAGGATTCTATGAATGGGATTTTCCTGCTTCTTGGCAGAAAGGGGATTGACTGGATGGCCCAGGAGGACTCTTCCAACTCTAGGATTCTATGATTCTATGAATGGGATTTTCCTGCTTCTTGACAGAAAGGGGATGGACTGGATGGCCCAGGAGGACTCTTTCCAACTCTAGGATTCTATGATTCTATGACCATGTAAAATCTGACCAACTTGGTGCTTTCTCCTTTGGATCCTGTTAGAAGACATAAAAGAACCATCATGGAAAGTGATTGAAGAGACAGGAAGGAAGGAAGGAAGGAAGGAAGGAAGGAAGGAAGGAAGGAAGGAAGGAAGGAAGGAAGGAAGGAAGGAAGGAAGGAAAGGAGACAGAAAGAGAAGAAGGGAGGAAGGAAGAGGAAGGAGATCAAGAGGAAGGAAACAGAGGAACCTGAAGCAGAAGAACAAAAGGAGAGACGTCTCACTGAAGGAACTATTGGGCAATCGCCATGTCAGGCGCACCTGCTCACTACATGAATAATGGTGATATATATCACAGCCTTGTACCAATCCCTTTGATACTGCACCTGCCTCCGCCCTCAGAAGCTGTTGTTATCTCCGCATTACATGCTGCTCTACTGAAGGATGACAAGATAGCGTCTGTTGTTCAAGCAATCATGGAAGATGTTCGAACATAAGCTGAGGAGATGCTGGCTACTTGACATTGCCATGAAGAACAGGTGTCGAAATGTCCTAACTGTTTCAGCTGTTGATATGGGATCTTAAAACCGCTGGAGATGGTGCAGACATCTTGAGAAGTTCCTTAGAAGGCCAGCTCTTGGTCTTAAAATTATATATAAACTGAGCTGGAGCAGAGATGGGGCATCAGAGAGCTTTAGGCTTTCTCAATTTGATAGTTCCTTTACCAGGTTCATCACATTTAAACTTAGGTTGATAATGTCTGAAGGACATGTTGCCCATACTCACTACTACAGATGCAAAATCTGCCTCTTTCATTTTAAACCGTATCTGGAGTATATCTACATTACACAATAGCAGCAGTTTGTCACCACCTTCATCACCATGATCCCATCCAATAGAACCCAAGGAAGACCTTGTAGGAACCTGTAGGAAGAACTTTTTGGTGGTAGGACCTGGCTAACAGTAGAATATATTGCCTTGGAAGCTGGTGGGTGTCTTTAGATGCTAGTTCAGTGGGCATCACTAGAAGTGGGATAGTTGGGTATTCTTACACACAGAGGGTTAGGGTGCATCTACACTGTAGAATGAATGCAGTTCGATACCACTTTAACTACCATGGCTCAAGGCTGTGTTGCTAGGAATTGCTCAGAGTTGTAGTTTGGTGAAACACCAGTGCGATTTCATAGCAAAAGTAGAAGATCTTGAAAAACAAGAATTCCTTTGTTTCCATAGCATTGAGCTATGGAAGCTCTAGATGGTTCTAGGGTTCAGTGTGCTCTCTGGACTTAGGGTAAACTACAACTCCCACTATAGTGAGTCAGTCCCTTCCAACCCCTCCAGTAGGTTGAGTTAGTCATGGGGGTTCTGTGTGCCAAGTTTGGTCCAGGTTCATCATCGGTGGAGATCACAGTTTCCCTGGTTGTGGGTGAACTACAACTCCCAGAAAGGAAGGTCTGTTGTCCCCAACTCCCTCCAGTAATCAAATTTCGTCATATCAGGTATGTGTTCCAAGTTTGGTCCATTGGGTTCACAATGTGGATGTAGGTGAACTACAACTCACTGTAATCAAGTTCTCTCAAGAACTCCAGTATTTTTTGCTGGTCATATGGGTTATGTGTGGCAAATCTGGTTCAATTCCATCTTTGGTGGAGTTCAGAATGCTCATTGATTAAAGGTAAACTATAAATCCCAGTATCTTCAACTCCTAAAAATCATGATGAACTCTCCCCAAACCTCTCTAGTATGTTCAGTTGCTGATCAATTCCTCTGTTTACTGTATGACATAGAAAAGAATAGGACAGGGTTATAGGAAAGACAGTGGGCAGGATCATGCAAATTCCACACAAATGGAGAGAGTCAGAAACACTGGAATGTCTGTTGTGGAGGAAAAACAGAAAATCTAGGATGAAATTGTCTTCAAATAAAAGCCTTCACTTGGGTGGTGGGCATAATGGTGTTTGTGGAGGACATTGGCAGGGCTCTTGGACATGTTCACGGCGCTCGCCATAACCTGCAATGTCATTAGAAGAAGGGCCATTGGTGTATCCTGAGCTTTGAGAACTGTAGCTGTTTGTGGAAGCGGGAGGTTGTCTGTGGAAGTGGACACCCTTCCACACACAAACATACATATTTTCACTTTTTATTATATGTATAGATTATGTAGTGTGCTAATTTGAACAGTAGTTGGGTTTATTGAGTTAATTTAGATATGAGATATTTACTTATTCTTATTACCATGTTATGAAAACCAAACTCTGGAAAAAATTGAATTCAGGGAAGTTCTATCTTGAAAACTGTGGTTTCTCTGCATAGATGAGTAGATGTACTCATTGGATTTACTTGACTATTTCTGGGCGAGAGTGTAACCCTTAAGAAATTTGAATTTTCACCTTGCCACACACACACACATCCATATTTTCACTTTTATTATGGGTATAGATTATTTATTATTATACTAGATTATTTATTACTTATTAGGTGTATAGATCAGGGCGAATTTTCACACCATAACACAACTTCGGAATTTTTTTTTGGACGATGACTCATAGCGTTGGCCCAAATGGTTGGCTCTGAATTTAGGACAGTTCCAAAAACACAACACTCACAACATGGGACAGGATTGCACCACAAAGCCATAACGCACTGCAAGAGACCTGGGATGGTGCAGCAACTGGAGGGAACTCCCAAGTAATGAAGCATCTTCAGGGAATGGAATGAGGTCCCCTTTTGATGTGATACCAATTACCCAAAACGGCGAGATAATCCTCCATCTTCATCTACGACAATCGACCGTTTACAATGCCTCCTGGCTACAATGGGGTTAGGCCACTATGATGCCAAATATTATACCAAGCAGCAGTTTTAGAGTGATGTCAAGACTCAAAAAGTTTTGAAATGGGGGCAACTCATTGTTAAGCGGTCATGTGGGCCACCAAAAAGTGTATAAATGGCCTTCAAGAGGAGGACATCCCCAACAATTCCATCCAAGCTCCTCAACAGCTTACATCTCCTCTTCTCACCGAAGCTTCAGGTAAGTCCATTTAAATTCACTTCAGAACAAATATCTTTACATCTCAAGCTGTTCAGAAAACTACCCACAATGGTAGATCCGTTTCCTCACCAAAGATGGGTTCTTGGCTATTTTGTACCTCCTTTCGCAAGATGTTGCTGGAAAAGGGTGTTCTGTAAGTACGGGAAAAGCTGTTTGGTTCCATTTTCCATTCCATCCAGAGAAAATGGAAAATGTTTTGGCCTACAACTCCCAGCAATCCCAGGTTGAGAACCACTGCTCTAGAGTATAGCAGCCAGGTTTTAGATCAGTGGTTGTCAACCTGTGAGTCCCCAGGTGTTTTGGCCTACAATTCCCAGAAATCCCAGGTTGACAACCACGTCTCTAGAGTATAGCAGCCAGGTTTTAGATCCGTGGTTGTCAACCTGTGGGTCCCCAGGTGTTTTGTCCTACAACTCCCAGAAATCCCAGGTTGAGAACTACTGCTTTAGAGTATAGCAGCAAGGTTTTAGATCAGTGGTTGTCAACTTCCAGAAGCCCCAGCTAGCTTGCTCAACCATCAGTAATTCTGGAACTGGAATCCCAAACATCTGAAGGACCTAAGTCTTCAACTTCCAGTAACCACAGCTAGCTTGCTCAACCATCAGTAATTCTGGAACTGAAGTCCCAAACATCTGAAAGACCAACATCTACAACTTCCAGAAGCTCCAGCTAGCTTGTTCAACCATAAGTGAATCTGGAGTTGAGGTCTCAAATATCTGAAGGACCTAAGTCTTCAACTTCCAGTAGCCACAGCTAGCTTGCTCAACCATCAGTAATTCTGGAGTTGAAGTCCCAAACATCTGAAAGACCTAAGTCTTCAACTTCCAGCAGCCCCAGCTAGCCTGTTCAGCCATCAGTAATTCTGGAGTTGAAGTCCCAAACATCTGAAGGACCCAAGTCTTCAACTTCCAGAAGCCACAGCTAGCTAGCTCAACGATCAGTAATTCTGGAACTGAAGTCTCAAATATCTAAAGGACCCAAGTCTTCAGCTTCCAGAAGCTCCAGCTAGCTTGTTCAACCATAAGTGATTCTGGAGTTGAAGTCACAAACATATGAAGGACCAAAGCCTTCAACTTCCAGAAGCCCCAGCTGGCTTGCTCAACCATCAGTAATTATGGAGCTGTAATCCCAAACATCTGGAGAACCTAAATGGAATGGGGTGGTGATGAAGGTGGTGGTTGGGGAATGAACATTTTCTGAATTGCTCTCCAGGTAAGGTATAACGATGTGACCCCATGTTTTATTCTAGATCTCCTTGTCCCAAGATGGCCCTTTGTGACAACGTCTGCAACTCTTCCCTCTGTGGGTTCAACCCGGTTTGTGTTGCACAAACTCCAGCTTCCGAAGTGCTGATAAAGCCTGCTCCAATTGCCGTGACCATCCCTGGACCCATTCTGTCTGCTAGTCCTGAGCCTGCTGAGGTGGTCCAGTACAATCCATGTGCTACCGGCTACGGGAGCTGCTATTCTCCGGGTTATAGTGGCTGTTATTCTCCAGGTTACGGATGTAACTATGGATCTGGATATGGGCGAAAAAACTGCTATGGGTCTTCCTATCCTTGTTCCTACCCTGGATATACCCGAAGGTGCAGCTACAGCAGCTGTGGACCATGCTAAATATAAGGGAATTGAAGGAGAATGTCAAATGGCTTAGATACCCTCTAAAACTTCAAAAATTATGTTCCTCACTTCTCTATACTCTTAAAGTTTCTTTGTCTTCTTCTTTTGTTGTAATTTAGTTATGTATTTTCCATTTCCATGCTTGGTACAATACATTGACGCTTTTATAATCCTATGGGACATAATTATATTACCAATGTTACTTCTGGGACAAAAGAAACTGTGTGTAATAAGAGCTCATGGCTTACTCTGTAATTATTCTTAATGAAGACTGTTGATTGCCTCATTGCGCTCTTATTGTTTCCTATTAAAACTTAACCTTTGCATCATAATGTCTGTCTCCTGGAGTTTGTATGGTGTTTAGCTTCCATATCCATATTTTCAACATAACAGTACAAAACATCTGGAAGCTCCAAGATAGATAGAAGCATATATGTAGCGTCACCAAGAAACAGACGCATTAGAAGATACTTTGGATATAGCTTAAATAAAAGTCTCTAAATGTAGGATCGGAACACAGACAATGACTCCCATGGTGGTGAATCCACTCTGAGCTTTACTTTGCATCTGCATTGTCGAATAAATGCAGTTTCACTCTATTTATTTACAGTATTTATTTACAGTATTTGAACTGCCATGGCTCAATTCTAAGTTATCATGAGAGTTGTCGTTTGGCAAGGCAGCCACACTCTTTGACAGACAAAGGAAACAATCCTGTAAAACTACAATTCCTATGATTCTATAGCATTGAACCCTGAGGGACGCCAAAGACCATCAGAAAACCCATATAATGTCAAGGTCTCTTTTTCCCATAACTCCATCAGTGTTCACATTGAGTATTTGTGCCAAGTTTGGTCCAGATCCCTCATTGCTTGAGTCCACCGTGCTCTCTGGATGTAGGTGAACTACAACTCCCAAACTCAAGGTCAATGTCCACCAAACCCTTCCAGTATTTCCTGTTGGTCATGGGAGTTCTATATGCCAAAATTGGTCCAATTCCATCATTGGTGGAGCTCAGAATGCTCTTTGATTGTAGGCGAACTATAAATACCAGCAACTACAATTCCCAAGTGTCAAGATCTATTTTCCCCAAACTCCACCAGTGTTCACATTTTGAAATATTGAGTATTCATGCTAACTTTGGTCCAGATCCATCATTGGAAAGGTTTGGTGGGCATTGACCTCGAGTTTTGACATACTGTGTGACGGCGCGAGTGGCGCCATCTGTATGTCAAACTGTAAGTTGCAAGATTTGAATTGTTGTATCATGCCTGATTTTGCTTTTACCCTGTAAATGTAGTTAGATTGATTGGTTATTTATAGCTGTCAATCAATGTTGTTTGCACCAGTTATATTGCTTCCTCAGCTCAATTGTTTGGCTCCATTCTTCCTGGAGTGGGTCAGTGTTTCCTTTTTTCATTCCACCATCAAGCTTTCTACCAGATGGACGTGAGAGAGAGACTTGGCTCTAAAAGCCCTTGATTAAGTTACCTCTCAGCACCAATTCTGAGGTTCTTACCCTTGAGACTTATGCTTCATGTTCATGGACGACGTTGAGGAGTCTCAAGCACCTTCAAATCATTTCTTTGGCACCAAAGGAAGACTGTGTCTTCAAACATAGGCCATGTGGACTGAGGCTGAGGATTGCTCCGGCATTCACAGCCATTGAGAAAGAGGGACCTGGAAAAGCTTCTCAGCTACAGAGCTCCTTGGACTTAAGACAACCAAAGACTGTAATGTATTTTCCTTTACCCCTTTAAAACTTCCAGCTTATTGCCTTAAAGGGATAACCTTTTGTGAACAATAAAACCAGTTTTGAGTTATCTACAGTGTTTTGATCCTTGGGAGTTCCAGTTTCCCTAAAGGAGGGCAAGAAGCAATCCCCTGGGGAAAGACGTCACATCCATGCCTCTTTCGCTAAGAGTTATAGCCCCAGGCGCAATGGCACATACTGATTATTCATACCAACTTTGGTCCAGATCCATCATTGTTTGAGTCCACAGTACTCTCTGGATGTAGGTGAACTACAAAACTCAAGGTCAATGCCCACCAAACCCTTCCAATATTTTCTGTTGGTCACGGGAGTTCTCTGTGCCAAGTTTAGTTCAATTCCATCGTTGGTGGAGTTCAGAATGCTTTTTGATTGTAGGTGAACTATAAATCCCAGCAACTACAACTCTCACATGACAAAATCAACCCCACAACCCCACCAGTATTCAAATTTGGGCATATCGGGTATTTGTGCCAAATTTGGTCCAGTGAATAAAGATACATCCTGCATATCAGATATTTACATTACGATTCATAACAGTAGCAAAATGACAGTGATGAAGTAGCGATGAAAATAATGTTATGGTTGGGGGTCACCACAACAAGAGGAACTGGATTAAGGGGTCGAGAACCACTACCTTAACTCTTTTCTTTGAAATCTGAGAAGATCATGAATGTGACCTAACAACACTTGGCAGTGTGGCAAAACCAAAGAGGAACTTTTTCTTAGTGACTCAGGCAACCTCAAGGCTATGGGATGAACTTGTGAAATCTGCCCACATTTGAACCAGGCTTTGTGCTCGTCTTTCCCACAATGTTCTACCAGGATTGCTTGTAATCCTTGTTGAATCATCCGCATTATGGCTGCCATTATCTTTGTTTTATATGGCCCTTCCAGTGTATGTTTTTTATTTGAAGGCTCTCTCCCAACAGTGGAAGCCAGGGACTTGGCTATTATTATTATTATTATTATTATTATTATTATTATTATTATTATTATTATTATTATTATTATTATTATTATTATTTTATTATGACACAGCAGACAAGATAGATATGCTGGATTTCGTATCACAAAATCACAAGTCGAACACTTCCCAAGTGTCTAGGACTGTGTGATGTATTTTCGGATGATGCGCAGGTCCCATTAGGGTGGCCTTTTGCAGTTGGCAGATCGTGATTTTGTCAATGTCTATTGTTTCCAAATGCTGGCTGAGATCTTTTGGCATGGCACCCAGTGTGCCCATCACCACCGGGACCACCTGCACTGGTTTCTGCCAGAGTCTTTGAAGTTCAATCTTGAGGTCCTGATAGCAGCTGAGTTTTTCCTGTTGTTTTTCGTCAATGTGACTGTCACCTGGGAAGGCAACATCAATGATCCAAACCTTTTTCCTTTCCACAACTGTGATTTCTGGTGTGTTGTGTTCCAGAACTTTGTCAGTCTGGATTCGGGAGTCCCACAGTATTATTATTAACTTTATTTATACCCCGCCTTTCTCCCCATGATGAGTCAAAGCAGCTAACAATCCCACACTTTAGTCATAATTTTTAAAGCGCAATACAAAAGTTAAACAACAATTAAATAGTAAAATGTATCAAAAACAGATTAAAATATAATAAAATACACTTTAAAAAGCCTTTCAAACTCACTGCCCCCACCCCAGAATCCAACCCACTTGGGTCCTTCAGATATTTGAGACTTCAGATCCAGCTTCTGGAAGCTGAAGTTGTCCTGCCTTTGGAAGACCAACAGAGATGAGGCCACGGTGGTTCCTCCCATGTTCCCACCCAACATACTTGAGTGGATGGTGGGACAGATAGAAGGTCTGGGTTGCTGTGAGTCTTTCGGGCTGTATGGCCATATTCCAGAAGCTTTCTCTCCTGACGTAAATAGAAGGTCCTTCTCAGTAGATCGTTGATGTCTACCAAGTTCACAGAAAGAGATATGGTCCTTCAGATAACATGGACCGGAGCCATATAGGGCTTTGTAGGTCAAAACCAGCACTTTGAATTGTGCCCGGAAACATGTTGACAGTGATGTTGTTGCAACAGAGTTGTACGCTCCCTATAGCCAGCCCCAGTTAGCAATCTGGCTGCTGCCCTTTGGACCAACTGAAGTTGTTGAGCGCTTTTCAAAGGCAACCCAATATTACACTTGGCTGCACTTGGGATCAAGGAGAAAGGAATGTATCAGGGTGAAGACAGTTTTTCAGCTCGGTTTCCTGTAATCTCCTCCAATGAGTCCAAGGAGACGTAGAAATGTCTGAAAGTTCCCTTTCTGAAGCTGGGACATGTCAACATGGCCTTGAAAACCTCAGAGTCACTGGGAGACCAAATGAGACATGCCACCAACATGTTCCAAGTAACCTGGAAGTGATTGGAAGTCATCCTCCCTACAGTGGAACATACCAAAATATTACTAGTCTTCTCCTTCCCAAATTGGACATACGAGGATGACTGGAATTTTCCATGATCATCATCACACAAAGAATGTAGCAACTCAATTTTGGAAAACCATAGGCCAGGTATAGGTAAATTTTTTTTGCTTTGGGGCCGCATTGTGGGCCCAACCAGGAGGCCCGGGCCAGGCGGGGGGTGTCTGGGCATGTGCTTAATGTGACGGGGCCAGAAGGGAGAGGGCCTGTGAGAGGTGGGACTGGGAGGGAGCAGAGCCCTGGTCATCCTCAGGTTGTCCTCCTGGCATAAAGATGGGGTGTTCTGTCACGCGCTGGGCTGTAGCTATTGTCTTTGTATAGGACGTATACTTTATGCCTAGTGGGAAGCCAGGGCGCCTCAAAGAGAAGTTCTTGAGGATTTTCCTGACAAGGATAGTCCTTTGAGTCTTTAATGAGATAACAAAGTCTTTATTATTGAACAAATAATAAATCTTCAAGGAGTCAAATAACACTTCAAGGTTTCCTTAATAGACTGTTGGCCTTTTCAGTCTTGTCCCCAGGGGACAGACAATTGGTTTTGGATAACTGTGCTTTCTCTATAAGAAGAAAACCCTCTTATAACCTCTTCCAGGCTGTCTATTATATGGGCCTAGCTGATGTGGGACCCACTACCGATTCCAAATGCATCTGGGTATAGAGTGGACCTACCAACCAAGGCTTGCAGATGTTTCAGCTGGGGTTCCGTGGATCTGTGATGCTGTTCTCTCTCTGAGGTTTCTTTGGAAACTTTAGGGCTTTTCCCCTCAGGAGCTGTGAGGCTGAGGGGCTGTGAGCTCTTAGCCAGAACCTTTGGGACCTTTCCCCTGGAATTTCTGTTTCTGATTCCTCGGATGTTCTATATCCCCGGATGTTCTTGAGATGTGAAGCTTTTCTACGGGACGAGCTGGTCTACATCCTATAGCTTAGCTTCCTTAAGTGAGACTGACTTTAAAAAATGGCTCTTTCCCTCCCAGAGCCCTGAACAAGGGGTGGAACCAAACTTAATGATGTTGGACAGGCGGTCTGCCCTATGACTGCAAACATTAGCAGAAAGAAAATAAAGTTGGAGCTTCTGGTACAGCCATACCAGCACATGGGGGGAGGAAAATGAGACATGTGGTGACTCCACCAATCCTCCTCTCTGATCCTCCCTGATCTCATGGCTGTCCTCTCAGCATTTTGCCAGAAGGGAGAGACAGGGGAGGGCCAAGAGCACTCCAGAGGGCTCTAAACTTCTTCGTGCCTTCCTCCCTCATCCTTTCTGCATAAGGATGTGGCGGGCCACCATGTCTTTATGTCGAGAGGACAGGGAAAATGAGAAGGGCCTGAGGTAAGCACCCGGGGGGCCACAACCAGCCCTCGGGCCTTAGTTTGCCCATGCCCGCCATAGGTGATTGCAAGTCACTTTTGGTTTTGTTTTAACTGTATTTAGTCATTTTTTTAAGGAAGTGTGAGGGTGGTATATCTCAAAACGCAATGCAAGACACCAGAAGCAGTAATTGTGATGCAACATTAAGCTTTATTAAGAAAGATGGCAGGAGAGAAGAGCTGGAGAAAAACAAGGCTGTGAAGAGACAATGAATAACCTCCAGATGTGACGGTAACACAAACACAGTTCTTCAATGGCCTTACAAATATGCAAAAGACGTTGGTGATGTCTTGACAACATTGAAAGAAAAAAAGAGAAAATAGGAGGACACACAGGTGCTAAGATGACTAGCCAGCTTCAATGTGCAAGAAGTATCAAGTACTCAAATATTTCTTCTTTGTTAGAGCTGGAAAATGTAGCCACTCCGAAAACCAGCAAAGTGTCACACTCTCCAAGTCCTAGATCAGTATCTTTATATCCATGTTTTTCATTCCAGTGAGTCTTCAGTATCTAGCAAGGTCCACAACGTTTCTGGGAATATCTTCTCACACGACCATATCCTCCATATCCGCTACCATATCCTCCACAGTATCCGCTACCATATCTTCCACCATATCCTAACCGGCCATATCCCCCAGAGGAAGATCCACCAGAAAAGCCACCGCCGGAGCCCAGGGCTGGATAGCCATATCCGGCACAGGCACTGTATCCCGAGACAAGAGCTGGTTCACCAGTGGAGGAGAGAATTGGCCCTGGGATGGACACCACAGATGCAGGGGGCTGGATCACAACTTCAGACCCTGCAAGTTGGCTGGCGCAAGCCACTGGGCCATAGCCCAGCCCACCTCCAACTCCAGAGAGGGCACCACCAGCACCCCATCCTCCAGAAAGGGCACCACCAGCACCCCATCCTCCAGAAAGGGCACCACCACCATATACTGGGACTAGTCCACAAGAGCCAACGCCACCGTAGCCGTAGTTGACACCACAAGGTACATCACACACAGATTGGCAGTAGCTCATTTTGATGCGAAGGATGCGATCTGTGGAGAAGAGAAGACAAAACTGAGTCAAGCAAAAGCAGAGTTCCTGGAATTTCAACTAAAGATTAAGTATCTTTTCTAAGAGTTGGTTACTCAGTTGTGGATAGTCTTTGCTAAATGCTAGTCTTTGATACTATTTTCAACTATAGTGATCTCAGTGAAATCAATGAAGAAGATGGCTTTCCACCCAAGGATAGGGAGATACTCTACTCCTGAAAAGTAGAAAAACTCTTAATCTGTATTCATTTTTTTCTCTCTCCAAGATACATTTAGCCACAATGCCCACAAAGTATTGTCAAGGAAAGTTAGAGGAATATCTTGCTAAACACAGGATTTTCATTCCATTCCCATTCATGCAAAACCACTGATTAACTGGAAAAACCACTGGTTCTTCCGTACTTGAGGGAATGGCTCGTTGCTAGAGAATCACTAGGGATGTAGTCAGAGCCGGCCCTAGGTATTTTTCAAGTGTAGGTGAACAGAATTTTGGCACCCCCCCCCCCAAACCAATCACTGAAAAATAAAAGCGTTGGATAAGCAAAAATGTTGGATAATAAGGAGGGATTAAGGAAAAGCTTATTAAACATCAAATTACATTAAGATTTTACAAATTAAGCACCAAAACATCATGTTTTACAACAAATCAACAAAAAAACCAGTCTCAACTCCCCCCCCCCCCTTGTATGTTTTGCACCCCAAGCAACCACTTAATTCGCCTCATTGTTGGACCGGCTCTGTCTCCAAGATACATTTAGCCACAATACCCACAAAGTATTGTCAAGGAAAGTTAGAGGAATGTCTTGCTAAACACAGGATTTTCATTCCATTCCCATTCATGCAAAACCACTGATTAACTGGAAAAACCACTAGTTCTTCCGTACTTGAGGGAATGGCTCATTGCTACAGAATCACCAGGGATGTAGTTTTCCAAGGTTTTTAGCGTTCACTTTCAGAGTTCTGGTATCTCATGAAACATAAATTCTAGGATTTTTTTTCTACACATTCATGGAGATATGGTGACTACTGATGCATTCTCACTGTAGAAAGGTCTAAGTGTGCCAAACTACATCTTTTCTACAGTGAGGATGCATCCATAGTCACCATATCTACATGGATGTGTAGAAAAAAGAGTTGTAAAGTGGATAGG
Organism: Anolis carolinensis; assembly: GCF_035594765.1. Lineage (NCBI taxonomy): Eukaryota > Metazoa > Chordata > Lepidosauria > Squamata > Anolidae > Anolis > Anolis carolinensis. Next base: position 14,557,496 of record NW_026943825.1, on the reverse strand, counting down.
ACACGTAGATGTCAATATTTCAATGGAAAAATAGAAAAGTTCAAAGAGTAACATTTCAATTGATTATAATGAAGTGGAATCAAATGCAACTTACCTAGTTGGAGCTGAAGAAGCGATAGGAAGGAGAGATGAGCTGCCTTTGGAAGTCTCCCTGGTTGCGAGGCCTTTTATACCATTCTTGTGGCATCTCCGAGGGATGTGAACCACCCCTTCCCATGCCGCGTGCCCTACTTAGCCCGAAAAAGGGGGGTGTTACGGAATGTGCTGACACCCCAGGTATCAATTGCTCCCCCAATTTTGTTTACCTCTCTTTCATTTTTGCGCCCATGAGATTATCTCCTACCCATTTCGTCAGTCCGGGAATGTGAACACCCAATCGTTTGATGAAGGGTTGGTCTTGCATCAGCAGAAGAGGAAAAAACCACAAGAAACCACACCAAACCACAAGAAGGAGCCAAGGGCTGCGTCCAAACCTCCCTCTGTGGTGCAAGAGCTCGCGAATGAGCCAGAGCATGATGCACAGGATGCACAGATCATTTCATACATTTCTGAACACATATCTCATGTAGAAGTCGGCCTCATGTATAAGTCTAAGGAAGGTTTCAGGATCACAATTACGAATTTTGTTTTGGCCCATGGATAAGTTGAGGGCCCTTCCATGGAGAAGGGAAAGTATCAATGTCAATATTTTATGTGCCATTTTCCTGCCCAGACATTAAAAACTACAAAGACAAGTATCCACTATTACAGCAATACAGAAATCATTAAACCTAAATTTAGTTCAATACATCAATATGAAAACAGATACAAAAGGCGTTGTTAAACACAGTAGAAACGATCTTTTTCTCTTGAAGGATGAATTTACTCCTCTTCTCATAAACAATAAATTTCTTTAGTTCTTTGATTGTTCCACATACACAAATTGAGTCCTCTTCTTATATATAATGATTGTTCTTGTTTCTTTATTATGGATAGTAGACTGCAAAACCACAACCAGTTTCAACTCAAAAGAGTCTTCATCAGGTGGATTGTAGTCCTTTTTTTCAGTTGGGTTTTTTTAAGTTTTTTTTTAATGTGGATCAGAAAAATCTAAGTTTTAAACACACATGCTCTGCAAACAGTTTGATTCCAATGCAAGAATGATACTCGCACTGGAATCCACATTTTAAAAACTCAAAAAAAAAAACCAGAAAAAAGAACTATAAATATTTTAAAAAATTGGGGGGGGGGGGGGAATTAACGAAACATTAAGAGACAATTAGAGAATGGACCAACAATGGTTCGAATTACATTGCTGTTTGCGCTGTGAGACAATGTTTCGGAATGCGTATCAAAAAGCGAGAACAATCCGAAATAATTCCGATATACGATTCAAAACGATATTTTGGACATGTCTAGTGGATACTTGTCTTTGTAGTTCCAGGGAACCCGTTTTCTTTTCAGACATTAAAAACTACCATAAATAGTATTGTGGCAGAGAGAATGGAGAGAGTTTCGTTTAGGTTCTCCTCAGAGGCTAAGCCCTCAAGTTTTTTCACTCTACTCAGAGGAGCAGATGACTACTTTTTTGTCCAATATTAGTAGATCACTCTGAGAAGGTGTTGTTGAGGGACACCTGCTTGACCCCGTGGCCGTTGTCCTGTGGGGTACCACAGGGTTCAGTATTGTCCCCCATGTTGTTTAACATCGACATGAAGCCGCTGGGTGAGGTCATTCGGAGTTTTGGCATTCGATGCCATCTGTACGCAGATGACGTCCAACTACTGCTAAGGAGGCGGTCCATGTTCTGAACCGGTGCCTGGCAGCTGTGACGGTCTGGATGGGGGTGAACAAATTGAAATTGAATCGAGACAAGACAGAGGTACTCCTGGTCATTTGGAGGCCAAACAGGGTATAGGGTTACAGCTTGTGCTGAATGGGGTCACACTCCTCTTGAAGACGCAGGTTCATGGCTTGGGGGTCCTCCTGAACTCATCGCTGAGCCTGGAACCCCAGGTCTTAGTGGTGACTAGGAGAGGCTTTTGCATAACTAAAGCTTACGTGCCAGTCTGCTACCGTGTGTACCTTGGGAAGTCAGATTTTAGCAGAAGTTGGATGACCACCTTTCAGGAGGGCAGTAGATGACAATTTCAAGGAGTGAACTAGATGGTCCTTGTAGATACTTTCATCTCTAAAATCCCAAAAATTTAATGTCTGAGGAGGTTTCTTGCCTCAGTCCACATTGCTGACAATGCATGCCCTTATCCTGAATGTATCTCCATGTAACTGCTCATGAAATGCAAAGCAACACCCAAAAAGTAGGTGTTGGGCACAACCCCATCGTAATGAGTCCTGTAAACATCTTTTATCCTTGTTGCACATGGAAAACGAAAATAAAGATCTCATTAAGGCCAATCATTTTCTTTTCCCTGGAGTTATACACCCTTGTATTGTCAGAAGGCTGCGCCCTTTCAATTATAGGTTCTTATATCCCATCCTTTGATGACGCTGACATTAAAATCCCTTTTATGATTAAGAACCTCAAAATCTGAAGCCTTCCGAAGTCATGTCATTGGGCAGGTATTATAATTTTAGATTTATAATCTTAAATCAATTTGCCTCAGGCCTATTGGTTAATCCCAACTAGAGTGGGTCCATGGACTCAGTCATTCCTTGGTGAGTCAGGAAGTAGGTAGCTCCCATTGATTCCAAGGGTCTTACTCTAGTCAACACTAACAATAAGATTTAGGACAATATTTTAATTTTCTTTTGCTCTGTCCCTCTGTATAGTGATAAATTTCCAGATTCACTTGGTTTCCAACTCCCATCAGCCCCAACCAGTAGACTTGCTAATCAAGAATGATGGGAAGTCGAGTAACGATCTCCAGAGGCTCCTGTTTTTTTAAATGAAAATTATAACCATTTCAGTTGGATTGGGCTGACGTCGTTCCATCATCATCTGGTTGGAGATGGACATATTTTCTAAAGAACCTGTATCTTCTTAAGGAAGTTCTGAGGAACATCAAAAAGTTGTTGAAGACTTTCATGGCTGGAATCTCTGGGTTGCTGTGATTTTTCTAGGCTGGATGGCCATGCTCCAGAAGCATTCTCTCCTGATGTTAGGAGAGAATGCTTCTGGAGCATGGTCATATAGCCCGGAAACCTCACAGCAACCCAACATCAAAAGGGTTGATCTCTCCTAGTTTTTTCCCACCTGGATACTCAATGAAGCACCATCCTAGGTTGGATGGCTGGGAGAATGAGGTGTCATCACCCATAAAAATTCCATCCTTTTTATGAGGAAAACCACCTTCCAAATTAATCATTCTGAGCCTTTGTACTTGATCTTGAACCAGACGCAGGATGTGAATATTATTGGTACCTCTCCACGACTTATCTGACCTGGAGGAGAAGGTTTCCAACACAAGGAGATACATCAAAAGCAGGATTTTTTTGTGTTCTTTATTGTATTGTTAATTGAATGGCATCTGTAATGAAGTGTGAATTTTTTTGGTTTACAGATGTCATGTTTAATTGTGTTTTAAAAGGGTCAATATTTCAGTTATGGCATCTCTGCACTCAAGTGTTGGTTGCCATGGAGAAGTGGGCGGAACCAACTGCTGTTTTGTTGGAGAAGTGCAGGTTTAAAAAAGAAGCAGTTAGTCTGTGCCCTGATGAGGTACAGGGGAGACTGATCCTCAGTTGAAGGAAACAGGGAGACTCAATTGCTTAATTTTGAGTCAGTTTAAAATATGTTTGGTGACTTATTTTAAGGTAGTCTGTCTCCTGTTAAGGAACAGATAATCTGTGATTGTAATTCACAGGGTGACTGCAGTTTTGAGCAGTAGAGAAAGAAGTGACATTTTAAGGAATTTGAAACACCTCATTCTAGCTTTGCAACTGTTAACTAAAGTGCCTCTAAAGAGAAAGTTACTGTAACCATTAAGCTTTGTGCCTGAATAAACATGTTATTGTTCTTTCTAACATCTCAGCTTCTGTCACATATATTACCATCAAGAGTAAACAAGAAGAAAGAAGAAAAGCAAAATTTAAAAGGCCTCCTCTCTGAGTAGCTAGTGTCTACATATTCCCATAGTGGTGGCAAGCATTGATAATCCCCTTTACATCTGGTGGCCGCATTATAAACATCCTTACATCTGGTGGCAGCGTTTTAATAAAAACGTCTTTATAATTTGGTGGCAGCGGTTATATAATATTATAATATAATATAATTAAATAAAAACAAAACACACATCTCCACAGCATCAAACTCAAAAAATTCCACCTTCTTCTTGGAGGCACTCTCATTAGCGAATGTCCATCCTTAGATGGACTCATCCCAACGGTTGACTTCCTTTTGCCTCCCGTGGTATAAGACTCTCCCAAGGCCTTTGGACTTCTTATAACTTGATTCTCCAGACAGAAGATACAGAGAGAGTTCCAACATTTTGCAAACTTTGATCTATTATTGTTCCTGTTCGCATGAAAACTGTATGAATGGAAGCCTTCCAAGAATCCCAAAGAGCTTGAAGTCAATAATACTTCCAATCTAGAGCAGAATCATTGGAATTTACAAGAGTTGGATTTATCAAATTCCCATAGATCTAATGGCTCTACTTTCGATGTAGCGATAATTAAATGTAGACCTTCAGTTGCTCAATGGAAGATATATATTTGAGTGGTGCCACTTTTTATTTCCTGAACCAAATACAGTAATGAAAAGCACATTTCCTCTTTCCTTCATCTCTGTGTAGATATTCAATTTACATCAGATGTGGGCAAATTTGGAAAGCTTGAGGAGATATGAAAAACATTTTCACCCTTCTTTTGACCTCTGTATTGAAAATTACCATAAAGTTGACATGGAGGATTTTGGAAGTTCCTATAGAGGTATCTCCTCTAGGAATTTTCTAGGTCCTCCAACAAGAATCTATGGTGGGAGAATACCACAGCTTCCACCAAAGATTACCTGGAATACTTAGAACTTTCTTAGAGATAATATATTTTGTTGCATGTGGTTAGGTAAAACGGAGGTTCTGTCCTGCAGGTGTGAGATCTGCAGTGCATAATTTTATTTATTTATTTATTTATTAGACTTGTATACTGCTACTCCCAGTTTGGCTCAGAGCGGTTTACAGAAATATATTAAAACAATACAATTAGTTTTAAAATAACAATAAAAACAGACATAGCCCCGATTTTTTCACCCATCGAAAGCTTGTCGGAAGAGAAAGGTTTTGCAGGCTTTCCGAAAGGCAAGTAGGTATCAGATAGTTCCAGTTTCAACTGGCAAGGCATTCCATAAATACGGGGCTACAATCGAGAAGGCTCTCTGCCTAGTAGAAGATTATTGTGTGTTAGCTTGTATAGTTCCTATAAAATATTTATTGGTTGGTCAACTGGGCAATGCTTCCAAAATCTTCAAGTCTACATTTTTGGTATCTACTCTGAATAAGCGTCAATGTCCCATTGGGGAAAAAACAAAACAAAACTTGGAATTATGTATTGATTACTTTGTTAGGTAATGTCTCTTGACCTGATGGGAGAATCCTGATAGAAATGTCTCTCGTTGCAAGAGAGAAACCTGATGGTCACCATCCAAATGGATCTCCTTCATCTCCTGCAGATGTTACCCACCAAAGTAGGTTGGGAAGGGGGTTTATGATTGTGACAAGAGCATCAAAATCATGACTAAGGAGCGCAAGACACACTCCTCCAATTTGATCACCATATTTGACATACCCATCAATGTGGTTGCCACTTTCTGCTTACGCAAGACTAACTCATCTTCTAACTACTGGGTGTAACGTTCCTGAAGCTGATGCAAAGGACTTGGAGATAATCTAATGGGCACAAAAATGCAAGTCAGGTAAACACATTCTGTGTCAATGGTAGACTTGAGGCATGAGTGTACTTCAAGATCCCCTTGCAAGATCTAATTAGGACACGTGGGGTTCCCACCCTCTCAACAAATCCAGGAGTAGAGTATATAAACCGTTGCCACTGGGGACACTTCCACAGCTCTTCTTTCCTTCCTTCTGCTTCTTAAGGTCTTCTCCTTGACCAACCAGGTAAGTCATCTTTGACCTTGTATCTAATTGAAATGTTGTTCCATGGACTTAGAGTTTGTTTTCTCCCTTTGTTTTGACCACCTTGTGATTCTTTTCAACACAAAAGTAGATTTCTGGTGTGTGAGGGATACCGATTGAGCTGGATGTGGTTGGAGATCCCCATTAATGCAATGAAAAACTTATTTTTGCCTTTTTAATCACTTAATGGGCTCAAGAGGATAGGGAAGGAAACAAAGTTCGAATATAGAAAATTAGAATATAGAAAATTAATACAGAAGAATGGTGGAAAATCTGTGTGTAAGGAACACTGATGGTGATATCCCTGTACAGACAAGAATCTTTACTGTTTGGGATGCACAAAAAGTGCATGTTTTCTATTGGAAAAAGCAGCATTTTTCATTGCCGATAATAGCATTTTTGGTGAAGGTGTCTGGAGAGGTTCCAGTATTATTTAACAGAGAAAGCTAAAAACCTTCTGCAACAGCAATTTCCATGACTCCATAACGTTAGGCCTAGTGGTGAAAAAAAGTGCATTAATTCCAAGATGCACCCTAAACTTGGCAATTGGACACATTTCTACTCTTGAAGTAGATAAGAAATCCATTTTTCCATATAAAAAGATGTTCCTCTAACTTGGAGTCCTTGATATCTTTGTGCTTGGATCTCAAAAGCCTACCATTTTTTGTATGAAAAGGGTGTTGTAATGAAGTACGAATTTTTGGTTTGCAGATGTTATGTTTAATTGTGTGTTTGTGCTTTAAAAGGGTAAGTATTACAGTTATTGCATCTCAGCACTCAGAGGCTGGTTGCCATGGAGAAGTAGGCAGAGCCAACTGCCCTTTAGTTGAAGAAGTGCAGAGTTTAAAAAATAGGGTCAGTCTGTGCTCTGATGAGGCACAGGGAAGATTGATCCTAGGTTGATGGGATCAAGGAGACTCAATTGTTCATTTTGAGTCAGTTTAAAATAAGTTTGGAGACTTATTTAATGTAGTCTGTGTCCTGGTAAGGCACAGAGGATCTGTGATAGCATATCACAGGGGTGACTGCGGTTTAAAAGTAGCAAAGAAAGAAGTTTTAACTACTATAAGTAAAAGAAGTGACACTTTAGAGAGTTTTACTCATCTCATTCTAGTATTGTAACTGTTAATAAGAATACCTCTACATGAGAAACAACATTGTAACCACTAAGTTCTGTGCCTGAATAAACTTGTTATCTAAGCCTCTGTCGCATATATTCTGAACCAAGTTACGCTACAATCTAAAGTGAAGAAGAAGAAAGATGTAAAAGGTCTCCTCCCTGAGTCTTTGGTGGTTGCATCTTTCCAAATTGATGGCAGTCGTTATTATTTTTTACAAATTTGGGGCAGCGAGTGGGATAAAAAGATTCTCCCTGCCTGAAAGAACCTTAGTCATTCGTAGACCCCTTGACAGGTGTCCTCCATCAATGAGCACCCAATCCCTTCCCAAGGTGGTATGGGAGAAAACCAATTTCTCAGTTGACCTCCCTGAGATCTCTAGAGGTAGAAATAATATCGCAATATACCACTTTTGCTATCAAAAGTGCTTCCTCTACCACTGAGCAATCAACCCTTATCCATATTGATATTTATTTATTAATGAAATTCCAGGAACTCTGCTTTTACTTGACTCATTTGGTTCTTTTCTCCTCCCGTCCACAGATCTCACCCCATCGCATCAAGATGAGCTACTGCCAATCTGTGTGTGATGTACCTTGTGGCGTCAGCTACGGCTACGGTGGTGTCGGCTCTTGTGGAGTAGTCCCAGTATATGGTGGTGGTGCCCTTTCTGGAGGATGGGGTGCTGGTGGTGCCCTCTCCAGAGCTGGAGGTTGGCTTGGCCAAGGCCCAGTGGCTTGCAGCGGCCAACTTGCAGGGTCCGAGGTTGTGATCCAGCCCCCTGCATCTGTGGTGTCCATTCCAGGGCCAGTTATATCCACGGGTGACCCAGCTGTTGTCTCGGCATACAGTCCCTGTACCGGATATGGCTATCCAGCCCTGGGCTCTGGTGGTGGATTTTCTAGTGGATCTTCCTCTGGAGGATATGGCCGGTTAGGATACAGTGGAAGATATGGTGGTGGATACGGCGGAGGATATGGTAGCGGATACTGTGGAGGATATGGTAGCGGATATGGAGGATATGGTCGCTGGAGAAGATATTCCCAGAAATGCATCCCGTTTTACCGTTCTGGCAGCTGTGGACCTTGCTAAACAATAAAGAACCCCTGGAAGGAATGACATGGCTATGAAGATCTAGGACTTGGAGGATGCCGTACTTTGCTAGCTTTCAGAAATGCAGAGCAGCCATGTTTTCAGCTCTAACTATGGTCAGAAATATGGGTGCTACTTGTATATCATAACTGGTTACTTTCCCATTTTCCTCTTGTATATTCTCTTCTTTCTTTCAGTGTTGATTATTATAGGTCACCACTGTCTTTCCACACTTCTTTTAAAGCCACCTTCTTGAGTAGATTTGAAAAAGTCTCCAGCTGTTCTTTTGATGGATGGATTTTGCCTTAGCAATTCATTGTCAACTCTTGGTTTTGTAAATTCTCCTGTTCCTCTTGCCTACCTTCATTCTCAATAAAGCTCAATGTTGCATCAACACTGTTGTCATCAAAGTTTTCTGTTGGGTTTTAACAACTTAGAGACATGACATACTTTTTATTTTCAATATCCAAACCTCCATATCTGAGCCTGGTGTTGAACCTCCAGACTTTTAGCACTAGAGAGTAGAGATACGCGCAAATCCTGTTTTTTCAAGTACCTATGGCGCATTCAGCACATCCAGTACCTTCATGAGCACAAACAAGAAATAGGAAAACCCGCTCACTATGAAAACAAGCGGGAACCAATCTCGACTCCTTCTCTGCTTTTCGACATCACAGTTGAATCTTTGATATTAATCCCCCAGCAAACAAAAAGAAAACCTCCATTCTCTGAGAACTACTTCCAGATACTTCTCCTCTAGAGTAGAAGGTAGAAACAACTGTAAGGAAGGATTAAACCTAAAGCAGAAAGGACATTGAAGCATGTCGAGTAGTCATAGAAACAGCTTTAAGGAAGCAAAACTAGCAAGCAGAAAGGAGATTGCGGGCACTGAAAATAGGGGCTTTTTAAGATAGTCCAGGAAGGACAGTTCTACTGAGGTATAGATCACAGCTCTTCCTTCCCTGGGCCTCCTTAAAATGCCTCATGGAAAGCTTGGCATGCTGTTTCTATGTCTACTCTCATCTAGAGTTGTCATAGAGACAGCTTTAAGGAAGCAAAACTGGCAAGCAGAAAGGAGATTGCGGGCACTGAAAATAGGGGATTTTTAAGGTAGTCCAGGAAGGACAGTTCTACTGAGGTATAGATCACAGCTCTTCCTTCCCTGGGCCTCCTTAAAATGCCTCATGGAAAGCTTGGCATGCTGTTTCTATGTCTACTCTCATCTAGAGTTGTCATAGAGACAGCTTTAATGAAGCAAAACTGGCAAGCAGAAAGGAGATTGCGGGCACTGAAAACAGGGGATTTTTAAGGTAGTCCAGGAAGGACAGCTCTACTGAGCTATAGATCATAGCTCTTCCTTCCCTGGGCTTCCTTAAAATGCCTCTTGGAAAGCTAGGCATGCTAGTGCTGTTGAGACTGAGAAAGCACGCGTGCCTGTCTCTCCTGCAACTATGCGCCTCTCCTCTAAAGTAGAAATACACCTTTAAACAAGAAGCCTCCTTAAAGCACGTGCTGCCTCTCCTCTAGAGTAGAAACAGGTAAGAAGTCTCCTTAAAGCACGTGCACCTGCCTGCAGCCAAGTGCCTCTCGTCTAGAGTTGAAAAACAACTTAAATGCCTAAAATGATGGGAAGGGGAGCCTGGGAACACCCCCAACCCCACCCCCATAATAGACCAATAGAAAATGAATATTTCAGCACCCCCAGAGCAAGAACAGATATTTGCCCTTCCCAAAAAAGGATCATGTCCCAACCAAAAGCCGGGACACGAAATGACTGGTGGTTTACCCGTATTGCACAACTCTAGTGTCAGTACTATTGCCAATGTTGACTTTCCACCTTATGTAGAACTGTTTCCGGGGGGAAAGGCATATCCCATGTTATAATACTCCTAATTGGGATTTAAATTTTTTGTGATTTTTATTCTGGCCAGCAAATCATTTTACGATGAGGAAATTATTGAAAACTCCATACTAAAGGAGAATTTTTAATCCAGGGTGCATTCCATGTTCCTGGATGTAATTTTAATAAAATAATAATAATAATAATAATAATAATAATAATAATAATAATAATAATAATAACAACTTTATTTATACCCCGCCACCTCCCCAACGGGGACTCGGGGCGGCTTATATGGGGCCATGCCCAGAACAATACAATATAACAAAATATAAAACAACACATCATAACACAATTAAACAATACAATAGATAATAATATACATAGTACAGCACAAAATCAGAAAAGCAATAAAAACCAGGGCGGGCCACATGAACACTAAGCTAAAACTCGGGGTGAGAAAGAAATAAGAATTAAAAAACCACGGGGAACAGGGTCATAAGATAGTGGTACAGTCTAGAGGATAGATATTGGAGGGGAGCAACAAAAAAGAAGTATATGACAGTTACTCTCCAAAAGCACAACGGAAGAGCCATGTTTTTAAGTCTTTCTTGAAAGCTAGTAATGTGGGGGCTTGCCTAATTTTCCCCTTATAAAGGTCATTTTCGATTCAGAAAAAATATTTTCAGTGCAGAAAACAGAAATTTCTGCACAAAAAACAGTGTGTGGGATCTTATATCAGAGCTACAATAGATCACTATATGATGACAAGGCTTTGCCGGGGACATGGTTCAACATAACCAACCATAGTAGTGAACTGTGGCAATGCACAATGAGATCCTATGCAAAGCAAAACAAGAGTGAGAGTGTAATTGGAACTAGTATAGATTCTTATCCATGCCTTTGGGAGGAAAACACATCTCAATGTTTAACATGGCTCCGTTGGACAGCTCATCGATAGCTGAGCTACACCCATTGAGTGTAGGAAGCAACCCTTTGAAAGGAACCTTGTAAACACATGTATCATAGTTGTATATGCAAAAGAGAATGATAGACTGTTTTTTCCCTGGAGGCATACACCCTCATATTGGCAAATGGCAACACCCTACTTTTAAAGGGCTGTTTTATCATGCGTTTTAAGTCTTTTTAATTTCCCCTTTGTGGTTAACAGCCTGAAATGCTCAATAGCCCTTAGACTTTCATGATCATTTTATTATCCATAATAAGCTTGTATACTTCTTGCTCTGCCTGGAATAGTGTCGGTTTCTGTTTTATTAATGGAAACAAAATTGGTTTTCTCAAGTCATACAGGTCCAGGTTGAGTCAGCATCAGAAGAACAATTTCAATGGATTTACTCAAATTGCAACATATAAATCCAGCAATTTGCTTGCGAGAAAGACTCTGAACAATTGTGTTACATTGGTGTTTTTTGTGAGCTGCTTAGAGTCTCACTTTTTAGAGAGAAAATCAGGGATACTAATACAGCTAATAATAATAATAATAATAATAATAATAATAATAATAATAATAATAATAATAAAAGCAAGCTCAATGGAGGCAACAACATCAAGGTCATAAACACCTGGGCCATACCTGTCATAAGATATACTGCTGGCATCATAAACTGGACACAGGCGGAACTGGACAATTTGGACAGAAAAATAAGAAAACTCATGACCATTCATCATTCACTGCACCCTCGCAGTGATGTTGACCGGCTATATCTGCCTAGAAGATCAGGGGGCAGAGGACTCTTGCAAGTAAAACGAGCAGTCAAAGAAGAAGAACATGCCCTGGCAGAATATGGAAAGCAAAGTGAAGAACCTGTGGAGTCAGGTGAGTTTTTCACATCACCTGGAGTTTTTCACATCTCTGGGTTTTGTGCCTTGAAGTCTTTTTGAATTCAGCTGTTTCTTTTAACAGGCAACATTATTTTAATAAACACGAAAGAGTAGGGGCAAATGTAGGACAGAGAAAGAAGAGAACAGCGAGACAAAGGCATTAATTTTCCTTCTTGCTTTGTGTCAAGATTCCCAGCAGAGCCAGCTGACATTTTATGGGATTTATGTCTAGCACTGGAGCTTTCAAGATGTCTAACAAGTTGGGATGTCATGGGTGAAATCCTACACCAGCAATCTTACATGATGTTCCAAGGAGGAAAAACATATAATCCATGTGAGAATGCAATGGATGGAAAGGTCTTTGCTGCTGCTGCTCAGTCGTTTAGTCGTCTCGGACTCCTCGTGACCTCCTGGACCAGTCCAGGCCAGAGCTCCCAGTGTCGGCCGTCACCGCCTCCAGTTCCTTCAAGGTCAAGCCAGTCACTTCTAGGATACCGTCCATCCGTCTCGCCCTTGGTCGGCCTCTCTTCCTTTTTCCTTCCATTTTCCCCAGCATCGTGATATTTTCCAAGCTTTCCTGTCTCCTCGTGATGTGGCCAAAATACTTCAGCTTTGCCTCTCACATCCTTCCCTCCAGTGAGCAGCCATTGGGCATTATTTCCTGGAGGATGGACTGGTTGGGTCTTCTTGCCAAGGTCCAAGGCACTCTCAGGATTTTCCTCCAGCACCAGAGTTCAAAAGCATTTCTCTTCCTTCACTCAGTCTTCCTTATGGTCCAGCTTTCGCACCCATAGGTTACTATGGGGAATACCATTGCTTTGACTATGCGGACCTCTTTCAAGACCCTACCAACTATGTTTGTAATTGTGATGATGATGGGACACAATAGGACGTTCTCTCCTGATGTCTTCAGAGCCCCAGATGGCTCATAACAGGGTTCAGGATCTGTCAAATGACCTTGACCTGAGCTATGGGATGTGACAGGTCATAACCAGCACTTTGAATGGTGGCTGGAAACCAACTGGAAAGTCAGTACTTTTTTTTTTTAAAGGCATACTATGGACTTAATTATAGATCACAGTATAGGCACAATTTTCTTCTGCTAGTCCTGTTTGTGTCATTTTCCCTCAAGGAGCTTCATGTTACCATAATTAATGCTCCTTCATCACATTTTATCTTCATAATAGACCTGTGGGTTGTATATGAAACTGGAGGAGCAAAGGGAAAGTTCAAATGTCATACTGGGAACTAGAAGATCATTTTCCCATGTCCCTTTCCAATACTGTATTGGTTCGTCTGGAGATGCCTCCATAGAATTATGTATGTGTTTATTTTTTAAAAAATCTATATATATAAAAGAGTGATGGCATCACGGCGACCCACAAAACAACAAAACTACAAGCCCCCCAACCTCTAAATTTGACAACATAACCCATCATCCATGGCTCTAGGTTGATACAACAAAAAGAAAAGAAAAATAAAGTCCTAATTAGAGAGGAATAATTGCTTTTATCCAATTGCTGCCAGTTAGAAGGCTAAGCTCCTCCAACTTGGTTTCCTAGCAACTCAATAAAAAATAATAAAAAACACACTCAAAAAATTAAAACACTAAAAAATTAATACAATAAAATAGTATAATAACAGAAAGTAACTAAAAATAATACAAGAAAATAATAAAATATAAAAAATAAAAAGATAACTTACAATAAAATTAATCAAAAAATTTACAAATAACGTCAAATAAAAATTACACAACAATTTTTAACCAATACCACCACCACTTTGCCACAGCAATGCGTGGCCGGGCACAGCTAGTATATTATATAAATGAGCCACCGTATGTACATAAAAATAGGAATGACAGTAAGATTGTGAAGTAACCAAGACGAAATGATCTTGAAGATGGAAATAAACGAAACTAGTTCTGCAAATCTTAGAAAAAAACTTCAAAATGATGGATATGGTTGATGCAAAACAGTGGTTCCCAACCTTGATTTTTCCACATGTTTTGAACTTCAGCTTCCTGAATTCTGGACAGTTGGCCAAGTTGTCTGGGACTTCTGGGAATTGAAGTCCCAAACTCCTGGAGGGCCAGAGGTTAGGGCCCCGTGTTGTAAAAGAAGGGTATGAAACATCCAGCTTTCCAGATGTTCCTGAGTTGTAACTCCTCACAGCCCTAAGCTAGTGCTGAGGTATTCTTCATTTTGAAGCTCAGCAACTTCTGGAGGGCCACCTCTGATGCCATGGAGTTCAAGGAGTCCCGTGTAAATGTGATAATTCAATGTCTTTGTAGAAGACATAAAGGGGTTGAAAACTAAATCCCTAATTTTAATTATGACCTTTAGGAAAAAGAAAACCCAACATGTCATATACTTAGTTACATTTCTGGGGCATGATCGCCCCTGAGCTTTTTTCATAAATGAATTCCTTCTGATTGAAGCCATGGAAGGCACTTGCCCATACCTTAGAAGACTTTTCCTGTTTTCAATTTGAAGATATTATAGTGTGTAGACACCAATGGGGAAGGTGCCCATAATGTCCGAGAATTTGCTAAGGAGCCATTCTGGCTTCCAGACGTAGTGACTCAACAATTATTCCTGATGACTGGGCAGAAAAAACAACAAACAAATAATGGTCTTAATCCACAACCCCAAAAGGACTTGTTCTTACTTCCATTAAACCTAGGTTATCAATCTGCTACCTATCTATTTATCCATCACCCATCCAAACACTCCTGTCTTATAATATAACCTACAGCATCTTGTGTCATTTGGTGAAGGAAAGTGAAGGATCAAATTCTTAAACTGGATATCCATGCATAAAGATGAAAGACGTATCTACACAGTAGAACTGCTGTTGCTTGGCATGACTTTATCTGCCAAGGATCAGTGCGATGGAATGTAGTTTTATGAGATCTTTCACCTTCTCTGCCAAAGAGTGTTGGGATCCCACGAAGCTACAACATGTATGATTCCATAGCATTGAGATTTAGCAGTCTAACTAGTGTCAAACTGGATTCATTCCACAATGTAGATGTGCCCATAGGTGCTACTGTAGGAAAATTCTCATCCACACAAAGCCAAAAAAGGCACGGAGTAATTTTATTCAAGGCAAGATATGTCATTAAGACTTCATTGCCATGCTTCCAAATAGTCAGAGTAATAAACCTCACATGACAATGCAAGGAATTGGAATTTCACATGGGCACTTCTGACTTCCGGCATTATCTCGCCCAGATTTCTGATGTTTATCCCTGGAACCCAAGGGAAAGGCAAACAGCCAAAGGGAAAGATCATCGGATCAAAGGAGGATAACAAGTGTGTCGCTCTCACAAGACGTTTTGACAGCACTGCCTGAAGCTCAGTTACACGTTGAGCATGTTCCCAAATTGCATCATAAATAATATCATTTAAAAGTGCTCAGAGCAAAAGGGCCCCTTGAATATATATCCTTAGTGAGCCTTAATGAAAAACACCAAAAATATCCACATATCCATTCAATGTGTTGTCCAATATTTGAACGTATTTCTATCTGCATAGACTTTTCTGTGCACGTGGTCAAACACATAAGGATTTATTCTGACTGAAGAAAAAAATTCCCAAATTGTGAAAAGTAATAAAAGGCGGGTCATAAAATTTCGACTGTCTTGGCAACAGAAAAGGAACTTCTCTTGAGATCCAGCTGTCCTTGTTCTGTGGGAAGCTAAATGCTCTTCAGAGCCGGTCCAACAATGAGGCGAATTAAGTGATCACTTGGGGCGCAAAACATACGGGGGCGCAGTCGAGACTGCTTTTTCTGTTGATTTCTTGTAAAACATGATGTTTTGGTGCTTAATTTGTAAAATCTTAATGTAATTTGATGTTTAATAGGCTTTTCCTTAATCCCTCCTTATTATCCAACATTTTCATTTATCCAATGCTTTTATTTTTCAGTGATTGGTTTGGGGGGGGGG